>NC_073745.1:129703282-130424321 GCF_029784135.1 Toxorhynchites rutilus septentrionalis
GACTTGTTGCTAATTATATTGGCTATTCGTATAATATTCGTTCAGAATTCAAAACAAAACATATTATTAAGAAAAAAACAATTTTAATTTTCAAATAACTGTTTATCAATTAAATTTGTTTTTTTTTCAAATTTGTTTGATTTATTTTTTTATTAAAAACCTGAATAATTTCCTACAATAACCAACATTTTGTAGGTCTTATAGTTTTTTAGTTAGTATTTTGCGAAAAAATTGGAAAAAAACTCAAAATTTCAAAAAAAAACACTAAAAGAATTACAAAATGTTGTTTGAAGAATGAAATTTAGGACATTTTTTATGTTTTCATTAAAACACATCACACATTTTTTCCAATTTTATTGAATAGATAATATTTTAAAAATTGCAATCCATTTTTCTCAATTTTTTTTTAAATTCTGAATAAAATATACATCTTCTTCTTGAATGGCGTTAACGTTCCCTGTGGAACTTTTGCCGTCTCAACGTATGCATTAACTAGCGTCATTTATTAATACTTAGATGAGATTTCTTAAGCCAAATAACACGCCTTGAATGTATTCCGAGGGGCAAGCTCTTAAATACGCGTGACCACAGTGCAAGTCGAAGGAAATTCCTTTGACGAATAATCCTCCGGCCAGAACGGGAATCGAACCCGAACACCCGGCATGATAATGTGAGACGCTAACCACTCGGTCACGGGTGCACAACAAAAAAATATACATCAAAAGCCTATGTAATTACCAACAAGTCAGTCATACATCAAATGAAGATCACTGCTACAGGGAAAGAGTTTTTCTCAGCAACAACTTTTTTATGTTTTCTTTGAAAAATTACTACTAATGTTTAACTCGTAACATTTTTATGTGTAAACTATCGAATTAGAATTTACACACACACAAATGATACGAGTAAACTTTTCTTCTCCAGGAGTATCCATACAAAAAATGCGATATATTCCAGAAAATATAAAAGATACAAAGTTGACGGTTTTCGACAAGAGTTCATTTTTCAATGAAAGATAAAATTTGGTCGAATACACTACATCGCTATCTTGACTTTGAACAAAATGAGGATTAGTTGTAATTCAAACAAAAAACATGAAAAAGTTGTTGTTAGAACATTTTTTTCCTGTAAAAGCGTCCATCTTCCGATGTACGGATGACTTGTTGGAAATTGTAAGGGTTATTCATATATTTTTTGAGAATTTTTTGATGAAAAATTTGTGTGTTTTTTGATTATTTTCTATTTATACATCAAGTATCTTTTGGTTTGCACTGATACTGTGTAAGATTGTGTAAGCGTTTGTACAATATCAATGTCGGTCTCAGATCTTCTTCTTTCTTTGTTTTTAAGAGGCTTTAAACTTTGCAGTTCATTCGCCTCTCTCAGATATCAAAAATACTTATTGTATGGATAGAAAATAGTCAGCAATTCGACCAGAAAGTAGACACATTTGGTAAAGCATTCGAAAAACCCGTATATATTTTTTTATTTTCTTATTTCGTAACTGTCAGTCCCAGTCAGTCAGCGCTTTCCTACCAAAAAGCTTAACGTCTGTTCCTAGGGACCGACGTGAGGCTTAACGTGTTAAAAGACCAATGTCTTTACACCCTCAACGTTTCACTGCAATCTGAGATATTTCTGCCAATGGTTGGTCGAGTTGGCATGAAATTAGTTTTCTTCGAAAAAAAGTGTCCTATGTAGATGGCAGTCTGACCATATTTCGAGAAACTTAGTATTCAAAGATGCCTAAACAGTTCCTGAAAAGCTTAAATGGATTGTGTTGGAGTGCTACCGATCCTATAGAAGTAATTGCGTGGAATTCCTCAAACGTTACCCTGTGTAACACATGTGTAATTGACATCTGTCAACTTTTTGAATCATAATCCATTACAATAAAATACTTTTCATTCCTACATGAACAACTCCCGCACTTATTAATTTAAATTTCAAGTACGGCTTCTTGGAATGTCATCTATATCAATGTCTTTCATTGTCAACATTCCACATACGAATAAACAACACAACAAACTAAATTACTATCGGTGCATAATAAGCACCGGGGAAGCAACAAGGACACTTTGTCCAAATATTCATGTTAAACGAACATATCCAAGAAACACTACCTGGTGTCGATGCATGCAGTCGAGTCACAATTTCAAGGCAACAGAAAACCATTAATTACTTTCTCCCGCATCCCATCCGGTATCCTCGCTGTCCCTCGTGCCACACCAGGAGCCACAGAGGGTGCTTTGCTTGGGGGTGCAGGCAGACTAGAACTCGGTTAGTTGGTGACCTTCGAGGGACCGTGTGGTATATAGCATTCGTACGCACGTGATGACACCTTTACCCAGCGCCCCGAATATTAAGAAGAAGTTCGTCATATGCAGCATATTCACCCGTTTTCAACCTGTGTGCAGCGAACTGGAGCTAACAATGGAGATTATCATCTAAATTTGGAACAAGAACATTGAAGTTCTGTGGCTGCCCGGAGCGGAGACCACCATTGATGAAAAACGAACTTTAAATTACGTCTGACGTTTAATTAGCATTTTATTACGAGTGAAATAAATTAAGTCCACTCGTCGTTCGGTGCTGCTGCCTATATGATAGCAGGAGGAGGTGTCATAAATAGACTGGAATCGGAATGATCGTTTCTTCACAGCCAGCAAAGCCATTTGTAAAATTAATTTAAACCAAGAGAGAGATGATAATTGAATGAAGTGGTCAAACTTTCAGGCGGAACACTTTGCTCGTTTACTCGTTCGGAAAATGGAATTCAGAAATTTATCGAACTTTTGTTCACCTCAAGATGCGGAATGGATTTGCTTCCCCCTCCGAAGAAGCAGTTCTGCGTAAGACACAACGTATGAGGCCACTCATGACAGCCGTTTAAAAATAAATTACCCAAGTGGAATCGAGTGAAATATGGTCCAAGAGAGCAAAGAGCATCTCGCTTGCAGTCATTACACAGATGCACAGACGTAGCGGCACTTGTGTAGCAACTGCTTTAGCAATTCACTTTCATGGTCCAGTTGAGCCTAGATCATCTGTTAGGGCTCCATTAGCAACTAATTTTCTGAGGGCTGATTTTGCTCTCGATTTCACTTGTGGTGAAACAGCAAACGTTGGCGCGCCGTTCGAGAGCAGTGATCGTCTCTGGAGTGGTATGCCGCATGACTTTGGAAATAAATTTTTGTTTGAAGTGCGTTCTCGTCCGAATGATATTTGCACCCAGGGCCTAACTTATACCTAGAATCATAATACATGTGTTTCTGAAGAACATTACTATTGAGAGTGTCGTGAAAAAAACTACGGTTTTCATAGCTCTTCTAGTAAACCATATAGGGATTCAGAAAAATTATCTAATTTACTGATTTGCAAGAATACTTTTCATAGCGCTGATGATATGATTTGAAACTCTTTTTACGAATACAATACAATGATAGATTTTACGAAAATTTAAAAAATTCTAGAAAATCATAAAAAAATGGCAATAAAACATATTAAAAATCTATACATTAGGCTGTCAAAAAAGTCCTGTGGTATTTCCGCGAGGTGTCGTTGTAAGCGCGTAGTTCTAGTTGTATTCATTGTATAGAGTCATACTATAGCTTTTTGGAAAGGTATTTTTGTCGCTATAATATAGTCCTTGACAGTGTTTTGTTTGGTTAAGTCGTTCGTGAGTTATAGTGTCGCAAATATGGAGCAAAATAAAGAGAAAATCCGACATATTTTACAGTACTGCTATGACAAAGGCAAAAATGCATCTCGAGCTGCCAATAAAATTTGTGCAGTTTATGGACCCGATACAGTTTCCATTTCCACCTCACAACGATGGTTCAACGTTTTCGTTCTGGTGTAGAGGTCGTCGAAGATGCGCCACGCTCCGGAAGGCCTGTCGTCGAAAATTGCGACAAAATCGCTGAATTATCCGAGAAAGACCGGCATAGTAGCAGCCGTAGCATCGGCCAAGAGCTGGGGATAAGTCATCAAACCGTTATTAACCATTTGAAGAAGCTTGGATTCACAAAGAAGCTCGATGTATGGGTGCCACACACGTTGACGCAAAAAAAACATCTTTGACCGTATCGACGGATGTGAATCGCTGCTGAATCGCAACAAAATCGACCCGTTTCTGAAGCGGATGGTGACTGGCGATGAAAAGTGGGTCACTTACGACAACGTGAAGCGCAAACGGCCGTGGTCGAAGCCCGCTGAAGCGGCTCAGACGGTGGCCAAGCCCTCATTAACGGCCAGGAAGGTTCTGCTGTGTGTTTGGTGGGATTGTCAAGGAATAATCTATTATGAGCTGCTTGCCTATGGCCAAACGCTCAATTCGGACCTGTACTGCCAACAACTGGACCGCTTGAAGGTAGCACTCATGAAGAAGAGGCCATCTTTGATAAACAGAGGCCGCATTGTCTTCCATCAGGACAACGCCAGGCCACACACTTCTTCGGTGACGCGCCAGAAGCTCCGGGAGCTCGGATGGGAGGTTCTTTTGCATCCGCCGTATAGTCCGGACCTTGCACCAAGTGACTACCATCTGTTTTTGTCCATGGCGAACGAGCTAGGTAGTCAGAAGTTAGCCACAAAAGAGGCCTGTGAGAATTGGCTATCCGAGTTTTTTGCCAATAAGGAAGCGAGCTTCTATAACAGGGGTATTATGAAGTTGGCATCTCGTTGGGAACAAGTCATCGAACAAAACGGCGCATATTTGACTTAAAACAGAGTATTGTAACTAATTTTATGAACAAATGAAAATTCAAAAAAAAATACCGCAGGACTTTTTTGACAGCCTAATATATAAAAATGGATTTCTGTCTGTCTGTCTGTCTGTCTGTCTGTCTGTCTGTCTGTCTGCCTGTCTAATTCTTATGGACTCGGAAACTACTGAACCGATCGACATGAAAATTGGTATGTAGGGGTTTTTGGGGTCGGGGAAGGTTCTTATGATATTTCCAGACCCCTCCCCCTCTCTAAGAGGAGGCTGTCATACAAATGAAACACAAATTTCTTCATTACTCGAGAGTTAAACAAGCAAACGAAACCAAATTTGACATGTGGAGGTTTTAGGGTGCAATAAATGTTTTTACGATGGTTAGACACTCCACACCCCTCCTTAAGGGGGGGCTGCCATACAAATGAAACACAAATTTTTGCATAACTCGAGAATGAATCGAGCAAATGGAATAAAATTTGGCATGTGAAAGTTTTAGGGTGTAATAAATGTTTCTATGGTGGTTAGACACTCCACCCCCCCTCTCTAAGGGGGGGGCTACCATACAAATGAAACACGAATTTCTGTATAACTCGGGAATTAATAAAGCAAATGGAACGAAATTTGGCATGTGAAAGTTTTAGGGTGTAATAAATGTTTCTATGGTGGCTAGATACACCACCCCCCTCTCTAAGGGGGGGCTGCCATACAAACGAAACACAAACTTCTGCATAACTCGAGAACTAATCAAGCACAATTTGAGATGTGAGGGTTTTTGGGTATGAGAAATGTTTCTATAATGGTATGACACCCCTCTCTCCTCTGGAATGGAGAGGGGGTCCCATAAAAATATTACACATATTTCAACCAAAAATATTCCAACCAAACATGACAATTGAAAATTTTCGGAAAACTCTGAAGGAAAAAGAGAAAATTCGGAAAATTAAATTCCCATATGTTCTACAATTACATAGTGACATGTGCTATTAGTCCATTTGATGTTTGCGCTAGTGAAATTGATCTTTGTTCGAAACTGGAAATGGATTTTAATGTGATGAAACGCACTCCCATACCTTATTTTATCTATACCAATAAAAGAGTATCGCCGAATGTGTTGATAAGAGCAGAACTCGATAAAGGAATTGTCCGATTAAGGGCTGTCTTAATTCTATCATATTTTCTGCATAAAAAATGTATTCCATGTAACAGAGAAACATGTTATTTGCAAGTGGTTGAAAAATCTTGAACGAGAATTATGTCTGAAAATAATCTGATTATAATGATGAGTTTTGTTAAAAATAATAGGAATTTTATAGTAAAAGGTAAATTCAACGGGGTCGAATAGAAGATCAATCAATGAACAGTTCTGCGATTGGACCTATGAACATGCTCATAGTAAGAAAACGTGAATGTTTGAAGGTATTGATAACAAAAAACAAATTTTGGGCGGGACGAAGTTTGCCGGGTTAACGAGTTTACTATATATTTTCGTATCGCGCAGTTCCTGAAATATTCTGAAAAAGAGATCAACAATATTAACACATATAATAAATACACAAACAAATAAACATACATATTTAAATATAAACTAAACATGTAATGGGTCTCCAATTTCTAAAAAAAATTGAGAAATATTTTGTATGTACCGCGCAACACTGTTGAAATTCTCAAGAAAAAAATAGCACATGCCTAGAAAAGACGCAGAATAAAATTTAAATACGAATTAGAGTAGTAGTGAATCTCTAAATCCCCAAAAAAATCCATATTTCCAGAATTTTTTTAGTACTCAAATAATATTTTAATATTTTCCGAAACACCATTATAAGATGCACTTTCAGCTTTTTTTTTCAATTTTTTTTATCTCGAAGCTATCGAGAATGGCGTGCAAAAAATCGAAAAGTACGCTTTTTACCAAAGATCCTTTGTTAAATCTCAAAGGGGTCAAAAAAATTATTTGCCATAGAGCGCGTGATTTGGTTTGAGGGGAACTTTTTACATCCATACCTGGCCAGGCCCTTTACAAAAAATTTCTTTTGTTCCTGGTTTTGTATCGCGATGCAGCTCTATCTCACACAATATCGGTTTCGTCGACTGTATTTTTGTTTTCAAGAAACTCATTAGTTTTGAAAGAAATACCCGAACAGTTATTATATTGGGTTGGGGAAAAAGGAATGTCGTATATTGTCTATATGTGGCAACACTCAAACATATCTTGTGATGTACTTGCATCGGGTCATACTATACGACCTTTTAAAGACGACAATCTGTGCTACAAGTGTCGTTTTGACAGTGTTGTGATTATCCTTTTCAGTCTCAAGTTATAGCGCGTCAAAGATGGAGTCCACCAAGCAAGAAATTCGCCATATTTTACGTTTTGACTACCTGCGGGGTAAAACTGCAACGAAGGCGGCCGAAAAAAATCGTGTAGTTTATGGACCCGATACTGTAACGATTCGCACAGCACAGCGTTGGTTTGATCGATTTCGTTCTGGTGTAGTGGCTGTCGGAGATACACCCCGTACTGGTAGGCCAATCGTCGTGGAAACCGATAAAATCGTTGAAATCATCCAAATAGACCGGCATGTGAGCACTCGCTCGATTGGCCAGGAACTGGGTATAGACCATAAAATCGTTTGGAACCATTTGGGACTCAGAGTAATATTCCTTTTCAAAATTTCGAAATGCATGAAAATATATATATATATATATTTTTTGTACCGCGAAAAACACTAAATATTCTGGAAAAAATCACATATACCTAAAATAGACGTAGGAATAAATTTGGATACAAACTAGAGTAGTACTGAATCTCAAAATAAAAAAAATAAAATTTAATTTAAAATAAAATTTAAATTTTTTTTAGTGTTGGATTTTCTGATGAAAAAATTGTTCGAAAATTTTGATCGATACACCTAAGTAAGATGTACTTTCAGTATTTTTTTCATATTTTTGTCTTAAAGCTATTGAGAATGGCGTGAAAAAAACGAAAAGGTGCATTTTTCACCATTTGTGCATTTTTTACCATAGATCCTATGGTGTACCATATTAGGACTCAAACATATGGTACTACTGCCCGAATGTTTTATTTAGTACCCTATACAATATTTTCCATACAGCTGGTGATTTAGTGTGGGGGACTTTTTACTCCCTTACCCAGCCCGACACTTTGGAAATCTGAAAATCTGAAAATCTGAAAAAAAATCACACATATCTAGAAAAGCCTTAGAAACACATTTAAATATGAATTAGACTAGTACTGAATCTCTCAATCCCAGAAAATTTTTGATGAATTTTTTTTTTGATAATTTTTCTTGATACAACGCAGTAAGATGCACATTCAATATTTTTTTCAAATTTTATCTCGAAGCTTTTGAGGACGGCGTGAAATAAACGAAAAAGTACGTTTTTCACTATAGATCCTATGTTAAACCACATAGGGGTTCAAATAAACCGTCAAAATTTCCTATTGAATATCCTATACAATATTTACCATACAGCTGGTGATTTGGTTTGGGGGCACTTTTTACTCCCTTACCCGGCCAGGCCCTTTAATTCCCATATGTTTTACAATTACATCATGATAAACGGTATTAGTCCAATCAATGTTTGCGCTAACAAAATTGATCTTTTTTCGAAAGTGGAAGAGGGTATTCAAGCGAAATGACGCACTTCTATATCTTATATCTATCTTTATAAATAAAAATGGAAGGCTAAATGTGTTGGTGAGCGCAAACCCCGAGAAAGGAATGGTCCGATTTGTGTCGTCTTTTTTTATATTCGTCTCTGCCCGTAGATCAATGTAATGATGAGAATAAACTTTTATATTTTTGAAAAACTTTGAGAAAAAGTTGGAAAAAAAATGAATTCCCATTTGTTCTGCAATGACATTTTGTTAGTCTGATTGGATTTCGCGTTCGCGGAATTAAGGTTCGTGTTCCAATGGTGTGAAGTGAAAATGACAATAGAATCTCAGCTGAAATAACGCGCTTTGAAAATAAAAATTATGGATGAGGATTTATATTTCTGTATGAAATATGGGTTCTATGTAAAGGAGTTATTGGAACAGTAAACATGTTATTTGCAAGTTAACCAAGAATCTTGAGCGAAAATTGTGTTTGAAAATAATTTCATATCATAATGACGAGTTTTGGTAAAAGTAATAGGAAATCAACAGTAAAAATTAATTGTAAAGGGCCAACTAGAAGATCAATCAATGGCGAGTTCTGCGATTGAACCCACGAACGTTCGCTTAATAAGAGAACGTGAATGGTCGGAATAATTCATATGAAAAAAATAATTTTGGGAGGCACAAGTTTCGCCGGGTCTGTTTGCTTGTAATAAAATCGTGGGTTACAAATATTTTCAACATTTCACAAAAAAAAAATCAAACCGTCTACTGATTTCGCAAGTGTCTCTAAATTACATGTATCTGCTGAAGTTCAATGTTTGAAAGTTTTTTCAAACGCATTACGTTCCTCAAGATCATTCTAAACGTTGTTTTCAAAAACTTAACATCTTGATAAAATAAGTTTGTTTGTTTGTTTATTAAGATAAGTAAAAAAATATTTTTAAGTTAAACGATTTCATTGTGATTATACGTAATAATAATCCAGATAATGTACTTAAAGCTAGAGAATAATTAGACATGTACCAGTTAGTAGTTATCACATCCCTTCCTTCATTAATCTAGGACATTGATGAGACTAAAATAAAATCCCCAATCATTTCATTTGATACTTATATTCAGGGAGCCAAAAATATATGGTCGACCATTGGCGGTGGCGGCGACCTTTTTGGGTTTATGTTGTTCATAAAGTAGTGTTTTCTCCATGTCAGCCATTTCGTAGCGGCAAATTTTTTTTCGATACTATAGAATCAGCACAATTATAATGACAACCTAAATAAAGGTGCGTACTAAATTTCAGGACAAACAATCAGAAGGAAGAGGATCTTTCATTTGATACCTACAATGCGTTTCACAACTATAGAACCACTCATTTTATCTGAGATTCCAGAGATATGTGAGAAGTCGATTGAGTTGAAGTATATATTGTAGAATACAAAAACTATCTTCATTTATACGACTGGCCATTTCAACTTTATTGTTGTGTTCAGGTGCGGAACATTCAAATAATAAAAATTCCAGTGTTTCATAACTATAGAATCAGATGGAAAAACTCTTACTCCATTACAAAATTAACGCCAATTCAACATGAATTACGGAAAGTTTCTAATTCGTAGGTTATTTTTAGTTCTTAATCAGCTCAAATAATCCATTCGTGGTGTTTTCGACCAAGCTGCGCCTTGTTGTAGTGTGTATTTCGTTCTATGCAGCTCTTCAGTTCGATTAAGCTCTTCAAAGCACTCATACTACTTGTAAGCTGCATCTACTTTGCATCCGATCATTCCTCAGAAGTTCCTGACAGGGTTTTGATATGGTAAACAAACTAATCATTCCAGAATCAGAAGCCCCTATTCATTAAACCATGCCACCTTCCGGATTTTATGAATTATTACCCAATTATCAAAAGATTTTGATGCAAAAACAGCAATAAATGATTCTGAAGTACTTCGTTCCACTTCTGACTGTTCATTCGTGTTGATGGTAAGCTCACTAAACCAGGTCTTTTAGAGAAAATTCTCCCCAAACCATAAAAATCCCATTTTCAAAGCTGCGAGTCCAATAACTAATGTGAAGTCTAATCCCATGGGTTTCACTATTTCAGGAGAACTTCTCTGATAAAAAGAAATTCAACTTGATTAGAATTTCTTCATACTGGTATGATTTACGGAACGTGTCATTTAATTTTTCAACTCGTAACTTTGCCGGCGGCAGTTTGATGGTTTGGAGAGAATTTTCTCAAGAAGGCCTGGTTTAGACAGCTTACCATCAACACGAATGAACAGTCAGAAGTGGAACGAAGTACTTCAGAATCATTTTTTGCTGTTTTTGCATCAACACCTTTTGATAATTGGGTAATTTGGCATCAATTCATAAAATTCGGAAGGTCATGGCATGGTTTAATGAACAAGGGCTTCAGATTCTGGACTGGTCAGCTTGTTTACCAAATCAAAACCCTGTCAGGAACTGCTGAGGAGTTATCGGGCGAATAGTAGTCGAAACCACCCCGAATGGATTATTTGAACTGGTTGAGAACTAAAGATAACCTACGAGTTGGAAACTTATTGTAATTCATGTTGAATCTGCGTTAATTTTGTAAAGAAGAGATAGTTTCTCCATCAGGTTCTATAGTTATGAAACACTGGAATTTTTGTTTTTTGATTGTTTCGCACCTGAACACAGTGTATATGCGTGAGTTACATATAAAAAGTAATTGGCCATTTCGTGACTGTCGCCATTTTGGATTTGCATTTTCATAAATAACTATGTTCTACTGGTCAACCCCTTTCTTTGAGACCCATATTGATGGGATTTTGAGAAAATATATAGTCCGCCATTTTGTAGCGGCCGCCATCTTGTATTTTCAAGATCATGGAATATGCAGTTTTATAATGACAGCAGAGATAAACATGTAAAATGTGGTCCCCTAGCACTGGGATTCTTCTGACAATGTGATCATTGTCGTAAATCTGAAATACCTCGTTTTTCTATTTCCGGAGCCAAACCATGTCCAATTTTTTTCGTTGTTGGTAGCCAATGCTCCGTTGTTCTTTGTCAATCGACGATTCTGTTCCACAATGTATTCGTATGTATTTAGCAAAACTTACAATTTTTATTTGGTCCTCTTTCAAACATTTTGGCTTGATGTTTAGCAACAGCTATATACAGGCAAACCTTTTTTTTTTTTTGAGCGGGGGATAGGGACCGCTAAAAAAAAGTCGGAATCAAAAAATCGTGCAAAACTTCACCAGCAGCTTCAAAAAATAGTGTGTACCATTTTGAAAAAAAAACTTTTTTTTTTGTGCGGTAGATAGGGACCGCATGAAAAAAGTTTCCCTCTAAAAATACCTCAAATCCACGCCTTTCACCGTTCAATTTCCGTTGCACGTGGCTGTTTTGTGCTTTTTGTTGCATGTCGAAACGTGTTGCTGTTAGAAATAATGTCATGCAAAAACTTAGAGCATTTGATGAGAGGAGGGGAATGATTTTAGAAGTGGATAATTGAGACGCAAATATGTTTTTTCGCACTGAAATGCATATAAACCATCGCAAAAAACCAAATGGACGATTACTTCGTCAAATATGCTTCTTTTCATACACCGCACAAAAATATCGCGCAGAAAAAACCGCACAAAAAAAATTCGCACAAAAACAGGTTTAACTGTGTGGGGTCTGCCATACAAATGAAACTGCATAACTCGAAAACCAATCAAGCCAATGGAGCCAAATTTGGCATCTTAAGATTTCAAGGGGCAAGAAACGTTTCTATGGTGAGCAGACACTCCTCCTTCTTCCCGAAGGGGGGGGGGGGGGTGTATCTGCCATACAAATGAAACACAAATTCTGCATTACTCGAGAATCAATCACGCAAAAGGAACCAAATTTGGGATGTGAGGGTTTTTTGTACGAGAAATGTTACTATGATGGTATGACATCCCTTCCTTCTCTGGAATGGAGGGAGATTCCAAAAAATTAAAACACATATTTCAATCAAACATATTCCAACCAAACATGACAATTGAAAATTTTAGGGATGATCTGCAGAAAATGGGGAAATTTGCTAAAATTCAATTCTCATATATTCTACAATTCTATAGTGGCAAACGTTGTTAGTTCATTTGATGTTTGCGCTACCAAAATTGATCTTTGTTCGAAAGTGGAAATTGATTTTAATGTGATAAAACTCACTCCTATAGCTTCTTCTATCTATATAAATAAAAATGGATCGCCGAATGTGTTGCTAGGAGCATAACTCCAGGAAGGAATTGTCCGGTTTAGAGCTGTCTTCATTCTATCATATTTGCTGTATCAAACATTATTATAATGACGAGTTTTGGTAGAAGTACTAGGAATTTTATAGTAAAAAGTATTATTAAAGGGTAGATTTGAAAATCAATCAATGAACAGTTTTGCGTTTGGAGTCATGGAGAAAACGTGAATGTGATAAAGAAAAATAAATTTTGGGCGGGACGAAGTTTGCCGGGTCAGCTGTACCGTATAAAAACTCCACCGAATATTTCCTCCAAGTATAGTAAACTTCATTGTTCTATAGTTGGCTGTACTTCTGTTAAACTATTCAATGCTATGTTCTCTGTAATATTCTTGTAGAATACTGTTTTGAGAAGACAATGATGTGATTGTTGTAGCCGATGGTATCTCCTTCATATCGTACCCTGATGTAGTTCGTTGAGGCTCCGTGATGGGTTCGTGTGGTTGCTCATGAATATGAAACCAGGTTTCAACATTTTTGCTTTATTTGCATGTGGTTGCCATGACTCGCAGATTGGTAAAGACGTGTCTGAACAAATTCGACAGTACGTTATAAGGATTAAGGATTAAATGCTGAGTTAAAAAAAACTTTCCACACGTGTAAAATACACAAATTCCTAAAGAGAATGACGTTGCATTCAAAACGATTCACCCAAACACTCATATTTCGCCGATCTGTCAATTTTCTTGGAAATGTTCCTCAATTATATTCCAATTTGTAACATTACTATTTTTGTTGAGAATCCCTGAGAAACGATGCAAAATTCTTTCAGAATAAGAAAATTTCCGAAGTCGCTGGTGCATGTGATACAAATTCTGGAAGCGACCATAAGAAACGGATGCTGTCACGAGAAGCCCAAAGCGCTCTAGACACACCATCTGCATTTTTATGGGTTCGCGTTCGAGACCACCTATTGGTGGAAGCATTCCTACCGAAACATAATTCAATAGCAAATGCTTAATAATAGGTATTGTTTGCACACGGTTCAACATCACTGCGACATCGTGCCACCGAGGCAGGAAAGAGAGTGTGTGGCATTATTATAAAACAATCAAATAAAACAAACATGAAAAACTAGAGCGACCAAGGCGAGGAGAAAGACAACGTAATGAGACTCGTGCTTTCGCCACATGCTGTGGCTGCTGGATGCTGACGAGTTGCTACCTTCGATCTTTGCTGGCAGGCGCTCTTGAAAATGTCTCGTGTTGTTCCCCCGACCGACATCAGAAGACTTTGAATAGGTGATGCTATGGGTGTCCTCCGACTCCCGGTCTCCCGGTCGACAGTTTGTCTCGGTGAACCCGAATGGCAAGCCAACAACTCTTCATCCTTAGCGTCATGCTGTTTGTTGTGGCATAAATTTGAATGTTTACCATCATCAACATCACATCAGCGAAGACAGTAAAACACACGCACGCGGTGCCGTTATGAGCGGGGCAACAGTCAGGTGAGAATGTCGCACAATGGGATGCATTCATTCTTGGAATTTTTATACCATATGCTCTCTGCAAAACATGTGAAAACTATGTGTTCTTGTCAAATGACAAATTTCATCCGTAGTTTTATAGCCAACGATGTAATTGCACTCAGTGTGCAGTTCAAGTATGTCAATCTTTAGCAGTGATCTTGTAACAGGACTAGTTTGAAAAAGATGTCCCACAGAAGGCTTGGTGGAGTTTGCAGAACAATCCGCGGCATAAGATGGTGAGCCTTATGCTTGCTTTGTGTGTGGGAGAAACCGAATGAGAGCTGAAGAGGACAGATGTTATAGATTTCTCGATGTCATACCGTCTGAGGAAAATAAAATAAAAACAAACCACTTACTGCGCGCTTCTGTGTACAATTGGTTCGTGTACACGATGTCGGTGTACCCTCGTGAATACCAGACAGCCTGTTGACTTTTCCACTCCATCTTCCCTCAAGCAGCGTAGTTTTGTTCCTCAAATGGCACAACAAAAACAAGAATTAGGTAAATATCAAACCATGAATATCGACTCGCCCCGTCCCATGAGTCAGACTACCGGACGGGACACCATGATGGGTCCGTTTTGTCTGCCAACATTCCAAAATGTGAAAGGTAAATAAATCTTTGTTTTCTTTTGTCAACGGCTCAAACAGAGGCCAGAATTTTCGCCACCACCAGCAGCAGCAGCATCGCCTCCGCCACCAGATGCATTCCATCGGATGCCTCTCTAATTGTTGTGTTTGTCCGTTCTTCCGGAGACAGCACGAGCACGCGATTCGTCACAGCGCTCTGGCGTGAGATAATCAAAACAATAAACCTTTCTCGTTGATGTTACAGCCCGCGCTAACGGCACGGGTGCTATGCGGTTCCCAGCATCAAAAAAGGGGCGCGCAAAATGAAAGCACTCATCTGAAGGTTGATGTTATCCTAGTGAGCAAATTCAGCCGTTGTTTACGATTAGCGATGAACCAAAGGCGGGTGGCGCTGTTTGGGTATCCACCGTTTCACCGTTGGAACCGTTTTGATGCTACAAACAGGATAAAATTGAGAAAAAATTGCTGCCATAGACATGGTAAGATAGAGCCACCGTGATAATTATGTTCATTGTATAAATCTTGTTTCATAGTCAAGTTTTGGTTCAAACACAACACAGATATATGAAATTTCAGTATCACTGTGCTACAACTGTTTTAATTATGTTGTTCAATATGTTTTGCCTTTTGAAAGGTGTAGTGTCAAATTTTTGATTGATTTATGTATAAGGTGTATTAACACGGTAAGCCCAGCGTCGGTCCCTAGGAGACTTGTTGATAGGGACTATTCATATAATTTTCGTTCAGAATTAGAAAAAAAATGTTTTTAAGAAAAACGAATTTTAATTTCGAAGTGGTCCCCATGGGCTAGTGGTAAGCATTGTGCTTGCCAAGATGGGGGCTTCGGGTTCGATTCCCGTTCGGGTCAGAAATTCTCTATCGTCATAGATCGTTTTTCTGGCCTGCACTGGTAAAGGGGAACTGTCTAGGGTGTGGTGGGATGAGCATTGGGCATTGCCAGTCCTCAAGAAAAGCCACAAAAACCCGGAAACAGCTCCTCTAAGCGAATTGACGCCACTATAAGCGTTTTTGTCCAGTCCTGGTGATACTTGGGACGTAAAGTAGCGCAGCAGGAAGTGTGTTTGGAGAGGATCTACAGTACGAACATTTCACGATGGTCATACCATCTACCAGAGCTGTGGCAAAACCAACGAGCTAGGTACAGCTTTCATCGTGAGGGGCAATATCCAGAAGCGAGTGATTGGTGGCCAATCAACCCAAGAAAGTGCAGATCGAGGATTAAGGGCCGATTCTTCAACATCAGCATCATTAACGTGCACAGCCCTCACCTTGCAAGTCCCGATGATGACAAAGACGAATTATACGCGCAGCTAGAACGCGAATACGAACGCTGCCCAAAACATGACATCAAGATCATCATCGGAGATTTCAATGCCCAGATCGGTAAAGAGGAGGAGTTCAAACCTGTAATTGGTATGTACAGTGCACACCAGTTAACAAATGAAAACGGCCTAAGACTCATCGATTTCGCCACCTCTAGGAATATGGCCGTACGCAGTACCTTCTTCCAACACAAATTCCTCCACCAATACACCTGACCACCCAATCAAACAGAATCTCAGATCGACCATGTTCTGATAGACGGCCGGCATCCCTCGGACATAACTGACGTCAGAACCTATCGAGGCGCTAACATCGACTCGGACCACTACCTAGTGATGGTTAAGATGCGCCCAAAACTCTCCGTTGTGAACAACATTCGGTACCGATGCCCGCGACGGTACAATCTTACGCGACTGAAACAAGCAGATGTCGCCGAAAACTACGCACATTCGCTTGAAGCTGCGCTGCCGGAAGAGGAACAAATTAACGAAGCTGCTCTTGAGGACTGTTGGAGCATGATTAAAACAGCCATAAACGGCGTAACGGAGAACATCCTAGGACAAGTGGAACGAAGACGACGGTACGAGTGTATGTACGTATATAGTATGTATGTAGTATGTAGTGTATGACGGTATGTAGTGTTAGCACGGCTAATTGCCAACAAGACACTGGGACGCACTAGAGTTTGCATTATGGGAGCCCTTGATCCCCCCACCGTTGTCGAGCAATTCATGCCAGTGACCCGCAGCCGTCCTAGTCCTGTGGTGAGTGGGTGAGGTGACGGGGTCTCCTTACTCGACACCTCCGGCAAGTATGATTCCGTTTTGCCCTCGACGACTCTTGATCCGCCCTTCGGTTTCAGCCAACCTCCGCCAACGTTATTTGATCGACATTCGCTAGGCAGCCGGACTCTGAGTATCAACCGGATACTGGGACGCACTGAAGTTGGTATTATGGGAGGCCCCGACCCCCCTACCATAATCGAGCCATTTCCGAGAAACCCGCAGCCTTCCAAGTTCTACGTGTGGGTGCGGTGACGGGGTCTCCCTACTCGACACCGCCGGCAAGTATGACTCCGTTTTGCCCTCAACGACTCCTGATCCGCCCATCGATTTCAGACTATCTCCACCTGATCGATCATCGCTTACTCGCCGGACTGAGCGGCGCACTGATATTCCAATACAGAAAACCAATTCGCAACCTTACGATCTTCTCGTCTACTATCAGAACGTGGATGGACTAAATACGTGTGCCAACGATTACCTATTGGCAACATCGGATGGCGCGTATGACATTATTGCGTTCACCGAAACCAAGCTGGACGATAGAACCCTCTCAACTCAGATTCTCGGCCAGCACTACGAAGTTTTTCGATGTGGTCGTTCCCTGTACAACAGCCGTAAAGCATCTGGGGCGACGTTTTATTGGCAGTTCGAAAAGATCTGAAGGCGCGGATTATCGAGGATATCACTTGGCGCACTATAGAACAAGTCTGGGTGGAAATTGAACTCGTTGGTCAAAACCTCTTCTTCTGTGTGGTGTACTTTCCTCCTGATCGTATCAATGACTCTTCTTTGATTGGAGATCACATCAAATCCGTCGAAACTATATGTGGTTTTGCTGCTGCAGTCGATGAAATAATAATTATTGGCGACTTCAATCTCCCAGGTCTCAGATGGAGTTCTTCAACACACGGTTTTCTATTTGTTGATCCAGCGCACTCACAGATTACCCCAATCGCCTCGGATCTTCTGGACAGCTACAGTACTGCCACTCTTCGACAGATAAATAGTGTACCAAATGAAAACATTCGCATTCTGGACTTGTGCTTTGTCAGTTCTACAAACCAAGCTCCTAGTTTGGTACTAGCACCGACCCCTCAAGGTTGTACGGCATCATCCTCCACTGCTGATATCGTACGAAAGGAGTAAAATATCTTTAAGAGACGACCCTGCATCTGTTAGCTACAATTTTTACAAAGCCGACTTTTCTAACATCTCTGATGTCTTGAATGAAATCAACTGGGACGAAATTTTAAATAATGACAACGCTAGCAGTGCAGTGCAGACGTTTTCTAATGTTTTGGCCTATGTCATCGATCGACACGTTCCCAAAAAGGTTCATACCATTGCTAAAGAACAACCCTGGCAAACTTTGGAGCTTCGCAACCTTAAATCGCGAAAAAGAGCTGCCCTGAGGAGATTTTCAATACAACGAACTTCAATGTCAAAGATCTTTTATCGGCGTATAAACAGTGTTTACCACAAGCTCAGTCAAAGTTGTTTTAGACGATATCAACGTAATCTACAAAACAATTTTAGAAGCAATCCTAAATCGTTCTGGAAATTCGTCAACAAACAACGCAAGGAAGATGGATTGCCTTCTACAATGTCATACGAGGGTACGGCAAGTTCAGATACAGAAGAGATATGTCGTTTATTCTCGAAAAAGTTCTCCACTGTTTTCTCTGATCGCACACTATCTACAACGGAAGTTGCTTCCGCCGCCAGGAATGTTCCGTCAATGAGCTACTCTTTCAGCAGCTTCGATGTTGCGAAATCCCAGATTTTCACCGCCGCCGTTAACCTAAAATCTTCTGTTAGGCCCAGATGGTATTCCATCCATGCTATTGAAAAGATGCATAAATAGTTTAGCGACGCCATTGTTGTATCTCTTCCGGCTTTCCTTGACTTCGGGAACAATCGAAATGTTTCCGGTACACAAGAAAGGTGATAAGCGAAACGTCGGTAACTATCGCGGTATTTCATCGCTTTGTGCTACTTCTAATCAAAGAGTTTAGAAGTAGCACAAAGCGATGAAATAGCAATTAGTAGTGATGGAACCCGTCTTCTCGTTTTGCAAACAGTACATAACTGATGACCAGCATGGATGCCGAAACGCTCTGCATTGAAGAACCTGTTAGTATTTTCAAATTATGTAGTGGATAGTTTGTCACTGAATAGCCAAACCGATGCCATCTATACGGACTTGACTGCTGCATTCGACAAGATTCATCACGACATCGCAATCGCAAAACTGGAAAAGCTCGGATTCACAGGAAGGATGTTAGATTGGTTCAAATCCTATCTCAAAGAACGAAAACTTCGCGTTACCATCGGTGATAGCAGCTCCACCATTTTTTCTGCAGCTTCCGGTATTCCTCAAGGAAGCCACCTCGGACCCCTGATCTTTCTAATCTACTTCAACGACATTTGCTTGGCATTAGAAGGACCTCGCGTTTCGTTTGCGGATGATTTAAAAATCTATTGCCGTATTAGTTCTGTAGCCGACTGCTGGTTTCTTCAACGACAACTGGATATTGTAGGTGAGCCACGAACTGTATGGTTATAAATCCATTAATATGTTCCACGATATCCTTCTCTAGGAAAAAAGAACTGATCACGTTCGAATACGTTCTCTCTGGTGTTCCCATTCCACGAGTTATGAAGGTCAAAGATCTTGGAGTGATACTGGATTCGAGACTGTCGTACAAAGAACATGTATCGTATGTTGTAGATAAAGCATCTAGAAACTTGGGATTCATTGTGCGGGTTTCAAAAACTTTCACGGACGCACATTGTCTCAAATCCCTATATTGCGCTCTAGTTCGGCCTGTTCTGGAATACTGCAGTATCGTTTGGAATCCGCACTATCAAACTGGCATTACGAGAATCGAGTTCGTTCAGAGAAGATTCATTCGGTACGCACTTCGCCTGCTTCCGTGGCGCAATCCTCATCAGCTTCCTAGTTACGAAACCCAATGCTTGTTGATCCATCTGGATTCACTGCACTGCAGAAGAAAGCTAGCTAAGTCTTTGTTTGTAGCGGATACACTCACTGGTCGCGTCAATTCTCCAGAAATTTTAAGCCACCTAAATCTCAACGTACCACCTCGACGGTTGCGGAGAGTTCCTTTTCTGCGGACCATACTTCGGCGAACGAATTATGGCATGTACACAGCAATAGCAAGCCTTCAGCGTGCAATCAACACAGTTCCTTCGGCGTTTGATTTTAACGTTTCGCGTGTTACATTGAAACAACGGTTTTTAGAATTAATTAGAGTTAGATAATTGTATCATTTGGACCACTGTAGTCTGTTGATGCCAGAACAAATAAACAATCAAACGAGTGGTTCGATGATGAGTGTCAGCAAGTGTTACAGGAGAAGAACGCTGCGCGGGAGCTGATGCAGCGTCAAGCTACCCGTCAGAACGTGGCACGATATATACAGAAGCGGAGACATCAAACCCAACTCTACTGGGAAAAGAATCGTCACCAGGAAGAGGAGGAGTGTGAAGAACTCGAACAGCTGCACCGTTCTCATTAGACACGAAAGATCTACCAGAAACTCAATGCATCCCGAAAAGGCTTCGTGCCGCGAGCAGAAATGTGTCGGAATAAGGATGGGAGCACTTCGTTGAACACCTGAATGGCGTACAGGCAGAGGACCAAAATGACGATGGAAGCGATTACGTTTGTGCAGTTAATAATGAAGATGTACCACCCCAACGATAGGTGAAGTAAGGAATGCTATTAAACAGTTGAAGAACACCAAATCAACTGGCAAAGATGGCATCGGAGCGGAACTTATCAAGGTGGGCCCGGAAAAAATGGTTAGTTACCTGCATCGGCTGATTGTCAGAATTTGGGAAACAGAACAACTACCGCAGGAGTGGATAGATGGAGTTATTTGCCCTATCTTCAAGAAAGGGGACAAACTAGACTGTGAAAACTTTCGTGCAATCACCGTCCTGAATGCCGCCTACAAAGTGTTTTCCCAAATCATCTCTCGTCGTCTATCGCCACTGACAAACAGATTCGTGGGAGGTTATCAGGCCGGCTTTGTCGAAGGTCGGTCTACTACTGACCAAATCTTCACCTTGCGGCAGATCCTCCAGAAATTCCGTGAGTATAGAGTCCCCACGCACAATTTATTCATCGACTTCAAAACCGCATACGATTCAATAACACGAAAACAGCTATGGAGAATCATGGACGAAAACGGCTTCAGCTTCAGCAGTTTTCGTCCAAGCTGACAAGACTGATCAAGGCTACGATGGATGGAATACATTGCTGTGTGCGAATTTCGGGTGGATTATCTGATCCATTCGAGTCCCGCAGGGGGCTTCGACAAGGTGATGGTCTATCTTGCCTACTGTTCAACATCGCGCAAGAGGGTGTTATGAGACGAGCGGCGTTTAACTTGTGTGGTACGATTTTCAATAGATCCAGTTAATTCATTTGCTTCGCTGATGACGTAGACATTGTCGGCAGAACATTTGAGACGGTATCTGAACATTACACCAGACTTAAGCACGAAGCAGAGAGAGCACGACAGGACCCGATTAGGTAGTAGCGTAATGATCGACGGCGATGAGTTCGAGGTAGTGGACCAATTTGTCTACCTTGGCTCAATGGTAACGGATGACAATGATACCAGCCGCGAGATCCGGAGACGCACCATCAATGGGAGACGTACCTACTACGGTCTCCATAAACACTTAAAGTCAAACAGACTTCGACAGAGACGGCAGTCGTGCGAAATGTTCCCTGTACAAAACGCTCATAAGACCGGTTATCCTCTACAGGCACGAGACGTGGACAATACTCGAAGAGGACCTGCGAGCACTCGGAGTCTTTGAACGACGGGTGTTAAGAACCATCTTCGGCGGTGTACAGGAGGACGGTGTATGGAGGCGAAGGATGAACCACGAGCTCACGCAACTCACCGGCGAACCCAGTATCCAGAAAGTGATCAAAGCTGAAAGGATACGCTGGGCAGGACATGGTTCAAGAATGTCGGACAACTATCCTGCAAAAATGGTGTTCATCGGGAATCCGGCTGGTACGAGGCGACGAGGAGCACAACGAGCAAGGTGGTTAGACCAAGTGGAGCATAACATGGTGAGCACGGGGTGCCCGCGGAATAGGAGAGAGATAGCCACGAACCGAGCTAATTGGAGAAAAATTGTGAATAAAATTTCGAAAGATTTTTCAAATGTTTTTTTTAAATTGGATTGCTATTTTTTATGAAAGCTTGATTATTTACCTGTAATCCGGTGTCCGACCAAAATTCTGTAGCTCATATAGTTTTTAAGTTATTTTTTTTAAAGTGCTAAGTTTTCGGAAAAAAATATTTTGAAACCTACAAAAATTAGTCCGAGATGGCTACATTGAATATTCCATAAAAAAATACACTGAAAAAAACTATTTAAAAAATTTCAATTCATTTTAAAAAAAAGTTTTGTAATGCTGAACGAAAATTATATTAATAGTCCATACAACTACCAACAAGTTCCCAAACATCGGAAGAAGGGCACTATTACAGAGAAAAAGTTTTTGACAAGCAATCAGTCGTTTTATCTATTTACCATTAATAAACAGTATGAAGGGAAACATCATGAGAATGGTTAGCTCCACTTTCTAGTTGGATTTGTTGATCATTATATATTAACTCTATACAAACAGCATCGCAATTAAGTAATACGAGTTATTTTTTTATTTTTTTATTATGCTTCGATATAACGTACAATTTGATACAACGTACACTTATGAAAGTGAAACGTACGTTATATCGAAGTTTTCCTGTATTTCCAAGGCTAAAGGTCACGAGTTCAATTCTCACTTCCGACATACTTTCTAAGGAATGGAAAAAATGCCGTTAAACCGAGTGACGAGCCAGCCAAAAGGTTGAAAATCACTATAAAAGAGCCAAAAAAAGTCACAGAGGGTTGTGTCCGAGACCGAGACACGACCGCATAGTTGACGTAGGATTTTGTTAGGCGATCTGATGTATGCTGATTTTGGATATGTTTGAAGAAATAAATCTTTAAAATCTTTGATAATGATTTGGTGGCCCTGAAAAGAGCCCTTCAGTTTGGTTGTTGGGTATTGTTTGTTCACCCAACTCAACCAGGCAGTTTTGAGAAAATTCTCCCCAAGCCATAAAAATTCCATCTCCAAAGCTGCAGGCCTTATCTGATCTTCTTCTCCGATAAAAAGAAATTCAACTTGAATATAATTTATTCATACTGGAAAAACTTACGGAAGCTGTAATATAATTTTTCAGCTCGTAACTTTGCAGGTGGCAGTTTGATGGTTTGAGAAAAATATTTTCGAAAAAGTATGGTTCAGAGAGCTTTTTATCAACTCGAATGCACAGTCAGAAGAGCAAAGAAGTACTTTAAAATCATTTACTTCTATTTTTGAACCAAAAACACCGTGAGAATTGGGTAATTTGGCATCAATTCATAAAATCCGGAAAGTCATGGCATGGTTTGATGAATAGGGGCTACAGATTCTGGACAGCTTATCTACCAGATCAAAACCTTATCAAGAACTCATGAGGGGTGATCGTACGAATTGTAGATGCAGCTTACAAGCAGTATGAGTGGTTTGGAGAGCTTTATCGAGCAGTATTCTCTGCGTAGAACGAGATGCACACTACGTCATGGCCCAGTTTGGTCGAAACAACCCCGAATGCGTTACATGAATTGATTGAGAACTAAAGGTGACTTAAGAGCTGTAAATTAATCTTAATCCATGTGAAATTCTCGTTAATTTTGTAAATGAGTGAGAGTTTTTCCATCTGGTTCTATAGTTATGAAACACTGGAATTTTAGTTTTTGGAATATTTCGCGCCCGGACACAAAAATAAAGTTCAAATGGCCAGTCTTAAAAATGAAGATAGTTATTATATCCTACACTATATACTTCAATTCAACCGACTTCTTACATGTATTTGGAAATTCAGAAAAATGGAATGATTCTATAGTCATGAAACGCAGTGTATAATGAAAGCAGCCCTCTATGGGCCTGGACGAGTTATGTATGTTATGTATGGTTATGTATGGATGAAATAAAGAAAAAAGCTCACCTATTACATTGGTAAGATAATTATCGTTATCGAACACAATCATCAATTTTTCTCATCAGTAAAAACTTGTTACTTTATTATAGAGAAAACATATTTGAAATGGAAAATGTATTTTTTTAATAATTTTCACTTTGATTAAAATTTTACAATAAATAATTTTAATTGAAAAAAAATCATCAATTTACACGTTTTCAAGTGTTGTTGAAATGTGTACTTTTTTGTGTTATATTCGACCATACCAAAAACCTAAACATTAATTATGTAATTTGTATAATCAATCACGGTAAGTTGATATTTTTAGTTGTTTCAATTTCTTTAGTTGATATTTGACAGTGAATTATAAAAACACATTTGACATCAAAAATCGTTAAAAACAGTAGAGTAATGAAGTTTAGATGAAAATGAAAAAAAAACAATGTGAGTGAATTTATTTCATATTTTTTATATGATCTTACATATGAGGAGATTAACTCAGTCATGCCGGGTATTTCCCCATACAAAGATCATAAAGTCGCCTGTCATAGAAATGCACTCCGAATTCCAGTCAAAGATTGAGAGCGACCACATCCTGAAACATAGGTGCGAGGAATATAAATTAACGCATTGAAAAACATAAAACTTGGTATAATCTCCTCTCGCATTCCATACCGTACGGCACGAGCATCCACACCCATCCTGGATCCTCGCAAAAGAAGCAGAGCAAGGACGAACAACCGCACTGAGTCCTTTCTAGATTGTCACGCATACGTGCATACCGTTAAATTTAATATCGATAACGAGTAACGCGCGCCTATTCGGCACACCATTTTCAGCTACCGATTCAGGCGGCGAGCGCCTCCGGACCTGAGGATCCAGGAGGAGGAATCCTGTGGCAAACATATCTGCGAGCAAGG
The DNA here is from genome assembly GCF_029784135.1 of Toxorhynchites rutilus septentrionalis. Taxonomy (NCBI): domain Eukaryota; kingdom Metazoa; phylum Arthropoda; class Insecta; order Diptera; family Culicidae; genus Toxorhynchites; species Toxorhynchites rutilus. Next base: position 129,728,066 of record NC_073745.1, read on the forward strand.
ACAGTCATAAAAATTGCTTACATACCGCACAGTCACGTACATACATCCGAAGGTCTCGCTCTCGGCTAAGGTTTCGCTTCCGCACGGGAATTTGCTTTGTGTGCGGGAGCTGGCTTACGCGTGGGGTTGCCCTGTTTCGGTTGATTTATCCTGGTTCAGGATGTGGCTGGTAGACTGTTTCACTCGGAAATATGAACGAGCGGAAATATGCGTGTAATTGAAATAAAAATCATAAATATGATTATTCTGGTCAATGTGGGACTTAATGGTAACTTATTCATAATTGAAATATCGAAAGGATAATACAGAACCATACGGAAGCTATGAAACGGTTGTGGATTTATTTCCATAGCTTCGCCAGAAGAAAACAAATTATTCTATCAGCGTGAACACGTCGGTGATTGGAGTTACGCACAAAAATATCCCAGTTCCACCTGCTCTCAGCGTTTCACATCGGTATGTACATTATTTTATGACCTCCGAACTACACCATCACTGCAGTTCAGCTGAAAATAAACAACTGAGAGTTATAAATGCATCTCGGGAACAGAAGACAGGTAGGAGAGACAATAAAACTAAATTAAATTACGAGCTTGCAAGGTGCAGCAAGTAGCTGTTGCAGCGGACTGGAAACAAAAGGCAGTGCAAAAATCAAAGAAACAAAACGGTTTTCTTGTTGACATTTTCAAGAATCTGAACAATTTATAGCGAATGCAAGACTGGGAGATGAACCGCAGCCCGAGAGCCTCGGAAAGTATGGTGGTTGGCCGGGTAATGGTTTGGTCGCTTGCCCACTCGCTCTTCCCTCGCAGGTACTGCATTACAGTTGCCGTTATCGCCTGCCTCATTCAAGCAGGATGTCCCTTTTGGTACACCCACTAAATATGTCCGTGCATGGCATACAGCGGGGCCATTGAGTGCGGTGCCAACAGTACTGGGCGAATGCTGCTAGGGTTGTTCATACCGAAAGCATAGTCTACAGTCATGATCATATACTATTTGTGCAACAAAATTTTGCCATACAAATGAAACACAAATTTCAGCATAACTCGAAAACTAATCAATCAAATGGAGCCAAATTTGGCATATGAAGGTTTTTGAATATGAGAAATGTTTCTATGATGGAATGACACCTCTCTCTCCTCTGAAATGGAGAGGGGGTCCTGTAAAAAAATACACATATTCCAACCAAACATGACAATTGAACTATTTTTAATGTGATAAAACGCACCCTATGTCTTCTTCTACCTATATAAATAAAAATGGATCACCGAATGTGTTGATAAGAGCAAAACTCGAGAAAGTAATTGTCCGATTTAGGGCTGTCTTAATTCTATCATATTCTCTGTGTCAAACATTTATTCCATGTAACGGAGAAACATGTTATTTGCAAGCGGTTGATAAATCTTGAACGTGAATTGTGTCTGAAAATAATCTGATATTATAATGACGAGTTTTGGTAGAAGTACTAGGAATTTTCTAGTAAAAGGTAATTTTAAAGGGTAGATTAGAAAATCAATCAATGAACAATTCTGCGATTGGACTTATGAACGTACGCTTAGTAAAAAAAACGTGAACGTGATAACGAAAAATAAATTTTGGGCGGGACGAAGTTTGCCGGGTCAGCTAGTCGACATATTAAATTGAAGTCAAAGAGTTAGTCTTTTTTGAAAAAAATATTTCACTTGCGAAAAAAAATGGATTCTAGTCACATAGATCTAGTCTAGGAATAGGAAGATTGAACGAAGACTGAAACAAGGTAATTTTGAAAAATCATAACTCAAAAACGAAAAAAGACGCATCTTTGATTTTTGGATATGTTATGTAAAAAAAGAAATCAGCTTTCAAGAAAATCAGCGCATTGTATATTTAACCGAGAAAACTGTGCAAAACTAACACAATCAATAGTTACTAAAACGAAAATTCAAACTTATCTCGAACGTAATATTTTTCGAAGAAGGCTAGATCGTTGTCATTAATTTGATATGTCGATCATCTAAATCAGTCCATTTGTTCAAAAGTTATAATTTTTCTTCTGAAAACGTCTTCACTGGAAAAATAAGATTTTATTAATTATCAGTTAAATTTGAAAATTCATGACTTAAAAACGAAAAATATCACACATCTGATTTCTGTGTATGTTATGTAAAAAATCGTCAGCTTTGAAAGAAATATATAAAAAATATAACGCCTTCTAGTCCAAAACCATGAAAACAAAAAAAAACAAAATCGAAATGATAACAAAAACAAAATCCAATTTTTTGGCAGGCGTAGTATTTTTCCAAAAAAGAATAAGTAATCGGCTTTAATTTGATATATCGATCAGGTAGTTAAAAAGTTATGAATTTTCGAAAACAGTAATTTTTGGGAAAAATGCGTAAAAAATGATTTTTCGAACCACCCTAATGGAAATGAGTGGAAAATGAAAACAATAAAAAAATACGGGTTTAATATTTTGTGATAAAGAACAAATCTATCACTTTTCACTTTCGGTTTGTCATGGAATGGCTGAATATGAACACAATGGAGTTGAACTCGAAGTTCATGAAGGTACATAGAATGAAAATGCTACGGAAGAAAAATAGATAGAAATTTGTTGTTAGGAAGTGGTTAGTTAGAGCAGTTTGAGAGGATGATGTAGCAATTTAGGAATCTAGATATTAAAGTTTATTGTAAATTTTTCTGAGAAAAATAACGTAACCCAGAACAGAAACATTAATAATGAACTTTATTTCACAATCAGGATACTGATAGGGTAGTTTTATTTTATTTAGAACGAGTACCTACTAAACATTCAAAGCAAAAATTTATAACAATACGATAGCCCTCCAATGGCTGAAATTCTATCAATACTACTTTCCGTTATTTTTTCTCCTAACACGTTCGTCGCCCAACGCGACGTTTTTGAGTTTCTTGCAGAGCCCAACTTGTGATTGAATTATTAAACGAAGAGCAAACTTAGTTTGAAGATAACTTTTACATGATCTAGCAATGTTTGTTTCCAATTGAAGATGAATTGATGACAATAACACATGCCAAAGTCATATTATAGGGGTTTTGCAAAAAACTGCCGTACAAACCATCCGTACTATAAATTAATAAAAAAGTATAGTATAAACAGTATAATATTATGGTTATGATTTTATTATTTTTCTTCATATCCTATAGTTACATTTAGGTGCCTATTCTATCAAGTTCTTTCTGAAAATCCTACTCAATTCGAGCGAGGAAAGTGTCACCCATATCTGGGTGTAGGGGCGTCGAAAGTGTTAAACATAATTTCGCATTATTCTCTAAAAGATTCAGGAAAAGCTATGTATACGAGACGTGACAATTTACTGCTATATATTTTTGTTTTTATTTCAAGAAAACAGGTTAGCAACAAAGCTCTACGATCGGCTTTCACAATAGGCCATTCCAAACTTAAAACGTCGATTCCAACGAAACTCCCAAGAGTGGAAGCAGCCTTGATAGCCTTACGCAGTTAGACCTTGGTGATTGCTCTCCTCGCAACCACTACACCTTAAGTTGAAATTTCGTTTTTGGGAGCATCAAGAAAGTCGCAGGGAATCAGGAATAGGGTGGGTTTGGTAACATTGGAATACCTTTCTCGCATGAAACTTGCTAATAATAAAAAAGAATGGACCGTAACGTTGTTATGATGCAGGATAAAGCTGTGTCGGAGTCACATATGCTCCAGGACAACAGTATGCAATTTCTATTTCTACTGATTCACGGTCTTCCTCGAACTAATTTGTTCAATCAACGACACGAATTCGCGACATGCACTCATTTTAACACTAAACCTACCACGAGGGGTCAAATGACCCATTTTAAACTTTTAGTCAAAATTTTCTTGAAAATTACATTGTCACAACATAATTTATCTACATCGAATGAACTTTTTATTGTTTACTCTTCTCTTATAACTTTTTTTTTACTGAGAAATATATGTAGGGTTATGGTAGACAACTACCACAACCGGTCATTTGACCTGTACAAGTATTCATATGATATCTGAAAGATTTGTATGTGTGGTTGTGATACAAAACCATTGCATTACACATTTTTGCTATTTCTTTATATATTTTGTTGTATTTGTGAATGAATGGTGAATGATTAGAAATAATTGCATTGCTGACTATCCAAGCGAGCTAACAGTAACCATTCCAAGCTACAATGCTATTTTGCGTGTCAAAAATTGTAATTTGATTTTTGACGTAGGACTACGTCTTTTATTTCTATACCAGGGTGTAAAATCAAAGTTTCGAAAACGAAAGCGTTACTCCGGAGACCGAGATTTTGAGCGTTAATAGCTCCTAAACAACTGAACGACATGGTATGATAAACACTTCATTCGAAAGATAAAATGTCTACGCGTTCTATACTTGTTACTTTCTGATCCAAAAACTTGTTTCAATAGTCTTAAAATTGCTTTCAAAACAGGCTATTGAAATCACCAATCGGTATATAAGCGAGCGCCGCTCGTAAATCCACTCAGTTCTAATTGAACAGCGATTGGAGCATGTTGTCGCTGTTGTGGTGAAGCTCTTCGTTTATCATGAAAGCGCGGATGAACGGTGTCACCAAGAGCCTGTTTGTGCACCTTAGGCCAGAAGGGAATCCATCAGGAGGAGAGTGATGCCACAAACGGTTCCCCGGGAAGACCTCGAAGCAGCCGCTACACACACACACACACACACACACACACACATACACGCGCGGAATTCTTTCCGTTTGGATGCCATTCAGCATCGAGAAAGATCCGGAAAATAATCTGCCAGTTCCTCTGGGAATTTAAAAATACATTCATGTGAAAGAGTTTATTTGAATGTTTTCTATTCATGTAACACTGTGACCAAATATGTTTCAATCAAGTGCTATTAACAGATGGTTATCGAGTTAGCATTAACCACTGGTGGGCTTCCAGTATCGAGGAAAATGTGGAAATATCTAATCGTTACTGAAAATAATCTGCCAGTTCCTCTGGGAATTTAAAATTACATTCATGTGAAAAAGTTTGTTTTAATGTTTTCTATCCATGTAACACTGTGACCAAATACATTTGGTTTTGTGATTTTTCAATCAATCGAAATTAACAGGATAGCTTCTGAAGATTATTCTTCCCCATCAGTAGGATATTTCCGTATCCAATATTGGATGTATAAAACCTTGTGCCACCAACGTAACGCTCTCGTTTTCGAAGTCCCCCAAATATTCATTCATTCAGAATGAATTCAAATTCAACTTCAAACAAATGATCTCTAAATCAACGATAGTCCTACGTCACCCTTGCGGTTATACCATAGATATAACCTACTTCCTGTTTTTTGCTAATAATTGTTATTTTAAATATGTCGAAATATACAGGAGAAATATGGTATGCCACGTTTCTCAACAAATCTATGTAAATCGAGTCATTGTTCACTGACTGTTCATAAAGGGTCACTTGACCTGCTGTGGTAGGAATAGGTATACATGAAACATCAGTAGGTTTAGTGTTTTTTTTCCCCTGTTGGGTGTGAACCACTGCGTCCATTATTTTGAACTATTGTGGTTTACCCATTTTTTATACTACACTTCAAGCTTATCTACTACGATGAAGGAGTAGACTGAAAGATATAGCGTGATAGGTACCAATCAGGAATAATCTGTTTGATAAAATTTATAATCCTGATCGGCGACGCAGACCAAATTCCCTTCGTGTTCCTTAGTGTTAATACATACTCTGTAATTCTCGCAAACGATCGCGAAAGCTTCCACCAAAAATTCCACCACTCGAAATAAATCGATAAACTTTTGTTAACGATTTATTTCGAGAACTCTGAGCACAACAAATCATGGCCTGCTGATCACCCAGTAAATCTTCGTTTTGTTGAGTCCGACACGGCACTACTATAGTCAAACTATGTTAAATTGGAAGGGTTTTCTAATCAAAATATTTTAAAATAATATATTTTTCCCAACAACTTTTGTGCACGTCATCTTTTAATCAGAAATCTGAATTTCGAGATTTGATTTTTGCAAAAAAAAATCATCGATTCATATGATTCATATTTAGTTACGACTGATGTTATAAAAAAATCAGTCGTAACTAAAAATGGTAATCTGGCAATGCAAATTGTGGTTTTGGCTACACTGACGGGCGTAAAAAATCATCCCCTTTTTGAAATCAAGGTATTCCAATCTTAAAAGTTTTTTCAAACTTTTCGGTATTCCACTCAATACTACGCGTAGAGTAATGCGGGGCAAAGGTGTGCACCTAACTGTTGTCGTCCAATAACTCTTGCAATAAAAGCAAATAAAATTCCGTTTGCTTACCTAATTGTAACTATATATATTACCTTCGAAACGTAGTACAATCATTTCTCGAATTGTGTTTGTAATTGGACAAATACCTATTTTAATACAAAAAGACAAATGCCCCATAGTGGGGGCAAAGGTGCACACCGTATGGGACAAAAGTGTGCACTTATTGAATTGAACTTCTGAGATAACTTATAACAAAAGTAAATGCTTTATCATCAGAAGCGGGAGAAGCATCATTACTAGGGAGTCAAGGCACAGTCCAGTAGGCAGGAGGGGGTGTTCTATGGGTTTTTTTGGGTGGGAACAGTGTGTGTTTTGGTCGAACATACCACGTGGAAATTTTTGGGAGGGAGGAGACTGATAATATAAGATCTCCGAAAATGTCCAACATTTGAAACAGAATTCGGCAAACTTCGTCCCACCCACAATTGATATATTGATATAAGTCATTTCGAACACTTAAGTTCCCACTGAAATTATTTTTGTGTACGTAATATATACTTGCGGTATATAATTTCTTTTTTGACATTTAAACCTGATGCAGACTAAGACGCAACAATCCTGATACTGACTGTTGAAATCCGTTGCTCCGTTCTTCAGTTAAATCGTGAGAAACGGATGCCAAATCATTTTTATTTATATAGATCAAGTTTATAGTTACATAGTTACCTACACTTGATTTATTTGAAACTCATTGTTGGAAAAAAAAATATTTATTTGAAATTCAGTGTGAAAACATAAACATAAACGAAACATATTGAATTAAATACATGGTGGAAAAAAAACATTTTTCAGTTGTTTTTAATTTTGAAATATTTTTAAGCATTGTTTATTTTTATTCCTCATCTTGGATTTCGGTTCTGAGGATTCCGACGCTTTGCCTTGGAGCGCTGTTGCTTCGTTGCGTTGTTGTGGGGTTCGGAGAGACAGACGATGATTCCTCATGAAGCTAGAACCCCAATCTCTTCTTGCCAGTTTTGCAACTTGGTTGAATTCGTGCTGGAGGTTGTTGGCTTCCGCAAAATCAAACGCCAGACCCCGTAAATCTTTCAGAGTCATACCATAGAAAGTTTTGTCCAGTGCTCTGCAGTGGTCCGTCAGATCCTCAGACTGCTCACTCGTAAATACCTATCTGAACCGCCCTAGGTGCCCGCTCACACATCCCAGCAGAAAAAGAAATGTCATTAAAAGAATATTCAAATCAAAAATCACTCACTGATATGATCCTCATCCTCCTTTTTTACGCTGAGGAAACTTCTGGAAAATGGGTGGAAAACAAATCTCAACACAGGTTCGAATTTGACCGATGATCTGCAACACCAACAAAAAAACAACTTCAATTTGTTTTTGCTGCTCAAGATGATTAATGAATGGTGCAATGGTAGATGAAGTACATGTGAATCGACAAACAAAAAAAAATATCGTCATTGATTACATTGAATATGAAATTTATGGGGAAGAAACGAAAAAACAAGTTGAAAATATTCACGATTTCGTGATATTTTGAGGTAAAATACACATGAAATCATGAAGTTGCTTTATTTTTAATGGATAGCTATGTTATTATGATTTCTTTCCATCGTCTTATTCTTATTATTAGGCATCGGGAGCAGTAGTTTATTTGTTAAATTGCTCTCTTGTTTTATTATTTCCACTGTTGTTGTCTCAGGCGAAAAAAATTGTGGATAAATTTGCCGTCTAATGGTGTATATTATAACATACATCGTAAGACCAATTCTGTGTAATATGCAATTGAAAACTCTTAATAAATCGTTACATTTTTCGTAGAGTGACCCCCCTATATAGAAATCAAATACGTAGTCCTAAGTCAATAACACAACAGAGCAAGCAAAGCAGACAAACCAGATTTAAGCGCGGCTTAGAAACGGGTTTATAAACACGGTGCACAACACGATACAAGAGGGTTCCCGGAATAAATTGCTGCAGAAAACCACTGCAACAGGAGCAACCACCCGGAAAAAGGGTTGCTAGAAATATTGTGGCGCGGTATTGTATTTCAAAACAAAAATTAACTGGGCAAACGTATGCCGTCCGAAGCTCGCTAAAGCTTGGTCGAACATTGCTAAAGGGTCGTATCCTATGTTTCAAATTAACCGGGTAATCAGTAGAACCCAGGTTTGCGTGCGAGACATCGCCGCTTCCAAAGGCGAGTCGGCGGTGGACTCGGATCGCGTCATCTTGGCGGCTTGGGTCGCCTCGGTTCCCCCATTACACTGACCTCAGAATAAATTTCGAATAAACGAAAACGAGAGAATAAATTTATAATAGAAATGTGAGGCATTTATACACATGGAGCCTGATTCTCGAATACACCCCACGGTGGAAGCGAAATAAACGGCACGCCATTGAACTACGTTTTACGAGTTAGTGAAGTGTCGAAGATAATGAGTTTTCAGGCAGAATGAGCACTTTTCAAATAAAAAATAATTAATGAAAATTAACTTCTTCTATTATCTGGTATTTAATGTGAGTGGAAAACTTTTTTTTCTTCATGCGATATAATAATCTCATACAAAAATTTCGTCTGAAGATAATTTGATATTATAATGATAAGTTTAGTGGGAAACTAATCTCGTATCGAGATGTCGACACCGTACCGTTGTCATCGCGGATACGTTTCATTCCGTTTCCACCGTGAAGTGTATTCGAAGTGTATTCGAGAATCAGGCCCATGATGTTTTTCCCGCGCCACAATATTTCAAGTCTATTTCACTTTTTCTAAGCCGTTGTTTCTGTTAATGTTGTTTACTACAGCGATTTATTCCGGTCACGGGTACAAGGATACGGTGTAAACCTTAAAACATTTCAACTTTGTTTCGGAGCGTGCTCATTCGTCACAGCGCATGTGTACACAATGAGTGAGAGTTTAACTGAGTACTAAAAGCTGGTTACACATCAGCACCGCATTGCATTCTGAAGACTGACCCTTGGCATAAAATGGGATAAGGTGAACCGAGCCTTTCTGTGTTCGATTATATTCCGCAGTAAATAAGGTTACAATGGACAGAAGATCTACTACATGGACTGAAAAGTCCCGGGATTTTTAATGAAAACAATAGTTTTTTGGGCAAAGCTGTATTTATTCCTCATTATAGTTTCCTTCGAGGGCAATACACTTGGTATAGCGAGTTTCCAACATTTCGATTCCTTTTCTGTAGAACGAAACGTCTAAGTTTTCGAAATATGCCTCAGTGTCACTCTGCAGACTGCCCATTGGACCTAGGAGTGTGGTAATGGGTCCACGATTCATCCATTGTCACAACACATCGAAAGAAGTCCACTCAATTACGCTTCAACAACGCCAAACCGGCTGTTGAATCATTAACGCATCGCTGTTTTTGGTCGACGGTCAAATGGTCAGTGACAGTCAGTCGCGTAACTTCAGTTGACGATCGTTCAAAACGAGTCGATGCACTTGTTTTACGATTTCTGGATTCGTAACCTCTTTTGGCTTTCCAGAGCGGGGTGCATCTGCGGTGTTTCTACGGCCCATTTTAAATTCACTAAACCACCGATGTTCTCGAAGGAGCAGAGTGGAATAACATTTCATTGATTGTTCAGGACTTTTTCCCATTAAAACAATAATGTTTGATCAAAATACGATATTCCCATTGGAATGAAAAATGGAATTTTCTATACGAATGCTCAGGTAGTGACATTTAAACAACTATATTTTGTGAACTAATAAACGGAATATCATGAAACATCACAAATGAGCTAGTGACAGATGAACCTCTCGAAATAAATCTTGTTCATTTTTATCGGCGCCATCTGTTGAAAAATCCCGAGACTTTTCAGCCCATGTAGTAGATCACTAAATTAGTGCCTGCTATCTTTTGAGAATATTATTTATTTTCTTGAGTTTCTTTATGTTTTATATTAATAAAGAAACATGAAATAAAACACGAAACAAAGGGCCTGGTCGGGTTAGGTAGTAAAAAGTGCCCCCAAACCAAATCACCAGCTGTATGGTAAATATTGTAGAGGATATCAAATGAGAAATTTTGGCGATTTTTTTGAACCCCTATGTGGTTTAACATAGGATCTATAGTGAGAAACGTACTTTTTCGGTTATTTCCGGTCATCCTGAAAAGCTTCGAGATAAAAATTTGAAGAAAATACTGAATGTGCATCTCACTACCTACGGTGTATCAAGAAAAAATATTAAAAAAAAAATTCATCAAAAATTTAAGTACTAAAAAAATATTGAAATTTTTTATTTTTGGGATTTAGAGACTCAGTACTACTCTGATTCATATTTAAATGTGTTCCTAGGGCTTTTCTAGATAAGTGAGTTTTTTTTAAAGATTTTTTTCAGTGTTGCGCGGTACAAAAAAAATATTTTTTTTTTATATTTCCAAAGGGTCAGGTTGGGTAATGTAGTAAAAAGTACCCCCAAACCAAATCATCAGCTGCATGGAAAATATTGTACAAGGTACTAAGTAAAACATGTTGGCAGTAGTACCATATATTTGAGTCCATATACAGTACACCATAGGATCTATGGTGAAAAATTCACCTTTTGGTTTTTTTCACGCCAGTCTCAATAGCTTTGAGACAAAAATATGAAAAAAATACTGAAAGTACATCTTGCTAAGGTTTCAATATTTTCAAACAATTTTTTCATCAAAAAATCTGATAATAAAAAATAAATTAAAATACGCGATACAAAAAATTGTTATATATTTTGTGGCATTTCGAAATTTTGAAAAAAAAAAATAACTTTGAGACTTACTTCTGCTCTAATTTTTATTTAAATGCGTTTGCATGTGTCTTTTTTGAGCGCATTGCGAGACACCAAAATTATTTTCTTCGTCGTCTGCATTATTATTTGTCATTTATCATTTATCAAAATAGCTTGTTTTTTCCACATTTTCAATAGGATTGCGCGAAGAAAAAAATAATGTTTTAGCCTTTGGGCCTTTTTACCCAAAGGACAAAAAAAAATCTTTTTTTGCGCAATCCTATTGAAAATTCAAGAAAAAATTACCCTACATGTGGAAAAAACAACACATACGAACGCATTTAAACAAACATTAGAACAAAAGTGGGTCTCAAAGTAATTTTTTTTCTAAATTTCGAAATGCCTGAAAATATATTATTTTATTTTTGTACCGCGAAAAACACTCTAAAAATTCTGAAAAAAATCACACATACCTAAAATAGACGTAGGAAGGAATTGGAATACAAACTAGAAAGAAGTACTAGTACTGACTATCAAAATAAAAAAAAATAAAATTTGATTCATAATGAAAATAAAAATTAATTAATTTTTTTTAATATTTGATTTGAAAATATTGATCGATACACCAAAGTAAGCTGTACTTTCAGTTTTTTTTTCATATTTTTGTCTCAAAGCTATTGAGAACGGCGTGCAAAAAACCAAAAGGTGAATTTTTCACCATAGATCCTATGGTGTACTGTATATGGACTCAAATATATGGTACTACTGCCAACATGTTTTACTTAGTACCTTGTACAATATTTTCCATGCAGCTGATGATTTGGTTTGGGGGTACTTTTTACTACATTACCCAGCCTGACCCTTTGGAAATATAAAAAAAAATGTTTGTACCGCGCAACACTGATAAAAATCTTAAAAAATCACAAATATCTAGAAAAAGCCGTAGGAACACATTTAAATATGAATTAGAGTAGTGCTGAATCTCTAAATCCCAAAAAAAAAAATTCAAAATTTCAATATTTTTTTAGTACTTCAATTTTTGATGAAATTTTTTTGATGATTTTTCTTGATAAACCGTAGTGAGATGCACGTTCATCTTTTTTTTTCAAATTTTTATTTCGAAGCTTTTGAGGATGGCGTGAAATAAACGTAAAAGTACGTTTTTCACTATAGATCCTATGTTAAACCACATAGGGGTTCAAACAAACCGCCAAAATATTCTCTACAATATTTATTTGCCATACAGCTGGTGATTTGGTTTGGGGGCACTTTTTATTCCCTTACCCGGCCAGGCCCTTTAATATAAAATATTCGCACAATCGAATTATTTACTTGATTATTTTTAATATAAATAATATTAGTGAATGTCAACGTGGACAACAGAGGGAGGGGTGTACTCAATGTCTACGCTTGTCCACGGAGGGGAAGGGGAGTCTAAAGTCGTGCTTTTTATATCCACGTGGTATGTGAATAGCCCCTAACAGTAATGTTACAGAATTTGAAACGAGGACCTCTTCAGAATGGATTTCAACGTGACATTTTTGTATGAGGTGTACTGCTGTTCCACGCATAGTCGTCTCATGTTACCTTTTGACAATTTTCACTTTCTTTCGTAAAACGATGTTTTTATGCACAATCTTCCGGAAAAACACAAAAAACTTATTGTTTGTTTCCAGCTTTTAAAGAACAACATCAAGCTCATTTGTTCCATGTTGATATTCCAGGCATAACTGTCCCACCATGAGTTTTTAAATTCGTAATCAAACAATTGTTTACTTTTCATGAAAAATCCGTTGTATTGCGAAACTGAAACGCTTAAAGCTTCTGGTAGAAAAAATGCTAGAATGCTTCGATTGCGTTTTTCTCAGTTGCTGATTTTGAAACATGGAGCAATTATGCATATAACGACAGTGTAGGAATTCAATGCCTCACAGTACATTTTGGCGAAGAATGAATTTAACAAAAAAAAAAACGATACTGTTGTGTTACATTCATTTTAACAGAGCATCCCTACCAAAAAACATCTTCTAAATATTAGTAGCAAAAAACCGGCATACCAATGCACCAGTTGTGTCAGATTGTTTTGCACAACACAATCTTCTGATATACACAGGCACAAACTATTGCATCCTTGTCCAGTACACATGTTCTGAAGTGTTTTATTTTTTTCTCTTCCACAGCATAATATGAGAGTACAGCCAACCTATAAGGCAACCCACAACATCTATGGAACGACAGGACGCAGCAGAAGCAAAGTCCAAATCGGTAGCTCTTTCTCTTATCTCGGTCCACCCCCACCCACGCTGACATACGGAGCACCAACAGCAGATGAAGCAGCGGTTGGTGGATAGATTTCTGGAAAGTCTGGGGCTGAGGAAAGAATGTCACGGGAAACCAACAGGCGGAAGGCAATAGTCTTTGAAGAAAAAGCTAGACGTTGTGTTGGTATAAACCATCAACGAAGGAAAAGGAAGTCTGCAAGGCAAGAAGTTAAGGTCTGTATTGCGGTTGAAGTTTTAGGTTGGTATTCAATGTTTTCACAGAACGTGACCTTATTGTCACAATCATTCAAAGAGATCTATATTGGTGGGAAGAAACTATATTGATATGCAGTACGTTGGGTAATTAGTTGAATCGAATTGCTTTCAACCCTGAATGACACATGTTTCTTGCATCCGTTGAATCTGTGCAGTTAAGACAACCACAGAGTTAATGAAGTTCACCTGGACCCGTTCTTATTTTATCTCCGTTTGATCTCACAAACGCAAGACATGGCAATCTGCTGATCTACTCCATTGCCAACTTACTACAAAGTAAAGCAATATCGAAATGTGAGCAATCCCGGTAAGATGGCTCCAGTGGCACCCGGGTGACACTAAGTGGGGTGAACTCAGCCCTGCACCCACCCAGAGACACCACGATGCTTCAACTTGAACGGACGAACTTTTCCCCTGGAATTTCCTTTTTACGAGCAAGTGGAGATTAATCATGCTACTCTGCACTTGCTCACAATATCCATCGTGTATGCTTTCGCATCTTAGACGGAAGCTTGCCGCAGCACACTTGTTCTGAATCGGAGTGTGATGTAATTTTCCCGAGACACTCATCCCCGCGCGATAGTCTCTTACATGATTTGCCTCGTGCAGGCGCACAGTGTGTCATTGGGACAGGAGAATTTCTCCCACGCATCTGCCGGAAGCGAAGCAGGCATGCAATTATGCAAGTGATTTGTTTTCTATGAGGCGTTAAATTACATAGCGATAAAGATAGCGTGTGAGTACGTGCAGAAGCAAAAGATGTTAGGTAGAATAATGGAAGGAGGAGCAAAAAATAAAATTAGATTCGGGTCAAGAATTCGGAAAATCCTCCATGTTACTGCAGTCACCGTTTGCCACAAACCGCGGATAGAACACAAGCAACAGGTTACGCGACGAGTGCTTAAATCTGGATTGCTATCGTGCGGAAAATTGGAAATTTAACGTCTCCGAGAAATAAATGCTTTTCGTTTGTATTCAGTAACGTCACCGGATGACTATTGAGGACCATCGGAGCCTGAATTGAATTGATATTTTACCGTGCGCTTACTAACATTTGATAACATTTGAAAATAGCGCTTGCCGAGACGGATCCACTACACGAGAGTCGACGCATCTGAAACTCATTGTACATTGAAAATTATCGTTTGTCGGTAGATAATGTTTGATACTTTTATAAGAGTTTGCAAAAATTACTGCTACTACGGTTCGTCCTGAAATGTTCGAACATTGACCGTTTCGCTTCCAAAATACAATGATCACATTGAGCAGTTCCACCCCCTCGATTTTGTTGAAACATGATACACATGATGGAAGCTACATAAAATCGCATTTTTCATTATCATATGACCAAATTAAGTTGCGACTGATTTTTTAAGAGAACGTATTCAAAATCATTGATCTTTCTTCCAAAAAATCGTGATTAAAAATCCAGATGTCTGATTAACCCTTTCAGGACCATAAGGTTACGGTACCTTATTAAATCAATTTAGCTATATGTTATGAATCAATAGGCACCCTAAAAACATAATTTATACTAAAAATTCAAAAAACTTTTACCTTTTTTTTTGTTAAATTTATGGCACAAATATGTCCCTATGGTCGCTATTATGTATTGCCAGTAAAAATAATAAAAAGGTACATTCCGAAATATTAAAATAAAAAAATAATTTACAATGGTTACGTGAATATTTAATTAATCCATGATTTTTGCTTGGGACATCGGCGTCCCCGTGGTCGTGAAAGGGTTAAAATATGATATTTGACAAAGTTGTTGGAAAATAAATGAATCATTTAGGAAAAATAACATTTTAAATACTGTTAAACAATCCTACTCAAAAATTGAATTCAATATTCATAATTTTTATATCACGAAACATTCCCCTTTAATATTTTTTTTGCATATTTTTATTGGAAAGCTCTTCCAATGCAGTAGTTTATAAATATATTGATATAAATCTTTGAGAATTTTAGAAATTTCAATACTTTGTAAAATTGTGACCATTTAAGAAAAGTAACATAAAAAATGGAATCTACATGAAAAACTATATATAATATTTTGACCTAGGATTAACCATTCTCGAGATATAACCTTGTTTTTATAGTGAAATAATGTTACTGAAATTTCAATACGATGTCGCAACCTGAGTCATTGTATCCAACAGCAGTGTGTATTTTCTAATACACCAATTCAGATGATCGATATATCAAATTAAAGTCAATCACCTTTTTTGAAAAAATACTACACCTGCAGAAAATTTGAATTCTGCTCTCGTTGTTATTGATTGTATTCGTTTTTTATCGTTTTCATAGTCTCGGGACCAAAGGCGCTATAGTTTTTTTTGTATTTTTTCTTGAAAGCTGATTTTTCACACAACATATCAACATATCTCGAAACCAGGGAAGCGTTTTTTTTCGTTTTTGAGTTATGATTTTTCAAAGTTAGCCGATGGTCCAAAAAATCATTTTTTCCCCATTTTTTCCACTACAAAAAATCATAACTTTTGATCTACTGAACCGATTCAGATGATCGACATATCAAATTAAAGCCAATGAGCTAGTCTAGTTTGGTTTGGAAAAATATTACACTGTGAATAAAAATGGATTATGTTTTCGTAATTATTTATTATATTTGTTTTTTTATAGCTTACATCGTTTCGGGACCAAGGGCGTCATGTTTTTTTATATTTTTTCCTGAAAGCTGAGGTTTTTTTTTCACATAATATATCCGAATACCAGAGAGGTATTATTTTTCGTTTTTAAGTTATGATTTTTCAAAGTTAACATGTTTTCAGTTTTCGTTCAACATTTCTATGCGACTGTAGACTGGATGTATGTGATTATAATCCAATTAATTGGCAAATGTGTTATTTTTTTTTCATTTTTTCAAAGCTAATAGGCTTTAATTTGATATATCGATCATCTGAATCGGTCCAGTAGTTCAAAAGTAATAAATTTTTGAAGAAAGTCATTTTTGGGAAAAGAGGGAAAATGATTTTCTGGAACTTCGGCTAACTTTGAAAAATCATAACTCAAAAACGAAAAAAAAACGCTTCCCAGGTTTCGAGATATGTTAAGTGAAAATTCTTCAGCTTTCCATAAAAAATATACAAAACTATAGCGCCTTTGGTCACGAGACTATGAAAACAATAAAAAACGAATACAATCAATTTTAACGAGAGCAGGATTCAAATTTTCTGCAAGTATGGTATTTTTCCAAAAAAGACCCGGTGATTGGCTTTAATTTGATTTGTCGATCATCTGAATCGGTTTAGTAGTTCAAAAATTTTTGAAAAAAGTCATTTTTGGCAAAATCGCGAAAAAAAATTTTTTTTTACCACCCTAAAATTGAAATGGTCACCCTAACAAACAAAAAAAATACGGGTCTAATAGTTTGTGATAAAGAACGAAACTACCACTTTTTACGAAAATTTGAGAACTACAGGGTGGGCCATTTAAAGTGGAAGGATTTGTTTTTGCAATAGCAAAGTAAAGAAGTGGAATTTTAAATATTTTTTTTTGAAATTCATTTATTTTGGTCCAAGGAGATTTGTTTTAACTACTTTTTGATTATGATATCTCGTAAATGACCGCCTCTGGCCTTGACCGCAAAATGTGCCCTTTTTTCGGCATTTTCCATCACTTTGCCCAATGTTTCGGCCGATATGGCAGCAATTTCTTGTCGGATATTGTCTTTCAGCGCAGCCAGGGTCCTTGGTTTACCAGTGTATACCTTGGATTTTAAATATCCCCATAAAAGAAAGTCAGGAGGCGTCAAATCAGGTGATCTCGGTGGCCAGTCATAAACGCCGTTTTTCGATATTAATCTTCCGGGGAACATTTCGCGCAATAATTTGGTCGTGGCAGCCGCTGTATGGCATGTAGCGCCGTTTATACGGAAACATTTTCAAATCAACACGAATTATGTGTCGGAGAGTGGTTCGAGCGATGCCTAACTCTTGCGAACGATGGCGACCTGATGTCGATGGAGTCTCTGCAACACTTGCTCGAACGGCATCAATATTCTCGTCAAAACGTCTTGGTCGTTGTCTGGACAGATGACTGGCATTACTAACACTACCAGACGATATAAATTTGGCATATAATCGACGTATAGTGTTGTCTCCAGGCGATGTTTTAACTTTATTTTTATTTTTCCACGCACGTTTAGTTAACACAATTGAGAAGTTATTTTGAATGTAAAGCTGAACAATTTCAGCGTGTTGTTTAGGTGTGTATTGTTCCATGGTTAAAATTGTACTGAAATGACGCTTCCAACGCGGTATGACATTTGTTAATCTGACATCTCTGTCAAAAGTTATGGGGTTGCCAGATGCTTCCACTTTAAATGGCCCACCCTGTACTATATCGGTTTGACATGGAATGGCTGTATATTAAATTGGTTATATCTCGAGAACGGTTAGTCCTAGGATAAAACGTTATAAATATTTTTGCATGTAGAATCGCATGTAGATTCCATTTATATGCTACTTTTGTTGAAATTTTTAAAGTTTTCAAAAATTCCCATTTTGGTAAAGTAACCACGGCACTACTGTTCGTTGAAATTCTAAATTGGAAGGGCTTTCCAAAAAAAAAATATAAAAAGTATATTGTAGGGGGGGATATTTTGAGATATGAAAATTTTTAATATTAAATTCAATTTTTGAGTGAGATTTTTCAACAGCGTATTTAAAATATTATTTTTCCTAAATGATTCATTCATTTTCCAACGACTTTGTCAAACCTCATATTCTAATCAGACATCTGGACTATGAGTTACGATTTTGATGTAGGACTACGTCTTTGATTTATATATAGGGGAATCACTCTACGGAAAATATAACCTAAACATTAAGGGATTTCAAATGCATATTACGCAAAATCCTTATTGCGATATATGCTGTACTACATATTATTGGGAGGCGATCTGGCGTAGTGGTAACATCCATACCTCTCACGCAGAGATCACGAGTTCAATTCTCACTCCCGACATTCTTCCAAAAATGGAAGTAAAAGTGACGAACCAGCCGAAATGTGTTGAAAGTCACTATAATAAAGAAAAAAAAAAAACATATTATTGGATTGTGTGCCCTCCCTCACCCCTCGCCCGAAAATAAATTATTTTGCGAAACAGTGAACAGTGGGAAGAAAATTATCGTTTTCGCATACTTCCCATCAAGTAATATCAACCAAACTTTAATCGATTACTCACAAGATATTAAATTTTCATCTGCTATCGCATTGTATAGTGAAAAACGTCGGAAAACTCGAGCTATTGCTCTGAAAGTTAAATTTTAATTTATCAATTTTCGGCAATGCTTTTGTTTGTATTGGTGAAAGCAACTTTAGTTTTTCGACACTGATGCCAGACAACATCATCGAAACAGCTATAAAAAATACTTAATAAAATGTTATTCCTGAGTCATAGCGTTTCATGTCATGAAAATCAATAGATTAAAATTGTGTTGATATCAATACAATTATTATTTTTACGTTTGATGGGCCTATAATGTAAGTTTAAGCAACTTTAACATTGGGTAAGAAAATTGTATTGCAAAGCTCGGAACACTGCCACGGCTGCCTATGCTTTCAAAGACATTACATTCAATCAAAATGCCTCGGTCCATTAAATAGAAGGGTTAAGGCTCTCCAACATGAGTATGTGAAAACAATACGATCAACGAAGGAAAATATTAAGGAATTATCAACAATGTGTCATTATGCGGAAGAACTTGTTAATACCAAAAGAGCCCCAATTCGCATGTGTTATAAATTTGCATTTGTTACGCTCGCGTATAATCTGAATTTTGCTTCATATGCAAATGCACCTTCTATATATATATATAATATAAGTGTTTGTTGTGTTGCAGTAAGTGTTTCTATGGAGGTTAGACTCTCCACCACCCTCTCCAAGGGGGGCTGCCATACATATGAAACACAAATTCCTGCATTACTCGAGAATTAATCAAGCAAATGAAACCAAATTTAGCATGCGGAGGTTATAGGGTGCAATAAATGTTTTTACGATGGTTAGACACTCCTCCCTCCTCTCTAAGGGGGAGTTGCCATACAAAATTAAACGAGGTCGATTAGAAGATCAATCAATGAACAGTTCTGCGATTGGACTCATAAACTTGCGCTTGGTAAGAAAACGTGAATGTTTAAAGGTATTGATAACAAAAAACAAATTTTGGGCGGGACGAAGTTTGCCGGGTCAGCTAGTATTACAACATTTAAACAATATTTAAAATAAAAGTCACAAGGGAAAACATGTTTTTTCGAAGAAATAAAGATATCAAATTCATGAAGGGTTTTTATCTGTAATCTTTACTTTTTGGCTTAACTGAGAGACAGACCACGGATCTTTCCAGTGTTTCACTGTTCTTCGCCTTTATATCGTACTGATTCAGATAATAATTTGAACTTAGCAGGCTAAATAGAGCAAAACGCAGTTTAACACTCCTATACTCGCGCATTGGTCTGTCAGACCGACAAATCAATAATTCGGTCATTTCTCAGAAAATATCAACACTACGACTTCGCGATTCTCTCTAGCTCGTTCGTCATCGTTTAGCGTATCGCATGTGTTGGTACAAAGGGGACGTGTGCCACTTTTTCAACACTTTCGGTCTGACACACCGACGCGAGTATAGGCGTAACTTTTTTCGACAAGTGCCTTTTTTCATATTCTAGAATATTGTTGAATGAAATGTATAAATTAGTGTTAGTGGCGTGAAATATTTATTGAATATAATGCATAAGGTTATTACTGGACTATTCTTATTTGATTTCAGTCCCTTTTATAACTGGATTGAACGGATCCATATATTAACTATTCGTCGATATATTCGTCGTTAGATTCATACGTTCAAAAGCAAAATGTAAATGTTTGACTTTCGTATAGTAATTCGCTAAATAGAATGGTCATACATATACACAATTGTGAAAGAATTTCACTTGTGGAAAAATTGTAAACAGTAAAATATAAACTGATCGGTAGCTTATGATAATTTTTAACAGTAAAAGATATTATATTTATATTTTTTTTTAATGGACAATATCGACAAGAAAAAGAAAAGGAAGCTCCTAAAAATCCTTTCATGTCATCATTTTATGCCTCATCTAAAAATGGCATTAGAAATATGCAAACTTTATAGTAATTATCTGTAATTATCTGGAAGGTCGTTAAATTAAGCTGTCAAAAAAGTCCTGCGATATTTCAGCGAGGTGTCGTTTGTAAGCGCGTAGTTCTAGTTGTATTCATTGTATCGAGTCATACTATAGCTTGTTGGAAAGGTATTTCTGCGCGCTATAATATAGTCCTTGACAGTGTTTTGTTTGGTTAAGTCGTTCGTGAGTTATAGTGTCGCAAATATGGAGCAAAATAAAGAGAAAATCCGACATATTTTACAGTACTACTATTTTTTTTTTTTTTTAATTCGTTTATTTTTACAGGCTCAGTTACTTAAGTTTAAAGGAGCCGAATTCTTAAATATAATTTTAAAACTATATATATAAACAATTTTCTTACATCTATGGTTAGTAAGGCGGAAAACCGATTACTCGCGGTGTACTCGAGTGTAGGAGGGTGACATATTTTTAGGAGAAGGATGGGATATAAGGAAATTGTAACAATGTTGATGAACACTCAATTTATAAATCTATTCGTATATCTATAGTGTATTTACATTTCAACTTATTCTACTATTTATAGCAAGGGGACGAATTACCCGCAAAGGAAGGAAAGGAGGGTATAAGGATGTAGGGGCAATCACACACGAAGATCTATAGCTTTAAGGAAAACATATATATGGGACATGTAATCAAGGTCTAACCGAGCCAACACATCTCTCACCGGCACATTGGGCTGTCTTCCTCGGGCCCGGAGGGAGTTTTCTAAATTCGATCTGGCGACCAGATACACCTCGCATGACCAAACAATGTGCTCGATGTCGTGATAACCTTGGCCACAAACGCAGAGATTGCTGCTGGCAAGATTGAAACGGAAGAGTAGTGCATCTAACGAACAGTGATTGGACATGAGTCGGGAGAAGGTGCGAATAAAGTCCCGACTCAAGTCCAGACTTTTGAACCACGGTTTGAGGCTAACCTTAGGGATAATCGAGTGAAACCACCGGCCCAATTCATCTTCATTCCACTTGCGTTGCCAGTTAGCGATGGTATTTTTGCGGACTAAAGAATAAAATTCATTGAAGGCGATTTGACGCTGATAAATATCGCCTTCAATTGCACCTACCTTTGCTAATAAGTCAGCCCTCTCATTACCCGGAATGGAGCAATGTGAAGGGACCCAGATAAAGGTAATGACATAACAGCGTCTGGATAAAGCACTCAAAATTTCTCGTATTCTCTCAAGGAAGTACGGCGAGTGCTTTTCCGGCCTCACTGAACGGATAGCTTCGACAGAGCTAAGACTATCCGTTACAATGTAATAGTGTTCAACAGGTCGTGAGGCGACGCTGTCCAGCGCCCAATGAATTGCTGCCAATTCAGCAATATACACTGAGCAAGGATTCTGAAGACTGTGTGAGGTGCTAAAAAATTCGTTGAACACTCCAAATCCTGTGGACTCGTTTATAGTGGACCCATCAGTAAAGTACATATTATCACAATTGATACCCCCATACTTTTCATCGAAGATCGTTGGAGCGATCCTCGATCGTTGGTAATCTGAATATCCATGGATATCTTGCTTCATGGACAGATCAAAATGCACAGAGGAATTGATGTAGTCAGGGAAACAAACACGGTTGGGAATATACGAAGAAGGATCAACCTGCATGGAGATGAATTCATGATATGAACTCATGAATCCGGAGTGAAAATTTAGCTCGATCAGCTGCTCAAAATTTCCGATCACCAATGGGTTCATGACCTTACACCGGATGAAGAACCGAAGAGATAATAAATTGAAGCGATCTTTTAGTGGGAGTAGGCCTGCCAAAACCTCGAGACTCATGGTATGCGTTGAGGGCATACATCCCAACGCAATACGGAGACAAAGATACTGAATTCGCTCGAGTTTAATGAGGTGTGTTTTGGCAGCTGATTGAAAACAGAAACTGCCATACTCCATCACTGAGAGAATAGTTGTTCGATACAACATTATAAGATCTTCGGGATGGGCTCCCCACCAGGTGCCGGTAATTGTACGGAGAAAGTTTATTCTTTGTTGACATTTTTTACTCAGATACCTAATATGGGCCCCCCAAGTACATTTGGAGTCGAACCAGACCCCAAGACACTTGAATGACATAGCATGAGTGATCGGTTTACCCAAAAGTTGAAGCTTTGGTTTTGCTGGTCTATGCTTCCTAGAAAAAACCACCATCTCTGTTTTCTCCGTGGAGAATTCGATCCCTAGCCCAATGGCCCAGGTTGAAAAATTGTTCAAAGTATCTTGTAAGGGTCCTTGCAGGTCGGATTCGTTTGATCCTACGACAGACACCACTCCATCATCTGCAAGTTGTCTTAGGTTGCAATTTAGTGTAAGGCAATTGTCGATGTCGCTTACATAGAAGTTGTACAAAAGGGGGCTTAAACATGAGCCCTGGGGGAGGCCCATGTAAGAGACCCGACTTACTGCCGAATCTCCGTGAGAAAAGTTCAAATGTTTCTCACAAAGCAAGTTATATAACATATTATTCAATAGAGGTGGCAGACCCCGAGAGTGTAATTTGTCCGACAAAACCTCTATTGAAACAAAATCGAAGGCCCCCTTTATGTCCAAGAATACTGAAGCCATTTGTTTTTTTTTTCGGCGTGAGCCATTTGAATTTCTGAAGAAAGCAACGCAAGACAATCATTCGTCCCCTTGCCCCTGCGGAACCCATATTGTGTATCTGAGAGTAGGCCATTCGTTTCAACCCATCGATCAAGGCGAAACAAGATCATTTTCTCCAACAATTTCCGTATACAAGACAGCATTGCTATTGGGCGGTACGAATTGAAGTCGGACGCGGGTTTTCCGGGTTTTTGAATAGCTATAACTCGTACTTGTCTCCAATCATCTGGAACAATATTATTCTCCAGAAACCGATTGAATAAATTCAACAAGCGATGTTTCGCCACATCAGGGAGGTTTTTCAGCAAGTTGAACTTAATTCTATCCGATCCCGGAGCAGAATTGTTACATGAAAGGAGAGCAAGAGAGAATTCTACCATCGAAAACTCGGAATCAAGATCACACCTATCTTGTGGTATATATCGAACAATTTTTTGCACAGGAGCGGAATCAGGACAAACCTTCCGTGCAAAATTAAAAATCCATCGATGTGAATATTCTTCGCTTTCATTCGTTGAAGAGCGATTTCTCATGTTTCGAGCCACTTTCCATAATTTTTTCATTGACGTTTCTCGTGACAAACCTCCCACGAAATTTCGCCAATAAGCACGTTTTTTCCCTTTGATTAAGTTTTTAAATTGATCTTCAAGGGCTAAATACGTTTGAAAATTTTCAGGGGTTCCACGTTTCCGAAAAGCTTTAAATGCATTCGATTTTTCTACATAAAGCTTGGAACATTGGCTATCCCACCATAGATTGGGAGGCCTTCGGGAAATTGTGGAACCTGGGATGGGTTTCGTTTGAGCGCGAACCGCGCTGTCATAGATCAAACGAGAAAGGAAGTTATACTCCTCCAATGGAGGTAAACCATCTCTGGAATTGATGGCTAGAGCAATCGCGTCCGCATATTTTTTCCAGTCAATGTGTCTTGTGAGGTCATATGCCATGTTTATAGATTCAGAAGAATTCGACCCAATGGTGATGGAAATTTTGATTGGCAAGTGATCACTACCGTTGGGGTTCTGGATTACATTCCACTTGCAATCTAACGATAGTGGATTCGAGCAAAGCGAGAGGTCAAGAGCACTTGGGTTAGCAGGAGGTTTAGGTACACGTGTTGTTTCCCCAGTGTTCAAAACCGTCATATTGAAGCTGTTACAAAGGTCATATATCAACAATGAACGATTGTCGTCGTACTGTTCCCCCCAGGCAGTTCCGTGAGAGTTGAAGTCTCCCAAGATCAATCGTGGCTCAGGAAGGAGTGAGCACATGTCATCAAGTTGTTTGCGGCTAACCGCAGCTCTCGGAGGCCAATACAAGCTGACAATACAGAGGTCTTTGCCTCTGATGTTTGCATGACAAGCAACAGCTTCGATCCCTCCAATAGGTGGAAGGCCAATTCTAAAAAATGAGTGGCACTTATTGATCCCCAAAAGCACCCCTCCGTATCTATCATCACGGTCCAAGCGTATAATATTAAAATCGTGGAAAGAGATATCATCTCGCGAAGAAAGCCAAGTTTCGGACAGAGCAAAAACATCACAATTGAAGTTATGAATTAAAAATTTGAATGTATCCAATTTAGGGATAAGACTACGACAATTCCACTGTAAAACAGTGATATCTCCGACCTCTCTATTTGAATTAGACATCAAGAGAGATAATCATTGCAAGGAGGGGCCATGTTTGCATCAATTGTGGCAAAATTGTCTTTAATACTGGAAGCATTGAGATGACAATGGTACTGATGGAGTCGGAAACATTAAAACACTTGAAGATTTGATCCAAAAGGTCAGACAACTTTATAAATCCCGATTGGGAAGTTGAACTGGACGGAAAAATAGGGACAGTTGGGGTTTTTGATGTCCCCTCGAGTGCTGGGTCGTTCGAAGATGAAATATTCCCACGGAAGCCAGGAGGAACCTGGTTTTGCTTGTCCGCTGCACTCGATTTTTTAGGCAAGCTAACAGAGGATCTAGCCGTGGGGACTTGTTCTTGAACTTTGGGAGTGGTCACATTTTTGCGCCGGGGATTCCCTTTGAAAATAAACGGTGTGCCCCCGCTAGCTGTGTCCGCTTCCATTTCATCAACTGGCAACGTGGAAAAGGTATTGTGTGTTGAGATTGGTTGTTCTTGTTGTTGGGTCAGTGGCGAAGCGCCCTTTAAAATTTCCGCATATGTGCGCTTCGAGCGTTCCTTTAAAGAGCGCTTCTGTTTCTCCCAGCGACTCTTATAAGTTTCACAAACTGAGAGCTCGTGTGGGGAACCCCCGCAATATGGACATTTATGCTCAGTCGCACTGCAGGATTTCCCCTCATGTTGCTCTCCGCAAGCGGCACAGCGCTCCTTGTTGGCACAATAATCCGAAGTGTGACCAACTGACTTGCATTCGTTGCAAGTCATGGGCTTTGGCACGAAGAGTCGCACAGGTAGTCTCAATTTGTCCACCATAACGTAGTCAGGGAGGGCGGCACCAGCAAAGGTGACTCGAAACGAGTCGGAAGGCGTAAATTTAGTTTGGTCCCCATCATGGGAAAGTTTCCCGAGTTGGCGACAGTCCAAGATTTTCACTTCCATTGAGGGGAGCTTCTTGAACTTGCCTTTTCCTTCTGCTTTTATTTGTTCGCTCGTCAGACCCGTTTCAGTTATCACCCCCTCAATTTCTACGTTATGGGAGGGTATAAATGTTCGACATTCGAGAGTGAAGTGTTGGTCAGCAACAATCTCGTTTGCGTGTTTCCGTTCATTCACGACAACTCGCAATTTGTTCGGTCTAACCCTGCGAATTTCAGATACAGAAGTGTATCTGGCCAGATCTTTCATGATCTGAATCACGTTAAGGTTTTTTCCTTTCGGTTTTGGCCGGAGGAAAACAACCCAAGGGCCAGTTCCAGGTGCATCTTCTGGATAAACTCTGACACGTGGAGCGGAGACAACAGAGGAGGAAGACGAGGACGAGGACGAGGGCGAGGA
Organism: Toxorhynchites rutilus septentrionalis; assembly: GCF_029784135.1. Classification (NCBI taxonomy): domain Eukaryota; kingdom Metazoa; phylum Arthropoda; class Insecta; order Diptera; family Culicidae; genus Toxorhynchites; species Toxorhynchites rutilus. The sequence goes on from NC_073745.1 coordinate 129,754,392, forward strand.
TGAGGATGAGGACGAGGACGAGGATTGGGTTGGATCGGAAGTATCAGAAGGGGGAAGCGAAATCGATGATGGGAGAGGGGGACTGGAAGTAACAGTGGGTTGAGAAGGGAGGCTTGCAATTTTCTTAGAGGGGGGCTTGGTAGAATGAGTGGATTCGTCCCCAGAAGAATTATCTTCCTTATGAGGGACTCGTTTATGTTTTTTCCCAGATCTTGTATGAGATTCATTATCGGAGATCTCCATCTCTGGAGATCCTCCACTATTCTCCATTTTACAAAAATTTCTGTCTTATTTCTAAATTATTTTTGATTTTAACAATAATCTTAAAAAAAATAGCAAAAAAAAATATGATAATAATATCAAACAATGAACAAATGATTTGAATAATAATATTAATAATAAATATGTGTACCTTAATATATAAGTTGTTCCAATAATGCGCTCTACTGCCCTAATCAGGGAGAGACAGAGGCTACGCGCTACGGAGACAACACAATAGCGAAGAATAGCTTACGCAGCCACGTGATGATGAATCCCGTTTGCGACAGTCACGCGATGGCGATCCCGTTATGCCGAATCAGTTCAACAGCCGCAATCCGGCTCGCTGCAAGAGCGCTGCTTCCTTTGTTCCTTCGTTCCACTTCACAAAAGGTCAGGTCGAAAGCGGACAGCAATGACCTTCACTCGTACACGATTCACTCGTACCAATAGCACAATAGCAAAAGTGGCAACGCACAATACCGACACTGAACTTTACTCGTCAAGAGTTGGATAGCGAATGACAGTACTACTATGACAAAGGCAAAAATGCATCTCAAGCTGCCAATAAAATTTGTGCAGTTTATGGACCCGATACAGTTTCCATTTCCACCGCACAACGATGGTTTCAACGTTTTCGTTCTGGTGTAGAGGTCGTCGAAGATGCGCCACGCTCCGGAAGGCCTGTCGTCGAAAATTGCGACAAAATCGCTGAATTAGCCGATAAAGACCGGCATAGTAGCAGCCGTAGCATCGGCCAAGAGCTGGGGATAAGTCATCAAACCGCTATTAACCATTTGAAGAAGCTTGGATTCACAAAGAAGCTCGATGTATGGGTGCCACACACGTTGACGCAAAAAAAACATCTTTGACCGTATCGACGCATGTGAATCGCTGCTGAATCGCAACAAAATCGACCCGTTTCTGAAGCGGATGGTGACTGGCGATGAAAAGTGGGTCACTTACGACAACGTGAAGCGCAAACGGACGTGGTCGAAGCCCGCTGAAGCGGCTCAAACGGTGGCCAAGCCCTCATTAACGGCCAGGAAGGTTCTGCTGTGTGTTTGGTGGGATTGTCAAGGAATAATCTATAATGAGCTGCTTCCCTATGGCCAAACGCTCAATTCGGACCTGTACTGCCAACAACTGGACCGCTTGAAGGTAGCACTCATGAAGAAGAGGCCATCTTTGATAAACAGAGGCCGCATTGTCTTCCATCAGGACAACGCCAGGCTACACACTTCTTTGGTGACGCGCCAGAAGCTCCGGGAGCTCGGATGGGAGGTTCTTTTGCATCCGCCGTATAGTCCGGACCTTGCACCAAGTGACTACCACCTGTTTTTGTCCGTGGCGAACGAGCTAGGTAGTCAAAAGTTAGCCACAAAAGAGGCCTGTGAAAATTGGCTATCCGAGTGTTTTTGCCAATAAGGAAGCGAGCTTCTATAACAGGGGTATTATGAAGTTGGCATCTCGTTGGGAACAAGTCATCGAACATATTTGACTTAAAACAGATTTTTTTTATCTCATTTATTTAATTATTAGGCTCATTAGCATTTTAGCTGTAACAGAGCCGGGTTTTAATCGTGTACATGTACATATGTTTATGTTTCTATAAATTGTAAATTACACAGTAGTTAGTAGTAGCCATTTAGGCGTTAAGTATTCTGTTCCATTACATTATGGTAAACCACACAGTAGTAGCCATTTTGGCGTAAGGGTATTCTTTCTGTTCTTCCATTGTTCAGCAGACCGGACAGCGAAGACAGTTGATATTGATCATTGTTGAGTTATTTATAGAACAGCAGCCCGATGTGTCTTGCAGAGCAGAGCATTGTATGGATGAATCGATCTCATTTCGACCGTGGATCGATTTCCATCGCTGATGATGATTGCGTGGACGTAGTTATTCTATAACAACACAAAGATGGTCAATTGAGGGCCCTGAGTTTGAACTCACGATCGATCGCTTGGTAAGCGAACGCGTAACCAAGTGGCTACGAAGACCCCCCGACTTAAAACAGATGATTGTAACTAATTTTATGAACAAATGAAAGTTCAAAAAAATTACCGCAGGACTTTTTTGACAGCCTAATTCATTCTTCTCTTCGATAAAAGACCCAAAAAACACGCAACAACTGCGTGAAATGTAACAAATATGTTTGTTTCGAGCATGCAGTTTTTATGTAATTTCATAACTCTTTATACTTCCATGAATTATATTCAGTTGCTCACTTTTAATTAAAAACAGTTAAAAATTCGAATTTATTTATTTGGAGTATCAAAAATTACTCCATTTTTTGGAGGCTGAATTAGATGACTATTAAAACATAATAAAGACAAAAAAACTTATTTTTTTCAGTTGTTTCATTCAATCCTACCCTCTTCTTCAAATAAATGCCAATAAAGCCTGAAAAATACACAATGGCAACATTACAAAGAAGTTCAATTTTCCGTCTGTGACGCCGTGTGCAAAATCATACGTGTAATGATTTTGCACGCGAGTACAGGAGGGTTAACTATATTTTCGAAGCAAAAAACAAACCTTAACCTCCAAACGCTGAGGAAATGACGGTCATATTACAAATGGATTTGTATTAATGTTGAAATGGAGCAGTTTTATCATTACGATATGTATTCATCCGTACAATGAATCTCAATTGAAAATACAATTCTGCTGGATCAAGTGTTTTGTATCGGAAACCTCCTCTATATTTTTGCAGCGAAACTCTTTTCAAATCAATCAAGCAGAACTATAATACACCTGATTGTGCCATAATTATAATTAATGATTTTTTTTTTGAGATCCCATTCCGAAGGCTCTATTTAGCGTTACTGTCTATATACTCCATAAACTACGCCCGATTGTTAGCGTCCAGATTGCACGTTTAATAACATTTCAACAATTCTTCTCGAGCTGCTATTTCGCACAAAATAATGTGCTTCTTCTTTATCGCTAGCATCGCTACTAAAAGCGCACACACATGCTGGGCAATGGGATGATGAGAGCGCGCGAAAAAAAAAGAATCCGTAACGGGGGAATAAAAATAATAAGTGAAATCATAACCAGCAATTTGTTTCCATGCTAACTCACGATTCGTCATGGCAGAGGTGTGAAGAACGAGCTGCCTTTTTTCGCAGCTATGAGGCGAGGCTGCTAGAACTGCCAAGCGCTCCGGCAAGCATAAGGATATACTGCAGATTTAACTCGAGGCGGCATAAAATCACAGTGAAATAAATTTCCTTATAAATAATATCAGACTTACTCGGCTGAGTGGCTGGCCGAGTAGTTCAAGTCCTCCGCACTCCCGATACGGGTACGGGAGTATCCGAGGGAAGTACACGAGTATAATTTGGATGCATTTCTCGTTATAACCCTGATCAGGGTTAAAGAGGCCTTCTTTTTCCCGGACCGATTCGTACGAAATGCAATGACCGCACATGTGTTCACTTCGAAGCCGGCGCACTTACATCGTGCAGCGTTTCGGTTGATTATAATGAATGAGTAGGGAAAAGTTCCGCCGCCGAATATGTTGCCACGGTTAAAGCCGGAAGGTGTGCGGCAGCATGGCTCCGCGTTCCGGAGGACGAAACGGGACTACGGCACTGGGCGGTGTGTCGTGGAAGTTCGTGTGAAAAATGGGATAAAATATACTCATAATTACGATGCAGCGCGGAAATAAATTGAGGGAAAAACGGTTCTCTGCTCATAATTCGTGAGCTTGTGGTGCTTGATAGCGTTGGCAATTTTAAGATTGCTGCAAGAAGAGGCTGGCATGTAAAGGTCACAATTGGGATGTTCGTTCGCCTCGTTCAGCATGAGAGCTGACGCATTGGAGGTTGAGTGTAGACAGATCACCCGCAAGCCTAGAAGGAGGAATCACATGAAATGCAAAATGTGCTCAGTAGCATAAAATACGCAATATTCAAAAGTCATCTGATTGTAAATTAGGTCCTTGCAATCCATCCACCCACTGCAATGTTCAGAAATAAAATAATTTTGCCACCTCTCAGCGAAATGATAATGACGTCGTGGATGATGATACTCTAAAATAAACTTCCGAAGCGGGTCAACAAGGCAACCAAACGGAAGAGCCCTCTTGTGATAAGGCTCCCATCAAGAGTGTGTAAAGAAAAATCAATATTATTTATTGCTGACTCCGTTGTCTCCTAGCTCGTCGTTCGAAAAGTTCGACATTGAACGCCGTCTTTGTGGAAAATAATTCGACTGAAAAGCGTGATATTTCAATTAGGATGCATAAACATAACAGATACGGTCGATAAAAAGGGTCCAGCTTACGCTCGCGGAAGCAGTAAAAATGAAACACCATGAAAGCAAGCAAGGAGGTGATTAATTTTCCTCTCGATAAAACTGAAAAGATGATTGGACGCTCGTTATCGATTTTTTACCTGGATGAGTTCATAACAATGGGTTACACTTATTATCATTCTAGAAAGAAGGTAAAAATTCGCTTCCTTCTTTATTTATTTTTGACGTAGGACTACGTCTTTCATTTCCATACTGGGTTCAAAGTTCAAGTTCAAAGTATTGAAAACCAAGGCGTTACCCCGGAGAACGAGATTTTGAGCGTTAATAGCTCCTAAATAACTGAACGAAATGGTATAATATATACTTTATTCGAAAGACAAAATATCTACGCGTTCTATGCTTGTTTGTTTTTGATCCAAAAACTTGTTTCAATAGCCTGAAAATTGCTTTCAAAACAGGCTATTGAAATCACACCAATCGGTATAAAAGCGAGTGTCGCTCGGAAATCCACTCAGTTATGATTGCGCAACGGTTGAGGTACCATCGCTGGAATGAATGGATGTTTCCCTAACACATACTTTAAAACCATGAAGCCTGGGAAAGCTGGTATTGCAAAATAGTTGCAAGTTGTGGGTACTTTTTACTCGTTTGCGCTTTTGCAAATCGGAATGTTTCCCTAACACAGATTTCAAAACCATGGAAAACTGGCATTGCAAATAAGATGCAATCAGCGGGTACTTTTGTACTCGCTTGCATTTTTGCAAATCGGAATGTGTTTTCCTGACAAAGATTCCGAAACCAATAAGTTGGGAAAATCGGCATTGCAGATCTTGGCAGTATTTTTGTACCCCCATGCATTTTTACTAGAGGCGTGCAAATCAGCTCATCATGATGAACAGCTCAAATCAGCTCAGTTGTCAGTGTCGACGGCTGGTGACGACTTTCAATTTGGGTCCCAAACTCGATAGTGTAATCTCTATCAGATTATAAGACACGAAGCCAGTTTTAAAATGTTGAAATTTGGATGAAATTTTACACATCATGTTATTAAATTACTTGAAACACGTATTCCTGACACTTATACATTTCCGACATTCTTACTGAGACTTTTCATTATAATATAAAGTTATTTTTAAAAACAATTTTCCAAATATCCAGATTTCTCTCGAAGTGCTCTTAAGGCACAATTACACTAGACATTTCTTGACTCAGGCAGTGCATCTTTCTTTCGATGCAACGCAAACTGCTTCACTTCCGGAGCCTGCAATATTGAAATCGTTTTATTCGAATCATATTCCAAAATCCGTTTTTGAAAAGAAAAAAAACGCTCGTTTTTTTCTATCTCATTTGTTCTAAGGTGTATGGAAATCTATTTAATCAGTTATGTTAACTAGCTGACCCGGCAAACTTCGTCCCGCCCAAAATTTCTTTTTTGTTATCAATACCTTCAAACATTCACGTTTTCTTGCTATGAGCAAATTCATGGGTCCAATCGCAGAACTGTTCATTGATTGATCTTCTAATCGACCCCGTTGAATTTACCTTTTACTACAAAATTCCTAGTATTTCTACCAAAACTTATCATTATAAAATCAGATTATTTTCAGACACAATTCTCGTTCAAGATTTTTCAACCACTTGCAAATAACATGTTTATCCGTATCATGGAATAAATGTTTCATACAGAAAATACGATAGAATAAAGACAGCCCTAAATCGGACAATTCCTTCCTCGAGTTCTGCTCTTATCAACACATTCGGCGATACTTTTTTATTGGTATAGATAGAGTAAGATATAGGAGTGCGTTTCATCACATTAAAATCCATTTCCAGTTCCAAAGATCAATTTCGCTAGCGCAAACATCAAATGGACTAACAGCACTTGTCACTATGTAATTGTAGAACAAATGGGAATTTATTTTTCCGAATTTTCCCTTTTTCCTTCAGAGTTTTCCGAAAATTTTCAATTGTCATGTTTGGTTGGAATATTTTTGGTTGAAATATGTGTAATATTTTTATGGGACCCCCTCTCCAGGGAGGGGTGTCATACTATCGTAGAAACATTTCTCATACCCAAAAAACCTCACATCCCAAATTTGGCTCCATTCGCTTGATTAGTTCTCGAGTTATGCAGAAGTTTGTGTTTGTGTGCCCCCTGTAATTTGTGTTTCATTTGAATGGAAGTTCCCCCTTAGAGATGGGGGAGGAGTATCTAACCACCGTGAAAACATTTATTGCACCCTAAAACCTCCACATGCAAAATTTGGTTTCATTTCCTTGAATAATTCTCGAGTAATGCAGAAATTTGTGTTTCATTCGTATGGCAGCCCTCCCTAAGAGAGGATGGTGGAGAGCCTAACCACCATAAAAACATTTATTGCACCCTAAAACCTCCATATGCCAAATTTCGTTTCGTTTGCTTGATTAATTCCCGAGTAATGTAGAAATTTGTGTTTAATTTGTATGGAAGCCCCTCTTAGAGAGGGGGGAGGGGCTCAAACTATCACGAAAACCTTCTCCGGCCCCAAAAATCCCTACATATCAATTTTCATGTTAATCGGTTCAGTAGTTTCCGAGTCCATAAGAATCAGACAGACAGACAGAAATCCATTTATATATATATATATATATATATATATATATATTGATTCCACTATGATAACTGGTTTTATGCCCAAAATATTACTCCGTGAACAAATCGCTTTCCGTTAACATTCGAGAAAACCAACGACAAATGCATATCTGCTTTTCTAATGCGAAATTTTTTTTGTGATCGTAAAATCACAGCTGAATCAATAAACTATAATCAAATGACGCATGAAATAACATCTAAAGAAACTTATTTGGCAATAGCATCATTCGCCTGCAGAAAATCTCCGAGAAACATGTGTCTATCGAACATAGTTTTTCTGAAGACTTCTGCAATGATTTAGCACAATTGAATGTTGTTTTGAATGAAGCTAATTAAGATATTATTAAAAAAAATGTGTCGAAAGCATTCCATTGGAGAAACAACCAATGGATTTCGGCATACTTACTGAACTTTGACAGCGAGATACAAGTTCAGATAATGAAGCGACAATTAGAACAAATGAGACAATATTTTAGATGCCTAAAATGCTCCAATTTAAAACAAAAATATTTTCGATGCGGTTAATTCCATAAAACGTGGAATTGTCAAGTTCAATTTCAAATATAGGAACACTTATCGCTTGTGATTTCCACTATGGAATTGATCTAATTGATAGCAGTTTCCTCTTGGCTGTGGTGCAAAATATGTAATCTAATCCCGGATTCAAAGCCAATTCAAAAAAACACGAATGTTGTAATAACATGTACTAATTAACGGAAAACTCATTTGTAACATCCCAATCTTTCGTTCGGTAGGACAAAGTGATCCGCAAAAAAAACGCTCTCCGGTGCTGAGCATGCCAAACTCTGCTGTATTAAAAATAAATTATTTAGATAATCCTCCAAATATTCCGGTCATTTAATCGAGTTGTTAACACCTCACATGTACTCTGCAGATAAAAATGTATCAGCAGTTCGCCATGTCAAATTTGCCCTCCGTAAACTTGGACTCAGAACACAGAATTCAGTTTATGCTCAAATGACGTAGCTTAGAAGTTGAAAACAATGATCCTCTACTTCCAATAGAAACTTGATCGCTCACCGTTTATGTGAGTTTGTATTAGAATACATATTTGAGCGCAGATGTTCGCTGATATGGAAAAATATTCGAAATAACCAATTTATGGAAAAATATGGAGTACTCAAAATGGGCGAAAAGTTTAAACATTCTTAAAACTGCAGAACAGATTTCATTTAGTTTCGAAAACAGATCTGAATGAGCTTTTTAAAAAAACTATTGTTTAACGTGTCCACGTGAACATTATCTGAACTCCCACCCCCCTCACCGTGGACAAACGTGGACATTTTCGGAACCCCTACCCCCCTTAAAGTTGTACACGTGGTATGTGGACAGCCCCGAATATATCAGTTGAAAAAACGGGGAACAAATAAAACTGAACTGATGTCACAAAGAGCGAGAGGCGCTCAGTTTATTTAAGAGTTACAGGTTACACACTCTCTGCAATTCTACAGCTTTTTTCTCTCCTGCATCATTATCAAAGTGAGCTGAAGAGCTGAGAGATTCTCTCAGGAGATGATAGACGATCATATTTGATGAAAAAAATCCTTCTACGCATATGTTCGAACTTCAACAATGACAGAGTTATAGAGTACTTTTTTTTTGTTTCGGACTCTATTGCCTCAAACTAGCCCTAAATTAAAAAGTACGCTGCGGAAGATAATTCTGATGCTTTCATTTGAAAGATGAAAAAATTTAGTACAAGATAGAATAGTGGAATAACTAAATAAGTGGATGTTAATAACATTTCGGAAGCGAAAAACTTAAAAGTTAATAATTTTTAATGTGTTATTATTAATTTTATCCTAAAAATTTATATTAAACTAGATTGTTTCTATCAATTAAATTGAAGCTCTCTAACCGCTCTATAGTTTGTTCTTTGACACCCAACTTCTATCTGTCTTAATTTGGCTGCAATATCGATATAAACAATTCCTGGTGAAAATTCAAGCAATATCTTCAAAAATCACGATTTTTACCCCACTGTATAAGTAATAGCCACTTGAATTCCATCTTAACGTTGAAAAGTTACATTTCTTCTTGAAATGAGTCATATTTAAAATATAAAATAATTTTTTTTTCAAACTGTATATAATCGAATCACATATAATCGAGTCTGTATATAATCGACTCCAACCTGTAAAAACAGTGACGGACAAAACATTAAGACCACTGCTCAAGCAAAAAAAAGTGACAAAACTTTGAGAAAAATAATCCAATCCAGTGCTTCAATCAATTTGTAATAACTTATTTTCATTTTTCGAAAAAAACATTATATCATCTGTAGTTAAAACAATAGTCATTCATTAAAAAATGCGTGTCAAACACACTTAGCAACTAAATTGGCGCGACAAAATTTAGGACCAGTTCCTCGTTTCGGTTGTTTCGAGTATTGTTGTAAACAAGAAAGTATGAAAAGTAAAGATATAAGGTTTTAATTATCGATTTCTAGTTGCCATCAACGACAAATGGGTCGCGCGCATAATTGCACGGAAACACAGCGGAGCAAAATGTCCAAGGCAGACAGCAGCCAACGCGGTACTTGGGACGATCCGAATAGTTCAGTGGCGGCTGATAAAGCAATGGCTAGACAGTAAAACCCCCGGAAGGTCCCGTTGTTGACGGCGAATCATCCACTTTGATTGGATCGGCCCGGAGAAGGAAAAGCGGTGGCGAAATATACTGTGGTCGGATGAGACGAAGCTAAACCTCATCGGCTCAGGCGGAAAAACTTGGGTCCATCGGCCAATAGGCTGCGCTTACATACCACAGTGTACCACGGAGACATTCAAGCATGAAGGAGGAAACATTATAGTGTGAGGGTGTTTCTACTGGTACGGGGTTGGCTCCCTGTACTGGTGGATAAAATCATGAATCAGTACTTCTACGCCTAAATCCTAAGGGATGTTATGCTGCCACACGCTGAGTGGGAGATGCCCCTGAAATGACAGTTCATGCAGGATTAGATTAAAACACACCGCCAAAACTATCAAAAAGTGGTTCCAGGATAACAAAGTCGACGCCATGGACGTCTAGTGCAGTCACCGGATCTGAACCCTTTAGAGAACCTATAGGAGATCGTGAAAAGGTCGGTGTACACGGAGAAGTCGAAGAATAAGTAACAAATGTGGATCCAAGTAAATAAGCTGCGGCTTAAGATACAGTAGATTCATTATCGAGTGACAATTTGTCAGTGAGAGTGCTAAGCCTGGATTTGGAGTTGCGATTTTTTGAAAAAAAAACAATGATTTTAGACACGATCTTAACAAAATCGTCAGTCTCGTGGGATTAATATTGGCAATGAAATTATGATTAACATTGTAATTTTCATTAGTTGTCACCTCATGTACAAAGTTATAAAAACCTTCGGGCAGGGTCGGGATAAGTTATTCTTAGCGTGGAATATCACTATATTGATTGTTAATCGTAGAACAATATTCACCCGTATGTTTCGAAACGGATCTGAAAAATCAACACTAATATTTAGCAATAAGAAACTGAAAAAAGTCAGGAGAAGAAAAGTCAATAGTTTTTATTTATTAGTAACATTAGCGAGAATCTTCGCCAAGAAAATGAGGGCGGCAAATGTGGCAGTCGCAACTTGCCAGATAGAGCAATGGCGAAAGTGAGGGAAACGTAAATTCTGTACTAGAGACCCTATTGAAGGAAATGTTTCATGTGCCATACTTATTAATGTTTACATCACTCCTCACTTAGAATTGAAATATCTACTTTTTGGCGATTACAACGTCTCCAGTTATCAGGAGCTCTTCGATAGTGTCTTGTTCAATAAAATTGTAATTTTCATCATAATTTTAAGATGACGTGGGGTCGTTGAGTTTTTCAGCAAGCAAAAAGAAAGGAAAATAAACATTGTGCACACTCACTATCAAAATCAATCAGCGTACGTAAACCAGAGAAAATATCGCATTTGACAAAAATAATACGGATACTGTTACAAAGACCCGCAAAATGCAAACGGCTAATTGGGACCGGTTATCGTGGAATACATTTAAAGGTTATTCGCTAGATCAAGGCTAATCCCAACGATTTGGCAAAAACGACAGACAAGTCGTATAGAGCGTAAAATAATAATAATAAAATAAAAATATAATAAATACGCCCATATAGGTTCTCAAATGTGGATCAACATAGGGTAGGAGCCTGCCTGTTGGTCTCAAATGTTCCTATCTCACGCCTCCACGAAGATCATATGACGACATTTTTAGATAGGCGTGAACTGGAAACACACATCTGGTCTTGGCTCCGAGAATGGGTGTCGAAAGTGGCTAAGTGAGGGGATGCGAGCGAGTCAGAGCGCTATATCTCTCCCGGGGAAGGCCTCCCGGGTCATGGAGGCCTTGCCAACCCGCTGTCTCCCGGGCAAAGGAGATACACCCAGACAATGGAGCTAAGGTCAAGACGAATACTACGAATGCGATCACCCGAGGAGGGTCCCCGAACTGGAGCTGGTCCTGGAACGGGCGTAAGAGCGAGCGGCCAGCGGCTGGAGGGCGATGTGCAAGAGCGGGCCACCAGCCGGGTTCAACCCGAAGAGCTACCGCCACACGGAAACAGCAGCCATCGACATCACCAACGAAACGCTGCGCCTACGAGGCGTGTTGCGACTGTCAGACGACAGTCGTCCACACTTGTGGGTACTACTAGGCGACGGATCATGTGGACACACGAAATGAACGAATTCGTGATCCGCGCCTATTACATCTGCACTGCTTTGGAGACGGACATGAGCGGTCGCCCTCGAATACTCGCAATGTTCGAGGAAGCGTATCCAGAGTTCGTCGGGAGGCTTGACCAAAACGCGATGAACGCGAGGCGTAGAGCGATTGTACGCAACAATATGCTCTCCCAAACGCAAGTCGACGAGATCAAGCAGCAGGTGCAGAGAGAACTAAGCTCCAGAATAGGCAGAGCAAGCGAAAAAATATAATAAAAATATAAAAAATATAATAATGATAAATATATAAAAAATATAATAAATATGATAATAAGCATATGATGACATCCAGAACAGGGCGGGTCTCTGGACAACACACCGAAGCAAATGAATAGCTTCGAGAACATACGTCGCAAGTTTTTATTTATCTATGCAGTCTTCGCAAAAAAATGCCGGACAGACTAAAATTAATTATTGATCCTTATACTAAACACATTTCTGGTTATATCAAATTCAAACAAATAAAACACTTCATTAAAACGTTGGCAACAAACATCCAAGGGGTTATTTTGTCATTGTAGAGTGTGCGATGCGTTGCTTGCCGAAAGAAAACAGATTGTCTGGGTGATCTACCTGGAGCGTTGATTCGAAGCTTGCCCAAAAGTTCTCCACAGTCAAGGTTATTGCTGAGAAGGTCGAAAATCAGCAGTCTCTGGAAAAACTCACGTCGTTTTTGCAGTATCGGTAAGTGAATCAGTGCGCAGCGTTCTTCATATGAGGTCAGATGTGGGTCGCTACGCCAGGGGAGATGTCGAAGAGCATATCGGATGAAACTTTTCTGCACACATTCTAGGCGAGTGATGTGAACAGCGTGGTATGGAGCCCAAACAGTACCACCGTATTCCAATATACTGCGTACGAGAGGCACATTACAACGTTTTGAAACAATAGACATCGCTAAATTCCTGAGTGTGGCGTCTAATGAATCCGAGAACGGCAAAAGCCTTAGCGGTAATCGTTGCAATATGCTCCGTAAATTTAAGCTTGTTGTCGAGCACGAGACCTACACCTTTGACGGCTGCAACTCTTTCCACTTCGATCGATCCCATCGTATATTCAAATGCGATTGGTGAGCAAAGCCGCGAAAATGTTATCGCGTAATATTTCCTGATGTTCACTTCCATGCCATTTATTGAGCACCAGTCCAGCAGAGCATCTACATCCATTTGAAGAGCGCAGCAGTTAACAAATGATGTTATTACTCGAAACAATTTCAGGTCATCTGCATACATTAACTTAGGTGATTGAGGAACAGCGCAAATATCGTGAATGAAGAGTACGAATAGAAGTGGACCTAAGTGACTACCCTGCGGCACGCCAGAGATAACTGAAAAGGGCGATGAAACTGACGAGCCAATAACGAGTTTTTCCACAGAAAGAGCGTGAGGAACGCGGTCGAAAGCTTTCGAAAAGTCAAAGTAAATGGCGTAAACCTGCTGCCTTTTCTCATTTTTTTCAATCAACAGCTCACGTAGACACGTAGCCCATGAAGTTTGTTGTAGTAGACCGTTTTTTAACAAACCCATGTTGTTCATTTGTGATGATGTGGCGGACAGATGGGTAAATGAGATCCAGTAGCATACTTTCAAAAATTTTCGGGATGCAGAATCGATATTCCTCTGTAGTTTTGCACATCGTGGACGTCACCTGCTTTATGAATAGAGATTACCGATACGGTTTTCCATAATGCAGGAAACTGCCCTTCTCTCAGCGAACGGTTTAAAAGCAAAGTGGACCGCAAAGCCAACGAGGAGTTGCATGCCTTGATGAAAGAAGGTTGCATCTTATCCGGTGCGGCTCCTTTCGAGGCTTCGAGACAGCTCAGCTTTCTGTATACGTCCTCTTCGGTGAATGAAATATGCGGCATGTTCAGGTCATATGACTGCAGACTACTCAAGTACCGTTCAGACAAAGGTGGTAAGTTATTATTTAACACACTTCGAAAGAAGAACGAGAATAGGATTGCTGAGTCAATTGATGATGGCGATGTGCTGTCTTTGTAGAAAACGTTCTGAGGAATTTCATTGGTCGATGTTCGTAATTTAAAGGGCGAACACGAAATTATTTCGACACATTCAACAGGGCAGAACTTTTTTACCATTGGGTAAACATCAACCAAATTTTGCACACTTTCTCATTGATGTGTATTGTCTACATGCTGTCAAACTCGAAGTCGTGTTTTTCGATTCAACGAAAATGGAGGTGAACCAACGCGAGTCGAGAGAACAAATTCTTTCCAAACACCTGGAATTTCCTGACCTGTCGCACCGGCAGTTGGGAAAAATGGTGAACATTCACCATTCAACCGTCTCCAGAGTGTTGAAGCGGTTCCAGGAGCGGTTGACGATGGACCACGGCAAAGGAGCTGGAAGAAAACCGGGACCGGAGAACAAAAAGACGGAGGGAAAGGTGAAGCGGATGATTAAAGCAAATCCCAACGTCTCAAGCCGTGATTTGGCTAAAAAGATCGGCATGTCGCAGAGCAACGTCCAGAATGCAAAGAAGAGAGCTGGACTACATACATACAAGGTACAGAACTTCCCAAACCGCGATGAGCGGCAACAATCGACGGCTAAAACTCGGGCGCGGAAGCTCTACGAGAAGATGCTGACAAAATATGGCTGCTGTGTGATGGACGACGAAACGTAATAAAATCCGATTTTAAGCAAATTCCGGGGTTGGAGTTTTTCACCGGCAAGAGCAAGTTCGATGTGGACGACAAATTTAAGAAGAAGAAAATGTCGAAGTTCGCCTCCAAATATCTCGTTTGGCAGGCCATCTGCTCTTGCGGACTGAGGAGTGAGCCGTTCGTGACAAAGGGCACAGTAAATGGCGAGATCTACAAATCTGAGTGCCTCGAGAAGCGCCTTTTGCCGTTCTTGCAGCAGCACGACGAAGCTCCGCTATTTTGGCCAGATTTGGCATCATGCCACTATTCTAAAAGTGTCCTGGACTGGTATGAGGCCAATTCTGTCCATTTTGTTCCAAAGGACATGAACCCGCCAAACTGTCCGGAGCTGCGCCCGGTGGAGCAGTACTGGGCAATAATGAAGCGGGAACTTCGGAAGAGTAAAAAGACAGTCAAAGATGAGAAGGACATGTTAAGAAAATGAAAAAAAAACTGAGAAACTGGTACCGGATGACACTGTAAAGACTTTGATGGAGGGCATCAAGCGAAAATGCGTTCAATTTTACACTCAAGGCTCCATCGATTAACTTTTCTTTTGATTTTTGAAGTAAATATATGTATAAAACTACCCTAAAATTTTGGTTTGATTCTAAACATTATAAAAAAATTGGCATGACATTTTCGGTGTCGCAATAATTTCGTGTTCGCCGCTTAATGTGTGTCCAAAGTTTTTGTGGTTTTGTCTTGACGTAACTTTGCACACGGCTTATGTAAGACCTACAGCATGCTTGGTTCAAAGAGTTGAATGGCACTCTAATCCCGCACAACTGCCTTTTGGTCATCACCTCTCGATCGTAAATACCGCTTTCGTGCCTTCCTAAGTCGATTCCAAAGATTCCCCAAATCTCTGTTCCATCACGGAGTTCATGCAGGACGCACGCAGGAGTAACAAGAATCTCATGCAGCTCCTTAACACTTTGACGGGCATGGTGTTTTGGCCAAAAAGTAAAAACCTGGAGGGCCCAAATGGTTGTTTCTTATACTAAATGGTGCCAGGAACCCATCTAGCATAAAATTCCATCCCCATCTGCCATAAAGGGTGTGTCACATCAAATTGCATCACGTAAAAAACGCTGTAGAAATTCGCCCAGTAGACCGATCCTTTTGAAAATTTTAGATAGTAAAATAAAAACTAATCAACAACTTTTGGCATTTTCTTTTTATTCATACTTCGAGCCCAAGCCCGTATGCTCGCACCTTTCTCTTTACCCCGTCCATAAGGTTCTGTACAACGTCAGGTTGTAGTTTTTTTTTAACAGAAATCCATTTTCTCTTGAAATCCGCCTCCGATTTGACAACTTTTGGGTTCTTCCGGAGGGCCTGCTTCATAATCGCCCAATATTTCTCTATTGGGCGAAGCTCCGGCGCGTTGGGCGGGTTCATTTCCTTTGGCACGAAGGTGACCCCGTTGGCTTCGTACCACTCCAACACGTCCTTTGAATAGTGGCACGAAGCGAGATCCGGCCAGAAGATGGTCGGGCCCTCGAGCTGCTTCAATAGTGGTAGTAAGCGCTTCTGTAGGCACTCCTTAAGGTAAACCTGCCCGTTTACCGTGCCGGTCATCACGAAGGGGGCGCTCCGCTTTCCGCAAGAGCCGATCGCTTGCCACACCATGTACTTTTTGGCAAACTTGGATAGTTTCTGCTTGCGAATCTCCTCCGGAACGCTGAATTTGTCCTCTGCGGAGAAGAACAACAGGCCCGGCAGCTGACGAAAGTCCGCTTTGACGTAGGTTTCGTCGTCCATTACCAGGCAATGCGGCTTCGTCAGCATTTCGGTGTACAGCTTCCGGGCTCGCGTCTTCCCCACCATGTTTTGCCTTTCGTCGCGGTTAGGAGCCTTCTGAACCTTGTATGTACGCAGGCCCTCCCGCTGCTTGGTCCGCTGGACGAATGAACTTGACAAATTCAGCTTATTGGCGACATCCCGGACCGGACTTCTCGGATCACGTCTAAACTGCTTAACTACGCGCTTG
Source organism: Toxorhynchites rutilus septentrionalis (assembly GCF_029784135.1). NCBI lineage: Eukaryota > Metazoa > Arthropoda > Insecta > Diptera > Culicidae > Toxorhynchites > Toxorhynchites rutilus. The sequence continues at coordinate 129,770,969 of NC_073745.1, forward strand.
TGATCTTTTTCACTGACGGAGCATCCATTTTTGCCGTTCTTCACCTTCCGGTCGATGGTTAGGTTCTCGAAGTATCGTTTTAGTACTCTGCTGACCGTGGATTGGACGATTCCCAGCATCTTACCGATGTCCCGATGTGACAACTCCGGATTCTCGAAATGAGTGCACAGGATTAATTCACGACGCTCTTTTTCGTTCGACGACATTTTTCCAAATTTACGAAAAATTGACAGTGAAGCATGGCCAACGTGATCTATACACTCTTATCTGATTATAAGCGAAAGCTGAAGATATAATTCCTAAAAATTAAATTTCTACAGCGTTTTTTCCGTGATGCAATTTGATGTGACACACCCTTTATAAGGGTGAAAACTACCCGTGTGCAGTACTGCACACGTGGCCCCAACTCAAGGTAAACGAATAAAATATCGATAAAAATCTTTATAAAACAATTTATTTTTTCGAAATTACATTTTTTAAAACATTATTTCAAACTCGTAAAATGTCTTCTATCAAAACAATCCAGACATAAAAACCTTTCGGAGCATTTCGGGCAGTGATAAATTGTAATTGGTAGAATAATACAAGTAGTGATGCCAAACTATGATATCGAAGTGTCCTACTATGTATTGAGGCCAGTAGAAAACGAAAAACACATTAGTTTTAACGTAAAACTTATAATGGAGCGCCCACGTTTGAAACTTTGGAAGATATCGCGTGTGCAGTGCTGCACTCATGGCCCCAGCGGAATAATTTTTTAGTGCAGTACGACACTCAAGGCCGTCTAAGTGTTAAAGATTGAGACAGCAGCGCATTAATTTACAAACTACAGTAAACTCTCTCTTACTTTATATTCTGTATCTCGGTTTTCATGGTACCCTTGATTGATTTTACAAACATTCTTCTCTCCATAACTCGATACCTCCCTAACTCGATGGTCCCTTCGATATCAAGTTAGGGAAAGTTGACTGTAATATAAAGACTCCAAGGTAAATTTTACAGCTGTCACAAGTTGTCACCAGCGAATGGCAAACTTACATTTCTTCCAATTTCCAAATTTCGTTGTTGAAGATCATTTTATTTTATTGTTATTCTTCTGAACGTTTGTTTATTTCGTTCTGAATATTTGAGCAGAATATTCTGCAAAAATTAGAATAATTTTTTTTAAATAAAATTATTGTTTTTTTTTACTTATTAGAAAAGTGTACATCCAGATTAATTTGGGTGAGTGTACTTCGTGTATATGTCTTCCGGATAAATCATATTAAATTGGATGCGCCTATTGGATATATCGTTGTAACATCTTTGGTACCAAAAAAAACCATGAGCATTACTGAATTCGACCTCAGACAATTTGGATGAATCCCCCGTGCGTGATATAATTTATAGTTATTTTATTAATTTCGAATTGCTTCCTTCCATACCTCCGGTGCTGTACGATGGCTCCTGTGATGGATGAAGGGTATCTTCATCAACAACAAAAAATCAATAAATCTGGTTTCCATGCCGCACATAACACTTTTGATGCTTACAGGCTCAAGAAATATGCCCTGAATAACAAGTTGTTCACTACAGCAACACGGATAAACAGCTGCCAAAAGCGAAAAACCACGTAGAACAATAAAAAGAGCCCAGCGCAACGCGCAGGGAACCGAGTAATATGAAACAGAAAAATCAACTCTCAAATCAAGATATTTATCGTTTCCAGAAGCGTTTTTACAAAAAAAAATGTACTGGTCTAAAAAAACAGACATAAAGTTCATCGTTACAGCATCCTCTGGGTTGGTTTTCAGTCGAAATGGAATATTGCTCCTGCGGGGCCTTCTTCAGGAAGCATCCCATAGCACCGGGAGAAGAAAAAAACAGAGACGACCCCTATAAAGATGCCTATCAGACTTTGAAGGTTTGTTATGTGAATCTGATAAGGGAAATATGTGAGTACGCGTTCGGATGTCTCCTCAATTGTGGAGAATTTTTCTGAGCTGCCTTTTCTTCTCTATTCGTGTGTTCGCCCGAGCATATCTAAGCAAGATCGAGTGAGAGAAAAAATGAATCACGACCTTCCCGCTCGGGAACTTCAAAACAAACGATTCGAACCGTGTCCGGTGGGAACCCGTTTCCCGTGGACACCGCAAAATTGTGTGTTCAAAGCTGAACAACTCCTCGCCAAGTTACGGTATGCTTTACCTGATAAGGTTCTCGAAATTACTGTCACGTCAAGTGTGATTCCGCATGACTACCGTAACGTCTGTCGGCAAACGTGTTACGATGAGCCAGTTTCTCAAGGGAACCATCCGTCGTGAAAATTGTGTAAATGTCTGCCGTATCAGCATGGACTATCAGGGCTAGAAAAACATCTCCTGATGATGGCCTTGAGTTTGAAAAAAAAACCACCGATAAAGGTCAGGATTTTGAACCAATTCAAATCATTGCTTTTCTCGCTCACGTCGCTTCGACAATTATAAGTCTTGTTGATGACAACTGATTTCAAAATATCATGGACAAATCAGGGAATGGAAATATCATAAAAAGACTTCATAAATGTCGTACTTTGTATGACGCTTATCTCGACAGAGCAGACAGGTTTCTCATATTTTCCGTTTTTTCTCCCGTCATTTTACACCAATTTCGAGAACTCGTTCCCGTTTCTGACACGTTTATGTCGCTTCTGTCCCTTTTTCAAGATGATCTGATTGTGAGTTCATCTCCCGTCTCTGTCACCGCCACGCCAAAACTACCACTTGCTACACGAGAGCACGAGATGTCGCCTTGGCATAACATACCACAATCTCGCCGATACCTTTCTGTGGGTATTTCATATTCTTGCCGCAGAACATGTATAGTTGGGCACACCGCAGCGGGCGAGATCTTTGGCTTTGCGTCTGCCAGACAAACGCTGCTATCGTAATGATCTCCAGCGGAACCCGAACTCCGTTGCTGAGCAGCACGGAACGGCATAAAATAAAGAAACTATTTCATTTTTGGTCATCTTTTTTTCCTTCTCGCATTCGAATATCATATTTCTAGCCTTGCCGGGTTGAAGTTTTCTCATGAATGGCTGTTTATTTCTTCATTCCGTTTGGTAGAGATCGCTTTGATGATTTTATCGTCCTGTCTCCCGAATGAGAACTGTCGTGTTAAAATATTTATGCATGTTTTGATCGTTTTTGCTGCCTCTTGGTTCAGTTTATTCAGCGAAATCAATCAGTTTCTTTGGTTCGTGGTGATTAAAGAAATTCCATCCCAAGGTGGCATGTTTTGGGTAGACAAAAGGCTGGTTTCAGGTGGAAACGTTGTATTGCGACCTTCTTGTGGGTTTTTATTCTGTCCTTCAGCAAATTTATTCTGAGTCGAGCAAAGTGAAAGGTTAAGTGAAAACGTTGCCCATTAAACGAGTATGTTTAAAGAAAGATATCATACTCTCGATTCTAGATCAATTTAATTGATAAACATTTGGCAATAGAATTGACAATAGATCAATTTTAAAATTTGTGTACCCAACTTTCAAATAAGATGAATTTAAAATTACACGTTTGGTTTGAGTTGGTCTGCCCCATAGGATTGAACAACTTTTATCACAAATGAATATTTTGTCTGGCGATGAATCATCATCTGTAGCGTGATGACACACAATTCTCTAATTCTAAAATCAGTAAAAATGTGATAACCTTTAAAATGAAATATATCTACACCACTTGACAGCTCCGAATGAAATGGTGTGAATTAAAGATATATATTTTTTCTGCGAATTTAGAACTACTTTTATAAGTGGTACATGTATTTCCAAGTATCAATTTAATAATAATAGAATACAGGAGTTGTTTTAAAATATTCATTTTAAATTTCATTATTTCATTTTTTTATTGAATTAAATCACTTGGGAAAATACTCTTTTTTCATAATTTCCATTACTTTATCAGCATCGATAAGTTCTCTAAAAGGTACAATGATCTTTTTACAATCCACTCTTGGGCATCTAGGAAATTGGGATTATTGTTCAAAATTTGAAGCCCTTGTATCATGCATTTATAATTTATGCCATTTTCTGATAAAAACAAAGAGCAATTGTAAACGATTTACCCGAAGTTACTGAGCTACCTTAATATGTTACAGTCCTTATGATGCATTTGATAATTTTGTGACATTTTAACACATTAAGGAACGAACGTTTTGGGGCAAACTTGAACACTTCATTTGTTGGGATTCCATGAATGAGATCGTTTCCTTCGATATGGATGAGACGAAGGCGAGCCATCGGTAGGCCTTGTTAGATTCTTGGCAAACCAAGAATTCAACCTTCAAGAGTAGAAAACACGGGTTATTTCGTAATCCATCCGTAACAGACGGAACGCGAAACACGAGAAATCGAGAAAAAATTGCTATTGACAAATAATTACATCTTTTCTATAGAGGGAAAATTTGTATTTAAATATTTTATTATATTTTGACGTAAAATAAACCATATCTGAAATATGAAGAAAAATATATTTCTAACTGTATAACTGTACTAACTGTCTAACTGTATGTATAAGTCTAAAATTATATATAATCGAATCATACATAATCGTGTCACCCGTATTTTTTCATTAGGGTGCCCATTTTCATTTTGGAGATGTCCGAAAAATCATTTTTCTCCTTTTTTCCAAAAATGACTTTTCTTAAAAAATTATACCTTTTGAACTACGAAACCGGTTCGGATGATTGAAATTGAAGCCAAATGCTAGTTTTCTTTGAAAAAATATTACACTTTCAAACTGGATTTAATTTGATATGTCGATCATCTGAACTGATCCTATACTAAAAAAGTGGTAAATTAATTTTTGTAAAAAACGGGGAAAATTGTTTTTCGGACCACCCTAAAATGATTTTTTTTGCGATAAGGAACAAAATTGTCACTTTTCACGAAAATGTGAGAACCACTATATATGTTTGACATGAAATGGCTGTATAATCAAGTCCAACCTGTATTAATTTTCCACTTTTTGAACATATAAAAAAATATTTTTTATTCATCCCCTTAGAGTTTAAAAAAACGTTTACGCATATGTTCTGATTCCAAGAATGACAGATTGTTTGATTTTTTTTTGTTTCGGACTATGTTTTACTCAAACTGGCTCTAGCTCTACATAGGATGATTCTGTTGCTTTTCATTAGTACAGAAAAAAAGGGGAAAACATTTAAATTAGTGGTTTTAACTAACATTTTGGAACTGAAAAAATTCAAAGTTAAAAGACGAAGTGAGGTTACTTGCGAATGTGTGGATGAAAGTTCGATTTAGCGCCATCTGTCATTTAACAACATCAATAAATTCGCTCTGTTCGAAAAACGACCGACGGTTAAATTATTTGAATATTGTTTGTACCAAACTACTAAAATCACGATCAAAAATAGGGTATGGGGGTTCAAATTTGTGGTTATATGTATTGTTTGAAGCAAAATTCAAGAATTTTTTTTTTCTGCATGCCTCTATGCTCTAATCGGTATTAAATATTTAGTAATCGGTATTCTAGCGGTATCATGTATATTTTACCATGCTTACCATGTTTTTTGTGCATAATTTCATCAAAATCGGTCGAGCCGTTTCGGAGGAGTTCGGTAACAAACACCGTGACACGAGATTTTCATATATGTAGAAGATAATTGTTTTTTTTATCTTAATCTTTGACTGAGATAACTTTTTTAATTAACTCTAAACGAATACCATTGATTGATTTGAAGGTTTTAGGGGGCACGAAGCATTCCTATGGTAAATCGATAATCGTCCTTCCTCTCTAAAGGGGGGTGGTTCTATGGTGGTTCGACACACCTACCCCTCCTCAGGGGAATGGGGCTGCCATACAAATGAAACACAAACTTCTGCATAGCTCGAGAACAAATCAAGCAAATGGAGCCAAATTTTGGATGTGAGGGTTTTTGGGGTACGAGAAATGTGCTCCTCTGGAATGGAGGGCAGGTGCCATGAAAATATTACACACATTTCAACCAAACATGACAATGGCAAATTTTCGGAAAACTCTGAAGGAAAATGGGAAAATTCTGAAAATGCAATTCCCATCTGTTCTACAACTACAGAGTAACAAGCGTTGTTGGTCCATTTGATGTTTGCGCTAATTGTTGTGTTATTAATAGAACAACAGCTCGATGTTTCTTGTAGAGCAGAGCTACCAATGTGGCTACGAAGACCGCCCGTAAAAAGATTTGCTTAATATTAAATTTGAGTGTAGAAATCTCAGCCAATTTTTTTTTTCGCATTGAAAGGGTTGTTCAAATTGTTTTTCATTGGCAATTCAAAAGCCAGGCCGCGGATATCGGTAACAAGGAACTCATAAAAACGATTCTTAATATGAAGCAAGTGAAGGACAAACTCCTGCTCCTGGTCCGGAGTAAACATCCACCGTAGATGTGGCCGATGAGCGTTGATCGAGAGATGCTATGAACTGTAGCAGTTTTTTTTTGTTGACATGTCCAACTCATCGTTGACTTTGGCTACTTTCATCTGAGTATTAGTCCGGTTTCTTCTTGAAACATCAACACCCTGACTTGAGGTGTCGGTCTTACCCTGAATGGACTTGACATTTCAAAACAAAACTCATGGGCATCGATAAGCAACGCTGTCTCACAGAATACATTGAACAATGATCTGGATAGATCAGGCTCACAAAATCTACAAAATTTTCCCTAATTCCGATTCCGGAAATTTTACACGTAGGGGAATGGGGGGTATGCCCGACCCCCTAAGGAAAAGTATTGTTTTGTGAGATCTGCGGGCACATATTGATATGTTTCCTCCACAGAATCATTGTCTAGTTTATTTGCCATGAGATATAATGAATATCAGTACATTTAAACGGTAATTTTATCAAGTAATAGTCAATTTAAAAAACTGCCATAAAAATGAAGCTCATCAACCAGTGCGGGTGAAACCGGCACCCCATGGGGGTAACACCGGTACCCTATGGGGTAAGACCGTCATCTCAATTTCTCAATATATATACTTGGCAACAGATGAACCAGTTTGAATGTGACAGTCGGCAAATAGAAGGTATTCTAATTCTAAATGTCGCTGTCGAGTATGGTTCGAATCGCTCAACCGATTCCGGAGATATGATCGGAACAAGTTCCGATGAACATGGAATATGGAGAAGAAATCACCAAACCACACCACAATTCAATTACAAGTTTAATGGAATCTAGGACCACATTGAACACTTACCGGTGGTCAGTTTTTCTTCTTACTTGAATCAATATCCGTCATACGACGCTTTTAATCACACTAGGATTCGCCTTGAAATCACAGAGAACAATGAGTTCATGACTGTAGGTACAATTTTTCAGGTTTTTGTGATTATGATGGCAATAAAACTAATTAAATTATGTTTAGTTGTAATTAGTTTATTATTTTCGTTAAGACAGCCATTATTTTTCGTTCAATGATGAAGTTCATTTAATTTTATCGAACAGCTTAAATCCAACATTAAATTTACATCAGTAGTTCAAAAGTCGTGGAAGCACGTTTGATAACACTCCACTAACAATAGCCTCTTTTGCAAGGGTGTGGTTCTCCTGGGACCAACTCCCTCGATTCGTTTTCCTTTGGTAGCTGCGAGGCATCTGAAATTGATGGAAAATATGTCTTAGAAACCTTCAACTAAACGCAAACCATGCCGGGATCCCCCACTGAAAGGGTGACGGACAGCATACATTTTTCAAGAAGACTATTTCTATTAACTTATTGCTTTAACTTACCTCAACTCGAATCCCAGTGATTGCTAACAATCCAGGGGACAAACTGTAGAGCAACGGAAAAGAATTTGAAACCGCGTTCAACAATAAAAGCTTAAACTTCACTGACGGAAAATTACATCCGGCTACATATCATCGGTGTAGAGGGGTTACTTTCTTCCGATAAATTATACACAACGCGTTTATCAATCAGTTTTAATGACTTCTTTATTTTTCACGCTTCAATAAAACACGTCCGCTTGCCTATCCGTTACCAATTGTTCTCTCCCTTCTATCTCAACGCATGTGACAGTTCGGTTCAAAGATCTTATCATCAGGTGTGCTTCACATCAGCTTGTAGATGTATGCGATGCTAGAGTGCATCCCTACATCCCCCTTAACACGTCCTGTTCTAGTACGGCACATAACCACTGAACCAAGCTGGTTCATAGCGTCGTCGTTTCCGCTCGGGCTCATTCGCACTTTGTATGTCAACAGTACTAGTCGTATTAGAAGCACTGCCTTCCTCAGTCACCTCTATAGTCGGAGCTTCATCTGATTCATCGTTGCTATTCATCCTCCGATTGTTTGCTTCGGGGATCTTCTTTAAGTGAGAAATATTTCTTCTATACTGTTTCCCGGACACCGTAGATTTTATTGTAACATCAGATCCTGTTTTTGTCAGCACAACAAATTCTTCGTTGACAAATTCGGTGCTCAACTTATTGTCCTTTTTGATTCGTTTCAACAACACTCTATCTCCAACTGATATCACGCTTTCTCTTGCTTGTCTGCGATTGTCGCTATATATCTTTCCCTTTTCTTTCGTCAATGCATCTCGATCTCTCCATTCTTCGTCGTTGGAACAAGACGTGATGCACGGAAGTTTAGTTCTAATTTTCCGTCCAAAAAGTAGTTCAGCTGGTGAACGTCCGGTTGTAGAATGAGAAGCCGCCCGATACGTCAGAAGAAAGTTTTGAAGTTCTATACGCCAATCCTGACCCAGTTCTTGGGCGATTTGTAGACGCTTTAGTATTGTCCTGTTTTGGCGTTCAACTTCCCCGTTCATTTGTGGCCAATAGGGAACTGTATTGATTAGAAGGATACCGTAGTTTTTGCAAAAAATAGAGAACATCTCACATTCTTCGCTCAGTTGTGGTGCATTGTCAGCAGTCAGTGTTACCGGTATTCCGTGACGACTGAAGATCATTGTTAATTCTGTAATAGTATTCTCCGCCGTTATTGAAGTCATTTCACACACTTCGTAGTATCTACTGTAGTAGTCTACCACAACCATTAAGTATTGTCCCTCCGGCAATGGTCCTAAAAAATCCATCGCTACGTCTTCCCATGGTCTAGCAGGTAAGCTTCGCCGGCTCATTGGTTCCGGAGCGTTTGGAGCAGATACCAATAAACATCCTCTGCAGCGTTTCATGTAGTTGTCCACATCGGAGTCTAACTTGGGCCACCACACCGAAGATCGAAGATGACTTTTCATCATTCGGGTGCCAGGGTGTCCTTCATGAGCAAGACATAGCGCCAGTTCTCTCAAACTCCTGGGTACAATTATTCGATCACCTCGCATCAACACATTTCCAACACGACACAACTCTCGACCGATCATGCGGTATTCTAGTGGTAGTTCAAACAAACGTCCATTGCTTAGAGCTTCGAAAATCAGTGATATTTCTTCATCCTGCCCAGAGACACGATCTATCTCTTCCCAACGAATAGCAGCAGTTGAAGCTGCTGCACGTACAACTTCATTTACAAATACTTCCTCAGTAACATCGAACGGTACTGATCTGAGCGTAGAAAGCCTGGATAGGGCATCTACTATATTCTTCTCTCCTGATATGTGCTTAACATTGTATTGAAACCCTTGAAGTCGTAAGACCCACCTTTCTACTCGAGCACATGGCTTTGAACGCGGATTGAAAAGGTACGTTAGCGCTTTGCAGTCCGTAATTAAGTCAAAAGGCTTTCCTAAGAGATACATTTGGAATCTTTCGACGCTCCAGACTAAAGCCAACGCCTCCTTCTCAGTCTGGCAGTATCTTCTCTCTGTCTCAGATAATGACTTGGAAGCGAAGCAGATAACCCGATTTTCACCTCGACTATTTGTCTGGATTAGAGCCGCTGCTAAAGCAGTTGGGCTTGCATCGGCAATTACAGACGTAGCGTCCTTGCAGTTGAAATATCCCAAATTACTCTCTTTAGTCATGGCTTGTTTACATAGCATTGAATGCATACTGTTGTTCCTCCGTCCAAACGAATTTTACTGTTTGATGCAAGAGTCTCCTAAGTGGTTCATCAACAGCAGCTAGATTTGGTATGAATTTGTTCATATAATTTGCCAAACCTAGGAAACTCTTAACTTCGGCCACATTTTCAGGGTGACGGAAAGACAACAGTGCTTCCACCTTGGATGGAGCTGGCCGCATACCTTCGGAACTGATAATGTGACCTAGGAACTGTAGTTCAGAAACTCCAATTATGCATTTTTGATGATTTAGAACAACTCCGCGCTTATTAAGACGATCAAATACAATCTTTAAACGAGTATCGTGTTCTTCCTTATCCTCTCCCTCTACATATATGTCATCCAGATAGCAGACCGTTCCTTCACATCCCGATAAAATCTCGTCCATAACTTTTTGAAAAATTTCTGGTGCAGATACCAGTCCGAACGGTAGTCGCTTGAATCGGAAAAGACCACGACTCGTGATAAAAGTTGTGATATCACGAGATTCAGGCGCCAGCTCCGTTTGAAGGAAAGCATCACGAATGTCTAGTTTGCTGCGAACTTTTCCTGATCCTATTCGAGCCAATAATTCGTCTACAATCGGCATCGGGAATCTCTCTCTAATCACCGCCTCATTAACCCTTCTCAGATCCAGACACACACGAGGCTCACCATTAGCTTTACCCACTATTACCAAAGGGGACACCCACGTCGTTGGACCTGTTTTCACCTAAAAATGTTGAGAAAATATTCGCATTAATATATAATCGCATTAATCAAAATAACCTAATCGACATTTTCTTTTTTTTTTTTTTAAATTTATTTATTTATAACGATTTTTTTGCGAAATAAATCAATATATATATATATATATATATATATATATATATATATATATATATATATATATATATATATTTAAAAAAAAAAGAAATAAATAATCCATTTATTTGTTTTTGGTCTTTACCTCAATAATGTCTTTTGCAAGAAGGTCATCCAACTTCTTATTGACAGCAGCCTCATGTGGAATGGGAACGCGTCGTACCGGCTGAAATACTGGCTTGAAAGAGGAATCCATATGTATTTGTACTTGTACATCTTTGATTCTCCCAAAAGGAACGTCACGTTTTTCTAACTGATTCAAACCAACACCAACTTTTAAAATTCCCAGCTCTTTTGCCATGGCATCGCCTAGGATACAGCGTTGACCTTCCTCTACGACGAAAAATTTCGCCAGTATTGTCCGTGATGCTATTGATATTTCAGCCTCAAATGTTCCCAAAATCCGCAGTGGTATGTCACATCCATACCCTTTAATGATTTGTGAAGAACCCTTCTGTGAGTTGATAACCTTGATACATCGTTGTTTGAGAAGCGTCCAAGCTTCCTTGTGTATCACATTGATATCGGAGCCCGAATCCACCAATAGTTTGAGAGGAATACCACCTACATTGCAGTCCACGACATTCGATTCATTCCCTCCGTAGAAACAGTAGTACATCTTCGAATCACGTGATTCGTCCGGAGATTTGTCATCTGATTTTTCCAACTTTTGCGGTTGTTGAATGTCGTTACTTCCAATTAGACGAATTCTCTTGGGTTTTATTATCTTCGATGCACCGATTGATCCAAAAGTACTCTTCCGACATATTGCTTCAAAATGTCCAACTTTCTTACACCGTCGGCAAACCTGGTTACGTGCTTTGCAAATTTCTGACGTTCCGATATGACCGTTCGTTCCACAGCGATAACATATGACGGACCTTTCGCTTGGCTTAGAATTCTTGATATCGTACATTGAGCTTCTATCCGTGAACGATCTCCGATTTTTCATGATTGGTTCCGACTTAACTTGGAAGATCTTCTCTGTTTTTGATGTATGGTTCTGTGTTTTCAATTTATCGATGTCTTTAATCTGCTGCTCGATTCCTTCCATCATCGCGCCCATTTCTATTATTTCCGATAAAGATCTATCCTTCTGTAGAATTCTACGCCGCAGTTCATCAGAAACACAACCTTCAATAATAGTATCTATAATGAAAATCTCTGCTAAAACATCTTTTATTTCAGCGCTGTATTTCTCGAATCCACAATCCGATAGTTGCTGTCTAATTCGCATCACGAAGTGTGAAAATCGCTCATTTCGTTCCTGTTTAATACTCCTCAATCGACAGCGCTCTAGTATATATTGACGACCTGGCTCAAAATATGCGTCCAGTTTTTCTACAGCTACGTCATACCAGTTTGCCTTCGTTGCCACTATTGGAAGCTTGTCGTTATCCGGTAGGCTCTCATACACACGCTGCAGTTGCTGTCCGCCCAAATGCAACAAGTGCCGTTTTCCAAGCCTTCCATTCTTTCGCCAAATGATTTTTCTCTATCTCTTCGCATCGGAATGCCGGAAGCGCTCGCGCACCATCAATCTAAAGAGAATGAAATTGCACTAAAATTATGTGTATACGTTCAACCGTAAGAAAACATCCGACACATTTAATTTCAAATTGTACATGTAATCGTTTATGTTCCCATATTTTTTAACAATGTAACCTCTCAAACACTTTTTTTTTTAGGAAAAAAAATCGATTTGCATCTACCTCCTCAGAGGTGTCATCTTTTTTACAGTATTTCCTCCTCAGAGGCGCCATTTTGTATTTCTTCCCTCCTCAGAGGAGTCATTTTCTGCCGTCTTCCTCCTCGGAGAAATCGCTTTTATATTACCTCCTCAGAGGAGCTTTTTTTTTTCTTCTTTTTTTTATTTTTTATTTTTTTTTTTACCTCCTCGGAGGATAGATTATTTCACATTTCCGCATCTTCAATTCCTCAGAATTGGTGCGCAAAAGTTTCATTTCTTGGAATGAAACCTTTCACTCGTTTCTTACCATTGGCTTGATACACATAACCTGTTCTTTTCGAGTCATAATCCTACACATTTTTTTTTATCGAACACTCATCGTGTCCTTTTCGCTACTTACAATTTTCGCCATCCTCGTCGCCAGATGTAGAGGGGTTACTTTCTTCCGATAAATTATACACAACGCGTTTATCAATCAGTTTTAATGACTTCTTTATTTTTCACGCTTCAATAAAACACGTCCGCTTGCCTATCCGTTACTAATTGTTCTCTCCCTTCTATCTCAACGCATGTGACAGTTCGGTTCAAAGATCTTATCATCAGGTGTGCTTCACATCAGCTTGTAGATGTATGCGATGCTAGAGTGCATCCCTACAATCGGCACTCGCGTTTGTTTTGATTTATATTTTGACAATTGACGGATCACGGTGGGTTCGATGTGATTGAAAACGTCTAAAATTATAAATACTAACATGTAGAGTATTCAAAAACGTAGTTAATCAGAGTTTTCTAGTAAAACTCAGGGGGTGCCGGTCTTATCCTCAGTGGCGGGCTTACCCTCCCTTCCCCTACATACTGTTTCCAATTTATCAATCGGTTTTATTTTGTTGTTTGTTGTGACAAAAACGCGATTTCCACAGCTCTAGGGTGACTGTAGGCAAAAAAAAAAAAAAAACTGTTGAAAGTATCAATATGTAATTTTGCAAAAATTTAAGAGCCACATTTAACTAAAGAACTGTATACGAATTTGAATTTTTCGGGTTGCTCTTAGTTTTAGGTCATCAGCCAACTTAAGCTGGAGAAATCGTTACAAAACTTTCATTTAAAAATACAATTTTATGCTTGCACTCTTCCACTACTAGACTTCTAGCTGACAATTATCAATTGATTTTTGCATAACTTCAATGAGAGATGCTCATTTTGAATTCGGGATGCCATCAATAGGTGACGTATATACTATTTCCGGACAGTTTTATATACAGCTCTATATATACAGATAACTGTACCTCTAGCTTATGGCTGCCCATGCGAGGGGTTGGCTCAGCTCGTCCGGGCTCGATATTATCCATTCGCTCAGTCCTTCCGGAGCAATTGCTGCCAACATGTTTTCACGTTGTTATGATAAAAACACATACACACATTCCAAAATGTTGTGCCTGGAAGATCACCATTTTGCGCGCCAGCAGGCAGGACCCGCTTGCCAGTATATTTCCAGCAACGATTTCCATTTTACAAGCTTTTAATCCATCATCCTAGTATCAGGAACAGGCGGCTCAACTGGTGACAACGGAATTAAAACTTCCCAACCATTTGGTGACTGATAAAATGCAAAATTTATTGCTCGACAGATAAGTTCAACGGAAAGTTGGAAAGGTACGAGTGCGGAAAAAAAACAATGTCTGGTCCGATATAAATATACCGGGAGGGATATTGGAAAAAGCAGAACGATTCCGATGCATTTTATTCAATCCCTCGTTGACGGCCCAGGGGAGTGGAGACGAGATTTGCGGATGTGGGTTGCAACGAGAGTGTCCGCTGGTCAACCGAGTGGCAGTTTAGAGGGTGAAATAATTCCACGCCTGTCACTGAAACGACGACGCCCCTTCAAATGGCACTCCCGGCAGTTGAACCATGAGGGCATCCTTGTGAGGAAAAGCGACCCGGCAGAGTGGCATCGTTTTCAAATTCTGGAGCTTATCGTTACCAACCGGAAATCGTTACATATTTTATTATTACCCAGTACCGAGGCTCATTCCGCTGCTTGGGAGAAAATCAGTATTTTATGTATATTTGAAATCATGAGATTAATGTTCTGTATGCAAGTATGGCCTGGCTCTTCTTTTGAACATTCTTTCGTGAGTTTTCGAGTTCAAGCTAAATCACAGACATTTTAAACATTTTCAGCCCACCTCTTCAATCATTCTATTCCAGCTAAAATTTTTTCCCATCTCGTAGCGAATCGGAAGCAGAGAGTAAAAAAAGAGTACGACAATAAAAACGCCAGATCAGACTCGTATATCTCTCCGTTCCGTCGTTGAAACGTATATAATAATCATTGACAGGATGTTTTAAATTAAGCAACACTTGGCAGAAGTAACTGAAGCCGCTGGAAAGACTTGCAGCTCTCCCATGCTCGCATCTTCTATGTCCCATCCCATCCCATTCAAAAGTACTGTTTCCAGACATTTTGGCGGTTCCCATTGTATGGTCGTTTCCCCCTTTTCATGGTGCCCTCCGAGCGGACGCATTCGGCGAGAAAATTCAAATCAGCTAAAACCTGCTGCTGCACGCGGCGGATTCATCCCAACCGAGGCTAAATGCGCTAGTGCATTTTAATGCGATGCTTACTTGACACCACATTGCTTTTTTCCGCGGTTTCCTCACTCCAACCTCGCTGCGGCCTTCGAGATCCGTTCGGAAGAGGAAAAAACAGCGACGGCGACATTTTATTACTATGGTTATTACTATTGACAGAACATGGCATTACGCGCATATGAGAATGCTTCTTTGTGCTGCCATAATCATTATCGTCATCATTCAGTATCACCCACTGCTGCTGCTGGTGCTGGATGCTTCTGAATTTCTGTCCTTACCTGCTGGGTGAGTGGTTTCATGAGGGCATTGGATGTTGTCTAGAACCATTAGGATAGGCAATTTTGACAAGCCTGGGGACAGATAAATAAGAACTGGTTGACGCACTGCTCTCATGAAACACTAATTGCCAGACTAAACTCGGAACGCTTCTACCCTTCTCCGTGGCAGTCAATGTATGAATATGTCTTCTAATAACTTCAAAAAGTAGGTAGATTTTGTATGATGAAGGCTGTCAATACGTTTATATCTGCAGGGGTTATTAATTATGCTACAAAAACATGGATAACATGTTTGCTTTATTGTACAATGTTGAGAAGCCTTGAGTTTCTTTTTCCTAGGTTTTGTTTCACAACTCAAGTATTTTAATCTACAATCTACAAAAAAAATAAACTTCAAAAAACTTATTCCCGAAATGATTTGAATAAAGATCAGAAGTCGAAATAAAAATCATACCAAGAAAAATCGAGCAAAACATTTCCAATGTGACACTCTGGATACTGGCCCGATCTCTGGGTGCATTGTGTTGTATCTACTATCAGCCAACCCATGCCAAACCAATATAGTGGTTCTCAGATTTTCGTAAATATTGCTAGTTTTGTCCCTAATCGCAAAATATTAGACCCGTATTTTATTCATCAGCGTGCCCATTTATATTTTAGGGTGATCGGAATAATCTTTTTTTTGTCCAATTTTTTTTTTTCGAGAAACCATAACTTTTGAACAGATGATCGATATACCAAATTAGAGCCAATTAGCAGGTCTTTTTGCATCTGTAGTTTGGATTTTCGTTTCGTATTTATTGATTTTATTTGTTTTTTTTATTGCCAATTGCATCTTGGATGTTTTAGATGATGAAAATGGAAGAAAATATGTAATTAACACACTAAGCCCCGAATTGTTCTTGCTACGCTTTCCATTCAGCCCGCATCGAGAGTGTTTTCGCAATAGAGCAATTCCAAATGAAATCGACAAATGACAAAACATGAGTATTTTTGATTCGAATGAAAGTTTGTATTCCGTTTGGGTTGAAGGAAATATGAGTTTTCCACAGCAATTGGGATTTTTTTGACTCAAGCGTAACTTTTGAAAAGGGCGTAACGATTTTAGTAGGAGAAATCTTTGATAATTTATATCTCAAAAACTATGAGTCGTACCGAAATAGTGTCTTAGAAAGAGTTATAGAGTATTGATGTCTAAACATGAAAAAAATATACACTGAGAAATAAAAATTAGTACTCTTTTTTTATTTACAAAAAAAACTATGAGTCGTACCGAAATAGTGTCTTAGAAAGAGTTATAGAGTATTGATATCTAAACATGAAAAAAATATACACTGAAAAAAAAACATTAGAACTCTTTTTTTTATTTACAAAAAAAATTAATTTGCAATATCCAAAATACATATTTTTTAATTTTTTTTTAATTTTTTCATATAAAATAGAAGTCATGTAGAAAATTTAAAAAATGGGTCCAAGATGGTAAAACAATATACTGCTGGTATATTGCTGTTTTGGGAATCTGGCGAAGATGCTGAAACGACTGAAACTATTGATGGTACTTCTTCTAAAGTATTTCCTACTGCTGTACTGATCTGCTCCTCAGTATTACACTGCTTTGGTTTGGAAGAGTATACAGATGAACGGCATAATCCGCAAATTTTTAAAGATGTATCTAAAAAAAAGACGGGTGGGTAATGTCGGGGACATAACCGGAGTGACGTAGGACTATACAAAGGGGACAGCTTTTGCAAAATATATATTTCTAATATATTTCTTTATTTTCTTCTCCTACGTGAATACCTACCTATCTACCTGAAAAATGGATTAGTCTACTGTTTACTCTTTATGAACATGTTGGGGGTTCTGAAAAGAACCTTTGGTGTTGTGTTTTTGCGTTTTTTTTACAAACTTGATTCTTGTTTTTTTTCTGAAGGCTTTGTACTTAGTAAATGTTTAACTCCGGGTATCTTTCGGTGTATGCACATATCGTACAATCAAAATGATGGCTGTGATAGGGAATGCATAGGTGGTCATCAGCTTATTCACTATCATATATTTCACTATTGAGCACATTACCGTACCTCAAACTGTGGTTTCGGAGACGACTGAATTGAAAGATTTGTAGTCTCCGCAAACAAAGTAAATAAAAATGAAAAAGAACTGTGGTTTTGGAGGCGAACTCTACGATCTGTCGAGAAATATACGAGCTACAAGCGTTCTGAAAAACCAACTGTGAAAACTGAATGATCAATTTAAAAGACCCCAACCACCAATAAGTTCAAGAACAAGCATAAACAAAATAAATCAGTTTATATTATATGTCATATTATGTCACTTTAGAATGCATTGGTATTGTGAATAACTTTTAATAACTCTTCTTTGAATGGTGCTTTTAATGGCCCTGAAAAGCGCCGTGTTTTACGGTGGCTGGTTTTGCCACCAAAGCAGTCTGTATAAACAAACTTTATCCTTTTTCTACCTGCTGCCGTTTTGCGATTGCGTTTGCCACTCGCTGAAACTAGTTGTTGCCTCCGAACCGAATGTGCTCTGTTCTGTAGGCGGGTTTTCTTATTGTCGTGAGCAGCTTTGCAAGTCAACTCGAGCACTCTGGCGGCCGAAATTCTATAACCGCTATTAGGTATACTAGTGCTCCGGCACCAATCCGTTGATGCGATGTGAAACGATGCCATACAACCACACAGATTTACGGTTTGAAAGAGAATGATATATTTTTCAGCGGATCCGCGCGTTTTGTACTTTAGCGGTACACGTTCACAAGATAGAGACAAATCGGCAGACTCAGCCAAAGGGGCGAGTCCAACGAGACGAACGAAAGAGCGTTAAAAGGCAGCGATGGCAAAAAAATACATTCATTACGATTTGTTCGCTCGTTGGATTCACATGCAGGCTAAAAAGGGTCCTTTTCAGGATCACAAAATTATCTTCAATCAAAAGAGTTTATTGTTTTGTTATCACTCGATATCCCCATCTTGATCGGCTAAACCTTCCTGTTTAGCAATTTGTTGCCACTCGCCACAGCTTTCACAGTTGGAAAATTTCTTCCCATCCAGCTTTGTGACATATTGTACAGTATATTACATTCAATGCGACGTGCCGAAGCACCACTAAGTGTCGCATTGGAGGCGATTTCAACCTGTAATTGAACATTTGCGATGACAGTGGTACAGTGTCGACTTTCAATGTGGGGTCATAATTTGGATCTCTATGTTTACAAAAATGTCCAACTAAATATGTCGCATTACATGTCCGTCCAATTAGCTAAATGTCGAACTAATTGTAAATTACTGTACTTTCAATCTGGAAACAATTTAAGAATTGGTGAAAATTGAATAATCAGGAAAGTCCCCAACTATCAATAAGCTCAGAATAACTGCCAAATTCACATACTCATCAGATCCTGGCAAACAAATTTTGAAAAAATCAATTTGTGTTTTATTATTATTTTGGATATTATTTTAGAAAGCATTGAACTGTATTTCGTAAACTCTTTTTTGAAAGGTTTAATGGCCCTGATAAGCGCCGTGTTTTATGGGATGGTTCCAATTCAGAAAACTTAGCACTCGTGGTTTTGAAAAATCTTGATGTCCACCGAGCCGAATGTGTTCTGTTCCGAATGCGGGTTTTCTTATCGTCGCGAGCAGCTTTGCCAGCTAACTCGATCACTTCGGCGGTCGAAACTATATAACGCCGGCTAGGTGGACTGGTGCACTGGTACTAACGCGCTCGGCCTAGCTACCCTTGCGGGGAGCTCCAGATCAACAGTTCGAATGGGATTTTGCCTTTCCCTTCACTTTTCCTCCTTTGCCATGTCCAGACATGGCTGCTTGGGTTGGTTTGTTGATGTGTTGTGATGCGAACTGATGTGGTGTACGGTTTGAATGAGAATGATCGTTACGGCAGCGGAGCGGGGATTTTTAAGCTGACTGACTGGCTCGAGAATTACGCATGTGTGAGACTGCGACCAATGTTTCGTTCATTTTTTTTCTTTTTCCTTTCCAATCGTGCTTCATTCTATTTCGCTGCTGCTCTGGTTGCCCGTTTTGGTCGGTACGATTTGAGGAGCACAAAATGGACCAATCAAAAATGGGCACATAGTGCATTTTGACAAGGCTTGATATTTCACAATTATTCAATTACTTATCTCAAGAAAAATGAAATGTTATTCGTTATGATAGATGCGTAGATATATTTCCTATCAATTGGTGCAAAAACCTTTGCGATCAATTGAGAAATGCTCGAGTTATAAGCGTTCCAAATCTTGCATTTTTTCCTACTTGTTCAGTGCCTAGATTTCCATTTCACCCCCTATATCTTCCGGTTAGACGTAGTCCTACGTCAAAAGGATATTGCATCCCATTGACTTAAGTTTCTCAATCATTGACATGGTTAAGAAACGTTTTTCAGATGAACATTTCTTACCGTTTTTCTGAACCGGTCTACATAATCTAGGCATAACGTAAACAAGTTAATTATATTTATACCCATAACGTCCGGTTGAATCAACAAGGTGTATTTGTTGTTGGGATTTCAATTCTACTGTTCGTGTTTTGATTGTGTAACACGAATAATATGTTAAAAGTTTGTATGAAGATAAAAAAAGATTTTTTAATATCGCTACGTTTTGTGTTAACCCACATGTCTTCAAATGTTTTTCAATGTAACACCTAAATATATATTTTTACCATAATGATGTATTTGGAAAAGTTGTTGGAAATTATAAGAAAATTCATAAAATTTCATGAACATGACGGTATAACACGACAAACATATTAAAAGGGAATATTTACTATAAAAAAGACAATAAATTAAAAATATTTTTTAAAATATCTCGAGAATGGCTACATTTAGAAGGAGATTTATAATGAGCTTTTTTGTTTTAAATCACATCAGAAATCATAATTTGTGGCTAAAAATGATTGTTAACATACAAAAATTCGAAGTTTCGAAAATTCATAAAAAATCGATGTTCCACAAAGTTCGTCAAAAATAGTTTTACCATCTTGGACCCATTTTTAAAATTTTTACATGACTTCTTTTTTATATGAAAAAATTGAAAAAAAAATAAAAAATATGTATTTTGAATATTGCAAATTAAATTTTTTTTGTAAATAAAAAAAAGAGTTCTAATGTTTTTTTTTCAGTGTATATTTTTTTCATGTTTAGATATCAATACTCTATAACTCTTGCTAAGACACTATTTCGGTACGACTCATAGTTTTTTAGATATAAATTATCAAAGATTCCTCCTACTAAAATCGTTACGCCCTTTTCAAAAGTACGCTTGAGTCAAAAAATTCCCAATTGCTGTGGAAAACTCATATTTCCTCCAACCCAAACGGAATACAAACTTTCATTCGAATCAAAAATACATGTTTTTAAAATCTGCATTTTTTGGACGATTTCATTTGGAATTACACAATATCAGTTTCGGTCCCAGCTCCTAAAGAAACTTATTGTATAAATAGAAAATAGTCAGAAATTCGATTAGAAAGTAGTCACATTTTGTAAAACATCTGAAAACAACCCATATTTATTTTTTATTTTCTCATTTTGTAACTGTCAGTCCCAGTCAGTCAGCGTTATTCTACCAAAAACTTAATGTCGGTCCCTAGCGTGTTAAGGGCGATATTTTTTGCTTGCAATCAATTTCATGCAAAATGAACGAACGAAATTCCCATGGAAGAAAAAAAACTGTTGGATTACGTCTTTCGGGAACATATTGGGGATTCAAATTGAAAAACGAAGATCAATCGCATCGTGAAAAATAACTAATTTCAAACGTAATATTCTCAGTCACTTCATGTTGGATTGATAAGATCATTGCGCACATCGATTTCGGCACTCCATAACAATTTTTTACATTGAATGAAATACTATATGTTGTGGAATTATCTATCGAACAATTTCAAAGTCCCAACCATTATCCAAACGAAATTTGGCCTTCTGATTGGTCGAAATCGATGATACAAGCTTCCTCTTGCACTCACAACTATTGCTCGGAATTGGTGAAAAATATGTCCTTATTATTTTCAAGATAATTCAAGCTAAATTTATAGCTGCTGGGTCATGTTCATGAATTGGGAAACCAACGATACGCCAGGCAACTCCAATGGAGCTGATATACCTTTCTATTTGGAACCGCACGATTTCGTCTTTGTCATTCAATGGGCCATGAACCATGCTTGTGGTAACAGTATTGAGTCATTCACATTTCGGAATCCGATTGGTTTCAAATTTCACGATTCGATCGAAATCGATTTTTGCATTCTTAAATCCGTTCGACTCAAATTCAATAGTTCTATGCAAATGTTACAACCTCGTCTTGTTGCAAGAAAACGTCAAAGTGATTCATTCGTGGATCAATTTACTCTCTATCAGATTGGCTGACCCGAAAGCAATTTTGAATTGTTGAAATTTGAATGAAAATCATCACTCGATGTTGTTTAAATACATAGAAGACAGCCCTGATCATAAGTAAACTTTTTTTTCTATAAATTTCATCGCATTTGGTGCAAGGAAATTTAGGTGCAATCACAATTTTCGTTCAACATTTTTCTCCACTTGCAGAGAATGTATTATTTTTTCACATAGAACACATATTTGATTTGATTGTGATTTTATAATTCGATTTGTGATTTGTAGTATTTCAATAACTCATTGTGCTCACTCAAGGCTTCCAGCTCGCTGGCGATGCGCCTGGCTTTAGATTGTTGAGGTTACTTGTGCATGAAGCGGACGTAGCGCCATCTGTCATTTAACTACGTTAACCCATTTTAGGCCAAGCGTTCGAAAAATCGAACAGCAACTTTGATAATTTTTCATGTCTTTGGACAGGAACTATATGGTAATGTTTTTGCACCAAAAGATAGCTTAATTTATTCGCTACCACTTATATCGATTTCATTCAATTTTGAGTAACTTTATTGGATAATAAATTCGATTTAAAGCAAGTATGTTTGGAAGGTGTTTTCAATTTCAATTAAAAACCCCAATAAAATACAAAAATATGTGAAGTTTTCTACAGTTTTGCTTTGATAAAAGAACATACATTGTCATATAGAGCGAAAACCATTCGACTGAGCCGCATACAGGAAAATAACAGCCGGGGAAATTGAGTGTTCGAATTATCTTTATTTTTATCAAGTATTTTTCTGCTGAATCAACACCAACACATCTAACCTCCGCTGCACATTTTGATTTGTTTACTTTAGAAGACGGAAGGTTTTTCATTTATTTTTGCATTTTCAGCTTTGAATGCTTGCAAATATCGATTAATTTAGCAAATATTATTGAAAATCTGTATGATTTTTTGTCCGTAACAACCTTAGGTGATGGCAGCCCGTAGAATTTCTTTTGTGGGGAGCTGGAGGAAATGATCAGTACGTGTAACGAGGATTCTAATGAGATTGTTTGTGTGAATATTCTTCAGGCCGACCGAATAATAACCTCCCAACCCTCTATGCCATTGTTTTTTAGCAGTATAGTAGAACCTCGATTATCCGCGAGCGGTTGATCGCGGATAATCGAGGTTCCGCGGTTGATTGATTATCCGCGGAAGCGAGTTCCCTAGTAAATTCATAAACCTTCCCGAAAGTTGTTAGTGAGTGGCAGAGTCTTGCTTTTTTGTTTTGGTCATGGCTTTCACATTATCTGATCAGTAATGTACACGACTTTACAGATTGATAGTTCAATAATTTCTGTATCGATGAAACATAGTTTTCATGCTAAAATATATATTTTTCGTGTTTGTACCTTATTTTTAGTCCTGTATTGCATTATCCGCGATTTTCGTTATACGCAATGGCCTAGCCCGACTATTTCGCGGATAATCTGGGTTCTGCTGTACTCTGGTACTTTGCAGGTTTTGGAAAATGTTCGTTTTTTTCGGGAAATGGATAATTGGAGAGACTAGTTTTGAGGCATTGTCATTTCTCCACAGTTGACAATAAACATAACAGCATATGCTTTCGTTAGGAAGAAAAAGCCTGTCAGTAATAAGTTACAAATCACATGAAATAAGAAATGCCACATCTCACCTTAGGTGGATTAATTTGGATTTATAATGCATTTATGAATACCGTATATTTGCTAATTGAAGTGACTTTTAGTTCGCAGTATGTTTGTACTTGCATAAAAAAGTGCGGGTTTCGGCCAATGTTCGATTTTTCGAACAGTCATTTCCCGGAAAATGGAAGATGGAAAAAAATAGTTCTTGAACATTGGAGTTCCTTTAGCGTTAATAATCGAAAATACAACAATGGCTTTCGTCAAAAAAATAATTTTTACAGCTTGGTCGTTAATGGGTTAATAAAATTGTTCTGTTTGAAAAACGAACGACGGTTGAATTATTTGGATTTTGTTGATACGAAAATACTGAAATCGTGTTTTTGTACCCTAATCGGTATTTAATATGTGGTAATCGGTATCCTAGCAGTATTGTATATAGTTTAAATCCTATGCTCATGCCTACCAAGTTATTTGTGCCTATTTTCATCAAAATCGGTCGAAATCGGTAACAAACACCGTGGCGTGATAGTTATTACAAAAACACACCCTCATCTATTAAAAGACATTATTCATTTAAGTATCATGGCTCAAGTGGATATTTTTCGTTGAGGGTAACTATATAACATGAAATCCTAAGACTATTTGTTTCCAAGATATAATCAATTTTATGTGAACAAAGTAGAGCAGAATTCGAAATTTTGAAAGCTATCCAAAACAATATTAAAATAATAAAGATAGCGCTTTGATTAATATTTCACTGCCCCTCTAGAGATTCTCAAAAAATGTGGCTTACTGATTTGCTATGATTCGGAATATCCAATGGAATTTGGAATTGTAATATTCAATTAAACGCACACACACATTTGATTTTCTCAGACTAAATCAGATTGAAATGAGATTTCGACTCATGAAGATCATTCAGCAGGTTCGCACCAATCTTGCAAACTACAAAATATTCAATCCACGTTCCGCGAGTTATTTCTGAACCCGAAAGAGCACCGCAACACGGAAACGACCGACGGCCGAAGAACCGTGTAATCGGCTTCGTTTGATCGCTGTCGTCGCGCTGCCACCTACGCGAAAAGTGCTAAATCGACAATGAAGAACCTTGTCTGAGCTGGTAATTACCTGTTTTTAAAAATAAATAAATATAAATTTCGCTCGCTTCCTTCGCGCCTTTTGTCACCGCGCGCTGTCCGATAAGAGACGGAGAAACGAACGAAATGTACCTCGATTCACGGGCACATGGACCACAACTCCGAGCACCGTGTTATTTTGTCCTCTCTCTTTGTCCTCTGTTTTGTTTATCTGATTTACATCCAGCGCAGACTTTTGAGTCCTTACAAGGTGCCGAAATTCTTGGTCGCGTAGGACGAAAGAAGTAATGGTGCGATTCGAGTTAATGAAACTGTGGATGGAACCACAAGCTGCTATTTTTGCTGAATGTCTCGTAACCTCCTGGTGTGTTCTTGTAATTTGGGTGGATTTTCTCGCTATTACTGTAATTTGATTGGCTTATTGTAACTACGAATCGTTATACTATGTAAACACGATAAATAGAGCAATTAACAGCACAAAAAACCTTTCATCGCGCTGTTTATCGCTCCCGAGAAGGCCAATAACAATTGCGACAAATCGGGTTGTGTTTTCGCGGATTCGTTCTGTTACGACCCATCAATGGTGAATATGACTCCACCAGTAGGATATCCTCCAAAGTGTATGAACGATTGTAGGATGTGCTTTATGAGCCGCTAATTATTTGGCTCCACTGAAATCGCTCGGATAGAATCCGACGATAAAACGCCCCTAATTACGTCATCAATATCTCTCCTAGTGGCAATTACCACTGCTCTATGGGTAATTTGCAGTGGATTAATTGCTCGAGATCACTTCCACCGCCGATAGCGGTTACTTTCGGACCGCCTAATAGTTGTACGATTTTAACCACAATTGCCTTAGCGAATTGTCCATTCGGTTCGCGAACAAAGTGTTCTCCACCTGGTTATCAGATTACGAAAGCCATTTTCTTCAGCTAATGCCGATGCTGGGGCCGTGTAATGTGTGGCCACTTTCGTTGCAAGATTTGCGCCACAGTCGGGTGGGATGGTTCGTGATTGTGGTATCAAATAACGGCTCAACGGCTCGGTAATGTAAATTTCGTTTCTTTTAAGCGCCCATATTAACCACTTGAAACGGTTGGCCTTCCTGTGCTGGCTTGCTGGCTGGCTGATTGCCATACACACGAGGCAATACAATTCATGTATGTGCGGGATCCTCGAAGCGAAACACGCCTCAAGCCGGCGAAGCACAGCGTGCCAAATCAATGGATAATAACTATTAATTTGATATGAAACTGTAATAAAGTAAAAATATTAACAACATTGAAGATTGCGCGTCCATAAATAAATCTTATTTAGAGCCAATTGAGATATCAAACGTGGATCGTATTTCCGCTTATTTCTGCGAACTTTTCGGTTTTGTTTTAGTTAATGTTTTTGTTCACAAGAGGATGATTTCATAACACTTAAACTAAAAATTTAGTATCACAATTGCTCAATTTTTCCTCAAAAGTTGTGTTTAGTGAACCAATTAAAATGCATTTAATTTAGAATCGTTCAATCTGTTCTGTTGTTCAATCTCACCCAATATATTCCCAGAATGACACACATAGAGATGAATTGAAAAGGATTTATTTTAAGAATGCACAAACCTTCAAACATCGTGTCGAAATTTCGTGATAACCTTTGTTCAAATTTATCACGCATCGTGTCAAAAATTATACTGATTTAAAAATGGGTGAATTTTCTGAAGAGATGCGCTGTGTGATGATTTTTCATTACAGAAAAGGCAAATGCGCAACGGAAAGATACAAAATAATGTAATGTTTACGGCATGAATGCTGTAATGCAAAGATCGATCTCGCTATGTTCGGCCAATCATCGAAAAGTCGATAGCATTTTGTAACTAAAGGGTGTGTCACATCAAATTGCATCACGGAAAAAACGCTGTAGAAATTTAATTTTTAAAGAATTATATCTTCAGCTTTCGCTTATAATCAGATAAGAGTGTATAGATCACGTTGGCCATGCTTCACTGTCAATTTTTCGTAAATTTGGAAAAATGTCGTCGAACGAAAAAGAGCGTCGTGAATTAATCCTGTGCACTCATTTCGAGAATCCGGAGTTGTCACATCGGGACATCGGTAAGATGCTGGGAATCGTCCAATCCACGGTCAGCAGAGTACTAAAACGATACTTCGAGAACCTAACCATCGACCGGAAGGTGAAGAACGGCAAAAATGGATGCTCCGTCAGTGAAAAAGATCACAAGCGCGTAGTTAAGCAGTTTAGACGTGATCCGAGAAGTTCGGTCCGGGATGTCGCTAATAAGCTAAATTTGTCAAGTTCATTCGTCCAGCGGACCAAGCAGCGGGAGGGCCTGCGTACATACAAGGTTCAGAAGGCTCCTAACCGCGACGAAAGGCAAAACATGGTGGGGAAGACGCGAGCCCGGAAGCTGTACACCGAAATGCTGACGAAGCCGCATTGCCTGGTAATGGACGACGAAACCTACGTCAAAGCGGACTTTCGTGAGCTGCCGGGCCTGTTGTTCTTCTCCGCAGAGGACAAATTCAGCGTTCCGGAGGAGATTCGCAAGCAGAAACTATCCAAGTTTGCCAAAAAGTACATGGTGTGGCAAGCGATCTGCTCTTGCGGAAAGCGGAGCGCCCCCTTCGTGATGACCGGCACGGTAAACGGGCAGGTTTACCTTAAGGAGTGCCTACAGAAGCGCTTACTACCACTATTCAAAGGACGTGTTGGAGTGGTACGAAGCCAACGAGATCACCTTCGTGCCAAAGGAAATGAACCCGCCCAACGCACCGGAGCTTCGCCCAATAGAGAAATATTGGGCGATTATGAAGCAGGCCCTCCGGAAGAACCCAAAAGTTGTCAAATCGGAGGCGGACTTCAAGAGAAAATGGATTTCTGTTCAAAAAAAACTACAACCTGACGTTGTACAGAACCTTATGGACGGGGTAAAGAGGAAGGTGCGAGCATACGGGCTTGGGCTCGAAATATGAATAAAAAGAAAATGCCAAAAGTTGTTTAATAGTTTTTATTTTACTGTCTAAAATTTTCAAAAGGATCGGTCTACTGGGCGAATTTCTACAGCGTTTTTTCCGTGATGCAATTTGATGTGACACACCCTTTAATTGAGCAAAACCGGTATGCCGAAGATAGCCAATACACTAATAATCACAATTCACTCCATCACCCACTTAAAAAGTGGGGTATCCATAAATATTACTGTTTATTTCGAGGGAACATAATACAAAAAAAAAGAGAAGAGAAGAAATTTGAATTGTATGTACTGGAGTCAGTGTGAGCGCTACGTGTACAAATAACCTTATTTGACATGAAATATCTTTCTTCTTTTTTTAATCAACCAAGGAAATAAGTATGAAATCAGGATTTCTCTTTTAAAAATAGATGTTTGTTGGTTCAGAATATTTTATTCAAAGTAATGATCATTGAAACCTGCAATTTTTTTAAATTTTTGGCAATTAATGAATGCCTCGCCAAATTTTTTGTTGTATGTTGAAACCAAATCTTGTTGCACCTTTTCGTAAGAATTGAAGTGCTGCTCAGCAATCTGTATCCCATGGATGAAAACAAATGGCAATTGGAAGGAGCCAAGTCTGGTGAATATGCCGCATGCAGTAGTTGATCCTATTCGAGTAGCTCATTCGCTTCCCTGACCGGTCTTTCTCGGTTTGACAAGGCATTGCCATCAAGAAAAATCGCTTTACGTTGCCCTTTTTGATATTTCGGTAATTTTTGGTCGTCGATATGCATACAATTCCGAAAAACTGTTTAAATGCTTCTGTCTGCCTACAATTTTTTGAAGATTAAGCAATTGTTTTAACAACAAATTTCGGTGTTATTTATGTTTCTAGCTGTTTTCGTTACATAAAACATTGAAATAGTAGACATTGATAAGCATTGATAAGATTAAAATGAAATCGTGGGGCATATGACGAAACCACTAACTATGGATAACGGAAATCAGACGTATAATTAAAGAGCAAACAACTGATCATGCTTTGCCCTATTTATACGGTCTTGCCGTTCTCATATCTATAGCTTCTTTTTGTTTGGGTTGAGTCTCGAATATTCGCTATAAAAACAATTAGGTTTGTATTCCCCGATTTGTATAACGATATTGTTCCTGCTTCTGACAATTCGCTTTGTTGTTGTCCAGATTGTTGTGGTTTTGAACAGGTAAGACTTATGCGTTGTTTAATTTAATTTATACATATAATAATTAATTTAATTTATATATATTTATATTTTTTCTTGAAATCTGAGGATTTTTTACATAACATATCCATAAATCATAGATTTTTTTTCAATTTTGAGCTATGATTATTCGAAATTAACCAATGGTCTAGAAAGTGATTTTCCCCTTTTCCCAAAAATGACTTTAAAAAAGATCATAACTTTTGAACTACTGGACCGATTCAGATAATCGACATATTATATTGAAGTCTATGAGTTAATCTTTTTGCTTTTCGTTGCGGAAGAAAAGGATTCTAGTCGCATAGATCTAGTATAGTGGCATAGGAATATTGAACGAAGACTAAAAACATGCTACCTTTGAAAAATCATAACTCAAAATGGAAAAAAAACACCTCTCTGATTTTTGATATGCTGTGTAAAAAACCTCAGCTTTGAATAAAAACCACAACATGGTCCCGAGACCATGTAAACTATAAAAAGCAAATACAATCAATAATCATGAAAACAAAATACAATTTTTTCGCAAGTGAATATTTTTTTAAAAAAGTCCAGCTGTAATTTTTTTTTTAAATATATTTTTCAATTGACTTTGAATTGATATGTCGATCATTTGAATTGGTGCAGTACTTGAAATATTATGAATTATTTTCGGAAAAAAGGGGAAAAAAAATTTCGGAACACCATCGAAAAGGTCGAAAAGGTCATCCTAACGAAAAAATAAAAAAAATACGGGTCTAATATTTTGTCATAGGAACAAAACTACCACTTTTTAAAAAAAAATCTGAGAACCACTTGATATATCGAACATCTGAATCGGTTCGGTAGTTCAAAAGTAATTATTTTTTTTTAGAGTCATTTTTGTTAAAAAGGGGAAAATTTGTTTTTTTCGGAACATCGGTTAAATTAGGAAAATCATATTTTTAAAACAAAAAGAATGCATCTATGATTTTTGAATATGTTGCTTAAAAAGTGTTCAAAATAAAATCTTTAAAAAAATAAAGTCCTTGGTCCCGAGATCATGTAAACTATAAAAAACAAATACAATAAATAATTACGAAAACAAAATTCAATTTGTTTTGCAAGTGAGGTATTTTTTCAAAGAAAGACCAGCTAATTGGCTTTGATTTAATATGTCGATCTTCTAAATCGGTTTAGTAGTTAAATAGTTATGAGTTTTTAAATAAAGTTATTTCTGGAAAAATGGAAAATAAAATCGGAACACTCTAAAGTCGAAAAGATCACGCTTACGAATATCATTATATTATTATATGATTATTATCATCATTATCATCGAATAACATTATATTATACATTTATTTACTCAATCTTGAGTGGAAAATCCCTAAATCCCATATATCGAGTGAATTTTAACAATATGGTTCTATCAGTACTCATCTTTTTCGTTTTTCTACAGAGCAGAATATGGTGTTAAGAACATTTTACGCAAATCAAAACTCAAGAGTAATTCATTTAAAAAGCCGTGTTCATAATAAAGGCGAAATGTACAGGAAATAATAAGGGTTGATAAAAAAAATATACATTGATAAAAAGGTTTTTTTAGGGGTTCACTTAAAGTGAGTTTTATAAATCCCAACCATTTGAAAGAACAATGATTGATTCTAGTGGTTATGTTAAATCAAAATACTATAAATAATAACCGTTTCATAATAGTCGAATAAAATGTCGCGAATTTTCAAGACATTCTAGCCTCTCTTCTTCTATATCGGGAGCTGGAGAACTGGCACTGGCACTGGCAGTCGAGCTTTCAAGGGAATCGTTCGCTTGAAAAAAGATATTGTGCAAAGAATCAACTAGAAAACGGTCGATTTCATTCCTATCAAAATCTCATCTAATAATTTTTATCGTTATGACAAAAATGTAGTGTAATTCGCCTACACTCTGTTCAACTTTTATAAGACCACCCTGATTCTATTCGTTTCAACACAAATATTTAACGTAAATTTCGTTCAAAAGAGTTGTTTGTTTATCTGTTGTGCCTTAATACGATAATTCCAGCTGTCCAGTTTCTATAAGACCATTTCAAAATTCATAAGTATTATCAATGAAAAATTCAAAACAATCGGCTGATCTACATGTCATTTGGTAATTGGCAACATTGTCATTTCGGCTAATAGCCTGGAAAAATCGTGTTGGGATACTATTTACCAAATGCTGCTGGACGGATTTCTCGATATTTTTCCATGTTTTCGAAATTGCGACCGTGAGCTCTTCAATCGTGGTGTACCGTTTTACCTCAGTGTAGATTATGCTTACAAGGATCCTCCTAAGATTTTCAGCAGAATTCAAGTCTGGAGAGCGAGCCGGCCAGTCCAAAAAATTGAGTTTTTGGTGCTTAGTTCACTCGCTGGTATGAATAGAAGCATTGTTTTGCTGGAATGTGAATTTTTGTGACGATATCCGCACAAAAACGGTAAGAGAGAGGATTCCAGAACATGTGTGTAATCCTAAAAGCTATCTTGAGCTTTCCAGTTGCACAGAATTCCGCCCAAACACAGGAACGAACCTCCACCGAAATTCCTGGTTGAAAAATACTGTTCCTTCTTCCGTAAATCACGCCAGTACCCGTTGAAACCATCAGGACCATCCTAATAGAACTTTTTTTCGTCAGTGAAGATAACCTATACATTGAAGAACTTTTCGTTATGGTATATAGCAAAATGTATTCTTTTGGAAACATTCTTTGTCACAATATACCATGTCCCACTGTCGGTTCATGTGAGCTTTGGCAAAACTCAGACGTCTTTTGATGTGTAAGATGAAAAGCTTTAACCTTTTAAATAAATGAGGATATTTTACCAAAACTTGACGAATTGTCACCTGAGTAACATTTAAATTAAAATTTTTCGAGATAACACCAGATCTCGACGTTTCAAAAAATTTTAAGTCATTTGGCATCGAAAAAAAAAAAATTTCGGTTTTCCAAGTTTAACTTTGCACAGATCATTTTTTTGGGCCAATAAACAAAATGTACATGGTCAGTTTTTGAAATTCGATGATGACATTTTTTCCATACACATCCTAGTGTATGTACTGCATCCGTGATGATGTAGGGGTAGTGGGGGTAATGTGGTCACATGGGGTAAAGTGGTCACCTGCTTGTTTGGTAGTATAACTATTGACTATTGACACCGTATTGATAGTCATCTTATGTTTGAAGAATTTTATGACTTTTGAGTCATTTTGTACTACAGTGGAGCTGTCGCATGTCAAGAAATAGATAAAAACAAAAAAACGCTCTCTCGGAAGCCATTCGGCCGTAGTTTTGTGCGTTTAGAATTTAAGGAATTTCTAATGAAATTACTTTATTTGACCTGATATTTGCGACAAATCAACAGTTTGGACGACTGTTCACATATTCTAGGGGAGGTGAACATATATTAGGCTGTCAAAAAAGTCCTGCGGTATTTCCGCGAGGTGTCGTTGTCAGCGCGCAGTTCTAGTTGTATTCATCGTATAGAGTCATACTATAGCTTGTTGGAAAGGTATTTTTGCGCTATAATATAGTCCTTGACAGTGTTTTGTTTGGTTATGTCGTTCGTGAGTTATAGTGTCGCAAATATGGAGCAAAATAAAGAGAAAATCCGACATATTTTACAGTACTACTATGACAAAGGCAAAAATGCATCTCAAGCTGCCAATAAAATTTGTGCAGTTTATGGACCCGATACAGTTTCCATTTCCATCGCACAACGATGGTTTCAACGTTTTCGTTCTGGTGTAGAGGTCGTCAAAGATGCGCCACGCTCCGGAAGGCCTGTCGTCGAAAATTGCGACAAAATCGCTGAATTAGCCGAGAAAGACCGGCATAGTAGCAGCCGTAGCATCGGCCAAGAGCTGGGGATAGGTCATCAAACCGTTATTAACCATTTGAAGAAGCTTGGATTCACAAAGAAGCTCGATGTATGGGTGCCACACACGTTGACGCAAAAAAACATCTTTAACCGTATCGACGCATGTGAATCGCTGCTGAATCGCAACAAAATCGACCCGTTTCTGAAGCGGATGGTGACTGGCGATGAAAAGTGGGTCACTTACGACAACGTGAAGCGCAAACGGTCGTGGTCGAAGCCCGCTGAAGCGGCTCAGACGGTGGCCAAGCCCTCATTAACGGCCAGGAAGGTTCTGCTGTGTGTTTGGTGGGATTGTCAAGGAATAATCTATTATGAGCTGCTTCCCTATGGCCAAACGCTCAATTCGGACCTGTACTGCCAACAACTGGACCGCTTGAAGGTAGCACTCATGAAGAAGAGGCCATCTTTGATAAACAGAGGCCGCATTGTCTTCCATCAGGACAACGCCAGGCCACACACTTCTTTGGTGACGCGCCAGAAGCTCCGGGAGCTCGGATGGGAGGTTCTTTTGCATCCGCCGTATAGTCCGGACCTTGCACCAAGTGACTACCACCTGTTTTTGTCCATGGCGAACGAGCTAGGTAGTCAGAAGTTAGCCACAAAAGAGGCCTGTGAAAATTGGCTATCCGAGTTTTTTGCCAATAAGGAAGCGAGCTTCTATAACAGGGGTATTAAGTTGGTAAGTTGTATCTCGTTGGGAACATCGAACAAAACGGCGCATATTTGACTTAAAACAGATGATTGTAACTAATTTTATGAACAAATGAAAATTCAAAAAATATACCGCAGGACTTTTTTGACAGCCTAATATTTTGTTTAATTTCAGCGATTATTTCGCATTTTTCGCATTTCGTTGTTTGGGGGGCAAAGTGGTCAGTGGAGGATTACTACTGACAATGTTCTGTTTTCAAAAGCTGATATACCTTATCATATTCTGCTCCTCAAGAGGTCCCTTTTGTAGTTTTGACCCAGGAAAAATATGCCACCCCAACCAAGCCAAGCCTCATTTTGAAAAACGTTATGTGATCCCTACTACGTTTTTGTACGCTTGAGAAAATTTCAATGACGGCTCTAGGTGAATAGGCCTAGCTCATTTCATACATGTACCCACTATTTCAATAAAAATTAAAACAAATTTGGACAAGAAAACACGCATAAATCTATCCCTTCTAGCGTGATACGTGCGAGTGACCACTTTATCTCCTCACTAAAAAAATGTTCGAATTTTCATCCTTTTTTCAAATAATAAAAAATGTACTATTTTCAATTTTCATAATAAAAACTGCAGGAAATGGGCATGTTCCTTAATGTGACCACATTCCCCCCAGTTCCCCTACTAAATCTTCTCAGAGCACGTTGATACAATTTTAGCCGTCTAAAGTCTTTTTGTTGCTATTGGTATTAGCCTATATCATGTTTGTGACATCCTCATAACCTCCAGAATGAATTATCTGTTGTAAAAAAAAGGCAAAACGGATGCGAAATCATTTATTCAGAGCGATTGAGCGAGTGTCCATTTCTGCATTGAACGAACACAAAAAACGACATTACCGGCGGCTTAAGGACCGTGGTGTCCGGGGGTTTGTAGCATAATGGAAACAGATTGGAAAACGATGGCATTAGCAGTAATTTACTGGTTCGATTAGGTCTGTAATTGATGGGCTAATTGGGGAGTCACGAGGATCAGCTTAGACAATACCTCCAGCCTTATACCTCACAATCAACAACGATTTATGGCTCGATTGTAAAGTTACCCACGTTCCCCAGCTTCAATCGCCTGGGAGTGAAGGAATGGAAAATCCCCATCAATATATCAGCATCCGTTGATAGACTCGGAAAAAAAAAGTCAGAAAAAATAAATCGAACTAAGACAGAAAGAATACGAGTACTTGGTGTATTAGCTCTTCATTTGCTTCTCCGGCGCGTACATGCGAATTGAGGAAGCATGAAGAGGATCGAAAGTGAGAATCTTGAAGCAAAATGCTCATCGGCATCCTCTCCGAGACACCGAGTAAAAGACCTTATTAAGAAATGTGTAATCTTTTTTTCAATTTCCAAATTCGCCACACTTATTATATTAAGATGTAATCCAATTTGACTCAGACCGATGCTCAGAAACGGACGTGTTGATTTTCTTGCTCGCGTA
This sequence comes from Toxorhynchites rutilus septentrionalis, assembly GCF_029784135.1. NCBI lineage: Eukaryota > Metazoa > Arthropoda > Insecta > Diptera > Culicidae > Toxorhynchites > Toxorhynchites rutilus. The sequence goes on from NC_073745.1 coordinate 129,805,727, forward strand.
CCTGTGCTGTGTCGGGTCTCAACTAGGGCTCAAGCACAGAATAATCAGCATTCGGAGCTGATCAGGCGAGGAATTATTATTGCGATTTTAGACGGTTGAGCTGCCGTGAAAGAAGGCCGGGAACGTGAAGACTGGGCTGATTCTTCGTGGTGCTAATTATACCGAAGCAGAAACGAACTAATCCACCTGTAATCAGATGTCTCAATTGAAGTTTTTCCGAGACGACAAATCTTCTCTGGACATTGGTAATATGTTATGTCGATGCTTTAAATCTGGTTAGATTCGAATACTGGTCACGTTCTTAATTTGATGCTATAAGTTTTATTCAACGAAAAAATCACTGTTTCTGACCTTCAGGTGGCACATGCAAAAAGTTTCAAACCTTCACAGGTAAACTCTAGACGGGGATGCCTTTTTCATTTTCAGTTGATACCCATGCTGCGTCTGAAAATGTGACATGAGTACAGTTGAGTTAGCCGAGTTATGAGATTGTGATAAGAACTGTATAAACCTACAAAAAGTTTTTCGGAAACGACTCAATCATCAAAAGTTGAATACAGATTGGAATCCGAATTGTATGCAAACGATTATACATTCCTCGATCTTATACGATTTCAGATCCGATTATATACAGTTCATACATCTTCATGGGAAATACTTGTCCTATGAAACGTACTCGTACTTCGGAATTAGAGCCATTGTAAGGCAAACAGATCACAAAACAAGAAATATTAAAGATTCTGCGGTTAGATATGTCTAAATTTTTCGTTTATTCGATTATCGATTAATCGTGGGGCCAATTTCCAATATTCGATTCATTCGAGTAATTGTCTTTCAGTATTCGATTGATCGAGCGAATATTTATTTCTTGTAATAATAATGAACAGACATTGATTATAAAAAAAGACTATGTCATAATTTTGAAATTAATAATTTTAGAAGTTACATTAAATATAATTCTAAAATGAACATTGTGCAGAATAATGGTTCTTGAGTGAAACAGTGTTTCAGTATATTGATTTACCATTTCATGATTTTTTTGCGGACGATTGCACATCATGAAAATGATGCACAATATTTTTATTGAACCAGCATACAATTTTTTCTGCTCAAAACTACCTGTTACCTGTTACCTAAATAGTAACTATGAAAATGATTCATTTCTCATTATTCGCGATTACTGTGATATTTCTTCGATGTGTTCATATTCGGATTTTTCATTATTCGATACAAAATACTCGATTATAATTGCAGATATTTAATTATTTCAACTAATCGAACGATTAACCAACGTCTCTATCTGCGGTTATTGTAATTTCCACATAATAAAGAGTGTATCCACAAACTCATGAAAACGAAGGTCACGAATCGGTCACCGAGCGATTTTTCTGGTACAATTTGCGATGAGGTGTAGAGGAGCGCTTTACTCAAAACTTTAATCAATCAATAATGGCTAAACGTGTTCAACGTGGAACAGCGTCTAATCTGAGTATATGAGGATGAAATGGAAACCTGAACGCAGAACATGAAGGAAAATAAAATAAGTAAAAAAAAACTTTTTAAGTTAAACGGTTTAATTGTGATTACACATAATAATGTACTAAAAGCTAGAAAATAATTAGGCAAGTAGCAGTTAACAGTTATCACACCTCTCCTTCATTAGTCTAGGGCATTCATAAGACTAAAATAAAATCGTGGGACACATCATGAATTCGCTAATTGTGGATAACGAAAATCCAACGTGCCCCACGATTTTATTTTAGTCTCATCAATGCCCTAGACTAATGAAGGAGAGGTGTGATAACTGTTAACTGCTACTTGCCTAATTATTTTCTAACTTTTTTTTTTTGACGTAGGATTACGTCTTTCGGGAACATATTGGGGTACAAATTGAAAGTCGAAAATCGAGCACATCGTGAAAATTGTCCAATTTCAAACGCTTATTGCTCAGTCATTTCATGATGGATCGATGAAATTTTTGCGTCAATCGATTACGGCACTCCATAACAATTTTTTATATTGAAGAATATAATACATGTCATGAAACTAACTATCGAACAATTGAAAAATCGCAACCCCTATTCTAACGGAAATATCCACTTCTGATTGGTCGAAATTGACGACACATGCGGCGAGTCCCTAACAGAAACATCAAAACCAAATTGCCCAGAGGAAATCGGCCTTGCAAATGCATGAAAGTAGGGGGAGCTTTTGTTCCCACCGAAATATGTTCCCTAACAGAGACATCAAAACCAAGCTGCCTGGGGGAAATCGGCATTGTAAATATATGCAAGTCGGGGGCATTTTTATATTGCAAGTAAAGTGGCTGGTACGATTAATTCTACCAAATAAAATTTAAATTTGAACTTTAAAATTGGTTGCTGCGTGAAATTTCATGTCAATGACCGATCGTGTATTGTGAAAAATTCAGCACAAGTGTAAGTGTAAAATTGTATGCGGTAGCAGTTATGTTAAATATGACTTGAAATATGAAACGATTTATTTCAACTTTCATGAATAAAAACCAAGGTGTGTTCCCGCTCGAGAACGGGCCGTTCGGTTTAAGCTGTCTGTTTTGCTGTGTTCATTTTCACCCAAGGAAAGTTCATACGGTGAGAAAAAATGGAAAAGTGTAGGAATATTCGAAAAAGTGATTTCCCATATGCTCTACATATCGTATTAGGTGTTGTTAGTCCAGTTTAAATTCGCTTTGGGTTGAATAATCACGCAGAAATTAAAAATTATAAAAGAAAATTACCATCACTGTCAGCATCACTAGGTGAACACTAGTGGAGTGAACAAAACCCAACAAAACGGCCCTTTTCAGGGCCACCAAATCATTATCAAAGAGTTTAACGATGTAATTCTTCAAACATATCCAAAATCAACAGATAGCCTAACGGAATCCTACGTCAACTATGTGGTCGTGTCTCGGACACAACCCTCTTGTGACTTTTTTTGAGATGATAGGGAATCAGCTATTTTGTAGCGGCGGTTAAATTGGATTTTTCAAGATAAGTAGTTTTCAAATGACAGCAGAGATAAAGGTATTTTATAAATTCGATCAGTTCCTATTGGTCAAATTTCTATTAATGTGGGACAACCCTACAAACATACAAACATACATACGAACAGTTCAAGCTAAATAAAACCGTTTAATAAAGTAATTTTCTATTTTGTGATTGCGGCCATCTTGGATACGGATTTTTCATGATCTACTGTGATCTACTATTCAAGCCTTTTCATTTTATACCCAAATTGATCGGGTTTTGAGAAAATATACAGCCCGCCATTTGATAGTGGCAGCCATCATAGATTTGCATTTTTCATAAATAACTGTGATCTAATAGTCAAGCCCTTTCATTTGATACCCATATTAATGAAGATTTGAGAAAATGTGTAGTCCGCTATTTTGTAGTGGCAGCCATCTTGGATTTGCATTTTTCATGAATAACGATGTTCTACTAGTCAAGCCCTTTCATTTGATACTCATATTAACGGGGTTTTCACATAATTTGTAGTCCGTTATTTTGTAGTGGCAGCCATCTTGGATTTGCATTTTTCATGAATAACGGTGTTCTACTAGTCGAGCGCTTTCATTTGACACCCATATTAATGAGGTTTTGAGAAAATATATAGTCCGCCATTTTGTAGTGGCAGCCATCTTGGATTTACTTTTTTCTTAAATAACCGTATTCCACTAGTCATGCCCTTTCATTTGATACCCATATTTATGGGGCTTTGGAAAACCCATATTGCATACAAACATACAAACATACAAACATACAAACATACAAACATACAAACATACAAACATACAAACATACAAACATACAAACATACAAACATACAAACATACAAACATACAAACATACAAACATACAAACATACAAACATACAAACATACAAACATACAAACATACAAACATACAAACATACAAACATACAAACATACAAACATACAAACATACAAACATACAAACATACAAACATACAAACATACAAACATACAAACATACAAACATACAAACATACAAACATACAAACATGCAAACATGCAAACATACAAACATACAAACATACAAACATACAAACATACAAACATACAAACATACAAACATACAAACATACAAACATACAAACATACAAACATACAAACATACAAACATACAAACATACAAACATACAAACATACAAACATACAAACATACAAACATACAAACATACAAACATACAAACATACAAACATACAAACATACAAACATACAAACATACAAACATACAAACATACAAACATACAAACATACAAACATACAAACATACAAACATACAAACATACAAACATACAAACATACAAACATACAAACATACAAACATACAAACATACAAACATACAATCATACAAACATACAAACATACAAACATACAAACATACAAACATACAAACATACAAACATACAAACATACAAACATACAAACATACATTTTTTTTCGCTTGTACTAAGCCCCCAAGGTGCATGCTCTGCACGACGGAGGAAGAAAAAGACCACGCCACAGGGGGATCGAGATGCCCGGTCTATAAAAGGGCGATGGCAGCAATAACCAAATGGAGGTAACCCAGATAAACCTGAATCACTGCGACACGGCGCAACAATTGCTATCACAAGCCGCATCAGAAACCAAATGCGATGTGGCGATCATAGCAGAGCCGTATCAAGTACCTCCAGATAACGGAAACTGGTTGACCGATAAAGCTAGAATGGCTGCACTATCGACGATGGGAAGATACCCCATCCAGGAAGTGGTATCCAATACATACGAAGGGTTCGTGATAGCCAAAATAAATGGAATCTTCGTATGTAGCTGCTATGCCCCCCCGCGATGGACAATAGAACAGTTTGATCTGATGCTATATAACCTAACAGACGAGCTCATCGGACGGAGTCCCATAGTCATCGGTGGAGACTTCAACGCCTGGGCAGTGGAGTGGGGGAGCAGATTTACCAACGCGAGGGGTTTTAGTCTACTGGAAGCCCTGGCGAAGCTGAATGTGAGACTGGTCAACGAAGGCTACACCAGCACTTTCCATAGAAACGGTCGAGAATCAATCATCGATGTTACCTTCTGCAGTCCGATGTTGGCAGTAAATTGGAGAGTATGTGATGATTACACTCACAGCGACCATCAAGCAATCCGCTACACTGTGCGCTGTCAGAGTTCATCTAAAACAAGAAATATAAAAACAAAAGGTCGCAGGTGGAAGTCGAAGAAATTCGACAAGAATTTATTCATTGAAGCACTCCGAGAGGAGCGAACAGTCACCAGTCTTAGTGCCGGCGAACTAACAAATTTGGTAGTGAGAGCATGCGACGTTACCATGCCACGAAAACTAATACCGAAAGGCGAACATCGCCCAGTTTATTGGTGGAACGAGACGATTAACTCCCTTCGGTCGAACTGTCTCCGAGCCAGGAGGAGGATGCAAAGGGCCAGAAATGCTATCGACAGAGTAGAGCGCAGGGAAGAACTCAAAACAGCAAAAGCCGCCCTTAAGCATGAAATAAGACGTAGTAAGATAAACTGCTTCAGAGAACTATGCCGCGATGCCGATGCGAACCCTTGGGGCAATGCATATAGGGTGGTGATGGCAAAGATTAAAGGTTCATCGACCCCCAGTGAAAGCTGTCCGGTGCGGTTGAAGAATATTGTAGAAGGGCTCTTCCCGCAGCATGATCCAACGAGCTGGCCAGCAACACCATATAGTGAAAATGAAGAACACGTCGAGAGAGTGTCCACAGAAGAGCTGCTGGCGGCGGCAAAAGAACTGAAAGTGAATAAAGCACCTGGCCCCGACGGAATCCCAAATGTGGCCCTCAAAGCCGCGGTTGAAGCGTATCCAGATCTTTTCAGAGCAACGATGCAAAAGTGTCTGGATGAAGGATGCTTTCCAGATATTTGGAAGAAGCAGAAACTGGTACTGTTGCCGAAACCAGGAAAGCCGCCAGGGGAACCCTCTTCCTATAGGCCCATCTGTCTACTGGATACCCTCGGAAAACTGCTGGAGAAGATAATTCTGAACAGGTTGACGAAGTACACAGAAAGTGACAACGGACTCTCGAAGACGCAGTTCGGGTTCCGGAAATATAAATCCACGGTGGATGCCATCCTGTTAGTTGCCGAAGCAGCCAGAAAAGCCTTAAAACAGAATAGACGCGGCGATCGATACTGCGCTATAATAACGATTGACGTGAAAAATGCTTTCAACAGCGCCAGTTGGGAAGCTATTGCCGAAGCACTGCACCGAATGAAGGTACCGAATTATGTGTGCCAGATCCTCAAAAGCTACTTTCAAAACAGGGTTCTGACTTACGACACAGAGAAGGGACAGAAGGCATTGAATATAACAGCGGGTGTCCCTCAGGGCTCCATCTTGGGTCCAACGCTGTGGAACGGGATGTACGATGGTGTGCTGAGGTTGAAGCTTCCTACAGGAGTGAAGATTACCGGCTTCGCCGATGATATTTCCCTGACGGTGACAGGCGAAACTCGTGAGGAAATCGAGATGCTGGCTACAGAGGCGATAAAGATAGTGGAAAATTGGATGAAAGAGGCTAAGTTGCAGATAGCACACCACAAAACCGAAATGGTGTTGGTCAGCAATCACAGAGTTGTAAAGCAAGCGAAGATCAATGTTGGGGCGCATACTATCGTCTCCAAACGTGAGCTGAAATACCTTGGGGTGATTATCGACGACCGACTAAATTTCAAGAGTCATGTTAAATACGCATGCACGAAAGCGGCCAAAGTCATCGCGGCGCTAGCTAGAGTTATGCCGAATAACGCGGGGCCTAGCAGTTGTAAGAGACGCCTCCTGGCCAGTGTAGCAACATCAATACTCCGATATGGCGGTCCAGTTTGGACAGCAGCGCTTGAATGCCAACAAAATCGCAAGCTGCTGACTAGAACATACCGAATAATGGCGATGAGAGTAGCGAGCGCTTATAGAACTATATCTGCGGATGCGGTTTGTGTCATAGCCGGAATGATCCCGATCGATCTCACTCTGGCCGAAGACGACATGTGTTACAAACAGAGAACAGAAAGCGTGCAGAGTAACAGAAAAGTGCGGGTAAGAGCTAGGGCTGGCTCCATGAGAAAGTGGCAGCAGGAGTGGAACAACACGCCTAACGGTAGATGGACCCACAGCTTGATCCCGAACATCACTACGTGGGTAGAAAGAAAACACGGAGAAGTGAGCTTCCACCTGACGCAATTCCTATCCGGTCATGGTTGTTTCAGATGGTACTTGTACAGATTCGGCCATGCAAGTTCGCCGCTTTGCCCAGAGTGTAACACAATAGAGGAGACAGCAGAACACGTGGTTTTCGACTGCCCCCGTTTTTCTATTGAAAGGGAAGAAATGTTCCTCGCTAGCAGATCAACCCTAAATGCTCAGAACATCGTCCAAAAGATGTGCGAAAGTGAAAGTACGTGGAATGCAGTGAATCGTGCAATAACAAAAATGTTGACGACGCTCCAACGAAGATGGAGGGACGAGCAAAGATTCAGCATAGCAAATCTAGAGAGATGAGTGCATGAGCACAGCCCCCTCCCGAAGTAATACCAAATGGTGGTTCCGGGGGGTCCAGGCATGAAGTACAAGGAGGTGGTTTTAGTGAGTAAAAATCTCACACTACCCAGTCAACATGGCGACGGGGAGTCTATGAAGATCTCCACCTCCTTGCCAAAAAAAAAAAAAAAAAAAAAAAAAAAAAAAAAAAAAAAAAAAGGTTCTAGTTCTAGTTCTAGGTTCTCAAATGGGGATCAACACTAGGGTAGGAGCCTACCTGTTGGTCTCAAATGTTCCTATCTCACGCCTCCACGAAGATCATATGACGACATTTTTAGATCGGGCGTGAACTGGAAACACACACCTGGTCTTGGCTCCGAGAACGGGTGTCGAAAGTGGCTAAGTGAGGGGGTGCGAGCGAGTCAGAGCGCTATATCTCTCCCGGGGAAGGCCTCCCGGGTCATGGAGGCCTTGCCAACCCGCTGTCTCCCGGGCAAAGGAGATACACCCAGAAAATGGAGCTACGTTCACGAAGAATACTCAGAATGCGATCGCCCGAGGAGGGTCCCCGAACTGGAGCTGGTCCTGGAACGGGCGTAAGAGCGAGCGGCCAGCGGCTGGAGGGCGATGTGCAAGAGCGGGCCACCAGCCGGGTTCAACCCGAAGAGCTACCGCCACACGGAAACAGCAGCCATCGACATCACCAACGAAACGCTGCGCCTACGAGGCGTGTTGCGACTGTCAGACGACAGTCGTCCACACTTGTGGGTACTACTAGGCGACGGATCATGTGGACACATGAAATGAATGAATTCGTGATCCGCGCCTATTACATCTGCACTGCTTTGGAGACGGACATGAGCGGTCGCCCTCGAATACTCGCAATGTTCGAGGAAGCGTATCCAGAGTTCGTCGGGAGGCTTGACCAAAACGCGATGAACGCGAGGCGTAGAGCGATTGTACGCAACAATATGCTCTCCCAAACGCAAGTCGACGAGATCAAGCAGCAGGTGCAGAGAGAACTAAGCTCCAGAACAAGCAGAGCAAGCGATGTGTCGAGACGAAGTTCAGTACGGCTGAGCAATTCATTCGCGAGTGGGGCACGCGAATCAGCACCAGTGGAGGCCACAGTACAACAACCCCCTGAGCCGGAAGATCCACAGCCAGATCAACAACTACTACGCGATCTGGTCTTCCATTACGACGAGGCGATCTCACAGTTCCGCGACACGGACCCTTTGTCGCGCCCCAGGATCCCGAAGTTGCAGCATTCCCGCAGGCTGACAAGTGCAGTAAAGCTCATGAACGAGCACGTTCTTCCGCTGCACTTGGTTGATGCTGAGAACATGGAGGAGCTGCAACTGAAAGTTTACTGTGCTGCTGTGGCGACCGCCAAAAGTTTAGGATACCGTATTAGGCCAAGAGGCGGACTGCTCCAACATCTCCGTGAAAGGCGTGAGCCTCCATGGCGAAGGAGATTGGAGCAACGGATCCTAAACAAGCGCGCCGCAATTGGAAGACTGATGGCGTACAAAAGAGGCAGCAGATCGGCGAAATTATGTCGCCAAGTTGCTGTGATCGTGCGGCCTACTGAACTTCGCCAGCTGGGAGCTCACCAGCTGACGGAAAAACTCGACACACTGGTACAGCAATTGAGCGTCCTTACAAAACGGCTGAAACGTTACTCTGACTCTGCAAAGCGCCAGGAACAAAATCGGATGTTCAGAGATAACGAGAAAGCGTTCTACGACCACATTAGCGACGAGAAGCCCGACTACCGCGAAGGTTTGCCAGATATTAGCGATGTGACGAACTTCTGGGCTGGTATTTGGGAGACCCCAGTAGAACATCGCGACGGGCAAATGTGGTTAAGACGGGAGGAGGAGAGTTGTGGTGAAATTGGAGAGATGCCAGCTATCATCGTCGGAGAGAACGATGTCCGCGAAGCCTCGCGGTACCTGAGGAACTGGGCAGCACCGGGCCCCGATGGTGTCCAGAACTTCTGGCACAAGAAGCTGACCGTCGCACATCCAAAGATAGCTGAGTGCTTCAACAAGGTGCTACGTGACCCACACAACCTTCCTGAATTCGCCACCCGTGGCGTCACCTTCCTCCTCCCGAAAGACAGCAACACATTGAACCCATCAAAGTACAGACCGATAACGTGCCTATCGAGTCTGTACAAAATACTGAGCAGCATAATTACCGCCAAAGTTTCTGCTCACTGCGAACAGCATCACATCATCGCAGAAGAGCAGAAAGGATGCAGGAAAAATACGCATGGCTGCAAAGACCAGGCCATCATCGACGCAGCCATAGTCGGCCAGGCGGTATATAACCAGCGGAACCTAAGTATGGCCTACATCGATTACAGGAAGGCTTATGACTCCATACCTCACTCGTTTCTCGTCCGGGTATTGGAGCTCTACAAAATTGATCCCGTCGTCGTTAGGTTCCTGCAGCATGCGATGAGGCAGTGGAGTACGTCTCTGCACCTCAGTGATGGGGAAAATGTGTTGCAGTCTAGAACGCTGCAGATAAAGAGGGGGATATTCCAAGGCGACTCTTTCAGCCCGCTTTGGTTTTGTCTGGCACTGAACCCCCTCAGTAGGACGCTCAATAGAAACGGTCATGGCTATAAAATAAGGTATGGCGACGGCGCCCACGAAGAAGTGACCCATACCTTTTACATGGACGATCTCAAGGTCTACGCTGATTCACGTCAGCGTCTAGGTGTAGCTATCCGGGTTGTCGAAGACATAAGCAGGGACATCTGTATGGAGTTCGGCCTCGACAAGTGTCGCTGTGTCCACCTGCTGAAAGGACAACTTACCGAATCCGGAGGCTACGAGGTCTATGACGGCGAGTTTATAAGAGACATGGTTCGTGGCGAATCCTATAAATATCTTGGATTCCGACAGCTCACCGGGATTCGCCACTCCGACATCAAGACGGAGCTGCGAGACAAGTTCTTGAGTCGAGTGAACTGTGTCCTGAGGACTTTCCTCAACGCGGGGAACAAGGTACGCGCGATCAACACATTCGCGGTTCCCCTGCTGACCTTCAGTTTTGGTGTAGTCAAATGGAGCAAAACTAACCTAGAGGACCTTGAGAGGAGGATGAGGAAAGCATTCAAAGAGGCCGGAATGCACCATCCTCAATCGGCACTGGAGAGAGTTTCACTACCACGCAAAGAAGGGGGACTTGGAATCGTCGACATTTCTGCACTGTGTGTTGCCCAGGTACGACAACTGCGCGAGTACTTCGCAGAACGCGCCAACCAAAACGCGCTATACCGGGCTGTCTGCGCCGCCGACAGAGGATACAGCGCTCTGCACTTGGCGCAAGCGGAGTACCAACTCAACTGCAATCTGCAGACAGTGGAGGAGAAGATTGCAGCTTGGAAGCAGAAGGCAGTGCATGGTGCCCACCCCCATCAACTGGACCGGCCACACGTCGACAAGGCCGCATCTAATCTGTGGCTAACGCGTGGTGAACTCTCTTCAGTAGTAGAAGCCGACATGATAGCCATCCAGGACAGGATAATGCCGACGAGAAACTGCAGGCGGTACGTCTGGCATCAAGACGTTGATGACATTTGCCGGATGTGCCATCAACCAGGTGAAAACATAGAGCACATTATGGGAGGCTGTCCCGTTTTGGCCAACGCAGCCTACACCGAGCGCCACAACAACGTGGCCCGTATTGTTCATCGACAACTGGCGCTCCAATGTGCTCTACTGGAAGACAACGTACCAAACTACCGGTACCTGCCTGCACCTGTCCTGGAAAATGACCGTTTCAAGCTGTACTGGGATCGCACTGTTCTGACCGACCTCTCGATCCACCACAACCGCCCAGATATAATGGTTTACGACAAGAGCGACCGCAAAGTCACCATCATCGATGTCGCTATTCCACTAAACCAGAATCTGGAGGAGACCCACGGTCGCAAAATCTGCAAGTACCGACCATTGGCCGTGGAGCTCAAGGAACTGTGGGGGCTAAGGGAGGTCCCAAGAATTGTTCCAGTCGTTCTCTCTGGAACTGGAATTATCCCGAAGACACTTCTGGAAGCGCTAAAGGTGTTGAACATCGAGAAGGAATTGGCCGGCATCCAAAAGTCGGTCATCCTTAGCACCTGCGCGATTGTCCGACAATTCCTCGGTCAGGACTAAAACAGCACGAGCATGCAGATACGTGCATTCCGCAGAGCCTAGTCCCCCTTTGGCATTCAGAAGCCCGGGGGCAGGTGAAAATTCTGGCTAGGTTCGCCTAGTTAAGAAGTGAGATAAGTCTGCCAAAAACGTGGTTCTCAAATGGGGATCAACATAGGGTAGGAGCCTGCCTGTTGGTCTCAAATGTTCCTATCTCACGCCTCCACGAAGATCATATGACGACATTTTTAGATCGGGCGTGAACTGGAAACACACACCTGGTCTTGGCTCCGAGAACGGGTGTCGAAAGTGGCTAAGTGAGGGGGTGCGAGCGAGTCAGAGCGCTATATCTCTCCCGGGGAAGGCCTCCCGGGTCATGGAGGCCTTGCCAACCCGCTGTCTCCCGGGCAAAGGAGATACACCCAGAAAATGGAGCTACGTTCACGAAGAGTAATTAGAATGCGATCACCCGAGGAGGGTCCCCGAACTGGAGCTGGTCCTGGAACGGGCGTAAGAGCGAGCGGCCAGCGGCTGGAGGGCGATGTGCAAGAGCGGGCCACCAGCCGGGTTCAACCCGAAGAGCTACCGCCACACGGAAACAGCAGCCATCGACATCACCCAAGAAACGCTGCGCCTACGAGACGTGTTGCGACTGCCAGACGACAGTCGTCCACACTTGTGGGTACCACTAGGCGCCGGATCATGTGGACACACGAAATGAATGAATTCGTGATCCGCGCCTATTACATCTGCACTGCTTTGGAGACGGACATGAGCGGTCGCCCTCGAATACTAACAATGTTCGAGGAAGCGTATCCAGAGTTCGTCGGGAGGCTTGATCAGAACGCGATGAACGCGAGGCGTAGAGCGATAGTACGCAACAACATGCTCTCCCAAACGCAAATCGACGAGATCAAGCAGCAGGTGCAGAGAGAAATAAGCTCCAGGAACAACAGAGCAAGCGATGTGTCGAGACGAAGTTCAGTACGGCTGAGCAATTCATTCGCGAGTGGGGCACGCGAATCAGCACCAGTGGAGGCCACAGTACTACAACCCCCTGAGCCGGAAGACCCACAGCCAGATCAACAACTACTACGCGATCTGGTCTTCCACTACGACGAGGCGATCTCACAGTTCCGCGACACAGACCCATTGTCGCGCCCCAGGATCCCGAAGTTGCAGCATTCCCGCAGGCTGACAAGTGCAGTAAAGCTCATGAACGAGCACGTTCTTCCGCTGCACTTGGTTGATGCTGAGAACATGGAGGAGCTGCAACTGAAAGTTTACTGTGCTGCTGTGGCGACCGCCAAAAGTTTAGGATACCGTATTAGGCCAAGAGGCGGACTGCTCCAACATCTCCGTGAAAGGCGTGAGCCTCCATGGCGAAGGAGATTGGAGCAACGGATCCTAAACAAGCGCGCCGCAATTGGAAGACTGATGGCGTACAAAAGAGGCAACAGATCGGCGAAATTATGTCGCCAAGTTGCTGTGATCGTGCGGCCTACTGAACCTCGCCAGCTGGGAGCTCACCAGCTGACGGAAAAACTCGACACACTGGTACAGCAATTGAGCGTCCTAACTAAACGGCTGAAACGTTACTCTGACTCTGCAAAGCGCCAGGAACAAAATCGGATGTTCAGAGATAACGAAAAAGCGTTCTACGACCACATTAGCGACGAGAAGCCCGACTACCGCGAAGGTTTGCCAGATATTAGCGATGTGACGAACTTCTGGGCTGGTATTTGGGAGACCCCAGTACAACATCGTGACGGGCAAATGTGGTTAAGACGGGAGGAGGAGAGTTGTGGTGAAATTGGAGAGATGCCAGCTATCATCGTCGAAGAGAACGATGTCCGCGAAGCCTCGCGGTACCTGAGGAACTGGGCAGCACCGGGCCCCGATGGTGTTCAGCACTTCTGGCACAAGAAGCTGACCGTCGCACATCAAAAGATAGCTGAGTGCTTCAACAAGGTGCTACGTGACCCACACAACCTCCCTGAATTCGCCACCCGTGGCGTCACATTCCTCCTCCCGAAAGACAGCAACACATTGAACCCATCAAAGTACAGGCCGATAACGTGCCTATCGAGTCTGTACAAGATATTAAGCAGCATCATAACCGCCAAAGTTTCTGCCCACTGCGAACAACACCATATCATCGCAGAAGAGCAGAAAGGATGCAGGAAAAATACGCATGGCTGCAAAGACCAGGCCATCATCGACGCAGCCATAGTCGGCCAGGCGGTATATAACCAGCGGAACCTAAGTATGGCCTACATCGATTACAGGAAGGCTTATGACTCCATACCTCACTCGTTTCTCGTCCGGGTATTGGAGCTATACAAGATTGATCCCGTCGTCGTTAGGTTCCTGCAGCATGCGATGAGGCAGTGGAGCACGTCTCTGCACCTCAGTGATGGGGAAAATGTGTTGCAGTCTAGAACGCTGCAGATAAAGAGGGGGATATTCCAAGGCGACTCTTTCAGCCCGCTTTGGTTTTGTCTGGCACTGAACCCCCTCAGTAGGACGCTCAATAGAAACGGTCATGGCTATAAAATAAGGTATGGCGACGGCGCCCACGAAGAAGTGACCCATACCTTCTACATGGATGATCTCAAGGTCTACGCTGATTCACGTCAGCGTCTAGGTGTAGCTATCCGGGTTGTCGAAGACATAAGCAGGGACATCTGCATGGAGTTCGGCCTCGACAAGTGCCGCTGTGTCCATCTGCTGAAAGGGCAGCTTACCGAATCCGGAGGTTACGAGGTCTATGACGGCGAGTTCATAAGAGACATGGTTCGTGGCGAATCCTATAAATATCTTGGATTCCGACAGCTCACCGGGATTCGCCACTCCGACATCAAGACGGAGCTGCGAGACAAGTTCTTGAGTCGAGTGAACTGTGTCCTGAGGACTTTCCTCAATGCGGGGAACAAGGTACGCGCGATCAACACATTCGCGGTTCCCCTACTGACCTTCAGTTTTGGTGTAGTCAAATGGAGCAAAACTAACCTAGAGGACCTTGAGAGGAGGATGAGGAAAGCATTCAAAGAGGCCGGAATGCACCATCCTCAATCGGCACTGGAGAGAGTTTCACTGCCACGCAAAGAAGGGGGACTTGGAATAGTCGACATATCTGCACTGTGTGTTGCCCAGGTACGACAACTGCGCGAGTACTTCGCAGAACGCGCCAACCAAAACGCGCTATACCGGGCTGTCTGCGCCGCCGACAGAGGATACAGCGCTCTGCACTTGGCGCAAGCGGAGTACCAACTCAACTGCAATCTGCAGACAGTGGAGGAGAAGATTGCAGCTTGGAAGCAGAAGGCAGTGCATGGTGCCCACCCCCATCAACTGGACCGGCCACACGTCGACAAGGCCGCATCTAATCTGTGGCTAACGCGTGGTGAACTCTCTTCAGTAGTAGAAGCCGACATGATAGCCATCCAGGACAGGATAATGCCGACGAGAAACTGCAGGCGGTACGTCTGGCATCAAGACGTTGATGACATTTGCCGGATGTGCCATCAACCAGGTGAAAACATAGAGCACATTATGGGAGGCTGTCCCGTTTTGGCCAACGCAGCCTACACCGAGCGCCACAACAACGTGGCCCGTATTGTTCATCGACAACTGGCGCTCCAATGTGCTCTACTGGAAGACAACGTACCAAACTACCGGTACCTGCCTGCACCTGTCCTGGAAAATGACCGTTTCAAGCTGTACTGGGATCGCACTGTTCTGACCGACCTCTCGATCCACCACAACCGCCCAGATATAATGGTTTACGACAAGAGCGACCGCAAAGTCACCATCATCGATGTCGCTATTCCACTGAACCAGAATTTGGAGGAGACCCACGGTCGCAAAATCTGCAAGTACCGACCATTGGCCGTGGAGCTCAAGGAACTGTGGGGGCTAAGGGAGGTCCCAAGAATTGTTCCAGTCGTTCTCTCTGGAACTGGAATTATCCCGAAGACACTTCTGGAAGCGCTAAAGGTGTTGAACATCGAGAAGGAATTGGCCGGCATCCAAAAGTCGGTCATCCTTAGCACCTGCGCGATTGTCCGACAATTCCTCGGTCAGGACTAAAACAGCACGAGCATGCAGATACGTGCATTCCGCAGAGCCTAGTCCCCCTTTGGCATTCAGAAGCCCGGGGGCAGGTGAAAATTCTGGCTAGGTTCGCCTAGTTAAGAAGTGAGATAAGTCTGCCAAAAAAAAAAAAAAAAAAAAAAAAAACATACAAACATACAAACATACAAACATACAAACATACAAACATACAAACATACAAACATACAAACATACAAACATACAAACATACAAACATACAAACATACAAACATACAAACATACAAACATACAAACATACAAACATACAAACATACAAACATACAAACATGAGCCGTGGAGTTGCCGGCCTAGAATAGCACTTCGGGTCTTGGTCCCTGTCCCTGTCGTATGAGGCGACTAATCGGGTGACAACGCGAGTAAGGGCGCGGTAAAGCCTATTGGAGATTGCACGGGGGAAATACCGTGTACAGGAGCCACGAAAGGAGTGCCAAGCACATCAGGATTGACGCCAGTAAGATCCTGATTACGACATACTGGTTACGACATAGAAAACGGACACGATACGGAAACGATTTCAACACGACGCTAAAGGCTGACAGTCGTGCTATCCTGTTCCCTGAGTAAGGAAGGGTGACACCTTCCTGAAACGGCGTGTAGGCTAATAGTGCGATTGCCCCCGTCCCGGTAATAACTTGGCAAGTCTTCGGGTACGTTCAATGCTCGTCTAGGCTCAGGCACTAGGTACTAGGCGTCAGATGTCACATTCCTGACTTGCGCTGATCTGGCTCTGAACACGGTCCCTATGAAGGACCGTGTCAACCCCTGCATGGCCTCACTGCTTGCATAGACAACCATGGGATCACTGATAGCGACTATGTACAACGAGCGGAGATAGCGGCCCGAAGTTGGGACCCAACAGACATGAATATCATCGAACAATTCAACAGACGAAACGACGGTAATGAAGACACACCAACGGGAGAGGCGAGCGTGTTCGCAAGGAGCGGTAAGCTCCAGAGATCACCAATTCGCAACCAGACAACCATAGCGAATCCTATAGGACACCAACAGCATCCACAACAAGGAGAGACTAGCCTGATACAAGTGCATAAAGCCAACACCACCACTTCTTTAGAAGGGCTGCAGGTCGGGAGGTCAAGCTTGATGGAGGTCAAGAAAAAAGTGAACGAGCTCTACGAGTTCATTAAGGACAAAAACAATGTCCATACTAAGATCAAACATTTAGTCACAAGCATCAAATCCGCCGTTACGGCTGCTGACCGCGAACAGAAGGAGATGATCACGCGAGCAGAGGTTGTTGAAAAAGCACTCGCTGAAGCAAGGGAGAAGATGTCCGTCGAGATACAGGAGACGCCGAAGACGCCACGAAATCCACGATCGGACAAAAGGAAGAGGGATACCCCAGGGGATGAAGAAGACCTGAAGAAGGTTAAAAATGACAACCTGGAAAACAAAAAGGAAGGTGAAGGCAGTGGATGGCGAACTGTCGAAAAACAGGCGGAGAAACGGAAGAAGAAAGAAGAAAAGAAGAAAGGTGTGCAGGAGACAAAAAAAAAGACGGGTGGGTAATGTCGGGGACATAACCGGAGTG
The DNA here is from genome assembly GCF_029784135.1 of Toxorhynchites rutilus septentrionalis. Taxonomy (NCBI): domain Eukaryota; kingdom Metazoa; phylum Arthropoda; class Insecta; order Diptera; family Culicidae; genus Toxorhynchites; species Toxorhynchites rutilus. Next base: position 129,823,143 of record NC_073745.1, read on the forward strand.
ACGTAGGACTATACAAAGGGAACAGCTTTTGTTAAATATATATTTTAAATATATTGTTTTATTTTCTTCTCCTACGTGAATACCCACCTATCTACCTGAAAAATGGATTAGTTTACTGTTTACTCTTTATGAATATGTTGATGGTTCTGAAAAGAACCTTTGGTGTTGTGTTTTTGTTATCACTCGATATTCCCATCTTGTTCGGTTAAACCTTCCTGTTTAGCTATTGCGTTTGCCACTCGCCACAGCTTTCACAGTTGGAAAATTTCTTCCCATCCAGCTTGTGACATATTGTTCAGTAAATTACATTTAATGCGACTTTGCCACTCACTGAAACTAATTGTTGCCTTGCCGAACCGAAGCTGCTCTGTTCTTGATGCGTGTTTTCTGATTGTCGTGAGCATCTTTGCAAGCCAACTCGAGCACTCCGACGGCCGAAACTCTATAATCGCTGTTAGGTATACTGGTGCTCCGGCACCAATCCGTTCGGCCTAGTTACCCTTGTGGAGCAATCAGTGAATGCGGCCAACAGGGAATTGGAGATCTGAGACTTTGCCTTTCCCTTAACTTGTCCTCCTTTGTTACGTCCACGATGCCGATGCCGTACAACCACACGGGTTTACGGTTTGAAAGAAAATAAGATATTTTTTTGGGGTCCGCGTGTTTTATACTCTAGCGCAATTTAAGAATTGGTGAAAATCAATAAGCTCAGAACAACTGCCAAATTCACATACTCATCATATCCTGGCAAACAAATTATGAAAAAATCAATTTGTGTTTTATTATTATTTTGGATAATGTTTTAGAAAGCATTGAACTGTATTTCCTAAACTCTTTTTTGGAAGGTTTAATGGCCCTGAAAAACGCCTTGTTTTATGGAATGGTTCCAATTTAGAAAACTTAGTACTCGTGGTTTTGAAAAAAACCATTTCGAACGCCCTCGATGCCGCCTTGTTCTGGATTTGCCACCAAAGCAGTTTGTATAAAGAACAAACTTTTTTCTTCTGCTACCTGATGCCGTTTTGCGATTGCGTTTGCCACTCGCCACTCGCTGCAACTGCCTGTTGTCTTGATGTCCACCGAATCGAATGTGTTCTGTTCCGAATGCGGGTTTTCTTATCGTCGCGAGCAGCTTTGCCAGCTAACTCGATCACTTCGGCGGCCGAAACTATATAACGCCGTCTAGGTGGACTGGTGCACTGGTACTAACGCGCTCGGCCTAGTTACCCTTGCGGGGAACTCCAGATCAACACGGTTCGAGCGGGATTTCGTCTTTCCCTTCACTTTTCCTCCTTTACCATGTCCAGACATGGCTGCTTGGGTTGGTTTGTTGATGTGTTGTGATGCGAACCGATGTGGTGTACGGTTTGAATGAGAAGAAGGTATTGTATTATAGAGACTTTAAACTTTTGCAGTTCATTCGTCTCTAGCCTTGAGAAAGGCCCTTTGAAAACTCTACTCTAATCTACTCCAGCGCTACCACCTCCGCCCTCTTGCCTTGAGAAAGGCACTCGATCCCTCGCCGTCCAGCTCGTCCAGCAACGATGTTGCCCAGTCGGTGCCCACACAAAGAATGATCGTTGCGGCAGCGGAGCGGGGATTTTTAAGCTGACTGGCTGGCTCGAGAATTACGCATGTGTGAGACTGCGACCAATGTTTCGTTCCTTTTTCTCTTTTTCCTTTCCAATCGTGCTTCATTCTTATTCGCTGCTGCTCTGGTTGCCCGTTTTGGTCGGTACGATATGAGGAGCACAAAATGGACCAATCAAAAATGGGCACATAGTGCATTTTGACAATGCTTGTTATTTGACAATTATTCAATTATTTATCTCAAGAAAAATTAAATGTTATTCGTTATGATAGATGCGTAGATATATTTCCTATCAATTGATGCAAAAACCTTTGCGATCTATTGAGAAATGCTCGAGTTATAAGCGTTCCAAATCTTGCATTTTTTCCTACTTGTTCAGTGCCTAGATTTCCATTTCACCCCCTATATCTTCCGGTTAGACGTAGTCCTACGTCAAAAAAAACCAGGCCCAGACGCGAGCGAAGTAAGGGAGATGCTCTGATCGTCGAGGTGAAGGAAGGAGTGACTTACGCATCACTCCTGCGGAAAGTGAGAGACGATCCGGAGTTGAAAGAACTGGGAGAGAATGTGGTGAAAACCAGGCGCACCCAGAAAGGAGAGATGCTCTTCGAGCTCAAGAGGGATCCGGCGGTCAAAAGTTCAGCCTTCAAGGAACTGGTTGCGAAGTCGCTCGGTGAGGAGGCGAAGGTGAGGGCTCTATCCCAGGAATCAGTGGTCGAATGCAGAAATCTCGACGAAATCACGACAGACGAGGAGTTAAGGCGCGAGTTAACAGAACAGTGTAAGCTGGACAATACACCAATGACGATCCGTATGAGGAAGGCGTATGGTGGCACGCAGACGGCGTCGATACGGCTCTCAACAGTCGCAGCCAATAAGATGGTAGAAACGACCAAAATAAAAGTTGGCTGGTCGGTTTGCTCGCTGAAGATGGTGCCCCGGGTGGCCAAGCGGATGGAGAGATGCTTCCAGTGCATGGGCTTTGGACATCAGGCAAGAAGCTGCACAGGCCCCGACAGGTCTGAACTGTGCAGGAGATGCGGTGAGAAAGGGCATGTTGCGAGAGACTGCACGAAGCAACCGAAATGCTTGCTCTGCAAACCAGAGAACGGCAGCGACCATGCGACAGGAAGCTTCAAGTGTCCCTCGTATAAGAAGGCGTTAGCAGAATCGCAGTAACGGAGATAATTCAGATCAATCTGAACCATTGCAACACAGCTCAGCAACTGTTGTGGCAGTCGACAACAGAGACAAAATGCGACGTTGCAATCATAGCGGAGCCGTACCGAGTACCCCGTGATAATGGCAGCTGGGCGACGGATAGCTTAGGGATTGCTGCAATACAGGTGATGGGCAGATATCCTATCCAGGAAGTGGTTGGAGGTTCACATGAAGGTTTCGTAATCGCCAAAATTAATGGAATCTTCATGTGTAGTTGCTACGCACCCCCGAGATGGACAACTGAGCAATTCCACCAGATGCTAGACGCAATGACCGAGGAACTAATCGGCAGAACACCGATCGTCATTGGAGGCGACTTCAACGCGTGGGCGGTGGAGTGGGGAAGTAGATGCACCAACATCAGAGGGTACAGTCTACTGGAAGCTCTAGCAAAGCTGGAAGTAACGTTACTAAACGAAGGTACCACTAGCACTTTCCGGAAAGATGGGCGCGAATCCATCATAGACGTTACTTTTTGCAGTCCGTCGCTGTTGGCGAGTACGGAGTGGAAAGTGTGCGAGTCGTATACGCACAGTGATCACCAGGCGATCCGGTACAGAATCGGTCAACGAAACCACGTGCTAGTTCGGAGGACAACAAGCGGTGAGCGGAAGTGGAAGACGAATGCTTTCGACAATGACCTTTTCGTCGAAGCACTTCGTCTAGCTGGCGGAGCTTCAGATTGGAACGCAGAAAAGTTGACAGATCTACTGGTGAGAGCATGCGACACTACCATGCCGAGGAAAGTTGTACCAAAAAATGGAAGACGCCCAGCTTACTGGTGGAACGACTCTCTTCGCAACCTTCGCGCTAGCTGTCTTCAAGCCAGAAGACGCGTTCAGAGAGCACGAAATAGCGCTGATAGAGAGGAACGAAATACGGTGTACCGAGCAGCTAGAGCCGCCTTGAAACGGGGAATTACACTGAGCAAAGCGAACTGTTTCAAGGAGCTGTGCCGAGATGCAGATGCCAACCCATGGGGCAACGCGTATCGAGTCGTGATGGCGAAGATCAGAGGACCTGTGACGCCCGTCGAATCGTGTCCCGTGAAGCTGAAGGTCATTGTGGAGGGTTTATTTCCGATGCATGATCCTACGATATGGCCACCGACACCGTACGCCGAAATAGCTACCGAACGTTCTCAAGTTTCCAGTGAAGAACTGGTAGCAGTGGCGAAGAGACTGCAGGTAAACAAAGCGCCCGGCCCCGACGGAATCCCCAACGCGGCCTTGAAAACGGCGATTCAGGCGTTCCCGGACATTTTCAGGATAGTGCTACAGAAATGCTTGGATGATGGTCACTTTCCTAAGAAATGGAAGATCCAAAAGTTAGTGTTGCTGCCAAAACCAGGAAAGCCCCCGGGGGTACCAACATCCTATAGGCCTATATGCCTGCTGGATACTCTTGGGAAACTCTTGGAAAGGATTATCCTCAACAGACTGACGAAATGTACGGAGAGTGACCATGGTCTGTCAAAGATGCAGTTTGGATTCCGGAAAGGTAGGTCCACCGTTGATGCTATCCGGACAGTGGTTGAAAAGGCGGAGAAGGCGTCACAGCAAAAGCGGAGGGGCGACCGACATTGTGCTATAGTAACGATCGACGTGAGGAATGCTTTCAACAGCGCTAGCTGGGAAGCCATTGCTGAGTCCCTACACCGTATGAAGGTTCCTGGGTACCTGTGCAGAATTCTAGGAAGCTACTTCCAGAACCGCGTCCTAGTCTACGAGACGAGCACGGGGCAGACAACGTTGAATATAACGGCCGGAGTACCACAAGGCTCTATCCTGGGCCCAACGCTCTGGAACGTAATGTATAACGGAGTACTGAATCTGAAGCTTCCCAAAGGCGTGGAGATCGTGGGCTTCGCGGATGATATCGCTCTCACAGTGGCAGGCGAGACACTCGAAGAGGTGAAGATGCTTGCAATCGAGTCCATCGTCTCAGTAGAGAACTGGATGCAAGCAGCGAAACTGCAGATTGCTCATAATAAAACGGAAGTATTGTTGGTGAGTAACTGCAAAGCCGTGCAGCGAGCGGAAATCACAGTCGGGGAACACGTGATAACTTCTAAGCGTAGGTTGAAATACTTGGGAGTTATGATCGACGACCGGCTGAATTTCAACAACCACGTCGACTACGTCTGCGAGAAAGCAGAGAAGTCCATTAGCGCGATAGCGAGAATAATGCCGAATAACGCAGGACCTTGCAGTAGCAAAAGGCGTCTCCTGGCTGCTGTATCCTCGTCCATACTGCGGTACGGAGCACCAGCCTGGTCGGCGGCTCTCGAAACCCACCGGAATCGTAGTAAACTGGACCGTACGTTTCGGCTCATGGCGATGAGAGTTGCGAGCGCGTATAGGACGATCTCGTTGGAGGCAGTCTGCGTTATCGCCGGCATGATCCCTATTGGCATCACTCTGGCGGAAGACAGAGAGTGCTACAGACGAAAGGAAATCAGGGGTATCCGGAAAACAGCGAGAGTAGAATCACTCTTGAAGTGGCAGCAGGAATGGGACACGGCGGAGAAAGGCAGGTGGACGTATGGGCTCATACCGGTACTATCGACCTGGCTGAACAGGAAGCACGGGGAGGTGAATTTTCATCTGACACAGTTCCTGTCTGGACATGGCTGCTTCAGGCAATATTTGCACCGGTTCGGGCACGCAACGTCGCCACTCTGTCCGGAGTGTGAAGATGTGGAGGAAACACCAGAACACGTGGTATTTGTGTGTCCCAGGTTCACCGCAAGACGCGAGGGGCTGCCTGCCCTTCATGCCGGGAACATAGTAGAGAAAATGTGTCGCGACGAGGGCACCTGGAACGCTGTGAACAGTGTAATCATACACATCATGTCCGAGCTACAGCGGAAGTGGAGGGCCGACCAGCGTAGTAATAACCCCTGACCATAGAAGAGGAACAAATGCGAGGGCTGTTGCAAAGTGTAGTACCCCACGAGAGTCGTTGTGACGGAGTGCGCGTTATGTTGGAGGGCACTGCCTAATCGGCGCTCCGTTGGGAAGAGAAATCCTGCGAGGGTGGCTGTGACGGGGCGCGCATCAAGTTGGAGGGCGCTTCCTAATCGGTTCACGTCTCGACAGGTGAGAAACCCCGCGAGGGTGACTGTGACGGGTTGCGCGTCAAGCTGGAGGGCAATTCCTAATCGGTACACGTCTCGACGGATAAGCGGAATCTGGAGAGCAGGGTCAAGAAAATGCTGGCAATGCCTGTTGGTGGATTGAGAGAGGAACATTGCGAGGGTCGTTTCGGCGGAGCGAGAGCCTAGGAGAGCATCATCAAATCGGTGGGTACCCCCACGAGAGTTGCTGTGACGGAGTGCGCGTTATGTTGGAGGGCACTGCCTAATCGGCGCTCCGTTGGGAAGAGAAATCCTGCGAGGGTGGCTGTGACGGGGCGCGCGTCAAGATGGAGGGCGCTTCCTAATCGGTTCACGTCTCGACAGGTGAGAAACCCCGCGAGGGTGACTGTGACGGGTTGCGCGTCAAGTTGGAGGGCAATTCCTAATCGGTACACGTCTCGACGGGTAAAAGGAAGCCTGTGCTGCGGATGTGCGTGGCGGAGTACAACGGAAACGTAAATGAGATGTATAGAGAAAAAGGGAAGGATCAACGCTAGTTAGCGTTGAAAACTCGTGAAGTGCATGAGCACAGCCGCCCCCTGAAGTAGTCGCCTAGATGTGGTCCCGGGGGGAATGAGGCTACGAGTAGAGGGCTTGGTTTTTGTGGGTGCGATCCCCACTCGACGTCTGGGTTATCCCTTCCCAGATAAGGCTGGAAGAGCGTTCCTCACCTCTATAAAAAAAAAAAAAAAAAAAAAAAAAAAACAAACATACAAACATACAAACAAAGGTATGGCGACGGCGCCCACGAAGAAGTGACCCATACCTTTTACATGGACGATCTCAAGGTCTACGCTGATTCACGTCAGCGTCTAGGTGTAGCTATCCGGGTTGTCGAAGACATAAGCAGGGACATCTGTATGGAGTTCGGCCTCGACAAGTGTCGCTGTGTCCACCTGCTGAAAGGACAACTTACCGAATCCGGAGGCTACGAGGTCTATGACGGCGAGTTTATAAGAGACATGGTTCGTGGCGAATCCTATAAATATCTTGGATTCCGACAGCTCACCGGGATTCGCCACTCCGACATCAAGACGGAGCTGCGAGACAAGTTCTTGAGTCGAGTGAACTGTGTCCTGAGGACTTTCCTCAACGCGGGGAACAAGGTACGCGCGATCAACACATTCGCGGTTCCCCTGCTGACCTTCAGTTTTGGTGTAGTCAAATGGAGCAAAACTGACCTAGAGGACCTTGAGAGGAGGATGAGGAAAGCATTCAAAGAGGCCGGAATGCACCATCCTCAATCGGCACTGGAGAGAGTTTCACTACCACGCAAAGAAGGGGGACTTGGAATCGTCGACATTTCTGCACTGTGTGTTGCCCAGGTACGACAACTGCGCGAGTACTTCGCAGAACGCGCCAACCAAAACGCGCTATACCGGGCTGTCTGCGCCGCCGACAGAGGATACAGCGCTCTGCACTTGGCGCAAGCGGAGTACCAACTCAACTGCAATCTGCAGACAGTGGAGGAGAAGATTGCAGCTTGGAAGCAGAAGGCAGTGCATGGTGCCCACCCCCATCAACTGGATCGGCCACACGTCGACAAGGCCGCATCTAATCTGTGGCTAACGCGTGGTGAACTCTCTTCAGTAGTAGAAGCCGACATGATAGCCATCCAGGACAGGATAATGCCGACGAGAAACTGCAGGCGGTACGTCTGGCATCAAGACGTTGATGACATTTGCCGGATGTGCCATCAACCAGGTGAAAACATAGAACACATTATGGGAGGCTGTCCCGTTTTGGCCAACGCAGCCTACACCGAGCGCCACAACAACGTGGCCCGTATTGTTCATCGACAACTGGCGCTCCAATGTGCTCTACTGGAAGACAACGTACCAAACTACCGGTACCTGCCTGCACCTGTCCTGGAAAATGACCGTTTCAAGCTGTACTGGGATCGCACTGTTCTGACCGACCTCTCGATCCACCACAACCGGCCAGATATAATGGTTTACGACAAGAGCGACCGCAAAGTCACCATCATCGATGTCGCTATTCCACTGAACCAGAATCTAGAGGAGACCCACGGTCGCAAAATCTGCAAGTACCGACCATTGGCCGTGGAGCTCAAGGAACTGTGGGGGCTAAGGGAGGTCCCAAGAATTGTTCCAGTCGTTCTCTCTGGAACTGGAATTGTCCCGAAGACACTTCTGGAAGCGCTAAAGGTGTTGAATATGGAGAAGGAATTGGCCGGCATCCAAAAGTCGGTCATCCTTAGCACCTGCGCGATTGTCCGACAATTTCTCGGTCAGGACTGAAACAGCACGAGCATGCAGATACGTGCATTCCGCAGAGCCTAGTCCCCCTTTGGCATTCAGAAGCCCGGGGGCAGGTGAAAATTCTGGCTAGGTTCGCCTAGTTAAGAAGTGAGATAAGTCTGCCAAACATACAAACATACAAACATACAAACATACAAACATACAAACATACAAACATACAAACATACAAACATACAAACATACAAACATACAAACATACAAACATACAAACATGCAAACATACAAACATACAAACATACAAACATACAAACATACAAACATACAAACATACAAACATACAAACATACAAACATACAAACATACAAACATACAAACATACAAACATACAAACATACAAACATACAAACATACAAACATACAAACATACAAACATACAAACATACAAACATACAAACATACAAACATACAAACATACAAACATACAAACATACAAACATACAAACATACAAACATACAAACATACAAACATACAAACATACAAACATACAAACATACAAACATACAAACATACAAACATACAAACATACAAACATACAAACATACAAACATACAAACATGGGCGATGGCAGCAATAACCAAATGGAGGTAACCCAGATAAACCTGAATCACTGCGACACGGCGCAACAATTGCTATGGCAAGCCGCATCAGAAACCAAATGCGATGTAGCGATCATAGCAGAGCCGTATCAAGTACCTCCAGATAACGGAAACTGGGTGACCGACAAAGCTAGAATAGCTGCAGTGAAGACAACGGGAAGATACCCCATCCAGGAAGTGGTATCCAACGCATATGAAGGGTTCGTGATAGCCAAAATAAATGGAATCTTCGTATGTAGCTGCTATGCCCCCCCGAGATGGACGATAGAGCAGTTTGATCAGATGCTCCACAATCTAACCGAAGATCTCGTAGGAAGGAGCCCTATAGTCATCGGCGGAGACTTCAATGCCTGGGCAGTGGAATGGGGTAGCAGATTTACCAACACGAGGGGCTTTAGTCTGCTGGAAGCTCTGGCAAAGCTGAATGTGAGACTGGCCAATGAAGGTTGCACCAGCACCTTCCATAGAGATGGTCGAGAATCAATTATTGATGTCACATTTTGCAGTCCGACACTGGCATCAAACATTAATTGGAGAGTGTGTGATGATTATACTCACAGCGACCACCAAGCAATTCGCTATACCGTCGGCAGCCAGAACTTAGTAAAAAGACGAATAATGAGAACAGAGGGTCGAAGATGGAAGTCGAAGGAATTCGACAAAAATCTCTTCCTGGAAGCACTCCGAGAGGAACGATCAGTCAATAACACGAGCGCCAGTGAATTGACAAGTATAATGGTGAGAGCATGTGACGTCGCCATGCCGAGAAAAAGAACACCGAAAAACGAACGCTGCCCAGTTTATTGGTGGAACGAGGTGATTAACTCCCTTCGCTCGGACTGTCTCCGAGCGAGAAGGAGAATGCAGAGGGCTAGAACTACTAGCGAAAGAATAGAGCGTAGAGAATTATTCAAAACGGCAAAAGCCGCCCTTAAGCACGAAATCAGATCCAGCAAGAGAAACTGCTTCAAAGAGTTATGTCGCGATGCCGATGCGAACCCTTGGGGCTCAGCATATAGGGTAGTGATGGCCAAAATCAGAGGCCCATCGATGCCCCGTGAAAGCTGTCCGGATAAGCTGAAGAAAATCGTAGAAGGTCTCTTCCCGAAGCATGATCCGATTACCTGGCCAGCAACGCCATATGGCGATGATGAAGAACGCGTCGAGAGAGTGTCAACAGAGGAGCTGATTACGGCAGCAAGAAAATTAAAAGTCAACAAAACACCTGGCCCCGACGGAATCCCAAATGTGGCGGTTAAAGCCGCAATACAAGCGAACTCTGACATTTTCAGGGCAACGCTGCAAAAGTGCCTGGATGAGGGGTACTTTCCAGACATGTGGAAGAAGCAGAGACTGGTGCTACTGCCAAAACCAGGGAAGCCACCAGGGGATCCATCCTCGTATAGACCGATTTGCCTCCTTGATACCCTTGGGAAACTGTTAGAGAAGATCATCCTCAACAGGCTGTCGAGATGCACAGAAAGTGAACACGGACTCTCGAGGATGCAGTTCGGATTTCGGAAAAATAAATCTACGGTGGATGCCATCTTGTCAGTTGTCGAAGCAGCTGAAAAAGTGTTGAAGCAGAAAAAACGTGGAAATCGATTTTGCGCAGTAATTACGGTCGACGTAAAAAATGCGTTCAACAGTGCCAGCTGGGAAGCTATCGCCGAAGCGTTGCACAGACTGACGGTACCAAACTATGTTTGTAAGATCCTGAAAAGCTATTTCGAGAACCGAGTTTTGATTTATGACACAGACATGGGACAGGAGTCATTTAACATAACAGCGGGTGTCCCACAGGGTTCCATCTTGGGTCCAACACTATGGAATGGAATGTACGATGAAGTGCTGAGGTTGAAGCTTCCGCAGGGTGTAGTGATTACCGGCTTCGCCGACGATATATCCTTGACGGTAACAGGCAAGTCCCGAGAGGAAGTAGAAATGTTGGCTACTGAGGCAATACAAACTGTTGAAGATTGGATGAACGATGCTAAACTGAGGATCGCACACCACAAAACAGAAATGGTGATAATCAGCAACCACAGAGCAGTACAGCAGGCAGAAATAACAGTTGGGGCGCATACTATCGTCTCCAAACGCGAACTTAAATACCTGGGTGTTATAATAGACGACCGACTCAATTTTAAGAGCCACGTGAAATACGCGTGTGAAAAAGCGGCTAAAGTTTCCACGGCGTTTGCTAGGATAATGCCCAATAATGCAGGGCCAAGCAGTAGTAAGAGGCGCCTTCTGGCCAGTGTAGCCACTTCGATATTGCGATACGGTGGTCCGGCTTGGACAGCAGCGCTTAAATTACAACAAAACCGTAGACTGTTGAACAGAACTTACCGGATGACGGCGATGAGAGTAGCCAGTGCCTATAAAACGATATCTGCGGAGGCGGTATGTGTCATAGCCGGATTGGTTCCTATCGAAATCACTCTGAGCGAAGATAGTGTGTGCTACAATCTGAGAACGACAAGCACACAGAGCAATAGAGCAGCTCGAGTAACAGCAAGAGCCGACTCCATGAGGAAGTGGCAGCAGGAGTGGAACAGCACCCCTAACGGTAGATGGACCCACAGACTGATCCCAAATATAATCAATTGGGTACAAAGAAAGCACGGTGAAGTCAATTTCCACTTGACGCAATTCTTATCCGGACATGGTTGCTTTAGACGGTACTTGCACAGATTCGGCCATGCAAGTTCACCGTTTTGCCCTGAGTGTGATGGAATAGAGGAAACGCCGGAGCACGTGGTTTTCTACTGTCCTCGCTTTGTCCAAGAAAGAGAACAAATGTACCGGGAGATCAGCCCAGATGTGAACGCTGGAAACGTTGTTCAACGAATGTGCGAAAAAGAGAGCACGTGGAATGCGGTTAATTCTGCTATTACCAAAATACTCACGATGCTCCAACGAAGATGGAGAGAAGAACAAAGAAGTAGCAATTCATAGAGATGAGTGCATGAGCACAGCCTCCTCCCGAAGTAATACCAAACGGTGGTTCCGGGGGGGGAAAGGCAAGGCGCATAGGAGGTGGTTTTAGTGAGTAAGAATCTCACACTACCCAGTCAACATGGCGACTGGGTGTCTATGAAGATCTCCACCTTCTTCACCAAAAAAAAAAAAAAAAAAAAAAAAAAAAAAAAAAAAAAAAAAAGTCGGTCATCCTTAGCACCTGCGCGATTGTCCGACAATTCCTCGGTCAGGACTAAAACAGCACGAGCATGCAGATACGTGCATTCCGCAGAGCCTAGTCCCCCTTTGGCATTCAGAAGCCCGGGGGCAGGTGAAAATTCTGGCTAGGTTCGCCTAGTTAAGAAGTGAGATAAGTCTGCCAAAAAAAAAAATGGGGATCAACATAGGGTAGGAGCCTGCCTGTTGGTCTCAAATGTTCCTATCTCACGCCTCCACGAAGATCATATGACGACATTTTTAGATCGGGCGTGAACTGGAAACACACACCTGGTCTTGGCTCCGAGAACGGGTGTCGAAAGTGGCTAAGTGAGGGGGTGCGAGCGAGTCAGAGCGCTATATCTCTCCCGGGGAAGGCCTCCCGGGTCATGGAGGCCTTGCCAACCCGCTGTCTCCCGGGCAAAGGAGATACACCCAATAAAATGGAGCTACGATCACGAAGAATAATTAGAATGCGATCACCCGAGGAGGGTCCCCGAACTGGAGCTGGTCCTGGAACGGGCGTAAGAGCGAGCGGCCAGCGGCTGGAGGGCGATGTGCAAGAGCGGGCCACCAGCCGGGTTCAACCCGAAGAGCTACCGCCACACGGAAACAGCAGCCATCGACATCACCCAAGAAACGCTGCGCCTACGAGGCGTGTTGTGACTGCCAGACGGCAGTCGTCCACACTCGTGGGTACCACTAGGCGCCGGATCATGTGGACACACGAAATGAATGAATTCGTGATCCGCGCCTATTACATCTGCACTGCTTTGGAGACGGACATGAGTGGTCGCCCTCGAATACTAACAATGTTCGAGGAAGCGTATCCAGAGTTCGTTGGGAGGCTTGATCAGAACGCGATGAACGCGAGGCGTAGAGCGATAGTACGCAACAACATGCTCTCCCAAACGCAAATCGACGAGATCAAGCAGCAGGTGCAGAGAGAAATAAGCTCCAGGAACAACAGAGCAAGCGATGTGTCGAGACGAAGTTCAGTACGGCTGAGCAATTCATTCGCGAGTGGGGCACGCGAATCAGCACCAGTGGAGGCCACAGTACAACAACCCCCTGAGCCGGAAAAGGCAGCAGATCGGTGAAATTATGTCGCCAAGTTGCTGTGATCGTGCGGCCTACTGAACTTCGCCAGCTGGGAGCTCACCAGCTGACGGAAAAACTCGACACACTGGTACAGCAATTGAGCGTCCTTACAAAACGGCTGAAACGTTACTCTGACTCTGCAAAGCGCCAGGAACAAAATCGGATGTTCAGAGATAACGAGAAAGCGTTCTACGACCACATTAGCGACGAGAAGCCCGACTACCGCGAAGGTTTGCCAGATATTAGCGATGTGACGAACTTCTGGGCTGGTATTTGGGAGACCCCAGTAGAACATCGCGACGGGCAAATGTGGTTAAGACGGGAGGAGGAGAGTTGTGGTGAAATTGGAGAGATGCCAGCTATCATCGTCGGAGAGAACGATGTCCGCGAAGCCTCGCGGTACCTGAGGAACTGGGCAGCACCGGGCCCCGATGGTGTTCAGAACTTCTGGCACAAGAAGCTGACCGTCGCACATCCAAAGATAGCTGAGTGCTTCAACAAGGTGCTACGTGACCCACACAACCTTCCTGAATTCGCCACCCGTGGCGTCACCTTCCTCCTCCCGAAAGACAGCAACACATTGAACCCATCAAAGTACAGACCGATAACGTGCCTATCGAGTCTGTACAAAATACTGAGCAGCATAATTACCGCCAAAGTTTCTGCTCACTGCGAACAGCATCACATCATCGCAGAAGAGCAGAAAGGATGCAGGAAAAATACGCATGGCTGCAAAGACCAGGCCATCATCGACGCAGCCATAGTCGGCCAGGCGGTTTATAACCAGCGGAACCTAAGCATGGCCTATATCGATTACAGGAAGGCTTATGACTCCATACCTCACTCGTTTCTCGTCCGGGTATTGGAGCTCTACAAAATTGATCCCTTCGTCGTTAGGTTCCTGCAGCATGCGATGAGGCAGTGGAGTACGTCTCTGCACCTCAGTGATGGGGAAAATGTGTTGCAGTCTAGAACGCTGCAGATAAAGAGGGGGATATTCCAAGGCGACTCTTTCAGCCCGCTTTGGTTTTGTCTGGCATTGAACCCCCTCAGTAGGACGCTCAATAGAAACGGTCATGGCTATAAAATAAGGTATGGCGACGGCGCCCACGAAGAAGTGACCCATACCTTCTACATGGATGATCTCAAGGTCTACGCTGATTCACGTCAGCGTCTAGGTGTAGCTATCCGGGTTGTCGAAGACATAAGCAGGGACATTTGCATGGAGTTCGGCCTCGACAAGTGCCGCTGTGTCCATCTGCTGAAAGGGCAGCTTACCGAATCCGGAGGTTACGAGGTCTATGACGGCGAGTTCATAAGAGACATGGTTCGTGGCGAATCCTATAAATATCTTGGATTCCGACAGCTCACCGGGATTCGCCACTCCGACATCAAGACGGAGCTGCGAGACAAGTTCTTGAGTCGAGTGAACTGTGTCCTGAGGACTTTCCTCAACGCGGGGAACAAGGTACGCGCGATCAACACATTCGCGGTTCCCCTGCTGACCTTCAGTTTTGGTGTAGTCAAATGGAGCAAAACTGACCTAGAGGACCTTGAGAGGAGGATGAGGAAAGCATTCAAAGAGGCCGGAATGCACCATCCTCAATCGGCACTGGAGAGAGTTTCACTACCACGCAAAGAAGGGGGACTTGGGATCGTCGACATTTCTGCACTGTGTGTTGCCCAGGTACGACAACTGCGCGAGTACTTCGCAGAACGCGCCAACCAAAACGCGCTATACCGGGCTGTCTGCGCCGCCGACAGAGGATACAGCGCTCTGCACTTGGCGCAAGCGGAGTACCAACTCAACTGCAATCTGCAGACAGTGGAGGAGAAGATTGCAGCTTGGAAGCAGAAGGCAGTGCATGGTGCCCACCCCCATCAACTGGACCGGCCACACGTCGACAAGGCCGCATCTAATCTGTGGCTAACGCGTGGTGAACTCTCTTCAGTAGTAGAAGCCGACATGATAGCCATCCAGGACAGGATAATGCCGACGAGAAACTGCAGGCGGTACGTCTGGCATCAAGACGTTGATGACATTTGCCGGATGTGCCATCAACCAGGTGAAAACATAGAGCACATTATGGGAGGCTGTCCCGTTTTGGCCAACGCAGCCTACACCGAGCGCCACAACAACGTGGCCCGTATTGTTCATCGACAACTGGCGCTCCAATGTGCTCTACTGGAAGACAACGTACCAAACTACCGGTACCTGCCTGCACCTGTCCTGGAAAATGACCGTTTCAAGCTGTACTGGGATCGCACTGTTCTGACCGACCTCTCGATCCACCACAACCGGCCAGATATAATGGTTTACGACAAGAGCGACCGCAAAGTCACCATCATCGATGTCGCTATTCCACTGAACCAGAATCTGGAGGAGACCCACGGTCGCAAAATCTGCAAGTACCGACCATTGGCCGTGGAGCTCAAGGAACTGTGGGGGCTAAGGGAGGTCCCAAGAATTGTTCCAGTCGTTCTCTCTGGAACTGGAATTGTCCCGAAGACACTTCTGGAAGCGCTAAAGGTGTTGAATATGGAGAAGGAATTGGCCGGCATCCAAAAGTCGGTCATCCTTAGCACCTGCGCGATTGTCCGACAATTTCTCGGTCAGGACTGAAACAGCACGAGCATGCAGATACGTGCATTCCGCAGAGCCTAGTCCCCCTTTGGCATTCAGAAGCCCGGGGGCAGGTGAAAATTCTGGCTAGGTTCGCCTAGTTAAGAAGTGAGATAAGTCTGCCAAAAAAAAATTCTCAAATTCTTCTCAAATGGGGATCAACATAGGGTAGGAGCCTGCCTGTTGGTCTCAAATGTTCCTATCTCACGCCTCCACGAATATCATATGACGACATTTTTAGATCGGGCGTGAACTGGAAACACACACCTGGTCTTGGCTCCGAGAACGGGTGTCGAAAGTGGCTAAGTGAGGGGGTGCGAGCGAGTCAGAGCGCTATATCTCTCCCGGGGAAGGCCTCCCGGGTCATGGAGGCCTTGCCAACCCGCTGTCTCCCGGGCAAAGGAGATACACCCAATAAAATGGAGCTACGATCACGAAGAATAATTAGAATGCGATCACCCGAGGAGGGTCCCCGAACTGGAGCTGGTCCTGGAACGGGCGTAAGAGCGAGCGGCCAGCGGCTGGAGGGCGATGTGCAAGAGCGGGCCACCAGCCGGGTTCAACCCGAAGAGCTACCGCCACACGGAAACAGCAGCCATCGACATCACCCAAGAAACGCTGCGCCTACGAGACGTGTTGCGACTGCCAGACGACAGTCGTCCACACTTGTGGGTACCACTAGGCGCCGGATCATGTGGACACACGAAATGAATGAATTCGTGATCCGCGCCTATTACATCTGCACTGCTTTGGAGACGGACATGAGTGGTCGCCCTCGAATACTAACAATGTTCGAGGAAGCGTATCCAGAGTTCGTCGGGAGGCTTGATCAGAACGCGATGAACGCGAGGCGTAGAGCGATAGTACGCAACAACATGCTCTCCCAAACGCAAATCGACGAGATCAAGCAGCACGTGCAGAGAGAAATAAGCTCCAGGAACAACAGAGCAAGCGATGTGTCGAGACGAAGTTCAGTACGGCTGAGCAATTCATTCGCGAGTGGGGCACGCGAATCAGCACCAGTGGAGGCCACAGTACTACAACCCCCTGAGCCGGAAGACCCACAGCCAGATCAACAACTACTACGCGATCTGGTCTTCCACTACGACGAGGCGATCTCACAGTTCCGCGACACAGACCCATTGTCGCGCCCCAGGATCCCGAAGTTGCAGCATTCCCGCAGGCTGACAAGTGCAGTAAAGCTCATGAACGAGCACGTTCTTCCGCTGCACTTGGTTGATGCTGAGAACATGGAGGAGCTGCAACTGAAAGTTTACTGTGCTGCTGTGGCGACCGCCAAAAGTTTAGGATACCGTATTAGGCCAAGAGGCGGACTGCTCCAACATCTCCGTGAAAGGCGTGAGCCTCCATGGCGAAGGAGATTGGAGCAACGGATCCTAAACAAGCGCGCCGCAATTGGAAGACTGATGGCGTACAAAAGAGGCAGCAGATCGGCGAAATTATGTCGCCAAGTTGCTGTGATCGTGCGGCCTACTGAACTTCGCCAGCTGGGAGCTCACCAGCTGACGGAAAAACTCGACACACTGGTACAGCAATTGAGCGTCCTAACTAAACGGCTGAAACGTTACTCTGACTCTGCAAAGCGCCAGGAACAAAATCGGATGTTCAGAGATAACGAAAAAGCGTTCTACGACCACATTAGCGACGAGAAGCCCGACTACCGCGAAGGTTTGCCAGATATTAGCGATGTGACGAACTTCTGGGCTGGTATTTGGGAGACCCCAGTACAACATCGCGACGGGCAAATGTGGTTAAGACGGGAGGAGGAGAGTTGTGGTGAAATTGGAGAGATGCCAGCTATCATCGTCGAAGAGAACGATGTCCGCGAAGCCTCGCGGTACCTGAGGAACTGGGCAGCACCGGGCCCCGATGGTGTTCAGAACTTCTGGCACAAGAAGCTGACCGTCGCACATCAAAAGATAGCTGAGTGCTTCAACAAGGTGCTACGTGACCCACACAACCTCCCTGAATTCGCCACTCGTGGCGTCACATTCCTCCTCCCGAAAGACAGCAACACATTGAACCCATCAAAGTACAGGCCGATAACGTGCCTATCGAGTCTGTACAAGATATTAAGCAGCATCATAACCGCCAAAGTTTCTGCCCACTGCGAACAACACCATATCATCGCAGAAGAGCAGAAGGGATGCAGAAAAAATACGCATGGCTGCAAAGACCAGGCCATCATCGACGCAACCATAGTCGGCCAGGCGGTTTATAATCAGCGGAACCTAAGCATGGCCTATATCGATTACAGGAAGGCTTATGACTCCATACCTCACTCGTTTCTCGTCCGGGTATTGGAGCTCTACAAAATTGATCCCTTCGTCGTTAGGTTCCTGCAGCATGCGATGAGGCAGTGGAGCACGTCTCTGCACCTTAGTGATGGGGAAAATGTGTTGCAGTCTAGAACGCTGCAGATAAAGAGGGGGATATTCCAAGGCGACTCTTTCAGCCCGCTTTGGTTTTGTCTGGCACTGAACCCCCTCAGTAGGACGCTCAATAGAAACGGTCATGGCTATAAAATAAGGTATGGCGACGGCGCCCACGAAGAAGTGACCCATACCTTTTACATGGACGATCTCAAGGTCTACGCTGATTCACGTCAGCGTCTAGGTGTAGCTATCCGGGTTGTCGAAGACATAAGCAGGGACATCTGTATGGAGTTCGGCCTCGACAAGTGTCGCTGTGTCCACCTGCTGAAAGGACAACTTACCGAATCCGGAGGCTACGAGGTCTATGACGGCGAGTTTATAAGAGACATGGTACGTGGCGAATCCTATAAATATCTTGGATTCCGACAGCTCACCGGGATTCGCCACTCCGACATCAAGACGGAGCTGCGAGACAAGTTCTTGAGTCGAGTGAACTGTGTCCTGAGGACTTTCCTCAACGCGGGGAACAAGGTACGCGCGATCAACACATTCGCGGTTCCCCTGCTGACCTTCAGTTTTGGTGTAGTCAAATGGAGCAAAACTGACCTAGAGGACCTTGAGAGGAGGATGAGGAAAGCATTCAAAGAGGCCGGAATGCACCATCCTCAATCGGCACTGGAGAGAGTTTCACTACCACGCAAAGAAGGGGGACTTGGAATCGTCGACATTTCTGCACTGTGTGTTGCCCAGGTACGACAACTGCGCGAGTACTTCGCAGAACGCGCCAACCAAAACGCGCTATACCGGGCTGTCTGCGCCGCCGACAGAGGATACAGCGCTCTGCACTTGGCGCAAGCGGAGTACCAACTCAACTGCAATCTGCAGACAGTGGAGGAGAAGATTGCAGCTTGGAAGCAGAAGGCAGTGCATGGTGCCCACCCCCATCAACTGGACCGGCCACACGTCGACAAGGCCGCATCTAATCTGTGGCTAACGCGTGGTGAACTCTCTTCAGTAGTAGAAGCCGACATGATAGCCATCCAGGACAGGATAATGCCGACGAGAAACTGCAGGCGGTACGTCTGGCATCAAGACGTTGATGACATTTGCCGGATGTGCCATCAACCAGGTGAAAACATAGAGCACATTATGGGAGGCTGTCCCGTTTTGGCCAACGCAGCCTACACCGAGCGCCACAACAACGTGGCCCGTATTGTTCATCGACAACTGGCGCTCCAATGTGCTCTACTGGAAGACAACGTACCAAACTACCGGTACCTGCCTGCACCTGTCCTGGAAAATGACCGTTTCAAGCTGTACTGGGATCGCACTGTTCTGACCGACCTCTCGATCCACCACAACCGCCCAGATATAATGGTTTACGACAAGAGCGACCGCAAAGTCACCATCATCGATGTCGCTATTCCACTGAACCAGAATCTGGAGGAGACCCACGGTCGCAAAATCTGCAAGTACCGACCATTGGCCGTGGAGCTCAAGGAACTGTGGGGGCTAAGGGAGGTCCCAAGAATTGTTCCAGTCGTTCTCTCTGGAACTGGAATTATCCCGAAGACACTTCTGGAAGCGCTAAAGGTGTTGAACATCGAGAAGGAATTGGCCGGCATCCAAAAGTCGGTCATCCTTAGCACCTGCGCGATTGTCCGACAATTCCTCGGTCAGGACTAAAACAGCACGAGCATGCAGATACGTGCATTCCGCAGAGCCTAGTCCCCCTTTGGCATTCAGAAGCCCGGGGGCAGGTGAAAATTCTGGCTAGGTTCGCCTAGTTAAGAAGTGAGATAAGTCTGCCAAAAAAAATATATATCGCTATATCTCTCCCGGGGAAGGCCTCCCGGGTCATGGAGGCCTTGCCAACCCGCTGTCTCCCGGGCAAAGGAGATACACCCAGAAAATGGAGCTACGTTCACGAAGAGTAATTAGAATGCGATCACCCGAGGAGGGTCCCCGAACTGGAGCTGGTCCTGGAACGGGCGTAAGAGCGAGCGGCCAGCGGCTGGAGGGCGATGTGCAAGAGCGGGCCACCAGCCGGGTTCAACCCGAAGAGCTACCGCCACACGGAAACAGCAGCCATCGACAACACCCAAGAAACGCTGCGCCTACGAGACGTGTTGCGACTGCCAGACGACAGTCGTCCACACTTGTGGGTACCACTAGGCGCCGGATCATGTGGACACACGAAATGAATGAATTCGTGATCCGCGCCTATTACATCTGCACTGCTTTGGAGACGGACATGAGCGGTCGCCCTCGAATACTAACAATGTTCGAGGAAGCGTATCCAGAGTTCGTCGGGAGGCTTGATCAGAACGCGATGAACGCGAGGCGTAGAGCGATAGTACGCAACAACATGCTCTCCCAAACGCAAATCGACGAGATCAAGCAGCAGGTGCAGAGAGAAATAAGCTCCAGGAACAACAGAGCAAGCGATGTGTCGAGACGAAGTTCAGTACGGCTGAGCAATTCATTCGCGAGTGGGGCACGCGAATCAGCACCAGTGGAGGCCACAGTACTACAACCCCCTGAGCCGGAAGACCCACAGCCAGATCAACAACTACTACGCGATCTGGTCTTCCACTACGACGAGGCGATCTCACAGTTCCGCGACACAGACCCATTGTCGCGCCCCAGGATCCCGAAGTTGCAGCATTCCCGCAGGCTGACAAGTGCAGTAAAGCTCATGAACGAGCACGTTCTTCCGCTGCACTTGGTTGATGCTGAGAACATGGAGGAGCTGCAACTGAAAGTTTACTGTGCTGCTGTGGCGACCGCCAAAAGTTTAGGATACCGTATTAGGCCAAGAGGCGGACTGCTCCAACATCTCCGTGAAAGGCGTGAGCCTCCATGGCGAAGGAGATTGGAGCAACGGATCCTAAACAAGCGCTCCGCAATTGGAAGACTGATGGCGTACAAAAGAGGCAGCAGATCGGCGAAATTATGTCGCCAAGTTGCTGTGATCGTGCGACCTACTGAACTTCGCCAGCTGGGAGCTCACCAGCTGACGGAAAAACTCGACACACTGGTACAGCAATTGAGCGTCCTAACTAAACGGCTGAAACGTTACTCTGACTCTGCAAAGCGCCAGGAACAAAATCGGATGTTCAGAGATAACGAAAAAGCGTTCTACGACCACATTAGCGACGAGAAGCCCGACTACCGCGAAGGTTTGCCAGATATTAGTGATGTGACGAACTTCTGGGCTGGTATTTGGGAGACCCCAGTACAACATCGCGACGGGCAAATGTGGTTAAGACGGGAGGAGGAGAGTTGTGGTGAAATTGGAGAGATGCCAGCTATCATCGTCGAAGAGAACGATGTCCGCGAAGCCTCGCGGTACCTGAGGAACTGGGCAGCACCGGGCCCCGATGGTGTTCAGAACTTCTGGCACAAGAAGCTGACCGTCGCACATCAAAAGATAGCTGAGTGCTTCAACAAGGTGCTACGTGACCCACACAACCTCCCTGAATTCGCCACCCGTGGCGTCACATTCCTCCTCCCGAAAGACAGCAACACATTGAACCCATCAAAGTACAGGCCGATAACGTGCCTATCGAGTCTGTACAAGATATTAAGCAGCATCATAACCGCCAAAGTTTCTGCCCACTGCGAACAACACCATATCATCGCAGAAGAGCAGAAAGGATGCAGAAAAAATACGCATGGCTGCAAAGACCAGGCCATCATCGACGCAGCCATAGTCGGCCAGGCGGTTTATAATCAGCGGAACCTAAGCATGGCCTATATCGATTACAGGAAGGCTTATGACTCCATACCTCACTCGTTTCTCGTCCGGGTATTGGAGCTCTACAAAATTGATCCCGTCGTCGTTAGGTTCCTGCAGCATGCGATGAGGCAGTGGAGCACGTCTCTGCACCTTAGTGATGGGGAAAATGTGTTGCAGTCTAGAACGCTGCAGATAAAGAGGGGGATATTCCAAGGCGACTCTTTCAGCCCGCTTTGGTTTTGTCTGGCACTGAACCCCCTCAGTAGGACGCTCAATAGAAACGGTCATGGCTATAAAATAAGGTATGGCGACGGCGCCCACGAAGAAGTGACCCATACCTTTTACATGGACGATCTCAAGGTCTACGCTGATTCACGTCAGCGTCTAGGTGTAGCTATCCGGGTTGTCGAAGACATAAGCAGGGACATCTGTATGGAGTTCGGCCTCGACAAGTGTCGCTGTGTCCACCTGCTGAAAGGACAACTTACCGAATCCGGAGGCTACGAGGTCTATGACGGCGAGTTTATAAGAGACATGGTTCGTGGCGAATCCTATAAATATCTTGGATTCCGACAGCTCACCGGGATTCGCCACTCCGACATCAAGACGGAGCTGCGAGACAAGTTCTTGAGTCGAGTGAACTGTGTCCTGAGGACTTTCCTCAACGCGGGGAACAAGGTACGCGCGATCAACACATTCGCGGTTCCCCTGCTGACCTTCAGTTTTGGTGTAGTCAAATGGAGCAAAACTGACCTAGAGGACCTTGAGAGGAGGATGAGGAAAGCATTCAAAGAGGCCGGAATGCACCATCCTCAATCGGCACTGGAGAGAGTTTCACTACCACGCAAAGAAGGGGGACTTGGGATCGTCGACATTTCTGCACTGTGTGTTGCCCAGGTACGACAACTGCGCGAGTACTTCGCAGAACGCGCCAACCAAAACGCGCTATACCGGGCTGTCTGCGCCGCCGACAGAGGATACAGCGCTCTGCACTTGGCGCAAGCGGAGTACCAACTCAACTGCAATCTGCAGACAGTGGAGGAGAAGATTGCAGCTTGGAAGCAGAAGGCAGTGCATGGTGCCCACCCCCATCAACTGGACCGGCCACACGTCGACAAGGCCGCATCTAATCTGTGGCTAACGCGTGGTGAACTCTCTTCAGTAGTAGAAGCCGACATGATAGCCATCCAGGACAGGATAATGCCGACGAGAAACTGCAGGCGGTACGTCTGGCATCAAGACGTTGATGACATTTGCCGGATGTGCCATCAACCAGGTGAAAACATAGAGCACATTATGGGAGGCTGTCCCGTTTTGGCCAACGCAGCCTACACCGAGCGCCACAACAACGTGGCCCGTATTGTTCATCGACAACTGGCGCTCCAATGTGCTCTACTGGAAGACAACGTACCAAACTACCGGTACCTGCCTGCACCTGTTCTGGAAAATGACCGTTTCAAGCTGTACTGGGATCGCACTGTTCTGACCGACCTCTCGATCCACCACAACCGCCCAGATATAATGGTTTACGACAAGAGCGACCGCAAAGTCACCATCATCGATGTCGCTATTCCACTGAACCAGAATCTGGAGGAGACCCACGGTCGCAAAATCTGCAAGTACCGACCATTGGCCGTGGAGCTCAAGGAACTGTGGGGGCTAAGGGAGGTCCCAAGAATTGTTCCAGTCGTTCTCTCTGGAACTGGAATTATCCCGAAGACACTTCTGGAAGCGCTAAAGGTGTTGAACATCGAGAAGGAATTGGCCGGCATCCAAAAGTCGGTCATCCTTAGCACCTGCGCGATTGTCCGACAATTCCTCGGTCAGGACTAAAACAGCACGAGCATGCAGATACGTGCATTCCGCAGAGCCTAGTCCCCCTTTGGCATTCAGAAGCCCGGGGGCAGGTGAAAATTCTGGCTAGGTTCGCCTAGTTAAGAAGTGAGATAAGTCTGCCAAAAAAAAACAAACATACAAACATACAAACATACAAACATACAAACATACAAACATACAAACATACAAACATACAAACATACAAACATACAAACATACAAACATACAAACATACAAACATACAAACATACAAACATACAAACATACAAACATACAAACATACAAACATACAAACATACAAACATACAAACATACAAACATACAAACATACAAACATACAAACATACAAACATACAAACATACAAACATACAAACATACAAACATACAAACATACAAACAGATTAGAGGGCAAGCTGAATAAAACCGTTTAAAAATAAAAGATTTCGAATGCTTATAGCTCGGAAAGGTGTTTGCATCAATTGATAGGAAATATCTCTGCGCATCTAACATAATGAGTGAAATGTTATTTTTCATGAGAAAAACAATTGAATAACTGTGAAATGTCAAGCGTTATCTATATGCCCTAACTGGCACGTTTCCCCATCTTCAAAATCAATGTATCCGCTTTACAAGTAGCAGGTATTTTTGTTCCCATCAAAATGTGTTTCCCAAACACGGACTTCAAAACCAAGGTGCCTGAGGGAATCCGCTTTGCAAATATATGCAAGCTGTGAATAATTTTGCACTCGCTTGCTTTGTGCAGTTTCTTAACTGAGGAGCCTGGGAAAATCGTCATTTCGGACGGATACGGATACTAGAATGACTTTAATCAAATATTAAAATAAACTCTGCTAAAGCAAGAAGGTAATTTTCCAAAGACTTTTGCAGCTTCTAGTACCGGGCCATACAATACTTGAGGTCGTTGCGGAACGATACCGCACGTTCTACATAAGGATCGTTCGCGATGAAATGGTCTGCCAGTCTCAACCCTTCGTGCAATTTTTCAGCAGTCATTTCCTGAATCTCATCACAAACTGTTTCTTGGTCTGAGTGTTGTAACATGTCCAGAAGATCATCATCATCCTTATCACCTAGTACCGGTTCCTTAATTAGCTGTTCAATATCATCGTCAGTCATATCGTCGAAGCCTTCCCCACCAATAGCATGAGCAAGAAGAATACCTTCAGAGACTACATTCAACACGTGGACGCTTGTTCACACACCCAGGTCAGATCGGCCACCAACAAGCATAGTGTAGAGGGCTTGATATTTGCGGCAGCCGCTCCAATATGTTTGATGTACTTTGTCATCGTAAAGGCCTTCCATGCGTCCGGTACACTAAGTGTTGGATCATTTTCGATCTCCTCTAAAATATATCACATCGTTCTGCCTATGTTATGCTCATTAAAATTTGCAATGATGCCCTGGCCAATAAATTGTATTAAGGACGTCGTGTTTGGATGCAAGAAGATTACTTTCACATTAGGGTGATCTATTATCGGATGTCCGTGGGCATTATCGACGAGCAGAAGAACATGAAAGTCAAGACCTTTCTCTTCCAAATAGGCCTTGACCTCTTGGATGAACATTTCGTCAAATCACTGCTTGAATACAATTGTCACCCATGCTTTCTGGTTCGTCATTCAGTGGAGTAAATCTTGATCTGCCCCCTTTCACGCACGAGGTCGCATATAATGGTGAATCATTAACGACTTCAAAAGTCTGTCACCCTATGCATTGTTGCAGAAGAGAAGAGTGATTATCTCTTTTGTAGCTTTGAATCCATCCGCAGTTTTTCGGATACGTACGAGATGGCATTTTCTTCCAGTAAAGGTCACTCTCGTCCGCGTTAAAGACTTGATGAGAATCGTATTTCCCTCTCAGCCAATTCCATTAGATATTTCTTGGTAGCGGTTTCGTCTGCTGGAGCACATTCTCCACGAAGTTTCACATTGTGAAGAAAATATCTTCAAAAATCCAAAACCATCCCGAGCCAGCACTGAATAACTTTTTTTTCGTCACTCTTGCCCGTTCTTGTTCAACAAGGTTGTTATATAGACGTTATGCCCCCTCTATGATGATTGGACCATCAAGTAGTAGCCTTTTCTGAGTGTGTTTTTCAAACCATAGATTCAGCACCTTTTCCATCTCTTTGACCGAAAAAAAAATATCTAGCATATGAAGAGTTCTTTGTGCAGATTGGTCCCAGCTATTACTGCTTCGCGAATTGTGTTCTCATATTTTTTTATCGTCCTTATCGTATAATCACTAATGTTGAACTTTTTGATCACTGCAGCCGGACTCTCACCTCAAGTAAGGTAGTTCATGATCTCGATTTTCGTTTCCAATGTTATGTACCGTTTCGGTTTCTTCGCCGCAGAAGCCGTAGCAATAGTCTCTATCGCAAGAGTTGTCGTAAGATTTTTTTATAATCGTCTCAGTCTCAGCCTCAGTTATATAAGTTTAAAGAAGCGAAACTCCTAACTGTATTGTTACTAGTATAGATGAACACTTTTCCTTAATTCTAATGGTTAGAATGTAGTAAACCGAATACTCGCGGTCGACTCGAGTTTGAAGGGTGACGAATTTTCTTCAGGAAAAGGAGAGGATAGAAGGATATTGTAACAATATTCACACTCATCGCGCTCAATTCTTTAACCTATTCTTATATCTATTATGTGCTTACATTTCACTTTATTCTATTGTTAATAAGAAGGGATCCGATTTCTCGCAAAGGAAAAGGAAATGGAGAATATAAGGATATAAGGACAATCACACACAATGATCGATATTTTTTAGGAAAACACATATCTGGGACATGTAATCAAGGTCTAACCGAGCCAACACATCTCTCACCGGCATATTAGGCCGCCTTTCTCTGACCCGAAGGAAGTTTTGACGTAGGACTACGTCTTTCATTTCTATACCGGGGTGTAAAATCAAAGTTTCGAAAACGAAAGCGTTACGCCGGAGACCGAGATTTTGAGCGTTAATAGCTCCTAAACAACTGAACGAAATGGTATGATAAACACTTCATTCGAAAGATAAAATGTCTACGCGTTATATACTTGTTACTTTTTGATCCAAAAACTTGTTTCAATAGTCTTAAAATTGCTTTCAAAACAGGCTATTGAAATCACCAATCGGTATATAAGCGAGCGGCGCTCGGAAATCCACTCAGTTCTAATTGAACAGCGATTGGAGCATGTTGTCGCTGTTGCGGTGAAGCTCTTTATTTATCATGAAAGCGCGGATGAACGGTGTCACCAAGAGCCTGTTTGTGCACCCTAGGCCAGAAGGGAATCTATCAGGAGGAGAGTGATGCCACAAACGGTTCCCAGGGAAGACATCGCTACACACACATACACGCGCGGCTATTAACAGGTGGTTATCGAGTTGGCATTAACCACTGGTGGGCTTCCAGTATCGAGGAAAATGTGGAAATATCTAATCGTTACTGAGAATAATCTGCCAGTTCCTCTGGGAATTTTCAAAATATATTCATGTGAAAGAGTTTAATTGAATGTTTTCTATCCATGTAACACTGTGACCAAATATGTTTCAATCAAGTGCTATTAACAGGTGGTTATCGAGTTGGCATTAACCACTGGTGGGCTTCCAGTATCGAGGAAAATGTGGAAATATCTAATCGTTACTGAAAATAATCTGCCAGTTCCTTTGGGAATTTTCAAAATATATTCATGTGAAAGAGTTTAATTGAATGTTTTCTATCCATGTAACACTGTGACCAAATATGTTTCAATCAAGTGCTATTAACAGGTGGTTATCGAGTTGGCATTAACCACTGGTGGGCTTCCAGTATCGAGGAAAATGTGGAAATATCTAATCGTTACTGAAAATAATCTGCCAGTTCCTTTGGGAATTTTCAAAATATATTCATGTGAAAGAGTTTAATTGAATGTTTTCTATCCATGTAACACTGTGACCAAATACATTTGGTTTTGTGGTTTTTCAATCAATCGCAATTAACAGGATAGCTTCAGAAGATTATTCTTCCCCATCAGTAGGATATTTCCGTATCCAATATTGTATGCGCCCGCAATCGATTATTGCTCAGTCGCCGAAAGTTCCGAGCTCAGAGAGTTCATTCCCCTCTAGTTTGCCTTCCAAATTGCCATCGTAAACCACACCTTCTCTCGATTCAATCACACACAAAAAGCATACTTAAGCGATATTCTGGTGGTGAAACACATTCATTTTTCGTGAGGACATCGACAAGACAACATCGTTGCCTAACGTGCTGGAGGAGGTGGACGGCGAAGGATCGACACATACACGCGCAGAACTCTTTCCGTTAGGATGCCATTCAGCATCTAGAAAGTTCCGGAAAGATCTAATCATTGCTGGAAAATAATCTGCCAGTTCCTTTGGGAATTTTCAAAATATATTCATGTGAAAGAGTTTAATTGAATGTTTTCTATCCATGTTACACTGTGGCCAAATATGTTTCAATCAAGTGCTATTAACAGGTGGTTATCGAGTTGGCATTAACCACTGGTGGGCTTCCAGTATCGAGGAAAATGTGGAAATATCTAATCGTTACTGAAAATAATCTGCCAGTTCCTTTGGGAATTTTCAAAATATATTCATGTGAAAGAGTTTAATTGAATGTTTTCTATCCATGTTACACTGTGACCAAATACATTAGGTTTTGTGGTTTTTCAATCAATCGCAATCAACAGGATAGCTTCTGAAGATTATTCTTCCCCATCAGTAGGATATTTCCGTATCCAATATTGGATGCATAAAACCTTGTGCCTCCAACGTAACGCTCTCGTTTTCGAAGTTCTCCAAATATTCATTCATTCAGATTCAACTTCATACAAATGATCTCTAAATCAACGATAGTCCTACGTCACCCTTGCGGTTATACCATAGATATAACCCACTTCATGTTTTTTAAATTCGATTTGGCAACAAGATACACCTCGCACGACCAAACAACGTGTTTGATGTCGTGGTACCCTTGGCTACGAGCACTAATGTACAATGTACATGATTTTTGCCAGAAATGCTTACCACAAATCCCGATTTTTGACATAGGACTATGTCTTTGATTTCTATATAGGGGGGTCACTCTACGAAAAAAATGAAACAAATTATTAGGAATTTTCAAACGCATATTACTCAAAATGGTTATTGCGACATATGTTGCGTTATATATCATTAGACAGGAAATTTGTCCACACGTTTTTTGCTTGAAACATGAACCGTGAATATAGTAAAAAATTGTAAGGGTTGTATCTAGGACACGACCGCATATTTTCGACGTAGAACTACGTAATTACATTATGCAATCCACTTGTTTTACTTGTTATTTTAGAATGCATCGAAATTTTTGTAATAGATCATATTCTTCGTTACAATTAAATTTGATGAACGTTCTTTTACGTACGATATGATGCCTAGGACTACCAAAATATGTGAACGGAAGAATTGTCAAACGATCATTTATGTTACATTTCCCTCTGAAATTATTGCACATCTCATGTTTACGTAGTTCTCGAACCGCGAAAGTTCATTCACCTCTAGTATCTGAGATAGCGATTTTCCCAGGCTTCTCAGTTTAAAAGTACGTTTTGAGGAAACATATTCCGGTCTGCACAACGACAGGCGAGTACAAAAGTACTCAACACCACAAAATACCCCCGACTTGCATTTGCAAAGCGGATTCCTCCAGGCACATTAATTTTGAAATCCGTGTTAGGGAAACACAGCCCAGAGGGGAAAAATACCTCCGACTTGCATGTTTTGACAAAGCGGTTTCCCCAATGCATATTGATTTTGAAGTCCGAAACTCAGCTCGATGGGAACAAAACAGCCCCAACTTGCATGTATATTTGCAAAGCGGATTTCCACAGGTACATCGATTTTGAAGTTTGTGTTGGGGAAACCGTAAATCGGGCCAATCAAAACTTGGCAGTAACACGGATAAGTAGAAATATTTCATACTAATTGATGCAAACATCTTTCCGATCTGTTAAGAAATGTTCGAGTTATAAGCATTCGAAATACGGGTAGGATTAGCACACAAATCGACAGAACAAATGTATGGGAAAAAGAAAGTTCTTCCAGTTGAATTTAAACCGTTTAGAGATTAGCAAATTGTAATGTATAGCATATCAAACAAATCTTAGAGCATTTCCGATTCGATTGGTATGCAAATCATGGCAAATCATTCGTTCACAGTAAAAATAGTTATCAACGTTAACTTTATTTCATAAAAACGGGACCTGTTTCTGATTTGGCACCATTCCTGAAAGACGTAGTTCTACGTCAAAATGTTTAACAATTTGACGATTTAATTGGGTATTCTTTCTTTCTTTCTTTGTTTTTAAGAGGCTTTAAACTTGGAAGTTCATTCGCCTCTACTAATTGGATATGTTTTCTTTCGATTACACTATCCACTCGCTTCCTCCCCGACGCAACGAGCAATCTTTTTGTCTAAATACGGGCGTTAGCTCATTAGTGAGTTGATACGTAAAATGAATAATTCTCCATTTACCGATAATAGGCATTAATTTCATATTATATTGTATGTTGTCCAATCAATTTGTGTTCAATTCATGTTTTTATCGTGTAGGTCTCACTACTACCAATTTGTGTAATTGTGGTCTAGAATGTCATAATATCGAGAATGTTGTTTGGTTATGTAAAATGCAATAAATGAATGAATCGAAAGGGTTTACGCTTGAGTAGTCGCGATCTTACAGGGCTATAAAGTTATTACCAACAATGTCGAAGGAGTTAATGCTATTTTTATCTACAATATACAATTGGTCTACAATTTTTGTGGTCATAGATTGATTTGACTCAGGCTTATTTTCATATATTTGCAAAGCGGATTTCCACAGGTACATCGATTTTGAAGTTTGTGTTGGGGAAACCGTAAATCGGGCCAATCAAAACTTGGCAGTAACACGGATAAGTAGAAATATTTCCTACTAATTGATGCAAACATCTTTCCGATCTGTTAAGAAATGTTCGAGTTATAAGCATTCGAAATACGGGTAGGATTAGCACACAAATCGACAGAACAAATGTATGGGAAAAAGAAAGTTCTTCCAGTTGAATTTAAACCGTTTAGAGATTAGCAAATTGTAATGTATAGCATATCAAACAAATCTTAGAGCATTTCCGATTCGATTGGTATGCAAATCATGGCAAATCATTCGTTCACAGTAAAAATAGTTATCAACGTTAACTTTATTTCATAAAAACGGGACCTGTTTCTGATTTGGCACCATTCCT
The DNA here is from genome assembly GCF_029784135.1 of Toxorhynchites rutilus septentrionalis. Classification (NCBI taxonomy): domain Eukaryota; kingdom Metazoa; phylum Arthropoda; class Insecta; order Diptera; family Culicidae; genus Toxorhynchites; species Toxorhynchites rutilus. Next base: position 129,854,124 of record NC_073745.1, read on the forward strand.
GAAAGACGTAGTTCTACGTCAAAATGTTTAACAATTTGACGATTTAATTGGGTATTCTTTCTTTCTTTCTTTGTTTTTAAGAGGCTTTAAACTTGGAAGTTCATTCGCCTCTACTAATTGGATATGTTTTCTTTCGATTACACTATCCACTCGCTTCCTCCCCGACGCAACGAGCAATCTTTTTGTCTAAATACGGGCGTTAGCTCATTAGTGAGTTGATACGTAAAATGAATAATTCTCCATTTACCGATAATAGGCATTAATTTCATATTATATTGTATGTTGTCCAATCAATTTGTGTTCAATTCATGTTTTTATCGTGTAGGTCTCACTACTACCAATTTGTGTAATTGTGGTCTAGAATGTCATAATATCGAGAATGTTGTTTGGTTATGTAAAATGCAATAAATGAATGAATCGAAAGGGTTTACGCTTGAGTAGTCGCGATCTTACAGGGCTATAAAGTTATTACCAACAATGTCGAAGGAGTTAATGCTATTTTTATCTACAATATACAATTGGTCTACAATTTTTGTGGTCATAGATTGATTTGACTCAGGCTTATTTTCATATATTTGCAAAGCGGATTTCCACAGGTACATCGATTTTGAAGTTTGTGTTGGGGAAACCGTAAATCGGGCCAATCAAAACTTGGCAGTAACACGGATAAGTAGAAATATTTCCTACTAATTGATGCAAACATCTTTCCGATCTGTTAAGAAATGTTCGAGTTATAAGCATTCGAAATACGGGTAGGATTAGCACACAAATCGACAGAACAAATGTATGGGAAAAAGAAAGTTCTTCCAGTTGAATTTAAACCGTTTAGAGATTAGCAAATTGTAATGTATAGCATATCAAACAAATCTTAGAGCATTTCCGATTCGATTGGTATGCAAATCATGGCAAATCATTCGTTCACAGTAAAAATAGTTATCAACGTTAACTTTATTTCATAAAAACGGGACCTGTTTCTGATTTGGCACCATTCCTGAAAGACGTAGTTCTACGTCAAAATGTTTAACAATTTGACGATTTAATTGGGTATTCTTTCTTTCTTTCTTTGTTTTTAAGAGGCTTTAAACTTGGAAGTTCATTCGCCTCTACTAATTGGGTATGTTTTCTTTCGATTACACTATCCACTCGCTTCCTCCCCGACGCAACGAGCAATCTTTTTGTCTAAATACGGGCGTTAGCTCATTAGTGAGTTGATACGTAAAATGAATAATTCTCCATTTACCGATAATAGGCATTAATTTCATATTATATTGTATGTTGTCCAATCAATTTGTGTTCAATTCATGTTTTTATCGTGTAGGTCTCACTACTACCAATTTGTGTAATTGTGGTCTAGAATGTCATAATATCGAGAATGTTGTTTGGTTATGTAAAATGCAATAAATGAATGAATCGAAAGGGTTTACGCTTGAGTAGTCGCGATCTTACAGGGCTATAAAGTTATTACCAACAATGTCGAAGGAGTTAATGCTATTTTTATCTACAATATACAATTGGTCTACAATTTTTGTGGTCATAGATTGATTTGACTCAGGCTTATTTTCATGTATGTCTTAACTATTTAGACTTGTGTTTGAATATGATACATGATGACTCTTTGTCTTCTTCTGCATGATTGAATAAACAGAAGAAAAGGGTGACAATGTCTTTAATGGTATTTTTGTGTACATTTTTAAACAGAATGCGGTACCGAATTCTACCACATTATGTCATCTAAACCATTGAAAGGATACAACTACATACAGGAAACGGTTTTTCCAGGGCATCCATTTGAAGTATCAAAAGAGAAAAAAATACAGACTTTGAACAACGAAAAACTCAATTTAAATGCAATTACTACACACAATTACAGTCCTATGTCAAGATCCCGTCCGTGCCCCTAGGCTCAAACCCATCAACTTTTTTTATCACAACTACTCTATAACAACATACAACAATAACACGTTGAATTCTGGAATCGAAGCCTTAAATCCACACTTAGAAAACATGAAATGAGTACATTATATACATTGGAATATTTGGCCCTTTACCAGGAACATACAACCTGCAACAGTACAACTAATATTATATTATGTACTACTCATAATACATGGTACTCACCATTCACAGTTCAGCACAACACACATAAACAATAACAAGCTGAATCTAAACAATAGCAATAGAACTGACAATTCGATTTGAGAAAGGTATCGGACAATTTCTATTGCTATAATACAAAGATAAACTGAATCGTTTGTTTGAAAGAATTTTTGGCAGATTTCGGCAGCATTAAAATGGACTTTTTGCCAGATTTTGAGTCTTTGAGGATACCTACATCGACTTTCAAAATTTCGAAAAAAATCTTAGTGCTACGAGCATCCTCAAATTGGGGTTAACTTCAAACGCATTTTTCTCGAAACTAGTTTTTAAAGCTGGCGTACGCGATATAGTTATGTACGGAAACCAGCCCAGCAGCACAACAATCCACACTACACATCAAGGTCAGAGAATCATCGAGCCGCGCAGTCATCATGTAAACATTTCCAACGAACCGTACGATGCCAAAATAAATTCCAGCGCTATCGCCATAGAAGACATCGTCAGCAGAATCCGGAGAACCAGATGCAACACGACACATCATGAACGGGAACCAACCAAGATTGAATTATGCTGACTTAGAAATTTATAGTTATAAAAGGCTTAGCGACAGGGAACTAGAGTTAGTATCTAAGTTGACTTTATAATCCAAAGTTCGGTAAATAAAATTTTGTTTTTTTTACACCACCTATGGTGTATAAATCATAACTGGCGCAGTCGTACGGGCCACTTCCTAAATCGCGTTGAAGTGAATTTGCGCTAAGTGCTAAATTAAATCGGAACTTAGAATCGAAACGTGGAAATAATTTCGCTTTCGCTAGTGCAGTGTTTGTGTCCGATACGTGACAAATTGAAAGACGCGGCGCTACATCGCAAAAACGTTTTCAGTGCGTGGAAATTCGGAACTGTTTTAATGAACATTTAGTGTGCTGTGGAATAGAGTACACTACGTGATTTTCTATTCGCGGTGTGAAGCTACTCGGTGAAAAACCATCTCCCAACACGTGGAGGATTTGCGGTGCTTCAATAAGACATTTCAAAGTGATTTAGTGAACTTCAATTCGAAGGAGTGGTTCCAGAACCTATCGCAGGATCATAGACGAATATCCGTTTGAGCCCTCACATCATACTCTGGAAACTAACTATGATTTTTACTTCACAGGACAACAGAAGGATGATCACAATTATCCTCTTATTCTTGATCCTATCCAATCCTATCCACTCATCCCACATGGAAATCATGGACCTAAATCAAAATCCTGGCGTTTTTGCTGCAAAGACAGGGAAAGTTTTCATAAAAGAAGGTTTCCACACATTATTACATAGATTTAATTTGAATTCATTCAAAATTATATTAAAACAATACGAACCAATAATAGCTAAATTAGAAGAAAATCCAAAATTTTGTGAAATTGTTAAAATCATCAAACAAAAACATAATCAAGCAAATTTTGTAATTGAAAACTTAATACCTAGGAAAAGGACGAAAAGGTCACTAAACTTTTTAGGATCAGCCATCAAAATGATAACTGGAAACCTAGACAACGAAGATTTATTAAAAATTGAAAATCAAATTCAGACAATACAAAGTTCAAATAATGCACTTATCACAGAAAATAACGAACAAATAGCAATAAACAAATTATTTGAAGAAAGAATAAACAATTTGACGATACATGCATTTAAACAATCTATAGCAATCAATGATATTATCAAACAAGCTAGGTTGAACTCAGAATACTCAATTAAATACGAGCATACATTACACATACATATTATGATATTCAACATCGACGCAGTTAGGCATCAGCTGGAAGACCTCTTCGAATCTATACAACTCATGAAAGTCGGAATAATTTCCAAGCTACTCCTGCAACCATCAGAATTGGATTTCGCAACCCAAATCCTAGAATCACAAGGCATTAAAATTCAAAGCTATGATCAAACTTACGAGTTTTAAAACCGATAGCTTTCCATAGCGGGTTAAACATAACAATTCTCGTTAAAATACCAAAATTAAGACAAGGCGATTATGAACTACTCAAATTAGAAACAATACCCGTAAGAAACAAAATTATTGCAATAAACGCAACAAATGCTGTTATAAGCAACAACGAATCATATTTAGTAATATACCCATGTTCAAATATCGAAGAAAATTTCATCTGTGACATCCAAAATTTGTTCAATGTTTCCACTGACAATTGCATACATACAATATTAAGAGGAAATACAAGTAATTGCACCTTTATCGAATCATCAAAAACAGCAGAAATCAAGACAATCGAAGACGGCGCCAGTGGTTGTGTGGTTAGCGTAACAGCCTCACAATCCGATCGGCCTGGGTTCAATCCCAGCTGGCGTCGTTGGGATTTTCTGAGGCGAAAAATCTCTGGTTACGTCTTCCTTCGGAGGGGAAGTAAAAGAAGTTGGCCCGGCTCATGAGTTGTTGAGTCTGATAGGTAGGAACAGGTGGAGTCGCCTCCCTGTTGTCGGTGATTGGCACTAAAGAGGCCGACGAAAAATAAGCGAAGATAAAAAAAAAAAAAAAAAAAAGGTTCTCAAATGGGGATCTTGGGGAAAGGTTCTCAAAAAAAAGGTTCTCAAATGGGGATCAACACTAGGGTAGGAGCCTACCTGTTGGTCTCAAATGTTCCTATCTCACGCCTCCACGAAGATCATATGACGACATTTTTAGATCGGGCGTGAACTGGAAACACACACCTGGTCTTGGCTCCGAGAACGGGTGTCGAAAGTGGCTAATCGAGGGGGTGCGAGCGAGTCAGAGCGCTATATCTCTCCCGGGGAAGGCCTCCCGGGTCATGGAGGCCTTGCCAACCCGCTGTCTCCCGGGCAAAGGAGATACACCCAGAAAATGGAGCTACGTTCACGAAGAATACTCAGAATGCGATCGCCCGAGGAGGGTCCCCGAACTGGAGCTGGTCCTGGAACGGGCGTAAGAGCGAGCGGCCAGCGGCTGGAGGGCGATTTGCGATTGGAGCAACGGATCCTAAACAAGCGCGCCGCAATTGGAAGACTGATGGCGTACAAAAGAGGCAGCAGATCGGCGAAATTATGTCGCCAAGTTGCTGTGATCGTGCGGCCTACTGAACTTCGCCAGCTGGGAGCTCACCAGCTGACGGAAAAACTCGACACACTGGTACAGCAATTGAGCGTCCTAACTAAACGGCTGAAACGTTACTCTGACTCTGCAAAGCGCCAGGAACAAAATCGGATGTTCAGAGATAACGAAAAAGCGTTCTACGACCACATTAGCGACGAGAAGCCCGACTACCGCGAAGGTTTGCCAGATATTAGCGATGTGACGAACTTCTGGGCTGGTATTTGGGAGACCCCAGTACAACATCGCGACGGGCAAATGTGGTTAAGACGGGAGGAGGAGAGTTGTGGTGAAATTGGAGAGATGCCAGCTATCATCGTCGAAGAGAACGATGTCCGCGAAGCCTCGCGGTACCTGAGGAACTGGGCAGCACCGGGCCCCGATGGTGTTCAGAACTTCTGGCACAAGAAGCTGACCGTCGCACATCAAAAGATAGCTGAGTGCTTCAACAAGGTGCTACGTGACCCACACAACCTCCCTGAATTCGCCACCCGTGGCGTCACATTCCTCCTCCCGAAAGACAGCAACACATTGAACCCATCAAAGTACAGGCCGATAACGTCCTATCGAGTCTGTACAAGATATTAAGCAGCATCATAACCGCCAAAGTTTCTGCCCACTGCGAACAACACCATATCATCGCAGAAGAGCAGAAAGGATGCAGAAAAAATACGCATGGCTGCAAAGACCAGGCCATCATCGACGCAACCATAGTCGGCCAGGCGGTTTATAATCAGCGGAACCTAAGCATGGCCTATATCGATTACAGGAAGGCTTATGACTCCATACCTCACTCGTTTCTCGTCCGGGTATTGGAGCTCTACAAAATTGATCCCGTCGTCGTTAGGTTCCTGCAGCATGCGATGAGGCAGTGGAGCACGTCTCTGCACCTTAGTGATGGGGAAAATGTGTTGCAGTCTAGAACGCTGCAGATAAAGAGGGGGATATTCCAAGGCGACTCTTTCAGCCCGCTTTGGTTTTGTCTGGCACTGAACCCCCTCAGTAGGACGCTCAATAGAAACGGTCATGGCTATAAAATAAGGTATGGCGACGGCGCCCACGAAGAAGTGACCCATACCTTTTACATGGACGATCTCAAGGTCTACGCTGATTCACGTCAGCGTCTAGGTGTAGCTATCCGGGTTGTCGAAGACATAAGCAGGGACATCTGTATGGAGTTCGGCCTCGACAAGTGTCGCTGTGTCCACCTGCTGAAAGGACAACTTACCGAATCCGGAGGCTACGAGGTCTATGACGGCGAGTTTATAAGAGACATGGTTCGTGGCGAATCCTATAAATATCTTGGATTCCGACAGCTCACCGGGATTTGCCACTCCGACATCAAGACGGAGCTGCGAGACAAGTTCTTGAGTCGAGTGAACTGTGTCCTGAGGACTTTCCTCAACGCGGGGAACAAGGTACGCGCGATCAACACATTCGCGGTTCCCCTGCTGACCTTCAGTTTTGGTGTAGTCAAATGGAGCAAAACTGACCTAGAGGACCTTGAGAGGAGGATGAGGAAAGCATTCAAAGAGGCCGGAATGCACCATCCTCAATCGACACTGGAGAGAGTTTCACTACCACGCAAAGAAGGGGGACTTGGAATCGTCGACATTTCTGCACTGTGTGTTGCCCAGGTACGACAACTGCGCGAGTACTTCGCAGAACGCGCCAACCAAAACGCGCTATACCGGGCTGTCTGCGCCGCCGACAGAGGATACAGCGCTCTGCACTTGGCGCAAGCGGAGTACCAACTCAACTGCAATCTGCAGACAGTGGAGGAGAAGATTGCAGCTTGGAAGCAGAAGGCAGTGCATGGTGCCCACCCCCATCAACTGGACCGGCCACACGTCGACAAGGCCGCATCTAATCTGTGGCTAACGCGTGGTGAACTCTCTTCAGTAGTAGAAGCCGACATGATAGCCATCCAGGACAGGATAATGCCGACGAGAAACTGCAGGCGGTACGTCTGGCATCAAGACGTTGATGACATTTGCCGGATGTGCCATCAACCAGGTGAAAACATAGAGCACATTATGGGAGGCTGTCCCGTTTTGGCCAACGCAGCCTACACCGAGCGCCACAACAACGTGGCCCGTATTGTTCATCGACAACTGGCGCTCCAATGTGCTCTACTGGAAGACAATGTACCAAACTACCGGTACCTGCCTGCACCTGTCCTGGAAAATGACCGTTTCAAGCTGTACTGGGATCGCACTGTTCTGACCGACCTCTCGATCCACCACAACCGCCCAGATATAATGGTTTACGACAAGAGCGACCGCAAAGTCACCATCATCGATGTCGCTATTCCACTGAACCAGAATCTGGAGGAGACCCACGGTCGCAAAATCTGCAAGTACCGACCATTGGCCGTGGAGCTCAAGGAACTGTGGGGGCTAAGGGAGGTCCCAAGAATTGTTCCAGTCGTTCTCTCTGGAACTGGAATTATCCCGAAGACACTTCTGGAAGCGCTAAAGGTGTTGAACATCGAGAAGGAATTGGCCGGCATCCAAAAGTCGGTCATCCTTAGCACCTGCGCGATTGTCCGACAATTCCTCGGTCAGGACTAAAACAGCACGAGCATGCAGATACGTGCATTCCGCAGAGCCTAGTCCCCCTTTGGCATTCAGAAGCCCGGGGGCAGGTGAAAATTCTGGCTAGGTTCGCCTAGTTAAGAAGTGAGATAAGTCTGCCAAAAAAAGACAATCGAAAATCTTGGAGTAATGATTAAAAACGCAAGAAAACCAGTAACACTATTAAATGATTGTGGTTTTGGCCCGAGAAATCTAACAGGCACATTTCTCATAACGTTCGAGAACTGCTCAATTTATTTAAACGGAGTGCAGCACAAAACTCAAAACTACAATACAGAAATCAAACCGGCAGTTCTACCCCTGTACTCAGTTCACATCAACGAAATAAAGAAAGAGATGACACCCTTTGAACAATTGCATATTCAAAACCGCCACAGATTGGAACATATTGAAATAATGACGCAGAAAAGTCGGACTATCACATTTGGAACAATTATAATGTTGTCAGTAATTGTATTAAAAATAATTTGGTTCATAATCAAAGAAACGAGATCAATTCGTTCGGTAATAACCATCAACCCAAACAATGTTAACGGGAGCCGAAACCTTGTCATAACATGTTGAACCGGGACGGTTCAATCTAAGATGGGGGAAGTTATGTACGGAAACCAGCCCAGCAGCACAACAATCCACACTACACATCAAGGTCAGAGAATCATCGAGCCGCGCAGTCATCATGTAAACATTTCCAACGAACCGTACGATGCCAAAACAAATTCCAGCGCTATCGCCATAGAAGACATCGTCAGCAGAATCCGGAGAACCAGATGCAACACGACACATCATGAACGGGAACTAACCAAGATTGAATTATGCTGACTTAGAAATTTAACGTTATAAAAGGTTTAGCGACAGGGAACTAGAGTTAATATCTAAGTTGACTTTATAATCCAAAGTTCGGTAAATAAAAGTTTGTTTTTTTTTTACACCACCTATGGTGTATAAATCATAACTATATATCAAGTTCAACTGAGCCGATTTATGTCACATTTTTATTAATACAATCTGGATGCATTTCTCTATGGCATGAACCAATATCAAAATTATATTTTTTAAATTTTACTAAAAAAATACGTGAAACGTAAGAAAAAAACGTTAAAACTGCATATATTTTTTTTCTTCATGCGGTCGTCATGTTGTCAAAAAAACATGTTTTTTACTTGTTCGAGGTTCATGCGATAGCCAGAAACAGAAGAACTGGAATCGTTTACGCCATGGCACGACATTTTGTTTTGAACCCCCTCACTTCATTTGCTTATAACTATTCTAGTTATGAACAGTTTTTATCCGCTCAATTTTTGTTTCATTGTCAAAAGATAGATAAACAAATAATTATATAATGGATAGTAAAAATATTCTTTGTTTTATTTTTTCGGAGATCGAAAAAACGTCCGAAATTCGTGCCTCAACACTAGAATACCACCTTAGGAATAAAACAAATAATACTTATCCAAAGCCTTCCTCCTCTATCTAATCAATTCAATACAGAGCATAACTTATCAACATCCTAATTCTTAATTCGTATGAACGTTATGAAATTGAATTGAATCACTCCAAAACCGCTTAATACACACCTGATTCCACGTTTGTTTAATAAACCCCCTAAGTCCACCAACTTTAAAGCGTTATGTTTTGAGCTTAAACTGTTGAATTGATGAAAAAGTGGTTTCACATAATATATTTTGTGTGTAATAATCGAACCTGATACCAACAAATAGAAGGACCAGGCCGAAATTAATACAAAAATATGGGTCTAATATTTTGCGATAAGGAACACAACTACCGCTTTTCACGGAAATATGAGAGCCATAGTGTGGTAATAGCGCGCCTTGAAATAATGAAACCCTACCAGAATGTTATTTTATGTTGATTATAGAGCGGCTAGAAATTGTAATTAGAAATACACTGGATTCTTTTTTACGCGATAGAAGCACTAAAAAATATTGCGTAGTTTTGAGCATATCACAATCGCAGAATAAAAAAAGGAAAAAAAATTCAGTGTATTTCTAATTATTTCCAAATGCAAATCAACAAATAAATAAATAGTCCATGTAGCATTTTTTTAAGTGAGTTGGAAGCGGAATACAACGAACGATCGACAAGACCAATTATGATATTAAATCAACCAAAATAGTGTTATGCATGGCCATAGACATAATTACATAGTAGTATTTGAGAATGAGTAATTTTTATACTTCAATAAAATATCACTTCATGGCGAAATTTTCCAAGCAGCCCATCAAAAAATGCTATGACACTGATAGGAAAAAAGATGACCCCGCTGTTAAAGTTCAATACTTTTATGGAAACCACGCTTTATTACGCACTAACCAAGGAAAACATCACACAAAGGAAATGTTTAAGATTTGTTGAAATTCGCTAGGTTTTGATTTTTTAAACCTCGATTCATGCAATCCACCTGTTGGGCCTAAGTAATTAAACGCTATTCAAACAGGAAAGATTCCCAAATCATCCGATAAGCAATCATTTTAACTGTTCAGTTATTCGACTTACTTTCTAGCAGAGAACTGCTCCAAATATGGAGAGAACCACAGTGGCTCCTCGCTAACAGAAACAAACAGAAGCAGACACAGCTTATTTGTCGAGTCATGCTCCATCGCGATAACATATCCATTCAGCTATGGATTGCTCATCTCTACTCCTGCTTCCATCGAATCTGGTTGCAGCGTTATTATGAAGCTTTTCAACAATTGGACAAAGAAAAAAAAATATCCACCATATGTGTAGAAGCTCCCTTTTCATCCCCGCCAGTGTGCCTCTCTGTTGTGACTAGAAAACAAAGCATAATAATCGAAATTACCAATTTAATTTCCAATAGAAATTTCGATCATTACCTATCATTATTATTATTTTCGTTGTTCTCTTTAATCTCTCACACATGGCTGATTGAGTGGCACCGAGAACGGGCTGAACCCAGCCCAGAAGCACAAACCCTTCTCTGCCTGAATAGAGTTGAAGATGACTCAATGGATTCGAGTCCAGATCCATTCGGATTGCCAACAATCCCATCCATCCCTGATCCGAAGAAGTAGAAGTGTCTATTAGCAGCAGACAATAAGTGTGGGTACTTGAAAAAGCTACGAATGGTTCAAGTGCCCTCCGCTCGCTATGATGCCACTATACTATGCATCCAACAGGTATGGGAGATGCTGATGATGATAATTATATCCGATTATCTCGGAATTTGACTGATGGATGTTCTTGTTAGAGGTTTCTAAACAAGATTTTTTTACGCTTTCGATTTCGCGCTCGCGTTCAAAATTTCTGTTAATAAGCCTGGTCATATTCGTTCCTGGTGTTGCTGTGGCTACTGCAAGGCGTCAGAAAGGATCGGAGGATCGATATTAGAGCAAATTAAGTTCTAATTATCCCTCATCCGGTCGTACGGGAAACAACATACACATTTTAGAAAAAACGTTGTGCTGCGTGTTAATGATTTTAAGGTAATTTTCGTTACTACTTGAGTTGTAATTTTCTTGTACCTAGTAAACGAAAAGTCAACTTCATTACATGGCTGTATGTCGGAACACAGCGAATAATATTCTTCTCGAAATACAAACACAAAATTCCACCAAACGGCAGCAGACCGGCATCATCCCAGATTAAAGTTCCGCTAGAGAAGCAGGTCATTAAAGAACAAAATCTGCTCGAGTTTAGAGCCCTCCATGAGTTAGCTTGCGCTTCGCGAGAGAAGCTCCATTCCCGTGTTTAATGCGCCACGAGCGTTTTGCTGGAAATGATGAAATTATACTCAATTGGATTACTTTGTACTTGAAGGTGATCATTAAAACCAACTTCCTGTACGGGAGATCTTGATTAAGTCTTTTATGAAGCTGTCAATCACTGATATCTTGTAAAACTGTTCCTGTCCCGAGTGCGCCGGGCACAAGACGAACACGACCATGCGTACAGCTTAATTGGCAATTTTGATACCTCGGAGCGGTTGGTACACGCCAACACTCGGAAACAGCCGCTGGCCAGGAGAGCACACAAAAGTGAAAATTTAATTTCACCGCTGCGGCGAAAGCACGCATCGCAATTTTCCTTCGCTTCATCGGGTCCGCTTCCCTAGGTACCGAGAACAATACATAATTTAACAACTGTGTGTGAAAGTTGAAGTGGTCAAAGCTGCGGCAATTGATGGCTACCTGGGGGATGGCTTATTAATTCAAATATTTCCACAATAGAATATTAAATTGTTTCTTTTGCGTGTGCGTGAGATTGTTAAAAACAAAATTTGGAACACCCAACGGACTGCCTCATAAAAATTGGTCTTTTACAGGGGATATGGAAAATGTGAGTGCCAATGTTTTCAGTCACAGTTTCTTTCAGTTTGGTTTTTTACATCCTGTCAAATATAGACCGGGAGTTTTTATTTTTTTAATCTTCCCACTGTTGTTGAGTTTTTTCATGTTAGTACTACTGTCAGTGGTCTTAATGTCAATTTTGAGCGTGATCTGTCATTTAGTTAGTTTATCGCGTCATTAAGAACCAGTTAACTGTTTTTTTTGCTCGGCGATATGAATAATTGATGTTGCAAACAAAATTGCGAAACGTTGAAAATGTTGCAGAATACATTTGGTAACTCAACTACGCCGAAAACACGGGTGTATGAATGATATAAGTCATTCAAAGACGGCCGATAAGAGATGAACGATTTGTCACGTCAAGGACGCCATCAACCTCTTCTACTGAAGGAAAAAACGACAAAATAAAAGGAACGATGCTCGAAAATCGTGATTTAGGTTTGAGAGAGCAAGTTGATTTCGGTTGATGTTTTGGGCATGAAAGAAGTCACAGCACGACTAGTGCAAAATAAACTCATTTTTTTTCAAAAATTTTATCGCAAACAAGTGGCTGGAGACATGCTTGGACGATCAAATTCGGATCCCATGTTCATATCCAACGCATAATTACCGGTGATGAGGCATGGGTGCGACTTTTCCTATTTCCTCAACAACTTCCCTCAACTCAAATCACCGTTTCTTGGGATCCGTTTTTGATGTACAGGGGTTTCCATTTCGGGCTTCCGAAAGTATACAGCCCTGCGCTGACAACCGTTTGACATAGCTGTCAACCAAAGCGTCATATCGTTAGTTGAATGTCTGCCATTTTACAATATGGATCGTTTTAGCATCGCACAACGTGTTAATTTTTTTAAATTATACTAAAAAAATGATGAAAAACCGGCAAATGTTTTTCGAGCATTACGGACGGATTTTGGTCGTCATGGGCGGCCTACAGAGCACACAATCGCTAATGTAGTGCGTTAATTCGAACAAACTGGATCAGTAGCGGATATTGTGAAACCTGTGCATCATCGTAATGTGCGTTCGGCCAAAAATATTGCTGCTGTTGCTGCCAGTGTGGAGGATGACCCGAATGTTTCGATACCACGGCGTGCTCAGCAATTGGGCTTGTCAAACACATCATTGTGGCGAATTTTGCATTTGAACATCCATATACATCCATATAAAGTCCAACTGGTACAAAAATTAGAGCGTGGTGACCATGGAATGCGTCGGGCATACGTCGATTGGGTGAACGAACAACAGCAGCAAAATGCTGAATTTTCGCATCAAATTTTCTCCTGCGATGAGGTACATTTCGAGCTCGGTGGCTATGTGAACACCCAAAATTTCCATATATGGGGCTCAGAAAATCCACACGTGATTGTTGAGAGGCCATTGTTTGGTGCGCATTATGGTCTGGTGGAGTCATCGGGCCGTATTTCTTTGAAAATGAGGACGGCGAGACGGTAACTGTGAATGGTGAACGCTATGGCCGCATATTAACCGATTTTTTTTGCCACAAATCGAAGATATGGATACGGATGACATGTGGTTTCAGCAGGACGGCGCCACGTGCCACACAACACGACCGAACATGGCCATATTGCGAACGAAATTTGAGGGACACATTATTTCGCGTTTTGGTGATGCCAATTGGCCGTACAGATCATGCGATTTGAACCCGCTAGACTTTTTTTTGTGGGGTTATGCGAAAGACCGTGTCTATGCCAACTCTCCGCAAACTCTTGAACATTTGAAAGACAACATTCGTGAAATTATTACCGAGATACCGCCCCATATGTGCCGGAAAGTCATCGAAAATTACCTGTTCCGGATCAAGGTGTGCGAGGAAGCCCTAGGTGGACATTTGAATGATGTTGTATTTCACACATAATGGCATAAACCAAACTTTAATTTGAAATAAAAGGTTCATCGAAATTCGAATTCTAAGTGTGTTTTATTTCAATTTACTTTCGGAATTTAAAGTTGGAAAACCCTGTATTGTAACAATTACTGAATACAGCTACAAAAAGTGATTTGATGACTGGATTGTTTGTTGGAAAAAGTGTATTGATTCAGAAGGGACCCATTTTGAAAACGGTAATATAGATTTAGATAATTTAGATGAGCATCCTTGGCCGAGTGGTTAGCGTCTCACATTATCATGCCAGTTGTACGGGTTCGATCTCCATCCGGGCCGGTGGATTTTTCATCAGAGAAATTTCCTTCGACTTGCGACGATGCATTCAAGGCGTGTAATTCGGCTTAATAAATCTCAACTATGTATTAATAAATGCCGCTAGTTGATGTATACGTTGAGACGGCAAAAGTTTCTCAGGGAACGTAAACGACCTTTCAAGAGGAATATAAAATTAGATGAAAAAGAATGAATTTTCTTCAAAAACACAAATTCCCGATACATATTTACAGAATGTATTTTTAACACGGAGCTATGTATCTTTTTCTTCCTTCCAAAAATTAGAACAACCTTAGAGGGCCGTTGATTTGTAAGCATAAAAAGCATCAGAAAAACAACACTGAGGGAGCCAAAGGCTATCCCAAAGATCGTGTTTGGGAAGTATTTCGAGGATTTGAAAAAGCACTGGCACAATTGCACAATATCCAATAGAGCTGCTATTTTGTTTTTTTTTGTTCAAAAAACCAAAATTCTTGTTATTTTCCGAACACTTGGTCGAGGCGAGGTATGTATTATTAATGGAGTATAAAAGAATAAAGGAATTCATCGAAATCTGAATTATTCGTGTATCTTCAAGGTTTTCTCAAACTACTTTTGGAAAAGAGACCCATTTTTCAGAATGAAGTGATACCTCAGACTCCTATATCCAAATTTCTTTTAAAATTCTATCGCTAGTTTTTTTCTTATTCTTTCAAAATACTTACCTACCATTCTGAATCATATTCCGGACACTCTGTAATAATAACATGAAACGCTCAACGTCCTCATGATAAAACTAAAGGGTTACTCTATTTATACATTACAATTAGTATGTATATGGTTTAAATTGATGAAAATTGGAAGCATTCCCATTTCTCCATACATTTGTTCTGTCCATTTGTGTGGTTTCCCGAACAGAGCTGTCAATAAGGGGCAATTTATGCAGCCGCTAGAATAGAAACAACGAAGAGAATATTTGCGAAGTATACTCCACCCTTTCATAGTAAGCTGTCGTTAGCGTATAAGTATTGCATTTTGTCAGAATCTTTGGTCGAGAGTCGAGAAACGGTTTTTCATAAACGGTCATTCTCGCGATGTTTCATTTTTATTGCTGCGACTGTGTGCATCTGTTAGACGCGTGTTTGATGCTTGTTGAATGGCGATGCACGGAAGATGCCTCTTATTGTTCTTATTGTTGTGTATTGTTCTCGCAAAGAAAAAAGGATCATTGCTTCTCAAAATGATTCTACAAAATCTCGCAAGCCATTAAATCTTCTCAGGGTCCCCGGAACTTTGAACTAAAGAGTTATTTATGAAAGTTCGACGTATTCGCAAGATAAATCTCTTTTTCTTTCAAAATTAGGTTAATATTAACTCATAACATTAATTCATTAACGCTCCTACATTCATTATAATGTTCTTAAACGACCGATTACGCTTTGCTTTGTGTGTTCAGTTCTGTTCAAAAAAAATCCTTAAGCGTTAATTTGGAAAATTTTTAGCGGAAAATTTCGAAATGTAGCATCGGGGTGAAAATGATCAATCTATGCGTATATGCGACGTTCGATATGTCGCATTATGGGATTCGGTTCTAGTGGTTCTTTTTAGTAAAATAGTTTTTTCGCACTTGTTTGAATAGTAATTACAAGTATTTGATTACTTATTCAACTTATCAAGTATCGGCTAGGAGGGAATTAATATGTTAAGAGTCTAGAGATGCTTTGATGTTTTGAAACTAAGCTTCTTTGTCATAGTTAAGAATGGAAACAAAAAAGCTATTTATAAAAAAAAGACGGGTGGGTAATGTCGGGGACATAACCGGAGTGACGTGGGACTATACAAAGGGGACAGCTTTTGTTAAATATATATTTTAAATATATTGTTATATTTTCTTCTCCTACGTGAATACCTACCTATCTACCTGAAAAATGGATGAGTTTACTGTTTACTCTTTATGAACAAGCTTTGGCGTTGTGTTTTTGCGTTTTTTTATGAAGGCTCACCACCTAGCCCCGTACATGGAATACATCTTTACATTGTCTTTGATCCCCATGTACGTCCATCACGACCATTTGTTTTAGAAAGCATTGAACTGTATTTCCTAAACTCTTTTTTGGAAGGTTTAATGGCCCTGAAAAGCGCCTTGTTCCAATTTAGAATGGTTCCAATTTAGAAAACTTAGTACTCGTGGTTTTGAAAAAAAACCATTTCGAACGCCCTCGATGCCGCCTTGTTCTGGATTTGCCACCAAAGCAGTTTGTATAAAGAACAAACTTTTTTCTTTTGCGATTGCGTTTACCACTCGCCACTCGCTGCAACTGCCTGTTGTCTTGATGTCCACCGAACCGAATGTGTTCAGTTCCGAATTCGGGTTTTCTTATCGTCGCGAGCAGCTTTGCCAGCTAACTCGATCACTTCGGCGGCCGAAACTATATAACGCCGGCTAGGTGGACTGGTGCACTGGTACTAACGCGCTCGGCCTAGCTACCCTTGCGGGAAACTCCAGACCAACACGGTTCGAGCGGGATTTTGCCTTTCCCTTCACTTTTCCTCCTTTGCCATGTCCAGACATGGCTGCTTGGGTTGGTTTGTTGATGTGTTGTGATGCAAACCAATGTGGTGTACGGTTTGAATGAGAATGATCGTTACGGAAGGAAGGAAGGTCTTGTATTATAGAGACTTTAAACTATTGCAGTTCATTCGTCTCTAGCCTTGAGAAAGGCCATTTGAAAACTCTACTCTACTCTATTACTCTACTCCAGCGCTACCACCTCCGCCCTCTTGCCTTGAGAAAGGCACTCGATCCCTCGCCGTCCAGCCCGTCCAACAACGATGTTGTCCAGTCGGTGTCCACACAAAGAATGGCTGAAAAAGAGGATCGTTACGGCAGCGGAGCGGGGATTTTTAAGCTGACTGGCTGGCTCGAGAATTACGCATGTGTGAGACTGCGACCAATGTTCCGTTCATATTTTTTTTCCTTTCCAATCGTGCTTCATTCTATTTCGCTGCTGCTCTGGTTGCCCGTTTTGGTCGGTACGATTTGAGGAGCACAAAATGGACCAATCAAAAATGGGCACATAGTGCATTTGGACAATGCTTGATATTTCACAATTATTCAATTATTTATCTCAAGAAAAATGTAATGTTATTCGTTATGATAGATGCGTAGGTATATTTCCTATCAATTGATGCAAAAACCTTTGCGATCTATTGAGAAATGCTCGAGTTATAAGCGTTCCAAATCTTGCATTTTTTTCCTACTTGTTCAGTGCCTAGATTTCCATTTCACCCCCTATATCTTCCGGTTAGACGTAGTCCTACGTCAAAAATATTTTCAAGCAATTTAATAAGTGATTCGTTGAGAGCTATTGACAAAAAGAACCTTCAGTTGAGTATTGAACATGTCAGATTAAAAAAAGTTTAATATTAAATTGCATAGCATCTCTGAAAATTTATGTTTGTTTTCAGTAATACATTTGATCAATTTCACCCCGGTGATAAATTTGCCCCGGATGACGGTACTGCTTAGATTTTTTTTTTATCCCATTTATTTATTTATCAGGCTCATTAGCATTATCTGTAACAGAGCCGGGTTTTTATCGTGTACATGTACATATGTTTATGTTTCTATAAATTGTAAATTACACAGTAGAAGTAGTAGCCATTTAGGCGTAAGATGTTCTGTTACATTACATTATGGTAAATTACACTGTAGTAGCCATTTAGGCGTAAGGGTATTCTTTCTGTTCTTCCATTGTTCAGCAGACCGGACAGCGGAGACAGTTGATATTGATCATTGTTGGGTTATTTATAGAACAGCAGCCCGTTGTTTCTTGCAGAGCAGAGCAGTTGTATGGATGAATCGATCTTTGTTCCACCGTGGATCGATCTCCATAGCTGATGATGGTTGCGTGGACGTAGTTATTCTATAACAACACAAAGATGGTCAATTGAGGACCCTGAGTTTGAACTCACGATCGATCGCGTGTTGTAAGCGAACGTGTAACCAAGTGGCTACGAAGACCCTCCTCTGCTTAGATTGATGACCACCAAACATAAGGAACGTGATTTCGATCGATTCGAATTTTGTTTTTCGCATAAGCCCGCGGTTACATTGAAACAGAGTACGCACGAAAATTTGTTTGTGCGATAACTGACGAAGAAAAACAAACAATTTTGTTCGATATAAACTGGCGAATTCGAACGAAGCAAGGGGGAATCAGTGTAACCACACTAATACAATTCTCGCGTAACTTTTGAAAAGGTCCTATGTAACAAATGTAAACAAATCGAGTTAATGGATGCACGCTATTAGTTTTCAATCATTGAATGTATTACAAAAACAATCGTTCACGTATCTATCTTCTTCATCTTTTTATCGCCGATACAAAAAATATCCAATGTACAGATTCGAATTTTAAGCACCCGGCTGTTACTTCGGACGCCACTTTCCTCCGACGGCCGAAACGTCCGAAGTAACAAAGCAGTCAATACAACTCGCAGTCGTACTTCGGTCGTTTTGGAATTTGTTTTTTACAATTGTTGTTATCGATTTCAGTGCAATTCAACGAGTGATAACATTAATAATCAGTCTTTAGAACGATATGCTGATATTTGGATTGTTGTTTATTAGTTAGTTTCAAATTTTTATAGTGCAACGTAATATGTCCAATGTGCAAACGCGGGCAGTCAAAACGTCCAATGTAACATTTTTCGCTCCGAGGCTTCAACCTTAATCTCAAATCACGGAACAATAGTTACGATTGGTTTTACGGAGTTATTCTTGACAGCTAGTGGTGAAAACAGTGATAAAGATTGATAGCTTTTAAGACAATTCGCGAGATAATGTTCGGGTCTTCAACTACGTTTTTCTCGAGTTGGCGAAAATGTTACATTGGACCTTTTCAAAAGTTACGCGAGAATTCTATGTAGTTGTTTACTTCTCCCAATTGCATGCGTTTCGTGCAGTCTTATTTTCGTAAGAAACTGCAGGCAGTGTCACCTCGGCCTAAGGGTCGATTTCGTATGTAATGGTTTTTTTTTTTAAATAGAAACTGACTATCATTTTCATATGTCACTTCGTTAAAATTGTTCCAAAAGATGTCATGAGCTTCGCGTGTGAGATTGAATTCAGTTTCGTCTCTTTCGCTTCGTTTAATTTGATTTGTGGTGAAGAAAGTCTCAGATTCTCATCCCTGAGGACAGTTTCAAATTTTTAAATAAAGAAAGAAAATAGTTGAGTGATGTTCTCTGCTTATTTGAATTCGTAATTCCTACTATAACTCGACTAGTATTAAAATTATTCCAATTTATCCACAAAAATTTCATAATTGTAATAGAAAAATGTTCAACTGTTTAATATTCCATGCAGAAAACTTGATACTCTATTAGGGAATATTCATTCTATACGGAAAATTTAATCATAGTTACTTATTTTTATGTAAAAATGCGTTTATTACTACCTTAAATACAATCCTTTATTTGCTTCATGTACACATGCAATTTCTCCTAGTTTCGTATTTGCAAACAAAATTCCGAATATTCTGCCATCCGGCCTCAAGCTAGCCGGATATCCGGAGTCGGACCTGCGACTGTATCTATAACAGTAAAATAGAGCTCACGAGCAAAATTCTGTTCAACTAGACTCTATAATAGGGCTCAATATTCAATTTTAGAAATTTTTAATTCCTTATGTTCTATTTATTCATGACTATATTTCTTGAAAGAAATTCGTCCAAATTATTCACATTACACATCTTATTTCTTAAATAAAAATAGCAATACTTCATTTAAACCTTATGCCGGATGTGTCCAGCATTTTCAATTGGTCATTTGACAAATAATACGCATGAAGAAAAAAATGTAGAAATTGTTCCTAGTGACAATTTTTTGTTTGATTACAAGTTATGATCGAACAACTGGATGTGTTAATATAAAATAACTAACAATCTGAAAAAATATAAAAACGGAAACATTAATGAAGAATAATCTATTCTTACAATCAATTTTGGAGGTGACACTACCAAAGACCAGATGTCCTCTCCTTTTTACTCTTAAGGTTAAAATGAAGTATTGCTATTTTTATTTAAAAAATAAGATGTGTAATGTGAATAAATTGTACGAATTTCTTTCAAGAAATATAGTCATGAATAGAACAACATAAGGAATTAAAAATTTCTAAAATTGAATATTGGGCCCTATTATAGAGTCTAGTTGAACAGAATTTTGCTCGTGAGCTCTATTTTACTGTTATAGATACAGTCGCAGGTCCGACTCCGGATATCCGGCTAGCTTCGAGGCCGGATGGCAGGATATTCGGAATTTTGTTTGCAAATACGAAACTAGGAGAAATTGCATGTGTGCATGAAGCAAATAAAGGATTGTATTTAAAGTAGTAATAAACGCATTTTTACATAAAAATAAGGAACTATGATTAAATTTTCCGTATAGAATGAATATTCCCTAATAGAGTATCAAGTTTTCTGCATGGAATATTAAACAGTTGAACAATTTTCTATTACAATTATGAAATTTTTGTGGATAAATTGGAATAATTTTAATACTAGTCGAGTTATAGTAGGAATTACGAATTCAAATAAGCAGAGAACATCACTCAACTATTTTCATTCTATATTTAAAAATTTGAAACTGTCTTCAGGGATGAGAATCTGAGACTTTCTTCACCACAAATCAAATTAAACGAAGCGAAAGAGACGAAACTGAATTCAATCTCACACGCGAAGCTCATGACATCTTTTGGAACAATTTTAACGAAGTGACATATGAAAATGATAGTCAGTTTCTATTTAAAAAAAACCATTACATACGAAATCGACCCTTAGGCTAAGGTTACTTTGGATAGGAGTACGCACGAAAATTTGATTGTACGAATAGAAACAAACAATTTTGTTCGATAGAAGCTGACGAATACGAACGAAGCAAGGGGGAAGCAATGTAACCACACCAATACAACTCAATGTGGTTGTTTAGCTTCACTATTGCATACAATTCGTACGACCACTTTTCTGCATCCAGTGTCACCGCCGCCTTAGGCCGAGGTGACACTGCCTGCAGTTTCTTACGAAAATAAGACTGCACGAAACGCATGCAATTGGGAGAAGTAAACAACTACATAGAATTGTATTAGTGTGGTTACACTGATTCCCCCTTGCTTCGTTCGAATTCGCCAGTTTCTATCGAACAAAATTGTTTGTTTCTCTTAGGCCGTCTACACATTAGGCAACAGCAACCCGATCTATGTTGGCGATGTCAATCGCATCGCCAACTCAGCTCGGCACATTGAGACAACTCGAACGCGATGAATTCGTTAAGTTTTTATCCGTCATCATAAACTGCCTAATCGCTGGCAGAGATGCCATTTATTTATCTGCCGAAAAAATCATACGGAGAGCAAATTATGAAAAATTGGTTTGAAAAAAACTATTTTACTTGGGATTTTTCTTGACACCAGGCAAAGAAAAAATAAATAAAAACTTAATTTCACAAATCATCGAATCAAATTGAATGCATACGCGGCTTCTTAAAACTACAATAGAATCAAAAGGGCACATTTGAAATACAATTTACACTATAGCAGAAAAAAAATCTGCTTATCTGGCATTCCTGGATGTACTTTTTTCGAAGGTGTTTCATCTCATATATCAAACAATAATACCATTTTTATTTAAAAAATGTACCGTTGTGTTAATATTCCTTCGTGTGTACAATAGATTTCAGAATTTCTTTTGGGTTCTGCTTTTTTTCTAAATTCTAAATATTTCTAAAAAATGGATGTATATATTTATTTTTCGTTGGAGTAATACCACAAACCAGCAAACAATATTTACAAACATAAAAAAATCATTGAAATAAGAATACAGCCGAAAAGAATTATATAAAGAAAACAGAAAAATTTTCAACAATTCTTCTAAAGAATGATTTATGTATACACTAACGCTAAATATGAAAAATTCTCCCAGGGGTCACATATTCGCAGACCGCACCTTCGCACATGGTACAATCGAGAATCAGGGATGATAACGGTTTCCCGGGAAATCTGACCAGAATTATCCAATCTTAGGCTATCTGTTGGTATTTGTTGAATCATTATTATAACCGACGGCATCAAGCTAAAGGTGACATATTTACCTAACATACTTATTTCGGCTCGCTGATAACAACAGACAGCAACAATTGCTGTTAACTTGGAAAAACACATCCAGCGGATTCTGTGCTTCTTGCTCAATCTCCAATATTATACGCATCCTTGACCAATTCAGCACTCTTCCCGGACGGTATATCAAAAGAACTTGCATATTGATGGCATTTCCTAACGTCAAACGAATATATATTATATATAAACTAAACCAAAGTAGCAAAATACTTACATCTCGTTCGTTCATAGAAACAGATGCGCCAATATTGTAAACACTGTTTTGCATCACAACTGACAGATATTGAAATTCAATGAACGCAGAAATCAAAACGTCAACAGCAATTGAACGAAAAGGTTGCCGACACAAATCGCGCGCGACTCGACATGCTGAGTTGAATCGAAAAAGTTGGTCCGACCAAAGTTGCCAGTTGCCTAGTGTGTATGCTCCCATTTGATTACACATGTTCTCAACTTTTTTGACAGATTCGTTAAGTTGCTTTCCAACTTAGGTTGCCTAGTGTGTAGATAGCCTTAGTCAATTATCGCACAAACAAATTTTCGTGCGTACTCTGTTTCAATGCGAAAAAAAATCGAATCGATCGAAATCACGTTCCTTATGTTTGGTGGTCATCAATCTAAGCAGTACCGTCATCCGGGGCAAATTGATCACCGGGGTGAAATTGATCAAACGTATTACTGAAAACAAACATAAATTTTCAGAGATGCTATGCAATTTAATATTAAACTTTTTTAATTTGACATGTTCAATACTCAACTGAAGGTTCTTTTTGTCAATAGCTCTCAACGAATCACTTATTAAATTGCTTGAAAATATTTTTATAAATAGCTTTTTTGTTTCCATTCTTAACTATTACAAAGAAGCTTAGTTTCAAAACATCAAAGCATCTCTAGACGCATAACATATTAATTTCCTCCTAGCCGATACTTGATAAGTTGAATAAGTAATCAAATACTTGTAATTACTATTCAAACAAGTGTGAAAAAAATATTTTACTAAAAAGAACCACTAGAACCGAATCCCATAATGCGACATATCGAACGTCGCATATACGCATGGATTGATCATTTTCACCCCGATGCTACATTTCGAAATTTTCCGCTAAAAGTTTTCCAAATTAACGCTTAAGGATTTTTCTTTTGAACAGAACTGAACATACAAAGCAAAGCGTAATCGGTCGTTTAGGACCATTATAATAAATGTAGAAGCGTTAATGAATTAATGTTATGAGTTAATATTAACTTAATTTTGAAAACAAAGAGATTTATCTTGCGAATACGTCGAACTTTCATAAATAACTCTTTAGTAAAAAGTTCCGGGGACCCTGAGAAGATTTAATGGCTTGCGAGATTTTGTCATTTTGAGAAGCAATGATCTTTTTTTCTTTGCGAGAACAATACACTAATTGATCATATGTCGCAATTTGTTTCCCTGAGTATTTAACAAGAGGCATCTTCCGTGCATCGCCATCCAAAAAGCATCAAACACGCGTCTAACAGATGCACACAGTCGCAGCAATAAAAATGAAACATCGCGAGAATGACCGTTTATGAAAAACCGTTTCTCGACTCTCGACCAAAGATTCTGACAAAATGCAATACTTATACGCTAACGACAGCTTACTATGAAAGGGTGGAGTATACTTCGCAAATATTCTCTTTTCGCTATCCCCCCTCGTTGTTTCTATTCTAGCGGCTGCATAAATTGCCCATTATTGATCAGTAGTTTTGATTGTCTACAGCAGGGTTTCTCAAAGTGGTCGATATCGACCCCTATAAAATAACACAAGTTCTTATTTGAAAAATTAAAGATACCCCATAAGTTGTGTTACATGAACCAACCTGTTATAAAAATGACCAGAGTTGTCATTTTTCTGTATTTTTACATAGCTAAATGAAAATCTATATATTTATATTTTTAGCAAAAAAATCAGCATCAAAACACTAACGGAAAAAATGGAAAGAAAGGTTTATTTTCATTTCGAATTTATTGTTCTTAGTTATGGTTTGTTTAAGTCGTATCAATACAACAAAATAATTCATAAAAAAAAGTTTTCTCATAATAAATTGTATGATGTTTATACATGGTTTTGTTGAATTTTGCTTTTCCGAAATTTTCCGTCAGTTTCATCCTTGACGCTCATCCTAGAGTCGATATATAGTTCTTTGCTTTCAAAATAGAGTCCATCATTGTGGAAGCCAACCGATTTCAGAACTTTGTTTTGTTGGCATTGTGATGCGAGAATATTCACTCAACACACGCTGATGAATGTGGAATTATCAAGAAGTGTCCCAAAAACATCCTTAGCAGGAATGAAGAAGTGAGGTGACATTTCATATGATTCAACATTTTTATTAATCAAGGTACATATCTTCATGACTCAACGACAAAAAAAAACAAAGTTTATTAGTACTTCAGAGAAAAAGAAACTGTAATTAATTCAACATTGCAATTTGAATTTGATAAAAATATTATTAAATCCTGTATCTTTGCAGAAAATCTGTAATTCTGTATCTGAAATTTAGCGAAAAATCTGTTGAAATACGGAATATTCGGTAGATGTGGCAAACCTGAGAATGACTAATATCTTAGTAGAACATATTATTACTGTACATTTTAAAAACTCAACAAGACGATGAGTGTACACAAGATGGATATAAAAAAGTACAAAAAGTACAAGATGAAAAATTCGGCAGGTAAAAAAAAGTGAACAGGTTCGTGCAAGATAATGTGTTTGAGTGTACGAATTATTCAGGCATGTCAGCATTTCTCTGTATTTCAAACATATACGTGATTTAACACGAAGGAAGTCATCGTCAAACTCATGTCCAAACATGCTCCTGATATTTTACTGTATAACAAGCTTGCCCTTAGGTTGCAAGTTCATAAGCGTTCTGAAATACGTTGGATCTTGAGTGATAATGTACTCAACTTCTAATTTAATTCAAGACATTACAAGGTATTTACATAGCTAAATGAAAAATATCTTCTCGTTTTTCCATCATCATACATTGTCGCAAAAGGCTTCATTATGGGCACAAACAACGCGAAACAGAATTTTTAAAATCAACGAACGCGAAGATTTAAGGCTTTAAGTAACCAATATTGAGTTGTGGATAGATTGGCTTGCGATTAGAATGTTTTTATAGGTTGTGAGTAATTTGTATTAATAATTATTTATTACACTTGATATTTACTAAATTTTATCTCTATTTATTTAGTTGAATATGTTGAGAAAATATTTTTTACTGTATTTTTACTTTCAACACTTTTGGCTGTTTTGTCACATTACTTCCATTTTTTGGAAGAATGTCGAGAGTATGAATTGAACTCGTGATCTTCTGCGTCAGAGGTGCGGATGTAACTACTACGCCAGATCGCCTCCGTAATAAAATAATGTCAAGTTTTTTTATTTAACCATCTGCAATGTTTTCAAACTGATAATTATTCAGTATGAAACAAAAATTAAGCTATGATTTTCAAAAAAAATTGGCTATGGGGGTCTAAGGTACGACTTAATTCTGGAAAAGGGGTCTCTTGCTCAAAACAGTTTGGGAACCCCTGGTCTACAGCGTCATTAAGTACATTTTTTTGCTCGACGATTTTTGATATGATGTTGTCTATTCGAAACATTTTCCGTAGGGTCAAACTGTCAATAAAGAGCGCTGAATTTTTGACCATAAATGAAACGAATGTAATTGAACAAGCACCCCACTCTCCAGTTATGGTCCCATGAGACTTTTCCTTATTTCCGGGACCCATTTTGACAGCATTAAAGGCGTAAACACGAATTCGCTGCGTGAACTAAAGGCAATTCCTGAATACAGCTATAAAAAGCGTTTAAAAGAAAGGATTGTGCATTGGAAAAAGTGTATCGGTTCAGAACGGGTCTATTTTGAAGGCGATAATATAAATTTAAATAATAAATTATGCATTTTCTTTTAAAACAAATTCCCGGTATATATTTGACAGAATATGCAAGTGACCATTCTCGATTTTCGTGCATTACATTTACTTTATTTCATGTTTAAAATATTACATATATTACAGAGACACGCACAGTCTGTGAGTATACGAGTTACGATTTTGCGCGCGTACTGGAGGGTTAAAACCTCAATACGAAAGTCCCCACCTAACTAACAAATAACGTGCAATGCTCCTCTAACGCCTCTCCAAAACTGATTGAAAATCAATATCCAGTTTGTATATTTACCTTAGCCATGAGAACATCAACGCTCATTTTCAAGGCGAATTCCGTCCACAAAAAATCAATTCAACTTATTTAAAAAAATCAATTCATATTTATAGCGTCTCACCACCAAAATACAAAACTATCCAGCCGATGTTTGCAAATAGGGGGAGCCCGAAAAATTTGCTACGCGGTCGGACTTCTCCTTGCATAGCTCATACCACGTAAAGCAGGAAATGATAGACAGTAGTTTCGAAATGCACAGAACAATAATGACAACTTCGTCTATCACAATAATAGAAGGCTTTTTTCCATGTCGCTCGCGCTCCTGTATCATTTATCAATAGCGTGTATAAATACAATTAACACCAGCTAGTTAGAAAAAGCGAAAAGTGATATCCTTGACACGACGCGTGCCGACCGGAAGCGCGACTAAAAGCGAATTGAATTTCCCGTGTCATGGTTTTATTGCTGCCATTTAAAAAAAAACAGCAACAACATCGGAATGCGTGTTTGTAATTGGCGATTGAAAGTTGAATTCAGCGAAACTGAGCTGAGATTGTGTATTATTCCATTGAGTTGAATGATGTCCCGTATTGGTAGTATAACTCAATCGTGAATAATTGCCAGGCTACAATTCGTTCTTTTATTGTGTATATCCTGTCTTACTCATATCTCATCTTTACTCCAATCTGCGAACTTCAGAAAGTGTAATACATTTCTTTTATGACTGATCCATCAGCGCAAAGAACCGGACATCAGCTACCAAAGCAATCAACCTCCGATCCCAGCAGAAATGCATTCATCGCTAGTGCATAAAATGCCGCATGTAATTAGCGTCTGAAGATATGCAATTACCGACCGCGCTGAAATTCTGCGGGCGTTCGTATAAAACTAAACAACAACCAGTTGTAAAACTGTACAAACAGAGGAAACTAAACAGAAGAAAGCGAACACACGATGAAAAAGGGGCCCAATGCAGAAGAGCATTTTTATTATAATATAAATAAATAAGCTAAGCAAATTAAAATTCCATACACTTAAATGTGTTCGCGCAGAAAGCTTTGTCGTCGAGAAGCGTAAGTCAAGTCCGGGCCATGACATTAGTCGATTGCTGCAGTATGTATAAGCTTGTATGCTGCTGTTGCCCCACCGTGACTCCAGGTGAAGCATGTAAACTGAAACGACCCGGGGAAGGTGATACCAAACATCTTAATCATATTACCTACGTTATTCTGTTTTATTACCGCGATTTTTCTCCGCTTTATTGTCTTTCTTTAGGTTCTCCTTTCTGTGCAGTGCAGATTTTTCCCAACTTTCCGCCATCGTCATCCTGCTCTTTCTAGAGGCATTCGTTCTGACAACTGGTAGGGGGCCTTTAAAATATTTATACCTCTAAATTAGGTGTAATTTTATCGTCAGATGCGCGAGTAATCTACTCCTCGCGTGGTTCGGGGCTGTACCCGATGAGCGTGTATAAGCGCTGGTTAGTCAGCTCCCAAGCGTCCGATCATTACACGGCGCGTTTGCTGGCCGCACTTTGGACCGCCAAAGTCTTGCTGAATAATCGACAGACCTCGTCGACCACGGACGGACGCTCCGTTGGCTCCTTTTGGCTGGACATGACAATTTTAGCTACACTCTCCAAGCGAGGCCCTCGTTTGCGGTGTTCTTTCCACGGCAGTTTACAATCATGATGGGCATTTTTGCACGACCTAATGTGCCTTTCAGGTGTATTGAGGCGATAAATTATGGCAGAACCGCTTTTTTGTGTTTCATAATCGATGGGAGCCTTTCAGGTGGCTTAATTTCTGCGTGCAGATTTTTAAGAAATTGAGTTTTTCACTCTTATCAATATTAGGATTTATGTCAATTCTTCGTATATTGCTCAAAGACATCATATGAGCTAAATCTAAGTTGTTTTGTTCTGGGGATTCTATCGTACCACTAAAATTTTGTATTGCCGTTCTGTATGAATTCGATCCATACTGTTGACATTTCAAATACAAATCGGAGCAATCCATTCATTTTTCTCTTCATAAACATCGGCATCTTTTTTTTATTTTCGATTGCCCTTCTCTATACTGATATTTGCTGTATTATGTTGACATTCCTTATACCCCTCACCTTGTTGTCCAAGTGAACATTCGTTTAGTTTTGAAAAAAAAATCAAGAAAACTCAACTTGTTCCCTTAAACTTCATTTCAAGTTTGTTTCTCTTTTCTATTCTACGTTTTTTATTGATAAAAAAATATAGTCTTATTAAATGTACCGATTTATAATTCTCAGATGTTTTTCAACATTGTCCGGGTAACTTATTACTTTCTTCTGAGTCCCATTCACATTATCTACAAATTCATATCAAAATATCACTTGTGAATCCACTCTCGGGCATTTTTATTATAAACTGACGTAAGCTGGCTGAGCTGTTCGAGTTTTCAAAAAATCAGTCAATGAAGTGAAACACTTCGTTTAGAAACTGTTATTGATTAAAAAAATTATACTGTGTCATGTTATATACGTTATACGCATATACGTTAGTCAGTGTTCAATTTTTGATTCTGTTCACTTAACTGATCCTTGAGCTTTTTTGTTCTGTTTTTGCGAAGTGATAATGATAATGGATTGGTGGATTGAACACAGCTTGAAAATAAAAATTAACAATTGAAATTTACTCAAAACTGCGCTCGAACCTGCTGATCTAATAGAGAGTATGCGGCCTCAAAACCCGAATGTCACATCTAATGATCAACATTGTACATTCGTGTTCACGATGCACAAAAACATTTTCATCTTAGCAGCAATGAAATACTTTCGCTTTTACAGAATTGGTAGTGCCTGGCGACTACAATGATCTTGGTCAAAACAAAACACCCCAAGTATAATCGTCATCGATGATTTCATCGACCTATACTGCCGTTCTACGCATAGTTGTCCCATGTTACTTTTTGACAATTTTCAATTTTCTTCATTAAACGGTTTTAATGCCTAATCTTCCGGAAAAACACATAACAAGTTATTGTTTGTTCCCAGTTTTGAAAAAAATACATCAAGCTCAATTGTCCCATGTTGATATTCCAAGCATAACTGTCCCGCCATGTATTTTTTTGTAGATCCATAATAAATAAATCGGTTCAAGTACAAGAATTTTAAGTCACGCTTTCTGCAAGGCTATTGCACCCATTTCTTGTTCGAAAGAACGAACTAATTCTCAAAACAATCAAAAACAATGAGATTAATATTCTGCAAAGGTATTGCAGATCACTCCCTTCTTCATAAAACTAACTTTTTATGCATAATCGTTCGGATAAACACAAAAAAAATTATTGAAAAACAACATCAAGTTCAATTGTCCCATGTTGATATTCTAGGCATAACTGTCCCCCAGTGAGTTTTTAAGCCCGTAACCAAGATTGATTGATTCAAGTGAGGGGATCTGTTCAAATTTCATTGAACAATAGTTTTCTGCTTATAAAAAAAACCCAGTGTACTGCTAAACTGAAATGCTTTAAGTTTCTGATAGCCAAATATGGTAGCAAACTTTGATGACGTTTTTCTCAGTTGCCGATTTTGGAACATGGGACAACTGTGCGTAGAACGGCAGTATAATCCTTAATACTTAAATCAATTTTCAAAAATAAATCATGCCGACTCTAAGAAAGAAATCGAATGCCTCATTTTTTTAAACATAAATTCATTCGTTTTGTTCCGCAGTATTTCGGCATCCTTCACGCAACGTCAAAATTCCATCCTCTCAGAACTTCTTTGTTTTTTCATCACATCCTAGTTCAACACCCGAACTCCAAACAAAATCTCCCGATCTGTCAAAAAGACATTAGTTTTGATATTGTTTTGGAGGAACACAAGCTTACCATATTGGTTAATTATGGTCTTAAACTCTCCTAAACTCTCCTCGAATTTCAACAATGACAGAGTTATGGAACATTTTTTCTCTTTCGGACTCTGTTACCTCAAACTGGCTCTACGTTAAAAAGTACGCTACGGAAGACGATTCTGTTGCTTTTATTTAAAAGATGAGAAAATTCTGTACAGGATATAGTAGTGGAACATGTAAATTAGAGGATTTTAATGACATTTTGGAAGTGAAAAACTTTAAAGTTAATAATTTTCAATGTATTATTATTAGTTTTATCCTTGAAAATTATATTAAACTAGATTGCTTCTATCAATCAAATTGAAGCTCTCTAAGCGTTCTACAATTTGTTCTTTGACACCCAACTTCTATCTTTCTTAATTTGGCTGCAATCGATATATCGATATAAACAATTCCTGGGAAAAAATCAAGCAAAATATTCAAAAATCACTATTTTTACCCCACTGTACATATAATAGCCACTTGAATTTCACATTAACGTTGAAAGGTTACATTTCTTCTTAAAATAAGTCATATTTGAAACATAAAAAAAAATATGTCCAAACTGTATACAATCGAGCCCAAAATGTATATAATCGAATCACATATAATCGAGTCTGTCTAAGTCTAAATTGTAAAGCGTTTTTCGTACCCATGCTTACCATGGTCTCGATTTCATTGTCAACGGTAGCATAACGAAGTTTCAAGATAATCCAATAAAAGCCCAAAACACCAATAAAGAGAAACATCACTTCAAGAAACACACCTCCAGAGATACGGCCTGTGCACCCACGAAAGAGTTTGTTGTTCATCTTCCATTTTCGGAAAACCTTGGGAATTATCAAAAAATATAAACGAAGTAGTTTCGTCGTCAAGAACGGAAGCTGAATCGAATCTTGATTTTTAATATTACAAGCATCCCAACATTCTTTGTGTATTTGGGTATCTCCATCCTGGTGGAATTTCTGGTTTTCTATTCCTAATGAGAATAAATCGAATGCTCCCAGTTCATGCGCGTTTTTTTTGCAATATACATTTCAAGAAAGAAGTTCAAAAAATATGGTTGTTTGACCGGGCAACATTCTCAGACAACTAAATCATCTTATTGATGAACGCAGAGTACACATGGTGGGCGGAAAGTTTAAAAATTCTCGTCTATACAGAGAAGAGCTAATTCAATTTTGATTATAAACGTGAATGTTTTACTAAAAACAATGTTAACGTGTCCACGTGGACATTATCTAAACCCCCTCCCCCTCACCGTGGACAAGCGTGGACAGTTTCGTAAATGACATGACATAAAATTCATTCAGTTTCTACAGTTCTGATTCCTTTAACGCTATTTTTCCTCAAAAAAAAAGTAGCGGTTCTATGTTTTGAAAAATAAACCAGATTCGTCCCAATCATATACGTGCTCAACGGTCAAATCACGATTTTCAGTTCCTGCAACTATTTATTGAAAATCGATGGAAATTTTTTTATCACGTACACAATTTAAAGTCTTCGAATTCCAAACCCTTTCTTAAAATTATGGCCGAACTAAACTTAAACGCAGGTATTCCAAAAATTTGGTACAAACTTTTTAGCCGGTAAGTGAATATCTTCAGAAGAAATGATACTGTTTAGTTTTTGTTGTTTGAGAAAGACACAGTCGTTGTTAGCTGACTGTATTTTTCTCTAAAATAAAATATAGATTTTTTAAATTCAATTATTTTGAATACAAAAACAATTCATCCTTCAACAGTATATTTTCCATTTGTCTTCTTGTTGAATTCAAAACAGACTGGTTCAAATTTTATTCTTCTTCTTCGGCATTTTTGTGGTAGTCGTGAATGAATGCATGAATGCCTTAAAAGCTTTTTTTGCTCAATTCTCGAATTTTGTTCAATAATTTAAGAAAGAATTGAACTTCTCGCATTATTTTGTATGTTTCGGAAAACGTGATGTAAGCGAAACACTCTCAGTGATAAATTCGAGAGTGATTTAAACGAGATGTCACTGTATTGCATTTTCAAACTTTATTTTCATTTTTCTTTCGGTAAAACAGTTTTTTTTTTCATTGTGTTCTTTTTCCAGAACCGCAAAATTATAATCAATAACTTTGCCTAAGACACCATTTCGATCCAATAATCCGTTTTGGCGTCTTTAAAAACTAATACTGTAAAATATGATCGTACCTAGTGCCGAACAAGCTGGCAATGTTTCAGATAAATCAAAAAATGTGAAATTAAAATGATTTCGTGTTAATTGGTGGACTGCCTCTATTGCAACAAATATGGAACTATTTACACTATCAACTAACATCCTTAGCTCAGTTGAAAAAAATCGCTTTAGTATTGGTCATACGATAATGAAAAATTGGATTTACCAACGTAAATTCTACGGCAACGTGTGCCACATTATTCCAATGTAAACTATTCAATGGTCTGCTTGATCTACTGGTCCATATTTAGAAGAGGGCATATTCCGATTCGGGGGCTCTTACTATGTCATCGCTATCGTCACCAGAACCAGCTGTACTCTGCTGGCTCATCAACAACTCTGTGAGGGGCAAAGTTAAGCAAAAACAGTCATTATGCATGGACCAGCTAGAGAACGCCGCCCGCAGCACAATTTCAATGACCATCCTGTCGCATCCATTTCCTCCAGCCGTCGCTCAATCCGGTCGATGTACATATCCATCCAGTTCCACATTGGCTGTGAGTTCCCACGAATTTCACGTACATACGATAGATAAGCGTCTTGAATAACTGCTACCACGAACGAGCATATCGAAAAACAAATTAACAATTATGCAAAACTAGTTTACTAATCCACTCCCCGAGATGGTCCCCGGTATCATCGCTATCGTCATCTGACGTAGTCATCTCTGCCTGATGCTTCAGAGGTCGATTCGAGTGATGGGATGAGTGAGAGCGAGTGAGAGGACCGTGCGCTACACAGCTAACTCGTTTTTCATTTTTTGGAAGGGTGAAAACTTGACGCTGGTGAAAAGTGTATCCAGAGCATAAGCAAAGTAAATTTAATTTAAATATTTGAATATTCATTCACCTCACTTTTCTCCCCTTTTTTTACTGGCCGGATAAGACCTGCCATGATTAAAGAGGGGGGTACATGCAGGACTTTTCATCATTTACTCACTCCTTTTATCGGGGTAAGTTTTCTAATGCCCTCGCCTCGATGGGATCCATGTCAAATGATGCGGAGCGGTTTGGTTTTTCTTTTTTTTTTACGAAAGTTTTCGTTTTGCTTCACACTCACCGAAATGTTGTATGAAAAGTTTCGGCATTCGGACGAGATTTTTATCCGTTCGGCCAAGAGTAGGAAAGAGAGTTATGTAATGCGAGAAGCAATTTTACTAAATGAAGCGTTATCATGGGATCCTTTCGGGGGATCAGGAAAATTTCAACCGACGAATTAATCTGAGCGTCTCATCTCGGTCAATGTGTAGACAATACGATGGGGATACTTTCCGAGCGGAGAATGTTATTTTGAATACGGCGTTTCTCTATCTTGTTGGGTGGGATGGTGTATACTTATTTTTTGGATTAACCTTCTATTTCATTAGCAAAAGACTATATTGGAAGGTTTAGTTTGAGTTGGACGAGTTTTTGTATAGATGATTTGAATTCTCTATATAAGTACAAAATCTTTTTGTTACGGGCATAAATTATTATTGAACATTATAAAAGAGACAATAAACCAATCCATTCCAATGTTCACCAGAAATTTATTTCACTGTTAAGTTGTTCGCAAATACGATCGGTCTGGATTCATAGAGAAACTAGCTGACCCGGCAAACTTCGTCCCGCCTAAAATTTGTTTTTTTGTTATCAATACCTTCAAACATTCATGTTTTCTTAATATGAGCAAGTTCATGAGTCCAATCGCAGAACTGTTCATTGATCAATCTTCTAATCTACCCTTTAAAATTACCTTTTACTATAAATTTCCTAGTACTTCTACCAAAACTCTTCATTATAATATCAGATTGTTTTCAGACACAATTCTCGAAGATTTTTCAACCACTTGCAAATAACATGTTTCTTCGTTACATGGAACAAATGTTTGATACAGAAAATATGATAGAATAAAGACAGTCCTAAATCGTACAATTCCTTTCTCGAGTTTTGCTATTAAGAGTTTTTACATGCATACTACTCAGAATCGATATAGCGACATATGGTGTGTTATATTCCATTAGATAGGGAGTTTATTCAGCATTTGCTTGAAACACGAACAGAAAATATAGTAATCAAGTTAAACAATTTGACTATGTTTTGACGTAGGATTACGTCTTTCGGGAACATATTGGGGTACAAATTGAAAATCGAAAATCGAGCACATCGTGAAAATTGTCCAATTTCAAACGCCTATTGCTCAGTCATTTCATGATGGATTAATGAGATTTTAGCGTCAATCGATTTCGGCACTCCATAACCATTTTTTATATTGAAGAAAATAATATAGGTCATGAAACTAACTATCAAACGATTGAAAAATCTCAACCCCTATCCTAACGGAAATACCCAGTTCTGATTGGTCGAAATTGACGACACAGGCGAGTCCCTAACAGAGACATCAAAACCAAGCTGCTTGGGGGAAATCGGCATTGCAAATTTATGAAAGTAGGGGTGACTTTTGTTCCTACCGAGATGTATTCCCTAACAGAGACATCTAAACAAAGCTCCCTGGGGGAAATCGGCTTGCAAATATATGAAAATCGAGGGCATTTTTATATTGCAAGTAAGGTGAGTGATGCGATTAATTCTAGCTAATAAAATTCAAATTTGGAACTTTAATGTTGGTTGCTTCGTGAAATTTCATATCAATGACCGATCATGCATTGTGAAAAATTTAGCACAAGTGTAATTGTAAAATTGTATATGGTAGCAGTTGTGTTAAAAATGACTTGATATGCTCATATGCTTCCCATATGCTCTACATATAGTGTTAGGTGTTGTTAGTCCAATTAAAATTCACATTGGGTTGAATAAACACTCAGAAAGTATAAATTATAAAAGAAAATTACCCTATCCATTTCAAATATGTTTTCTGAATATTAAAGTACCATGTTTATATTGATGAGAAAAATTGATAATTGTGTTCGGTATTGGTAATTATCTTATATTACATTGGTGAGTTTTTTTTTCTTTATTTCGTCCATACATAACACAGGAGGCATCTCATCTAGGATCACAGAGGGCGGTTTTCATCATACCTCGTTCCACTTCGGTATCTTTTATCTGATTCGCATTATACAACGACTGTTTACCATCTTTCTGTCATCATCATTCGGTAAACACTGGTGGAGTGAACAAATAATACCAAAAACCAAAAACGGCTCTTTTCAGGGACATCAAATCATTATCAAAAAGTTTAACGATGTAATTCTTCAAACATATCCAAAATCAACAGATAGCCTAACGGAATCCAACGTCAACTATGCGGTCGTGTCTCGGACTCAACCCTCATGTGACTTTTTTCGATTGCACTAACCCTTTTTCCTTCCCGACGCAACGAGTAATCTTTTTGCCTGCAATTCGGCGTTAGCTCACAATATGAATCGATGCATATCAAGAGTTATTCTCCATTTTTCGGACAAACAAGCATTTATAAGTTGGCACTCTTGGCAATCTTGGAAGATGGTTTTACTCTATTATCTCCAAAGTTCAATCAATTCTGGCTCAATTCACGTCTTTATTTGGTTCCATTTAGATTGTGGTCCAGGTTGTCATAATATCAAGCATGTTGTGTGATTATGTAAAAAATGCAATTAATGAATTTAACTGGCTGCTGATTTAGAAGTTCCAAAGGGTATACTCACGCATATCAGATTATGATTATGAGGAGGTATCAAAAGAGAAAAAAATAAAGATTTAGAACAATGAAAAAACTCAATTCTAACGCAATTACTACACACAACCACAGTCCTATGTCAAGATTCCGTCCGTATCCCTAGGCCCAGACCCATAAACTTTTTCATTAATATGGCAGCCCTCCGCTTAGAGAGGAGGGAAGGGGTATGTAACCACCATAGAAACATTTACTGCACCGTGAAACCTACACATGCCAAATTTGGTTCCATTTGCTTTATAAATTTTCGAGTTATACAGAAATTTGGATTTCATTTGTATGGCCTCTAGAGAAGGGGGAGGAATATCAATTGACCATAGACCCGTTTTGTGACCCCTAAAACCTCCATATGCAAAATTTGGCCCGATTATCTTGATTAATTTTCGAGTTATACAGAAATTTCGGTTTCAATTGTATGGCAGCCACCCACTAGAGAGGGGGGATGAATGTCAATTCCTCACAGACAAGTTTTGTGCCCCCTAAAACCTCCATATGCAAAATTTGGCTCGGTTTGCTTGATTTGTTCTCGAGTTATGTAAAAAATTTGAACCACCATGGAGACGTTTATCGATCCCTAAAACCTCTATATGCCGAGTTTGATTCTATTTGCTTGATTAATTCTGGAGTTATTCAGTATCGTCCTCTTAGAGAGGGGGAGGAGTGTGTATTCATCATAGAAACGTTTCGGCCCTCTAAAACCTTCACATGCCAAATTTGGCTCCATTTGATTGATTAGTTTCCGAGTTATGAAGAAATTTATGCCTCATTTTTCAAGCTCGTAATTCATATCAGAAATATGGATATGACCTTGTAAAATTTAGAGACATTGGACATATCTCATAAGCGAAAATTTTGTTTATTCATTCAGGATAATTTTTGACATTTTTATGCATATTTTGGTGTTTGTATAATCATGGAACAAAATTTATCAACATTTATCATTTTATGATGTAAATAATGTAGTGATGTAATATACACTAGAGTAATGTGGGGTAATGGTGCGTACCTAACTGTTGTCGTCTAATATATATTACCTTCGAAACGTAGTACAAGCATTTCTCGAGTTGTGTTTGTAATTGAACAAATACCAATTTTAATACAAAAAGACGAATGCGTACGGTGCCCATCGTACGGGGCAAAAGTGCGCACTTATTGAATTGAACTTCTGAGATTACTTATACCAAAAATCAATGCTTTATCATCAGAAGGGGGAGAAGCATCATTAGCAGAGAGTGTAGGAACCGTCCAGTAGGCAGGAGAGGGGGGGGGGTGTTCTATGGTTTTTTATGAGTGGAGAAGAGTGGGTGTTATGGTCGAACATACCAATGGAAATCCTAATCGGCTCTCCGCTGGGAAGAGAAATCCTGCGAGGGTGACTGTGACGGGGCGCGCGTCAAGTTGGAGGGCGCTTCCTTATCGGTGCAGGTGCACGAGAACAGCAAAAGGCCTGCCTGGCAACGCCTGACGTGGCCTGGGTGGAAGATCACTGCGGACGTTTCGACGGAGCGAGCGCCTAGGAGGGCATCATCAAATCGGTGTGTACCCCACGAGAGTTGCTGTGACGGAGTGCGCGTCAGGTTGGAGGGCACTGCCTAATCGAGAAAAGAAATCCTGCGAGGGAGACTGTGACGGGGCGCGCGTCAAGTTGGAGGGCGTTTCCTAATCGGTTCACGTCTCGACAGGTAGATGTGGTCCCAGGGGGAATAAGGCAACGAGTAGAGGGCTTAGTTTTTGTGAGTGCGATCCCCACTCGACGTCTGGGATAACCCTTCCCAGGTAAGGCTGGTAGAGCGTCACAATGATCTTCAAATATTTATTTGAAGATCATTGTGAAAACATAAACATAAACGAAACATAACCGTTAATAAATATATTGATATATTGACATATATTTAATATGGTTTTTTTTTTCTGTATTATAGTGATTTTCAACACTTTTGGCTGGTTCGTCACTTTTGCTTCCATTTTTGGAAGAATATCGGGAGTGAGAATTGAACTCGTGATCTTGAGCGTGAGAGGTATGGATGTTACCACTACGCCAGATCGCCTCCTCCATTAAATATATGGTGAAAATTAAAACATTTTTCATTTGAAATTCATTTTGAATTAATTTTAAGCAATTGTTTATTTTTATTCCTCA
The DNA here is from genome assembly GCF_029784135.1 of Toxorhynchites rutilus septentrionalis. Lineage (NCBI taxonomy): Eukaryota > Metazoa > Arthropoda > Insecta > Diptera > Culicidae > Toxorhynchites > Toxorhynchites rutilus. The sequence goes on from NC_073745.1 coordinate 129,892,658, forward strand.
TCTTGGATTTTGGTTCTGAGGATTCCGACGCTTTGCCTTGGAGCGCTGTTGCTTCGTTGTGCTGTTGTGGGGTTCGAAGAGACAGACGATGGTTCCTCATGAAACTAGAATCCCAATCTCTTCCTGCCAGTTTTGCAACTTGGTTGAATTCGCGCTGGAGGTTGTTAGCTTCCGCAAAATCAAACGCCAGATGCCATAAATCTTTGAAAGTCATACCATAGAAAGCTTTGTCCAGTGCCCTGCAGTGCTCCGCCAGATCCTCAAACTGCCCACTCGTTAATACCTATCTGAACCGCCCTGGGTGCTCGCTGACACATCCCAGCAGAAGTAGAAATGTCAATGATTCAAATGATTCAAATCATAAATCACCTCTTCCTCAGAGCTGACTCCCTCCCTAAGCCTCTGTCGGTCCATTTGAGCATTTTTGGGGTGCATTTGCAAATCAGTCTTCTTCATGTGGGTCTCGTTAAAAATGTTGATGAAAATTCATAATTTTTCAGAGCAAAACGCTAGTGTGAACTTTCACCCCACAGCCACTGCGCACCTTTGACTAACAAGCAATTTTTGAACTAATCGAATTTTTTTTAAAAAAAAGCTCTTGATCTTTCTCACAAAAATGAATACGCACTATCATCTACAATAGAATGAAGGTTTCCTTGATAGGTAGTTTCGAACTTTCAAGTTATTTAAGGTAAGTAAATCGTCATCTCCAAATCTGAAAAAGTTAGATCAAAACATCGTAAAACTCTTTTTATCTCATAACTTTTTGCCACTTTCATGAAATGTATCTTGTTTATATGTGTGAGCTGCTGGTGTAATATATATCAATCGAATTGTTATGCTCGTTTGCTTCAAAAAAGCCAATGCGCACCTTTGCCCCGCACTACTCTATATCTGTAAAATGTACGCTATGGAGATAGCGACCAGTTTGCTTCTCTCTAAAAAATCTCCAAAGCAAGTACCAAATACACTGAAGTCGCTTTTTATGCGTTTTTACGCAGATTTTTAAGGGTTTACACCGTTTTTTAACACGGATTTTGGAAATCCGCGGTTTTCATGCGCTGATTTCGGAATTTACGCGGCACGTGTCAACCGCGTAAAACGTGACTTTAGTGTAAACAGATTTTATGTCCCAATTGATGTGACTTTTCACGAAATAAGTTTGTATTGTATTACTGATTAGTAGCTGAGAAATAAAAGGAAAAACAGATATCATGATTTTAGCATGCAAAAAATCAGTTAATCAATTGTTAGAATGTGGGTTACATTTTAAACTAATTATTCACTGTTTGTGAATAATTAGTTTTGGGATTTACGCGGTTTTCTTTTACGCGTTTTTTCACGCGCCACGTATCCCCCGCGTTCAAAGCGACTCCAGTGTAATGAATGTGAACATATCGTGCGATAATTTTTTGAATTGGTTGAAATACATGCTTGAATAATTGAAAAAAAATTTTATCATAGAAAAAAAGAAAAATCTTTGAGGAAGTATTTTCGCATTTTGTATAGACACACACAGTAAGCCAAATTCGATTATTGTCACGCAATCATTGGTAAACATAATAGAATCAAATGATTCAGTTGTATGAATAAATATGGAAAAGACTCATTTCGAAGAAATAGAGCCTTACAGGGTGCAGAGTATGGGTGAGAACGGGTGGATTGGTGATTATTTAAAAAAAAATGCTAAACACGTTGCTGGTTGCTCCATGGTCTGTTGGTTCGGCTCATGTCGGCATTATGACTTCGTATAAATAAACTGTCATTCTCGCTGAAGATCAGGAAACAATTTTTGAAAACATGACTCCGAGATTGATTTCCCTTTTAAACAATACATATTAATAAAGATAACAAACACCAACATTCAGAGTTTATGACTAGTGAACCGTATTTTATCCAGCAGATCATACATCGAATTGCAGAACACTATTGCACTATTACGAGGGCGGTCCGATAAGATTTATTAGAACGAGTAAACAATTCAATAGAAAGCCGCGTAACGCACCTGTCTATTGTTTTGATCCTCCAATATTCTTAAGAGGGAAACCTGTCTGGAATAAATTGAAGTATTCAGGTATTTTGGTTATTGTTTATGGTATATTCAAAGATGCATTTTCCATTTTTTGAGTGCACGAATAATGTTATTACGCTGTTGACAGTAGGATGCGAAGATGCTGTCTGTAAAACTGTACCTTGTTTGTGGTATCGATTCTAAAGCAACAGAGTGTCGCAGAACTAATTCCAATTAATATTTTGAATCTTTAGGACAAAACCTAAAGCGTTACATGGATGTTTTTGAAAATTCGAAAAAATGCCAAAATGGCGGCCAATTTTGTTCGAAAAAAATATGATATCAAAAAACGGGTATGCAACGCTTTAGAGAATTCATTTTTACATGCATTTCAATTGAGACGGATGACTGCATGTTTCTTCCCATCATATTGAAAGAGTAAAACTTGAAAAAAAACATAGCTTTCGACAGTTCAAAGATTCTAGTACATATTAGGGTGTCTCATAGGTTTCTTCTCTTTTTTTAATTGATACGTTCTCGTATTTTTCATATAAAATCCATGTCTTGTCTCCAAGGCTCTTGAATTCGCTAGAGTAATCCCTTTGAAGTCGCTTGAGAGACAAATCGCAAGTAAATGATGTGTCACATCAAATTGCATCACGGAAAAAACCTGTAGAAATTTTATTTTTAGGAATTATATCTTCAGCTTTTGCTTATAATCAGATAAGAATGTATAGATCACGTTGGCCATGCTTCACTGTCAATTTTTCGTAAATTTGGAAAAATGTCGTCGAACGAAAAAGAGCGTCGTGAATTAATCCTGTGCACTCATTTCGAGAATCCGGAGTTGTCACATTGGGACATCGGTAAGATGCTGGGAATCGTCTAATCCACGGTTAGCAGAGTACTAAAACGATACTTCGAGAACCTAACCATCGACCGGAAGGTGAAGAACGGCAAAAATGGATGCCCTGTCAGTGAAAAAGATCACAAGCGCGTAGTTAAGCAGTTTAGACGGGATCCGAGAAGTTCGGTCCGGGATGTCGCCAATAAGCTGAATTTGTCAAGTTCATTCGTCCAGCGGACCAAGCAGCGGGAGGGCCTGCGTACATACAAGGTTCAGAAGGCTCCTAACCGCGACGAAAGGCAAAACATGGTGGGGAAGACGCGAGCCCGGAAGCTGTACACCGAAATGCTGACGAAGCCGCATTGCCTGGTAATGGACGACGAAACCTACGTCAAAGCGGACTTTCGTCAACTGCCGAGTCTGTTGTTCTTCTCCGCAGAGGACAAATTCAGCGATCCGGAGGAGATTTGCAAGCAGAAACTATCCAAGTTTGCCAAAAAGTACATGGTGTGGCAAGCGATCTGTTCTTGCGGAAAGCGGAGCGCCCCCTTCGTGATGACCGGCACGGTAAACGGGCAGGTTTACCTTAAGGAGTGCCTACAGAAGCGCTTACTACCACTATTGAAGCAGCACGAGGGCCCGACCATCTTCTGGCCGGATCTCGCTTCGTGCCACTATTCAAAGGACGTGTTGGAGTGGTACGAAGCCAACGGGGTCACCTTCCTGCCAAAGGAAATGAACCCGCCCAACGCGCCGGAGCTTCGCCCAATAGAGAAATATTGGGCGATTATGAAGCAGGCCTTCCGGAAGAACCCAAAAGTTGTCAAATCGGAGGTGGACTTCAAGAGAAAATGGATTTCTGTTCAAAAAAAACTACAACCTGACGTTGTACAGAACCTTATGGACGGGGCAAAGAGGAAGGTGCGAGCATACGGGCTTAGGCTCGAAGTATGAATAAAAAGAAAATGCCAAAAGTTGTTTAATAGTTTTTATTTTACTGTCTAAAATTTTCAAAAGGATCGGTCTACTGGGCGAATTTCTACAGCGTTTTTTCCGTGATGCAATTTGATGTGACACACCCTTTAGAGACGCGTGTGATTAAATCGTTCACAAACACTCTGCCCCTAACGGTATGAAAACCAACGCGAAATTTATTTCCATCAAGTCTCCACCTAGGATTTTAGAATAAAAAATTGAATAAAAAACAAAGTCGTAATGCAGGTTGACATCTATTAATTCAAACTTTCCTTCCGAAGCGATTCCGAATCGAGAAAAACCACCGCTGTTTTGTTTCGGCGCGTCAGTCCAAGCTTTGCACTATGCTGGCTTTGTGCATATTCTGAAAATACTTTCTGAAGCAAATAAAAACTAAACATATGTTCAACACGGTACCAACATATAAACTGAGGGTGACTATCATTTTTTATTTGTTTTGTTTGTAGAAGCTTTAAACTTCTGCTGTTCATTCACCTATATTCTTGAAAATGCGGTTTAAGAAAACTACGGCCATTTGGCAACCTTGTCGCCGCTGCCATCCAGTCGCTAGTCTGACGAATCTCTCCCTTCAATCAGGCTGGCAAGTGAATCTCACAAGGATGGGGCTTGCGACGCTACATTTCGCTTCTCTTCAGGTACTGAGCAGTGTGCGATATCTTCCATTATTTTGACGTAGGACTACGTCTTACATTAGGGGAGCAAAACAGAAAACAGGACACGTTTTTATGAAATAAAGTTAACGTTAATAACTATTTTTGCTGCGAACGGATTTTAACGATTTGCATACCAATCGAATCGGAAATTTTCTAGGATTTGTTTTATATGCTATACATTACAATCCCATAGTCTGTATATGGTTTAAACTGAAAATTGAATAAATTGAAAGTTGGAAGCATTCCCATTTCCCCATACATTTGTTCTGTCCATTTATGTGCTTTCCCGAACAGATCTGTCAATAACGGGCAACTTATGCAGCCGCTAGAATAGAAACAACGAAGATGGATAGCGAAAAAAGAATATTAGCGATGTAAACTCCACCCTTGCATAGTAAGTAAGCTTGCTAGCGTATAAGTATTGCATCTCCTCTGAGGAAAAGTCTCAGAATCTTTCTGTGCTCGAAACAACAAAGGTCGCTTATTCTGCTCATGTTGTGTTTTATGTTTCCCCTCGAGCTGTGAATGTTAGCGAATATTTCACTTGAAATGCATCTGGGATTGCAATTAACACAACCATCCGAGCCATGGTAAAGCAGGCGAAAAAAGAGAAGAGTGCAAATGATAGTAGGTCACTTCTAGCCATCAGAGTTTGGCTTTGTGTGTGTTGCTTGTTTTAGTTGCGCGAAACTTAGAACTTGTTCATTTCCTGTACATGTGAATAGCACACCTTCGATACTTCTAATTACCATTCGTAATTGCTCTCGTGCGCATCGGCTCTGTTCTGATGCAACACGCTCCTAGTTTTGTTGATGGTTTTGACCGAGAGTCGAGAAACGATTTTTCTTAAACGGTCATTCTCGCGATGTTTCTATTTTATCGCTGCAACTGTGTGCCTCTGTTAGGCGCATGTTTGATGCTTGTGGACTTGCGATGCACGGAAGATGTCTCTCGTTAAATACTCAGTGCAATGCATTGATATAAAGAAACAATGACCAATTAGTGTATTGTTCCCGCAAAGGCAAGAAAGAATCGATGTTTGTCGAAATGTTATTCATGAAATTTTGACGTATTCGCAAATAATATCCGAAATGATAAACCAACAAATTAAAAAAAAAATAGCGTAGTCCTACTTCCTAAGCGGTCGTGTCTCGGATACAGCCCCTCGATTTTCTTTTGCCTCGAGCAAAACCGCTGTCGCCACGGTCAAATTGGTCGAATTGCACTACGAACTGCTGCCACATCCACAGTATTCTCCAGATTTGGCCCCATGCGACTTTTTTTTTGTTTCCAAACTTGAAAAAGTCACTCGCTGGGCAGAAATTTGAGTCGAATGAGGAGGTCATCGCCGCCACGGAGGCCTACTTTGCAGTCCTCGACAAAACGTATTTTTCAGATGGATTCAAGAAGTTGGAGCTTCGCTGGGTCAAGGTATCTGTATCTGTGAGCTAATAGGAGACTATGTTGTGAAATAAATCACCACTTTTTCAAAAGCTAAGACTGCCCTCGTATGTTTGACTATCTATATATATAAAAATGGATTTCTGTCTGTCTGTCTGTCTGATTCTTATGGACTCGGAAACTACTGAACCGATCAACATGAAAAATGGTATGTAGGGGTTTTTGGGGCCGGGGAAGGTTTTCGTGATACTTCGAGACGCCTTGTGCCATACAAATGAAACACAAATTTTTACATTACTCGAGAATTAATGATGATGTTGTGATGTGGCGCTAGCAAGAACAAGTGTTCCGGTTAATGATGCTGCTGAACAACTCAGTGTTCCACTCGTATCCGCGGTGAAACAGCCGATTTAAGGCTTGGCAGATCACAGAGCTGGTATGGAGCCGACCTACAAGGGGTGGAAGCCGAAAGAGCCTACCGCAGGTGGAAACGGACCCGCAGCCTATGTAAATTGATACAGTATAGATTACTGCGCAACGCCTATGTACGGGAACTTCGAGCTTCCAAAAACAAAGCAGTACAGCGTGAAATTGAACGATGTAATGGAGATTCGAAAAAACTATGGAAATGTCTGAAATTATTTATTAAACCTGGAGAAAATGCAACAATGAAAATTATTTTCGATGTGAAGCGTTCTGGAGCTGAAACAGCTGGATTGCTGAATACTTTTTTCGTGAAAAGCGTTGAAGAAATCCGTAACATGATTCCATCGCCATCATCGACAATACAAGAAAATGAAGAGTCACAAAGTTGCTTTGATAAGTTCCAACCGATCATTATATGGAAGCTTAAACAAACGGTTACAAATCTTAAGGATTGTAGTGGCGTAGATAATATTACGAAGCGAGTAATGATTGACTCATTCAATGTAATTTCGAACCAACTACTTCTAATTGTAAACGGCTCTCTTCAGCATGGCATGTTCCCAGAAGCATGGAAGAAAACAGTAGTGACCCCGATACCAAAAATACCTAAATCGACTAGGCCAGAAGACCATAGACCGATAAACATTTTACCACTTTACGAAAAGGTTTTGGAGACGATTGTGAAGGAACAGTCGATGGCATATGTGGAACGTGCCGGAACTCTGTTGGAAGAGCAATCCGGTTTTAGGAAACATCACTCTTGTGAATCAGCCTTGAACTTATTACTCTTAAAGTGGAAGCAGTACATAGAGCAGGGAAAAATAATTCTTGCTGTTTTTGTAGATCTTAAACGAGCCTTCGAAACAATTGAACGGGAGAAGCTGAAAAGAGTGCTGAGGCGCATCGGTATCCGTGGGACCGTGCTGGATTGGTTTCACAGCTATCTAGAAAATCGTGTACAACTGACGAAATACAACGGTTGCATATCACCAGCAGCAGAAGTAAACTTAGGTGTTCCATAAGGTAGTGTGCTTGGACCATTGTTGTGTATATTGTATATAAACGATGTGAAATTGATCCTGCAAGAAGCTGAAATCAATCTCTTTGCCGACGATACAGTACTGTTTGTCGTTGCAGACAGTTTCGACGAGTGCTTCAACGAAATGAATCATTAGCTGAACATGTTTTCGGAGTGGTTAAAATGGAGGAAGCTTAAGCTGAACGTTACCAAGACAAAATTCATGGTTGTTACTACACGGTTGAGTACTAATATAGATAGAACAATTCAAATTGACGGTGAGAAAATTGAGAGAGTAGAGTCAATGAAGTATCTCGGAGTTATGTTGGACGGAAAATTTAATTTTAACGAGCACATTAACTATACAATACGTAAGGCCGCCCAAAAGTTTGGTGTACTGGGCAGAGTCAATCGCTTCCTGACAACAGATGCGAAAAAAAATTATGGTCTACAAATCAATAATCGCTCCTCATTTTGATTATTGTGCTTCCATTCTGTTCCTCGCGACAAAACAAAAAAAGGAGAATGATGCAGATCCTCCAGAATAAGGCTTAATTTTATGTTGTGATCGGCTGACACCAGTTGCCATACAAATGAAACACAAATTTCTGCATTACTCGAGAATTAATCAAGCAAATGAAACCAAATTAGGCATATGGAGGTTTTAGGGTGGAATAATTGTATCTATGGTGGTTAGAGTTTCCAACACCCCCCCCCCCCCCTCTCTAAGCGGGTGGGGCTGCCATGCAAATGAAACACAAATAACAGGGGACACACAAACACAAACTTCTGCATAACTCGAGAACTAATCAAGCACAATTTGGCATGTGAGAGTTTTTGGGTATCATAAATATTTCTATGATGGTATGACACTCCTCCGTCCTCTGGAATGGAGAGGGGGTCCCATAAAAATATTACACATATTTCAACCAAAAATATTCCGACGAAACATGACAATTGAAAATTTTCGGAAAATCCTGAAGGACAAAGGGAAAATTCGGAAAATTAAATTCCCATATGTTCTACAATTACATAGTGACAAGTGCTGTTATTCCATTTGATGTTTGCGCTAGCGAAATTTATCATTGTTCGAAACTGGAAATGGATTATAATGTGATAAAACGCACTCCTATATCTTCTTCTATCTATACAAATAAAAAAGTATCGACGAATGTGTTGATAAGAGAATTTTGGACGAGAATGGTGCCTGAAAATAATCTGATATTATAATGATGAGTTTTGGTAGAAATACTAGGAATTTTGTAGTAAAAGGTAAATTCAACGGGGTCAATCATAAGATCAATCAATTAACAGTTCTGCGATTCGACCCATGAACTTGCTCATAGTAAGAAAATAGTAAGTAAGAAAGGTATTGATAATAAAAAAACAAATTTTGGGCGGGACGAAGTTTGCCGGGTCAGCTAGTCATCTATATTTTATCGTAATGCGAAAATACTTTTCTACCATTTACCCAGAAATCAAAACTTGTTTTCGCAATCGACTGTTATTGGAAAATTAATTAATAAAATGTGATGGATTTTTTTGGGCCATGGAGGTTTGATAAATAGTTCTCAACTCTTCCATTTAATGCGTCACATTGGTCGTAATATCACTGCCATCAGCAAGTACTCATCAATTATCTGCATTTACATCCTTTTTGTCACTTTTTGCCAGGTTCGTCATCCAATTTATTGGTTATATTTTTTCTCTCTAGACATTGTGCCGTTGCTTGTGGTAAGCTCGCTGGTTTGTTTCCTGGAACATGATATAGCTGCTGGAACAAATGTCCCTGGTGCCACAGCAAGATCCCGTCCCATCTAGTGCCATAAATCTCAACAAAAGAACTCCGTCTGATCAACGATTATCCAATTTCAACTTCGAATTTCGAGAGCACCCATCAAGCGGTAAAAAACCTTACAGCAGGGAGCGAATGTAAAATACTTTCGTGTGAAGTTTGCCCGGTGACGCAGCGCCTGCGACCTGATGGTGGAGCATCAAATTTCAAAATTTGATTTATGGATGGTTTAATTAAAACCAGCACCTATATTTGATGTTTGAGTATCACATACATATATGCTTGCGCTACACCTGCGGTTTCGGCTTCGTGTGGTTCACTGTTTTGTAGGATATTCGCGGGAACTAAATATTTCGCCGTTTTGTAGTTGTTTGTTTTTTGATGAAAACAGTGAGAGAGACGGGATATTCTCGATTCAGTCGAGTGCAAAATTGTGAGGTTGTGGTTGGATTTTCGTGGAATTGCAAACAAACTTGTTTGATATCCAAAAACATGAGTAATAATTACTCAAACGCTATTCCTTTTGCATCCTCGGTGAGTCGTTAGCATTTGATGTGTAGAATTATTCCAGTTACGTAACTGCAATCAACTATTTTGCAAGTATTGCCTTTATCTAATTCTCTGTACAAGCAAAGTATGAATTCCCAGATGTGCATGCTGTAAAATAGGGAGCACGTGTTTGCTGGCCACATGAAGCCTTCGTCACATTCTCAGCCAGCATATATAGCTGCTTATGGGATAATCCTTCCAGAAATTCCACCGCAGGAGGCGATTAGGGTCTGCTACCGATGATCAGAATTTCCAGAAGAGAAAGCCACGAGAGATTGTCAAAGATAACAACCATCGAATTGAATTGATATTGCTCGTTTCTGCTTTCCCAAAACTTCTGAGTTATGCTTCCGAAATCAGCTACTGGAGCATGCTATAAAATTTTATTGCGGGACGCAACCATCATCCCTGTCTCCCTTATCTTGCAGTCGGCACTACATTAGCATTTCTCCGTCAGATCCTGGCACCTCCAATGGCTAGTGTTGGCTCAATATTTGGAACTGTTTCGAGAAAATATTTCTCCAGGATCCATTTTTACAACCTAATTTTTATTTACGACGGGGCACGGCTGGCCAAAGTGGACGTGCCGCCAGGTAGAGCAAAAGGAAAACAAATCTCCTAACCGAGAAGCGGAGGCCAGAAACACGGGCGAAAACAATTTCGAGAAGGATAAGATCAGGAGATTGAAACTAAAAATTCTACACAAACATCGTAAAAATTTTCAACTGTTTTATTTCTTTATGGCTCGGGCAGCCCCCGTTTTCACCGATGCGCCCTCCCATTGTGATTGAAATGTTTCGAAAATTGTTCGGAGGCGAACGTTTGGTAGGGAAGAAAATCTCACTCGAAAAGGTCTGGAATTTCCGTTGAACTCGAAGCGCAGAGGACTTAATTTAATAGCTTTCTCCTGGCCGTTAAGCATTTGACTCCTGAAGTTTTCTAGAAAACATACAGCACCGAATGGTATATTTAATGACGCGAATGTGTACGGGTGTTGAATTTATCTGGTTTGTCCAATCGTTTTGGTATTCGAAATTGTTACGTCGATAGCCCAAAGTAGCCGTATTTTACATCTGATGCGGTGTTGTGGTGAGGCAGGATGAATTTTATTGCTTAATTTTGGCTGTCGGCTCGGTATTCGGAGCAAAAGTTTTATTGTTTTTGACGCCGGAGCAAATAATTGAAACCGCTCATTTATCAGTTCCGTGTATTGTATTGAATTAACTTGGTTGAAGATTTATATCGAGGAGTCGGCCGGACAGTGTGTTGAATTTATATTCGATTCGTATCGGCATTTGAACCCGTTTTCGACAATCGGGGAGGAACTGTGAGGATTATAAACTAGGGCAACGGATTGCGATTCAAGATTGAGAATGCAAAATTTATGAATGGGATAACAAATTTATACAGACGAAGTAAAATTTCGTCTGGCAGTTCTTTTTTAAAAATTCGAAGTGGAAGAACATTGAAGAGATCCAAATCACTCTCCAGTTATCGTTACATCATTACCACAGCATCTTTCTAACAAAATCATAGTGATTTGTAGATAACTAGCACGAAATCACGTGGTATGTATGGTATTGTGAAATTATTTTGATCTAAGACTGAAGCGGGGATGAGTGAAATCGTTTGCTTTTATAGAAACTGACTTTTGGTCTTTATCTTGTTTCAAAGAGGAACATGTAAAGGCACGATCCTTTCGAATTACATCTCGGTTTAGTTTTTTTTTTGAATTACACGCTCGCTAAGCTCCATCAAAGTAACATCCTTTAAATATTATTTTCAAGATATACTCAGATGATTCAAAATACAAATGAGCTCTGTGAGATTTATAAAATTCTATCTTTTACATTCAATGGCATCGTAGCATCTTGTAACTATATTTATGTGGGAGTTTTGTCTTCAAACTGATAACTAAATTCTAAGATTCAAGCCAAACTCAGAAGAAAGTTTGCTGAATTCTTGATAATGATTTATTGGAAGGTAGCGACCTAGGAACATTAGATGGGATTAGCTGATGATACCATGAGCTGCTCCAGCCTAACGAAGTTCTCAGAAAAATAACCGCGGGATTTTTTTCCTTTCAGCTAACTTTATTCACTACATAAAATAAATAAATTTTAATTCAGTTTCTTAACATGCTTAATTTTCCATGATTTTCCCGAGACTCAGTAAACTCATAAAGGAAACTAAACATCGCTTTCCCTCTTCGCATAGTACATTACTCAAACGATAGTGGTCGCATTACTTTCAAATAACGTAGTGATATCACTGCAGAAGAACAGTTGTCACTTCGTTCTATTTTTGTATTAATTTCACACAATGAAAGGAAGTAAAATGTGTTAAAATGTGCGTCTATAATGATGTACCGCGACAAATCATAAAAAATATATATATAGAAAACTAGCTGACCCGGTGAATGTTTTTATGCCATATAATTTGTTTCTAGAATTGTTTGGTTGGTAAATATAACGAATATATTTCAAGAGAGTTTATATGTTATCGCTCAGATCTATAAAAAGAATATAAATGATGATTTTACTGCCATGCATACAAACGTCTTCTTCCGAATTTCCCCTTTCTATTTTAAATATCTTTGTATCATATATTGGGTTGGGGAAAAAGAAATGTCGTATTTCTGATCGAAATTTGACGCTTTATTTAACATACTTAAAATTATCCAATTTAAGTCGAATATGCGCCGTTTTGTTCGCAAACTTGTTGCCACTTGTTAGGCCTACCAGTACGGGGTGTATCTTCGACAGCCACTATCCCAGAACGAAATCGATCAAACCAACGCTGTGCTGTACGAATCATTACAGTATCGGGTCCATAAACTACACGATTTTTTTCGGCAGCCTTCGTTGCACTTTTACCTCGCAAGTAGTAAAAACGTAAAATATGGCGAATTTCTTGCTTGGTGGACTCCATCTTTGACGCGCTATAATTTGAGACTGAAAAGGACAATCACAACACTGTCAAAACGACACTTGTAGCACAGATTGTCGTCTTTGAATGGCCGTATAGTATGACCCGATGCAATAAGTACAACACAAGATATGTTTAAGTGTTGCCATAGATTGACAATATACGACATTTCTTTTTCCCCAACCCAATATAAGATATGCATAGTCATTTTTTTCAATTTATCTCAAATATCCTCCAAAGTATTCTATCATTCTAATTTGGGTGAAGACAAATTCACAAAATATACAGAAGACGCAGGTCTGATCAGCCGTTTTTTTTATTTGATGATAGTCCCACCTCATTCCCCTGCAAAGGTTTGAGTGAGACGAGTTATCTTATTGATAATAATCATATTACGGTATTTATATTTTTTCATCAACTAACCAGTGAGCAAATTTAATTGAACATAAAAACGGACTGGTTATCTCACAGACATAGATTACTAAACGAAAGAACAATTTAAGCCATTATCTAAACGTATTTATTCCATGGCATGTCGAGGGAATTTCCAACCCGGGTAGACCCTATACCGATCGGGAATTGAACCCAATACCTATGTCAGTATTAGCCAATAATTTACAAGGGAATTCCCGCTTTATCAGATCCCCGGCCACGGTACTATCGTTTCCGAGTTCGAGCATCTGAGCATACCCAAGCCTAATTCTAGCCGATACTTCAGGCCCATTACTTATCCCAAGGCATGTCAAGAAAGTTTCCAACCCGAAAAAATCCTTGACCGATCAGGAATTGAACCCAATACCTATGTCAGCATTAGCTCTGAATTTACAAAGGAATTCCCGCTTTACTAGATACCCGACAACGACCTACTAATGCGATCATTTTCGAGACCAGACAGCTGAGCAAACCTAAGCCTAATTCCAGCCGATACTTCAGGCCCTACATTCAACCTAGGGTGTATCGTGTCAACCTGAATCTGCAATGAGATCTGCCACAACACAGAAAAATCTTGTTATAATTATCTGTTGAGAAGATGCATTTACAAGTATTTCGGTTGAGCTATCCCTAGTTTCACTCCGGTTCCTACATCAAACACCTCGGAAAGCTTTTATTTTATTCGCGGAAAATTGCTTTTGCTTATGTTCAATCTCATGCTTTTCTATGTTTTTCAACGCGCGCGGACTCAAACTATTGTTTAAATTAAATTCAAGTCTACGGCTAATGGAGAAAAAAATTGTCAAATTAAACAAACTTATAACGTACCATCATCATCATAGTCATAAGATAAGAACACATATATCCGTTATAATTTCGTCATCTTACATACTAACAATGGTTAACATCGATTTTACACCGGGTTAAAAATCTAAATCATATTTCAAAAACTCTTTATAAATACTACGAAACTACTACGAATTTGACTAAATACTACGAGTTATACGTACGTGGGAAAAACCTTGTGTTGTTGTTTCATAATGTATCGAGAATTTAACTACCATTTTTTCATAATTTTCACCGTCTGCATTTTTTATTTTCATGAAATCAATGATTAATCAAATCGTGGGTTTAAATCCATAAGACTAAACATATCAACATCTGATCAATTTAAAGTACTATCCAATTTCATATAAAAAATTTGATGGTTATTTTATCATAACAAGATGCACTATGTGTATTTTTTCCATATTTGTTTTTCGAAGTTCTTGAGAATGTCGTGAAAAAAACATTACATTTTTAGCCATAGCTCTTATAGTGAACCCTATTATGATGCAGAAAAATTATCTAATTTTCTAATTTGTGACAATATCTTACATAGTACTGGTGATAAGGTTTGGGGCTCTTTTTACGAATACACGAATACAATACAATAATAAATTTTCGAAAAATAAAAAAATATTGGAAAATTAAAAAAAAAGAAATAAGAAATTATTATTAAGGAAAATTACAAAAATCGTCTGCATTCTTATTCCATCTCTTGACTTTTATACATTGACCGAGGTAAATATTGGAGAAGTATGTAATACGCATCCCGTTGGCGAGAATCGATTTCTCTTGACCGTGCTCTTAAAAATTAAGGTAACGACTACGTCATTACGTAGATTAGTTAACCCTCAGTCATCTGTGAGCGTTCTGTATTTTAGATACTGATAACTAAAGTGCTACGAATTTTATTTGGAAGGCGCCCGAATTTTATATTTTCCAATCATACGGTGTTAAATGGCCCAGCAGAAGTATAATATGCTTTTAAGCTGTTTCTCTCAGAGACTATGATACTCAGAGAAACAGCTTGTATGAATGAGAGAATCCATCAATCTATTCGCTTCATGCCCATCAGCGAAGAGAAGAAACCGTTTCTCCGGTGAGCGTGTTCTCCCAGTATTCGTGCATTGATTCTGCAGTCCGCGCTCTTTTTTTTCCTACATTCCAGATGTGAAGACATTGTTTTTGTTTTGAAGACATTTAATTTTGTGAAAACATACTGAGGTAATTTCAAAGTATGTGAAAACAATTGTTTGTGTGATATATCGAACATGATTTAGAAATATCGTGATGGTTTGCTCATTTTTGTTCATTATGATTACATTTGAAGACAATTATTCGTGTCATGCAGAGATATTTGTCATCTGGCATCCCCCATATACAAGCTATTTCTCTCGTGAGAATGTTATCCGGCCGAAAGCGAGCAAATTGCCTCGAGGGTATGCCATACTGCCCGATGGTAAGCTGATGCGGAAAATATCTAATTGAGAAGGAAGTGAATCCTTTCTTTTCTTCATCTGAGATATACACTGGGAACTCGATTCAAAAAATATGACTCACAGTTATCGCTTCTGAATCGGTTGCAAGCAACAAAAACGTTATAGAAATGATGTAGAAAATTACATCGTAAACCGCTTCCAAAGAAAATTATTTTTCTTATTTTTTTAAAACATGTTACAAATTTAAAACTTGCATTGTAGGATTCTGTCATTGACTAGCACGTTTGCCTTTAACCATTGCATTTCTATGCTTGCTGGCGGATCGAATTGCCCGGCAGGCGCGTCAAATTGACGCATGTTCGTAGAGATAAGCGTATAAGTAACCTAGTGTTAAACATATTTAAATATAAATTCAACTCAAATTCTCAAAATTTCAAATTTCAGAAATATTTTTCTATGCCGTGCAACACTGTTAAAAAAAACCCACATAGAAAAGGCATAGAACCACATTTAATTACGAATTAGAGTAGTACTGAATCTCTTAATCCCCCAAAAATAAAATTAAATGCTTCAAGGTTTTTTTCAGTACTTCAAGTTTTGACGAAAAATGCTTTTGATGATATTGCTGGATACACCGATACACATCTTATTGTGAACCTCATAGGGGTTCAAAAAAATAGTCAAAATTTGTTATTTGGTACCCTATACAATATTATCTATAGAGCGGTTGATTTGGTTTGGTGGTACTTTTAACTTCCATACCCGGCCAGGCCTTTTCTGTCTAACTGGAGAACTAGTCAAGGAAATGGAACCAACTTTGGCATATGGAGTTTCAGGACGCAAAAAAGGTTTCAACATGTTCGACACTCTTTCGCCGTCTCCAAGGAATTAGTTCTCGAGTTATGCAGCCCTTCCGCATAATTCGAGATCTTATGTAGCAAATGGAGCCAAATTTTCCATGTGGAGGTTGTAGGGGGCAATAAATGAATCTTTGGTGGTTCGACGATTTTCTCACTCTCTAAGAGGGTGGCTGCCATACAAATGAACCACAAATTTTTGCATAACTCGAGAACTAATTAAGCAAATTAAGCCAAATTTCGCATGTGAGGGATTTTGGGTATGAGAAATGTTTCTTTAATGGTTTGACGTTACTCCCTCATCCTCCATATTTCAACCAACCATATTCCAACCAAACATGAAATAAAATTTGGAAATCTAAATTCCCGCAGATTCTAAAATTACATCGATAAGCGTTTTTATTCTATTTGATGTTTGCGCTAACAAAATTGAAAATTTTTGAGCGATAATTGTGTCTGAAAATAATGTTATATTATGATGATGAGTCTTGATGGAAGTAAAAGGAAATTCACAGTAATAGGAAATTGTAAAGAGTCAATTAGAAGATCAATCAATGATTAGTTCTGCGATTGGACCCATAAACGTTTGCTTAGTAAGAAACCGTAAAAGTTTGAAAGTATTGGTAACAAAAAATTCATTTGGGCGAGACGAAGTTTGCCGGGACAACTAGTAAACTATAACGTCAACACGGGTTATTTGATCGACATTGCGTCTCAGGCAAAGTCATAGATTATAATGTGAAATTACACACTGAAAAACAACTTTTTTTTACTGAAAAAAATTAAAATAAGATATAAAATTTGAATATCTCAAAAACTACATGGAAATCCTTCTATGACACCTCGGAAAAGTTTAGCAGCCCCACGATTGTTTCTGTTGCAATCAATTTTCTCATTTAATTTGGAGTCTCATCTGGTGTAAACAAAAAAAAAGTTTTTTTTTCAATAACTGAATTGTTCGAAAAAGATTGAAGTCTTAACACTATTCGGTTTTGCGATGACGCAAAGCCAATTTTGTCAATGAACAGAATAGTGGATAATGGAGCGTGAAGTATCCTCCGAAAAGCTCTCCGACAAAAACTCGAAAGTCAGATTAGCACAGGCCAAATAGGAAGATAAGGAATGAACCCTTCTTCTGTAGGATCCTTGGATCTCTGCAACCGTTAGTTTGATCTATTGTGATGAAAGAATAGACCCTTATCTATGAAACTCGCGGGACCATAGACGAATTTCTTGCAAACTCGACTGGCAATTGGTAGCACCATCTCAGATTATAGTGAAACGTTGTGGATTTCACGAAAATTGGTCATTTAAACAATTCTACATATTTGAATTCTCAAAAAAAATGGATTACTTTTCGAAAAGAGTCAAAATTTATTTCTAAAAATCTCACAACATGTCTATAAGATTTAGAAAATGTTGGTCAAAGAAGGAAATGCAGCAAATTGTTTGAATTTTAATTAATAAATATAAACAAAATTTGAAAAATTAAACTGAAAAACAAAAATTAAAAAATAAATCTGTTTTCCACAAAAATGTAATATGAACAGCCCATCTAATTATCAACAAGTCATACATACATCGGAAGTAGGTCACTTTCACAGGAACATTTGTTTTTTCACATTCAAATATGCGCGTCATCAACACTATTATAATTCTTTAAGTTCTCGGTGAAGTGAGCCTCAAATAAAAACCATAAAGGCATTCCTTTCGATTGGGACATGAAAATATGTATTTTAAAAGCCTTATACAATTGAACAATATTTTATTTAGAAAAATTGTGACTCGAAAAAATATTGTATAGAAAAGACATTTAGAACGAGTTGTAAGGAACCAATGAGCCTTCGTGTAAAATATACACTGAGAAAAACAATTGTTAAAAAAAAATATCACCCAATTTTGCAGAATTTGCAAAAAAACTTTTTAAATTTGGTGTGTAAAATTTTAACTCAAAACAAAAATACTACAGGAAAACATTCTTCAAGGTCGAATTGTAATAAATGTTAAGCATCAAATATTCGAAGAATAAACATATTCCGATGATGTTTTATGATTTAGAGGGCTTTTTTAATCATAAAGTTCATAGGAATAAAGTTTCTAGAAGCATCAGTTTTTGAGATATCGCAAGTCTATGTTTAGAACATTCGTGCAATCAACGAAAATAGACACATGCATTTATTTAGCGACAGAACTAGGTCCTTGAAACATTTGATGATTACTACATGGGCTGAAAAATCCCGGATTAAAAATGGAGGCTAACTAAAAATGAATAAGATTCATTTCAAGAGGTTCATCTTTCACTATCTTATGGGTAAAGTTTCATGACATTTCGTTTATTTGTACACAAAATACAGTTGTTTAAGTGTCACTACCTGAGTATTCGTATAGAAAATGTAAAAAGAGGAAAATCGTATTTTGATCAAATATTGTTTTTGATGGGAAAAACTCCTGAACAATCAATGCAGTGGTTGACGAAATGTTCTTCCATTTCTGCACCTTTGAGAGCAACAGTTTATCGGTGGTTTAGTGAATTTAAAATGGTCACTACAAGCACCGCAGATGCACCTCGCTCTGGAAGGCCAAAATAGGCTATGAATCTAATAATCATAAAACAAGTGCATCGACTCATTCTGAACGATCGTAAAGTGAAGTTACACGAGTTGGCTGAGGCCGTAGGTATTTCAAAAGAACTAATGTGATATATTTTGCAAGACATTTTGGACACTAAAAAGCTATCCGTGCGATTGGTACTGCGTTTGCTGATCGTCAAACAAAAACAGCGGCGTGCTGATGACAGCCGGTTTGGCGTTGTTGAAGCCTAATCGAGTGGACTTCTTTCGACGTTTTGACAATGGTTGTAATGTGGATCCATTACCACACTCCTGAGTCAAATAGGCAGTCTGCATAGTTGCACTGAGGCATTTTTCGAAGACCTAGACATCATTTAATTACCATTTTCACTATTAAAATTTACTACAGAGTCAGAAAAATTCTTATCACTCGTAGTAAAATACTCAGTCTTCCAAGTCAAATGCGTGTGCAACATTTTATTCAAATTGAAGCCAATCGTATTTGATAGATTCGTCATGAACCGTCATGAACCGCGGATCATTTATTTTTAATTCCAATCTAAGCAATGTAACGTGTTTATCAATCGATAAATCTATCCTTTCCTAGAATCTATCTTCTATGAAAGACTGATCCCACCACTGATGTAATAGAACTGAAAATGAATACAAATGGTAACCGTTATGCGTCTGAATGAGCAATATTGAAGTATTCGATGTGTTTTTGTCTCGATGAGAGTCATGAAAACTAACACATCCGAAGCGGATCAGATCCAGACTAAACATCGATGACCAATTGAAACTATTTCTCACGACACATCCAAATTTACAGAGAAAATATTTGTGAAGTAAGTTTACATTTAGGTAAATTCTAAATCAGGAATGAAGATCTTCTGAATGATGAATATTCTTGTCTGGCAAAAATATCGGAAGTACTCGTTGAAAATAATCTCCTGATGCCAGAGATGCCAACCAAATTTTTTAAAAAAGCTGAAAAAAATTAAAAAAAACTGGAAGAATTATTTTTAAAATTTTTTTCTAATTTTTTTCATTTTAACAATATAAATAAGGGTATACAGTGACAGTGTCATTATGTACCATTGGTACATACGTATTACTGCCACCGGAGCGTTATTTTCAATATGAATTAATTTTTTTCTTAGTGAAATTTATTGTTTACAATTTGGGGAAACAGGTTTGTTTGCGAGAGGCCGCCGCTTCTGACAGCGAGTCGGCGGTCGACTCGGATTGCGGATTGCGATGAATTGGGACCGTCTCTGTTCCTTATCCTCGTTAAATGGGACCCTAATTCGCCACCCTATTACTTTACCCTCAGAATAAATTTTGTAGCAAAAAAATGAACTCTTAAAAAATTGCGCTTCGTTGGCGTTAATAAGTAAGTACCGTAGCATTTTTAAATTTCCTCAATTTGTTTGATCATTATTAACATTATACTTTTGTTTTACATTCTGTGTGATTCTTACTAACCCTGACTGTTCTCTATGCATGTCTACATAATTTTTGGAAGCTAGAATTCCACGCATAGTTTTTGTTTCTGTTCGATTTCTTAGTTTTGTTTTGTTAAAATTGTATTCTGAAAACAATCGTTAAACGAATGCTGAGTAATGCGGCAAAATCAGAAATATTGGGATAATATGTTTCAACTTAGGATAAGCAAAATGATTATCATTCCTTTTTAGTGACAACATTTTACCCCAAAAGAAAGAAGCATCCTTGCGTTCGTTCACAGTGAAGTCTGTTAAATCCAAGTTTCGGATCTCCCCAAACTCGGTATCAATATCCTGAAATTTTCGATTTCAATCGCAAATATTCGGAATACTTTGTAGAAGGAAAACAATTGACATATGCGTCCTTTTTATGACATTAGTTGGATCTATATTCGTCATGTTGATAATCAAAGGATCATTGAAATTAAATGCAAGATTTCACATGCGACCAAAAATTCATTGATTAACAATGCAATCGCGGCACCTACATAAACGTTATCCAAACTGACAAAATCGAACTGCACGTTGTTCAGATTGATTATATTTGTCATATCTATCTCAAAACAGCTATCCAAAAGTGTCCTGAACAATCTTGAAATGCGGGAATGCAAAGTGAATAGCTCCGAACTTCCGCTTTGAAATATTTTGGTAATATTGTTCACCATGCTTAGAGTATGAGATGAGAAGGTTGAATAAAAGATCGTCGTAGGATTATTTAAACCGTCATAGATTGATCTTACTCGGATCTTCTCTACTTTATCACCATTCAAAATAAATCCAAAATAAATTCGAAGCGGTTCGTAACGTTCCAATATACGTATAATAAAATATTTTCTACTGAAATCTACCGCGTGGCTGACGGTTGCAGCATTTTCAACGGTTTCAACTCTAAGAGAGTTTAAATTTCAACAAACTTACTGTATCGTGAAGGACTACAGCTAAGATAGGAGTAGTTTTCTTCACACAGCTGCTTAATTGGTATTTGTTCATCAACTGATATTAATTTAAAAATAACCGGCCATGAGACTATAATTATTAACGTTTTGGACAATTTAAATAACAATGAAGATTTAGTAAAAGTGAAGTGCTGGAGGAAGTATTCGAAACAGGCTGTTTCGTCGTGAGAAGCCTGGATTTTCCGTTCCATTCGGGTAACATAGATGAATCTACAGCTGTTTTGACTAATGTTCTGAAAATGTGTACAAATCAACTAGTTGATCAAAAGTATATATCTATAAAAAACTCAAACAGCTGGTACAATTTGGATCTTTTACGTCTAAAACGAAAAAAGGGACAAATGGATCATAAGGTTTTGTAGAACAAAAAGGAATTATCATTGGAATATGTACACGATTGCGCGCAATAAATGTTCACAAACGATAAAGAAAACTCGTTGTGAATATTTTCAGAGGAAAATTGATCAGCATCAAAATAACAGCAAAGCGTTATGGAGAATATTAAAATCATTGTTAAGACCTAGTAGTTGCAAACCTTTAATGGCACATTAGAACAATCTGAGCAAGTAATAGCATCCAAATTCAACGATTATTTTGTCAACAGTGTTTCATTGATCAATCAATCCATTGAATTGGTCGATGAACCCGATGAAATAAAACAGCCGGTTAGTACTAGTTGTAAATTTGAAGTCTTTCACCCAATTACATTGAATGAACTTAGAAATATTTGCTTCTCATTAGAAAAAATGGCTGGCGTAGATAATGTTAATGCTAGAGTTGTTCAAGATTGCTTTCATGTGATTTGTCACATCTTGCTGGACCTCATAAATACATCATTGCTAACTGGTTGTGCACCACAAGCGTGGAAGGAATCCTTAGTAGTTCGCATTGAAAAAGTTGCAGGGACGATTAAAGCCGAAGAGTTTCGTCCCATCAACATTGTTGCACACGTTAGAGAAAATTTTGGAACTCGTTGTTACAGGCCAGCTGTTAGAATTTTTGAATCGTAACTCTTTACTAATACCAGAACAATCGGGATATCGGGAAGGTCATTCCTGTGAAACCGCATTGAACTTGGTGTTAGCAAAATGGAACGAAAAACTAGAAGGTAAAGACACGATTGTTGCTGTTTTCTTGGATCTAAAGGGCGCTTTCGAGACAGTTTCTAGGCCCTTGTTGTTGAACACGATTAAGCGCTTTGGAATTACGAGTACTGCATATAAATGGTTTGAAAGCTATTTATATGACAGAACTCAACCGACTATTTTTAATGATTCAATTTCCAGTCCCGTAGGGAATAATCTTGGGGTACCTCAGGGAAGTGTATTAGGGCCCATTTTATTCATTATGTACATCAATGACATGCGACGAGTTTAACGATATTGCGATAATTATCTTTTTGCTGATGATACTGTGTTATTCGTTGCAGCTAAGAATGTACATGAGGTCGTTTTACAATTGAATGGAGATTTGCGTTCTTTAAGTAGATGGTTGAAGTATACGCAATTGAAATTAAAAATTAATAAGACTAAATTTATGGTAATCTCGCGAAATCGAATAAATGAAAACGTCTCTATTGCGATTGATGATGAGACCATTGATCGCGTTCGGGAGATTAAATATCTTGGCGTGATTATTGATGACAAACTTAAGTTCAATACTCACATTGACAATGTCACCAAGAAAATTGCCAAGAAGAATGGAATTTTGTGTCGACTAAGAAACGATTTAACTATTTGCAGTAAAATACAGCTGTACAAATCAATCAGCTCTCCTCATCTAGACTTTTGTTTCTCCATTTTGTTTTTGGCCAATGAAACGCAAATATCGAGATTACAGCGCTTGCAGAATAAAATAATGCGTTTGATTTTACAGTATAGCAGGTTCACTTCCTCATATTTGATGTTGGACGCTCTGTTGTTGGTTGTCTGTGAAGCAAAGAATTGTGTATTTAACTATAGTGTTTATTTTTAAGGTAGTTAACGGATTGCTGCCTCGATATTTGTGTGCTCGAATTGAAAGGGAGATATGTCGAAAAAATAAAAAAAGCTGGATAAAATTGTGAAAATTTAAAAAAAAATTGGAGATTTTTGGCCTTTGGCTGTTTCGCTGGCATACTCAAAAAAACTGGCAATATACAGGAAAAACTGGAAGGTTGGTATCAGACTCTGCCTGATACTGAAAATAATTAGAACGAATCATGCAGAGATTGAAGAGCCAATGGAAAAATACCAAAAATATGTAATGTCATTAATAATGAAAATAAGGACAATGGTAGCGACGTTGATTGTCAAAAATCCAAATTCATTGCTGTTTATATCGTGGAAGCACATATTAATATCCGACACCAAACGTCATTGTGAATCCACTATCAAAACACATTTCACAATCATATTATCAGATGCGCACTTGAAGGATGTGAGCATATTGCAATCAAAAGAATTATTTATTTTAAGTACTGAACAAATTACTTGAACAACCGTCAAATTGCTGTCACGAACATAAACATAAATTATGCCATCAAAAAGTTATGCATTCCTGCTACTTCACAGAGTGGCTGCTTAATGATTACGGCTCATACAAACCGACAGCTAGTATTTGATTTGTTTAACCTCCCGACGCAACAGAAGGAGCGGAACACGATAATGAACCGCGTGAAAACGAGCAAAGTATCAACTCCGGAATGACCATGGGAAAAAGTGAGGGAGCGCAAAAACACAAACGCCAACTCGTTTAATTGCATCAAATCGACATTAAGCATTTAAGCACCTGATACGAATTTCCACATCCTTCGACGTCGATTTTCCGCGGGAAGCATTGCAACCAGGTAATTGAGTAATTGTAGCACTCCTCTGGTCCGGCTTTCGCTTCGCTTGGAATTGAGGTCGGTAGCAGCTGTTAATAGCGCAGTGGGTGAAATGCAACTTAATTCAACTTGCTAACATGGAGAAAATTTACTCACGACCAAACGACACAGTCCCGAGTGTGCCAACGAGTTTTCCCCGGATATCATACGGAGCGATGGAGCTCACGTCGAACTGTAGAAACTTTTCGAACACGTAATAACAATAAACTTCTTAATCGCCGTACTTCTGACGGATAATTAGCGCGATTCGCTTTGAAAGTCGCGCGAGAATGGATTTACTGCCTCATAATCTGTCACTTTACGGGTGCCAAAGTTGGCATTTCCTCGGGTAAAGTGAGACAAGACAAGATACGGCAACCACTTGACTCACCGTGTGCCTTGTACCTTATACCTCGTGTGTATCTTCCCCAACTCAGTGCCAGATCCGACAGCCGAGTTGAGCAGCTGTCGTATTTTCTTCAAACTTTAATTAAATTTGGGTGTTAAATCCTTCCTCCCATCGCCACATAGACACACAGACTATCTATGCTGTGATGATATTCTCTCGCTCTTGAGTCCGGGCAAAACTGCAAATGACATGCGATGGTGCAATGTGCTGAAGAAGGTGTCGGATTTATCGACACGATAACAGGTGCATCAATCTCCAATTTTGAGATGATTCACCGCTAGCTACCGCCGCCATCGTCTCGTAGTTTTTCAGGTGCTGCCCTCGAAATTGAGAGATCTAGATAGTCTAACATACATACATCTGTTGTATTACGAAACTATGTTGAAGCATTTTGGTGCTATATTTCATTGGGGGCGAGAGTATGAATAACTCATACAGTCTGCGAACCTGTCTTCGAGTGTATTTTTCTGCAGCACCTAATCATGCTATGCTATAGAGGATGAACGAGTGTGGCACCTCATTTATCATAGTTCGGCACTTCGTATCTATTTCTGTTGTAGTCAATGAAAAATGTCATATAAGTTAAATCGTCCGCAAATTACCAGTTGTCCGATCATATCTGTTTTTCTTTATTATTGATTTTTCCCTTCTTTTATGCTATTGCACTCAGTACTACCAAGGCTGAGAAGTCCCGGGATTTTTAATAAAAACAATCGTTTTTTGTGCAAAAATGAGTTTATTCCTCAACATAGTTTCCTTCGAGGGCAATATACTTGGTATAGCGAGTTTCCAACACTTCGATTCCCTTTCTGCCTTCGAAATATGCCTCAGTTTCTGCGATGACTTCCTCATTCGATCATTTGAATCTCTTTCCCTGGAGCCACCGCTTGAGATTTGGGAACATATAGTAGTCGCTGGGGGGCCAAGTCTGAAGAATATGGTGAGTAAACAACCAATTGGAATTCTAATTGGTCTTACTTGGCCATCGCTTTTAACCCTCCTGTACTCGCGTGCAAAATCATAACACGTATACTCGGGTACGGTGTCACAGACCGAAAATTGAACTTTTCTTGTGTATTTTTCAGACTTTATCGGCATTTGTTTTTTGAAGAAGAGGGTATGATTGAATGAAAAGAAAAAACACCAAAATATATGTTTTCTTTGGCCTTATTATGCATTTATAGTCATCTAACTCAGCCTCCTCAAAATAGAGTAATTTCTGATACTCCAACACAAATAACGAAATTCGAATTTTTCACCGTTATTAATTGAAAGTAAGCAACTGAATATAATTCATGGAAGTATATAACAGAGCTATAAAATAACATAAAAACGTATTAATCGATTGTGGTTTCATTGGAGTAAGAATCAGAACATAGCATAACTGCATGCACGAAACAAACATATTTTTTACATTTCATGCAGTTGTTGCGCGTTTTTTAGGTTTTTTTTTATCAAAGAGAAGAATGTATAACGTATTCTAGATAATTACTAGACGATAAAGGTTCTGGAATATAAAGTTTGCATATTTCTAATATTCTTTGTCTCTGTATTCTTGGTAAACTAAAAATTAATGCCTTTTTAGATGGGGCATATAAAGATGATATGAAAGGATTTCTAGGAATTTCCTTTTCTTTTTCTTGTTTTCTTGTCGATTATCCATTATTAAAAAATATCCCCGAAACTGTAACTGTTAAAAATTACCACAAGCTACCGATTAGTTTATAGTTTGCAGTTTACAATTCTTCCACAAGTGCAATTCTTTCACAAGTGTGTATATGTGTTGTATTAAGCGAATAAATATACGAAAGTCAAACATTTGTATTTTGCTTTTGAACGTATGACTCTAAAGACGAATAGTTAATATAAGGATCCGTTCAATCCAGTTACAAAAGGCACTGAAATCAAATAAGAATAGTCCGGTAATGATCTTATGCATTATATTCAATTAATATTCCAAGCCACTAACATTAATTTATACATTTCATTCAACAATATTCTAGAATATGAAAAAAGGCACTTTTCCAAAAAAGTTACTCCTATATAGTAATGCTTCGAAATCCGGACGCTTAACCGCTTACGAATATAACTTCAACTACTAAAAAATATTGACATATCATAGCATGAAAAATTAGCGTTCCTATAGAATTAGAAGGCCTTCATCTAAGTTATCACAGAATTCCACAAAATCATGTTCTATTTGTTCAAAATTTGAAATTTCTTTCATCGTGTCGTGATTTTAAATCCGGACACTTTTTTAGTCGTGCTTTGAAATCCGGACACTTTTGCTTTTAAATCCGGACACTTGTTTTCTTTGCAATTCTTTAAGAGAAATCATTTATTAACTCTTGTAGAACTTATTAACAGGTGCGTCATAAGTAGCGGGACTAAATGGAAACACGTATGGTAATTTTTTTTTATTAATTCAATTATTTATTGTATTTTTACAAGATGACCACAACATAATGGAGCCATATATAATATATATTTTTGACGTAGGACTACGTCTTACATTAAGGGTGCCAAATCAGAAAATAGGTCACGTTTTCATGAAATAAAGTTCACGTTAATAACTATTTTTGCTGCGAACGGATTTTCACGATTTGCGTACCAATCGAATCGGAAACATTCTAAGATTTGTTTAATATGCTATACATTACAATTCCATAGTCTGTATATGGTTTAAATTGATGAAAATTGGAAGCATTCCCATTTCCCCATACATTTGTTCAGACCATTTGTGTGCTTTCCCGAACAGAGCTGTCTATAACGAGCAACTTATGCTTCCGCTGGAATAGAAACAGTCGGAGACGAATGAATCGTTGGATTTAAAATCTCCGTGAATAAAGGAAAAGAAGAAGAAGAAGAAGAATAATAGAAACAACGAAGGGGGGGATAGCGAAAAGAGAATATTTGCGAAGTATGTAAGCTGTCACTAGCGTATAAGTAATGCATCTCCACTGAGGAAAATTCTTAGAATATTTCGGTGCTCGACACAGCGAAGGTCGCTCATTCTGCTCGTTTTGTGTTTTACGTTTCCCCTCGAGCGGTGAACGCTAGCTGTACATGTTAATAGCACACCTTCGATACTTTTAGTTGCCATTCGTATTTGCTCTCGTGGGCATCGAACAGAAGATGCATCTCGCTAAATACTCAGTGCAATGCGTGCATTGATATAAAGAAACAAATTGCGGCATATGACCAATTAGTGTATTGTTCTCGCAAAGGCATGAAAGAATCGTTGCTTCTCGAAATGATTCTACAAAACCACGCAAGCCATTAAACCTTTTCAGGGTCCCCGGAACTTTTTACTAAAGAGTTATTTATGAACTTTCGACGTATTCAAAAATAATATCCGAAATGCTAAACCAACAAATTTAAAAAAAAAGATTGCGTAGTCCTACTTCCTAAGCGGTCGTGTCTCGGATACAACCCCTCGATTTTTTTCAAAATCCTATCAATATGAGTATCAAATGAAAGGGCTTGATTAGTAGAATACAGTAATTTATGAAAAATGTACATCCAAGATGGCGGCCGCTACAAAATGGCGGATTACATATTTCCTCAGAACCCCATTAATATGGGTATCAACCGAAAGGGCTTGGCTAGTAGAACACAATTATTGATGGGAATTGTAAATACAAGATGGCGGACGCTACAAAATAGTGGATTAAATGTTTTTTTCAAACTCCATCAATGTGGGTATCAAACGAAAGAGCTTGGCTAGTAGAACATAGTTATTGATGGAAAATGTTAATACAAGATGGCAGCCACTACAAAATGGTGGATTACATATTTTCTCTAAACCACATCAATATGGGTATCAAATGAAAAGGATTGACTAGTAGATAGTTATTCATGAAAAATGGAAATCCAAAATGGCCGCCACTACAAGATGGCATCATATTTTTTGACGTAGAACTACGTCTTTCAGGAAGGGTGCCAAATCAGAAAACAGGTCACGTTTTATGAAATAAAGTTAACGTTAATAACTATTTTCACTATGAACGAATCTTTATGATTTGCATACCAATCGAATCGGAAATTTTCTAAGATTTGTTTGATATGCTATACATTACAATTCGCTAACCTCTAAACGGTTTTAATTCAACTGAAAGAACTTCCTATATTCTCATACATTTGTTCTGCCGATTTGTGTGCTAACCCTACCCGTATTTCAAATGCTTATAATTCGAACATTTCTTAACATATCGAAAAGATGTTTGCATCAATTGATAGGAAATATTTCTACGCGTCTATCACAATTGATATAATGTTATTTTTCATTAGATGAACAATTGAATAACTGTAAAATGTTAAGCGTTATCTAAACGCCCTAACTGCCAAGTTTTGATTGTCCCGATTTACGGTTTCCCCAACACAGACTTCTAAATCGATGAACCTGTGGAAATCCACTTTGCAAATATACATGCATGTCGGGGGTATTTTTGTTCCCACCGAGTTGTGTTTCCCTAACACAAACTTCAAAATTAATGTGCCTGGGGAAATCCGATTTGCAAATACATGTCGGGGGTATTTTTTAGTGTTGAGTATTTTTGTGCTCGCTTGTCGTTGTGCAGACCGGAATGTGTTTCCCTAAAACGTACTTCTAAACTGAGAAGCCTGGGAAAATGGTCATTTCAGATACTGGAGGTGAATGAACTTTCGCGGTTCGAGAACTACGTAAACATGAGATGCAATAATTTCAGAGGGAAAAGTAGAATACAATGATCGTTCGACAATTCTTCCGTTCACATATTTTGGTAGTCCTTGGCATCATATAAAACGTTAAATGACGTTCATCGAATTTATTTGTAAAGAGGAACATAATCTATTACAAAAATTTCGATGTATTCTAAAATAATATTCCAAGTGATAAACAAGTGGATTGCATAATATAACTGCGTAGTTCTACGTCGAAAATATGCGGTCGTGTCCTAGATACAACCCCTTACAATTTTATCAAAACTCCATCAATATGGGTATCAAATGAAAGGGCTTGACTAGTAGAATATGGTTATTGAAGAAAATATAAATCCAAAATGGCGGCTACTACAAAATGACGGATTACATATTTTCTCAAAACCCCATCAATATGGGTATCAAACGAAAGAGATCGACTAGTAGAACACGGTTATTTATGAAAAATGCAAATCCAAAATTTTAAAGAAATTGTTAAACGGTTTTATTGTAGAGAAATATACTAATGATACAGATAATGTACTAAGAACTAAAAAAATAAATAAGTAAAACACACTTTTTAAGTTCAACGGTTTCATTGTGATTAAACATAATAATGATACAGATGATGTACTCAAAGCTAGAAAATAATAAGGTAAGTAGCAGTTTGTAGTTACTACACCCCTTTCTTCATTAATCTAGGGCATTGATGAGACTTAAATAAAATCGAGAGACATGTAATGAAACATCTAACTGTAGAAAATGGAAATCTGACGTGGCTCATTTTGAATTTGTGTTCAAATAGTCAACCCCTTCATTTGATACACATATTGATGCAGTTTTGAAAAAAAAAATTCAAAACATAGGATCCAAGCTTGTTGGTACGCCATCCCGGTCACCACGTGCCAGAAGCTGGTAGAATCCATGGCGTTGCAAAAAAATTGGATTTTATTTTCATAATCACTAATTGCATTTTTTTTTTCATAATTTTCATGGTCTCGGGACCATGGACGCTATATTTTTTTACATTTTTTCTTGAAAACTGTGGATGATTTACATAACACATCATAAAATCAGAGATGAGATAAAATAGGAAACCGATCACTCGCGGTCGACTCGAATTTAGAAGGAATTGAAGGCAATGAGCTAGACCTTTTTAGAAAAATATTGCACTTGCGAAAAAATTGGACTTTTTTTTCGTGATTATTGAATATATTTATTTTTTATAGTTTAAATAGTTTCGGGACCAAGGGCGTTACATATTTTTATATTTTTTCTTGAAAATTGTGGATGTTTTACATAACATGTCAAAAAATCAGAGATTGAATTCTATGAAATATAGTTAAGAGTCTGGCTCCTTTAAACCTATGTAACTGAGCCTGTATAAATAAACGGAAGTTTTTTTTTACTTAGACTCTGTTCAAAAAGTCGCAAATATATTTTTTGGTGATTTCAAGAATGCAAATGAAATGTACAAAAATACCCATTCCGCCAATGGCTAGTCGAATTGGCATGAAATTCGTCAATAGTAACTTGTACCATGTATATTAGGGTGCCAATGAAAATGGTCATCTCGAGTTTCAAAAAGTTACCCCAAAAAAAATGTTCACCATCTCGAAAAAACACCCTATGCCAAATATCAGCTTTATCGGAGAGAGTGGCGCAAAGCGGTCAAAGTTTGAGTTTTTTGAAAATCGGAAAATCCCCCAAGCTCCCCTCTTGGGTGATTTTTCGAACTCAAATTTTAACTTTTTAACACCAGTCAATGAAGTCCGAATGAGCTAATATTTGAATATGGTATATTATTGTGCAAATCAACATTTCGTACCAAGTTCCGAATGAAAAATCGAGATAACTATTTCTATTGGCACCCTAAACCATACTTTTCGTTTCGCATGCCGAAAAAAAAGTCCCAGAGTGCCGATTTTTGACAAAAAAAAATTTCTTTATCGAGATGACACTTGATCTCGACGTTTCATACCATTTTAAGACATTTGGCATCAACAATTTTGTTTTTTTTTTGAAAACCCCGATTTCCTTTACTCCCCCCCTTGGGTGATTTTTCGATTTTCAGAAAACTCAAACTTTGACCGCTTTGCGCCAATCTCCCTTAAGTCCGATTGTGCTGAAATTTGGCATAGGGTGTTTTTTCGAGGTAGTGAACATTTTGTATAGGGTATCTTTTTGAAATTTTAGGATCGATTTTTTCCCATACATTCATTTGCACCCTAATGTTCACTTCTCACGCTTATCACACTTGTCACTTATCATTGCCTTTGAGAAAACTTCGGTAGTTTTTTGCTCAACATGTTACGTGTTGTTTTATAAATTTGAACATTTTCAAATATCAGTAATATACTGCAAGTGGTTCACATTTTATGTATGTTTCATGAATGAAAAAAAAAAAATAAATCAAAATTGATTGTTCATAAAAATAACTAGAATTAACTACGCCCATGTATACTTCTTAAATCATTTGCATACGATAAGTCATTGTGGAATCACAATTCTGCAGAATAAGTTTACCCATATGAAGAATGCAGCAATTTAACCCGGCTTTCGTGTTGGAAAGCCCTGATTATTAATCAAATTTCCACCACGTTAATTATTCATTCACTCGAACGGTATTTCGAGTCGGCCTCTGTTTACATCACGGCAATGGGTTCACTGTCGTGCTAAAAGTGACAAATCGTTCGGGTTTGCTTACAAAACGCTACCCGTTTTAGTCCCCAATGGCAAAATAAACAATTTTCTTCTCTCGAAATTGAAAGCCTTCTCTCGTTTCTGGACCCAAAAGGCAACCAAGAAATCCGGGCAGCATCAGCAGAACAGCAAAACAAACATTTAGTTTTCGATTTGGCCTGCGAAAGTCGTGTGCCGTAGCCCTAACGGGGCAGCAGATCCAGAGAAGGGCACGAGTAAATCGTAAATATAATAAAAATTTCCCAACCGGCCCGAACTGGTCAACGACGGGAGGCCCTCGTGGTGTCGAGGCGCAAAAGGATTCGGAGGTACACTGCAGGCCGAATGTCTACCATCCTTGGGGATGCTTGAAGATGAAAACGAATGAACAATTTAGCTCGCCGCAGAGTTACGGGTGGGAAAGGATTTTCCGCAGTCGCTCGGTCCCACCGCTGAGCGGAATGCTGGGAAAGAAAATTGAAAAGAAATCGCCTCTGCCAACACCGTTTGCTGGCCATTTTTCATGGTGCTTCAGATGCAGACAATCCTCGCCCATGGTAGGTATAGTGGCACTTTGGGTTGCATTTTTCCTTGTCTGAGTTCAACACTTCCTTTCGGCCGCTTTCCCTCTCTGCAAAGTTCGATTACATTCGATTTTTGGCAACGTGTTTACCCTCGAGATTAAACGGAATCGAATTAAATATAGATGGCGAGCAGACGTGTTTGGGGAAAAAGAATTTGTTACGGTTTGCTGTTTGAACAGTGGAATTAGTTCTCTCGCCACTATTTTCGCGTCCGGTTGTTGGCGCTGCTAATGACTTCCCGAGAGGGACAGAAAAAATCAATACACTTTTGGATAGTTCGTGTTGTGAAGCGTTTTTCCAGCTGGCAAACCAATGCATTTATTTATGTGTATCGATTGCGAAGATATATAATGCATGAAGTTCGGAATGTGTAACTTTCTTCAGTGGAGAAATGTTTTCTAGAGATATGATTCCCTCTTATTTTGAGAACAGTAGCCGAAGCGAATGAATGGCTTTCTTCACATCACCCAAACTTAAATCTAATGCATCGTGTCCTGGCGAGATTAGGGTCAATCACGATATGCTCTCTCCAGCAATCATCAGCCTT
The DNA here is from genome assembly GCF_029784135.1 of Toxorhynchites rutilus septentrionalis. NCBI lineage: Eukaryota > Metazoa > Arthropoda > Insecta > Diptera > Culicidae > Toxorhynchites > Toxorhynchites rutilus. The sequence continues at coordinate 129,925,613 of NC_073745.1, forward strand.
CGCTACGCCCCGTATAACCAATACGACAAATTTGGTCCCGTTCAATCAATTCCGGTTGTGAGCAGCCATCCCGTCTTGAGTGACAGAACCCTCCAAGCTTCTCACACGCATGCAGAATCGAATCCGAAGCCGGTCCGAAGAGGCCGGGTAATCAGCTTTATCCAATTAAGCATCATTATCAATCTCTTCTTCCCCATCGCCGTCACTATCAAATCATATTAAATAATCTGATTTCTCGCAGTTTTGAATTATCATCCGAGTCGACGGATGGTTGACGTTGAGTTATAATGCCAACAGTTCGTTGTTTTCCCCCGCGCATCTTTTCGCATCTTTATGAACACATATCGCGATTGGAGGTATAAATATGAAGGAAATGCACTTCACATGACCGCCAATGGAGAGAAAAGAGTGCTCCTCTGGCCGGACTGACAGGGAATGTGTGCAAATTTATGAGTTTTGATGCATATTATGCCATTATGCTGTGTCCCAGTGTTTCTCGATCCCGAAGTTGATTCTCGACATTCTTTACAAGTCTGCAGCCTCGAATGTCAGTCAGAAGGCACCGTTCGGGGCGATCGTGTACAGGCTACGGAGATACCATCGCTTGGCGTAGATTTGTACTACCTTTTAGAACGGGCGCAAAGAGTGATACAAAACAGGTATAACAATCAGGGCTCGGCATATCCATAGTCAACTGAGGATAGTCAGCTGACTATTTGACTGACTACGCCCGTATTCAGTTGGAAATGACATTTGGCTTCTTCACGCAGTTTCTCCACCAAATCTACTAAACAGGGCGTTTGGTCGCTTTCCCCCTCTACGACTCGACTATCTCATTTCATTCTTCTCAGTCAAATTGTCTTCATTGCATTTAGCAGTGACTTGCCCCAAAACGAATTCGTTCCTCTCTCTCTTCCCCATGTATAACGTATGCATGCATCGATGTTTGTGTTCAAAATGGTTTGACATACGCTACAGGTGAGCTAGATTTTTTTTGCATCGTACACGAAAATTGCGCACACGTATAAAATAGCGTGCAGTGTATGTGCGCTATTGTGCACGCTATTTACTAATACTGACGCAAGGACCTTTATAGCATACCTGATAACTATCTAAGTTCGTTGGTTTGAGTTCACGATGGTCCGTCCATTTATGGGGTAACTACTTTTTTGCATCAGAAATCAAATTTTCGTTCCTCCATATATGGACGTGAAAATAAGATTGCGTATGCGGGTATACAATTAGTGCCAGGGGGAAATGGAAGTGTGGATTGAAGTCAGTTGAATGAAAATTTGTATTCATTAGTCGCGTCTTTTAGAATAACCACTGAATGGACTAGTTCATCAGTCATCCTCGTTAGTCAATTCACTTTTTGTTGACGGCGACTGCCGAAGCAATTCTAGTCGGAGCGAAGCTGCTGAGAGTAGAGTCGGTCTTCATTTTTCACCTTCGAAGATTTCGGACCCTGATAAGAATGGTTATACTTGATTATTTAGTAAAATGAGGTGTTAAACACTTGACTCGGATTTAGCGTCCCAATAATCCTAAATAGGTCAACAGACGTCAAAATGTGGTATGGGAAGAAAAAAAGGCCATTTATTACACCCGTGTTCACTACTGTAGTACATTGAGATGTCAAAAAAATTATAGGAGGTTGTGTCCAAGATACGACCGCATTGTTGACGTAGAACTACACTGTTATTTTATACAAGTCGCCATACATTGGTGGCTTGAAACTACTAGGAATATAAACACTTCTCATCATTTTGCGCTATTCTCAAAAGAAACGCTTATGTTAATATCACTGGCCTCGAAAAAAGTTGCATTACTTTCTCATACCCAAGAGAAGCGCAGCTGTCACCCTTAGTTTGCTACTGGCAAGCGAAACCTAATCACATACAAAATTCCAGAACGTCATTTACTTTCTTGGTGACTAAACAAGCGAAATAAACTCTTTTTTTAATAACAACCTCAGAAACAGTAGCAATGGTTCATTATGATCAATATTAGCGCAAACGCAATCCTAGACGAAGGCAGTTTTGCGATTCGCACGCGAACTCAAATAACTTATACCATTCCAGTAAGACATTCAAGATGCTTGGTATTCCCCAACTAATTTTTTGGTGCTCAACCTTACCGCCTGCTTGGCCATATCTTCAGTGTCATGCATTGATGCATTCTAAAAGGCACCAACGAAGCCCTTATGATGACAAAAAAAAACAATGTAAACAGCTTGGAAAAAGACTTAATTATGCCACACAGCTTGTTCTCTGCTGTAACATCCATCGATGCGAATTCGCTGATGAGTTTGTCAAGAGCGACCGCCTTCACCACCAGCGGGGGGAGCTTGATTTTGGTTGCTGCCTGGGTAACGACGTTTACGTTTTCGACCGACGCGCCGAAATCGCCTACTTCGCTGTTGTTCGATGCGGTGTCACACTCGCGAAGGCTCGGTTCAGTGCGAGCGCTTTTCACTGCACCAACATCGCGTGCATCAGTAGATGACGCTTGCCTCGAAATTGTATTGCCCCTGGCAATGCGTTCGTTTTTTGCAGGGCTCGAGCCTGCCTTCCTCTTCTTCTTGCTCATCATACACTACGCGAAGCGTCCAATTTATGACGCGGAAAGAAAAACACACGATACGAATAACGCAAAAAACGAACAGAAAAACCAAACGACGATATCCAAGTTGGATTACCACTGGTGGGGTCCAATCTTAGATCGAAGCGCAGCGGAAGCAAAATGAACTGGATTGCTCAACAGTCCGATGGCGAATTAAAGTATACCGCAGCGAGATCCACTGTTTATACTCTAGGCAAGTATTCCCCTTCATTCTTCTACTTTTCCTTTGTTCAAGGAGACTTTAAATCCTACGATTTCCCCTCCGTTGGTCGTCGATAAGTTGCTCGTTATTGACAGCTCTGACAGCGGAAAAGCACACAAATGGATAGAACAAATGTATGGGAAAATGGGAACGCTTGAAGTTTTCATGAATGTTAACCATCTACAAACCAGGGGATTCTAATGTATAGCATATTAAACAAATCTTACGGAATTTCCGATTCGTTTAGTATGTAAATCGCCAAAATCCGTTCGCGACAAAAATAGTTATTAACCTTAACTTTATTTCATAAAAACGTGACCTGATTTCTGATTTGGCACCCTTCATGAAAGACGTAGTTCAAAATTCAATCTATTTTTATCTACAGTATCTGTTTCAAAAAATCTTGCCAAGAACATTCTTTTATGTCTTCTAACTACTGAAAGCGAGTGACACGATATGATAGATTCAGTGCTTAAAACGAAATTTTATAGAGATATACGATTGTTGACGTAGGACTACGGAATTATTTTGTTGAAATTAGCTTGTTTATTACTTCGAATATTACTTTAGAACGAAGGAACGATTGAGAATTGACTCTTTAGTAAAAATTGTTAGTGACCCGATTGTAGTGTCCACACCTTTCAATAACACAAAATGTTACACCTTTATATAAACACCTTGGCTTTGTATAATGCTACAAGGGTATAAATGTCAAAGACAGAAGAATAAACATCGCTTACAGGGTACGTTTATGACAAGGTATCCTGGACTCGAAGGGTGTCCGACACGATTCACTTATACACTCTCAACTATGACATCTTAGCTTTGACGGAAAGTAGCGATCGCAAAGCAATTCATAAAAATGGGTGGGTTATATCTATGATATAACCGCAAGGTTGACGTGGGACTATCTTAGCTTAGTAACCATTTGTATGTATTGATTGCAGTTTGCATGTATTTGCAATGGCGATTTCCCCAGACACCTTGGTTTAGAAGTCTTTATAGGTAATCAGATTTCAGTCAGAACAAAAATACTCCCGACCTGCATGAATTTGCAATACCAATTTCCCTGGACACCTTGTTTCTGAAGCCTGTGTTGGGGAAACATATTTTAGTCGGAACAAATTGCCCTCGACTTGCATGTATTAGCAATGCCAATTTTCCCTCGCTCCATGGATTTGAAGTCTGTGGTAGGGAAACACATTTCAGTCGGAACAAAAATGCCCCCGAATTGCATGTATTTGCAATGCTAACTTTCCCACGCTCCTTGGACTTGAAGTCTGCGTTAGGGAAACGCATTTCGGTGGGAACAAAAGCTGCCCCTACTTTCATGTATTTGCAATGTCGATTTCGCCAATGCTGCTTGGTTTTGAAGTCTGTGTTAGGGAACATATTTCGGAGAGAACAAAAGTCCCCCTACTTTCATGTATTTTCAATTCCGATTTCCCCAACGCTGCTTGGTTTTGAAGTCTGTGTTGGGGAAACCGTAAATCGGACCAATCAAAACGAGGCAGTTAGGGCGTTTAAATAACGCTTAACATTTTACAGTTATTCAATTATTTATCTAATGAAAAATTACATTTTATTAATTGCGATAGATGCGTAGAAATATTCCCTATCAATTGATGCAAACATCTTTCCGATCCAGTAGAAAATGTTCGAGTTATAAGCATTCGAAATCTTGCATTTTTTCCTGCATGTTCAGTGTTTATGTTTTCATTTTACCCCCCATATATTCCGGTTAGACGTAGTCCCACGTCAACAAGTGTTTTTTTTTGTTGCGAATATTACGTGTTTTGTTACTTTTTTATTTGAAAATACGTCAATAATACGTGAGATAGAGGAGTTAGTGAAACATTAAAGTTAAAATAGTGGAACTATTACCCAGGATGTGTTCTTTCTGTGTTGCTTTTTAAAGTGGTATTTTTACGGCGGCTCGACTTCGAAGGAATATTTTATATATATATATTTCTATTATCAGATAACTCTATGGCTCGATGTGTGGCACCCGGATGCGTGAACGTTCGGTCATTGATACCCGGGCTCGAGTCCAACTCGAATTATGAAAACATATCCCACAAATTATCATTCCGTCGATCACCAAGATTTGTGTCTATTCGGAAGAAATGGCTTCAATTCTTTGGACAGGACCTAAACAGCAATACTAAAAACATGTACATTTGCTCGCTTCACTTCAGTCCAGATTGTTTCATTCATACCGATGGCTTGGAATTACAATATCGTCAAAAACTGATACAAACAGGTAAATTTGAACAAATCCATATAATAGTTACAATAATTACAAACAACTGTTTATTTTAGCTGTTCCTATTGTCAGAAAAGCCAACGATTCTTATACCTCGGGAAAACCGGACGTTCGCCGAAAGATCTTGATTGACATCAAGCAAGAGTAAAAAATCATAAATCATCCATAACAATTGGTTCAGTTTTCTAATGGGACGAAACATGAGTATCTCGAGAAGGATATTCCGTCAAATGAAATCGGGAGCAGCACTATCAACATCTCTAATGAAAAACCTAGTGATACTGCTAGTCCTGATAGCTTAATCCAAGCACTGCAGTAGGAGGTATTGGAGAGTTACAGAGATCTTCAGAAAGCTAAACTCTGAATTACCAAATCACAATTTCCCCTAGGTTTTGATTAAACAAAATTTAAATAGATTATCTTTACGCAGATAATTTTAAGAAATAAACTTATTTAGACAAATTCATTATACCGCTCCATAATTCTTGCAAAGCTAACACGTCACAGCCTCACTGTTACTGATGCACTAGTCAGTCCAGACTACCTTGTCATATACGTACCCTGATCTGAAGGTCATAAAGTAAAGACGTGTTTCAGTAGTTCACCCTCTCAACGCAACACCGATAAGGTCGATGGTTTGCGTAGTTTAGTCGCAGAAACTCGCCATTCTCCATTCATATTATTGTACCCAAAATGTTTTCAAAAACTACTTCTCTGAGTGTTGAACGAGTCTGAAAATCTACCGTAGTAAAGGTTTAATTTATAACATCGATTGCGCGCGCTTCTTATTTTTTTCTTGCTTGATTACGATGATGCACGATTTGCAATTGCATTGATGTTTAAAAATTGTGTTTTCATTCTTTGCTTGCATTACGGAAGATTGAACACGAAATTTCATTTCATTTCAGCAATGCGAATAGTCAATTTAGGGAAAGATTGGAAGTCTCAACGGAAGTCGTACCTAATAAGGGCTCCACCAATCTCTAAAGTTTAACAAACAGCCCCATACGAAGTGTACCATGTATTAACCTATTACGGCCCGATCCGAACAATCGGATAAAAAAGGAAAATAAAACACATATTCATTTTCAAATCACTTTATTCATATTGAATCTACAGCACAAATGAAACACTTCACACTAAAGAACACTTCAAAAATCATAATCCGCAACGATGAATCTTAGATCCGCACCGCTTTCGCCAGGAACATTCGGGATTATTCCATTACACATAGTACTCACTATTTGAAGAAATGCAAACACTCATCACAATATAAATAATAACATACTAAATAAAAGTAATAACAATAGAACTGACAAGATGTTTCGAGGTATCAGGTAAAGCAGAACTTAGATAGAATTGATGAAGCGCGAGGTTGGAGTATTATGTTGAGTGAATGAATATCTCTTTTTCTATTGGCGATCTAAAGCAAAACGTAAACGATCGGTGAGGCATTTGGATTTTGTTTTGACGTGGGACTACGTCTAACCGGAGTATATGGGGGTGAAATGAAAACCTAAACACAGAACAAGCAGGAAAAAATGAAAGATTCCGAATGCATATAACACGAACATTTCTCAATAGATCGGAAAGATGTTTCCATCAATTGATAGGAAAAATATCTACGCGTCTATCACAATAGATAAAATGTTATTTTCCATGAGACAAACAGTTGAATAACTGTAAAATGTCAAGCGTTATCTAAACGCCCTAACTGCCAAGTTTTGATTGGCCCGCCTTACGGTTTCCTCAACACAGACTTCAAAATCAATGTACCTGTGGGAATCCGCTTTGCAAATATACGTGCAAGTAGGGGGTATTTCTGTTTCCCCCGAGCTGTGTTTCCCTAACACGGACTTCAAAATCAATGTGCCTGGGAACTAGAAATAGAATAAGTTGCATTGAGAGAAATAGATGTATACGTGGTCCGTTCTGTGGATCAAATTTTTAGTATCAATAACAATTCCACAGTCAGTCCGCTAGCAACTAGTTGCCGGCGGCGGCTATGGTGCCCATCATCATTAGAATCGAGATATTTCCGCTGAATGAAAAGGGAAGGGAATGAGAAGGTCACACGTCTCTCCGGTTATGTCCACGACATTACCCACTCGCCTTTTTTGAACTAAGAAAATGATGATAAGGTAACCTAAAACTCAAAAACAAATTACGTATATTTCACTTACGGACTTTCCAAGGTAGTTCTCACATGCAGGAACCATATATTTTTCTACTTGTTGTTGATTGTGCTCTCGAATTTCCTTCTTTGATTCAACCATTGTTAATATTTATACAATTTTCACTACTGAAAGAGGTAATAAAATGACATGTTACCTATAAAATTGCGCAGAATTTAATTTCTTCCAAACTCATCGCAATCAAATAATCTTTCATGATAATAACATTGTAATTTATGGAAAGAACTACAAACCTTCCATAAGCTCACATGGCAAAATTTAAAACCATCAGGTGTAGATTTGTACGTTAGATCGCCAATAGGAGGAAATTGAGGAGGAAATATGTCACCAATTTACAGAAATTTGCGAATAAATACTCTATTTCAGTTTGAAAGTATACAAAAATATACTTTTTCTAGCAGTTTGAACTCTGTTTTTGAAGATATTCTCTGATATGTCGATGATTGATTGACTTAATTGTATAAAATAGTTTTTTGAAAATGTCACTTTTATGTACCAATTATGGTAATAGTGTTCCTGGAGTTTCGTAATAAGTGTACCTATTATTAGGCAATATTCATTATTAGGCAATTATTGCTCAACTTTTGAAAATGTCCTATCGTGAAAAGATCATATCGATTCATTGACTTTCTCTTACGATAACCAAGGCCTTGCAGACAGATTTTGCGCCATATAATTTGATAAATGAGGTTCCCTTCTGCACTTCTGATATGAATCTCATCAGGAAATGCTTTTACTGATGAGTTTTTAACGAAAGAAAATGTTAATGATGAGAATTGATCATTGCAGGTCATTTTTTGAAGCTACGTGAGAATTATTGTTGTTAAAGCCCATAGACGACGAAGATCTAGCCTCGGGATGCCATACCGCAAAACTTATAACAATCAATGTTTTGACGATAGCAATAGAGCGAAGGATCTGGTCGGATGGTGCAAAGTAGAAACGAGCTTCTGAACGCTTGAACTTTCAACACTAACAGTCAAACTCTTTCGGAAATTAGTTCTGAGAGGAACTTATAATTGTACTACTACAACTAATAATCGATTGAGAGAAACACAACCGGATATCCGGCAAGCTTCGAGGCCGGATGGCCGAATATCCGACAGCCGGATAATCGGCTAATTGTTTGTATACGATATTGGGAAAATACGATATTGGGAAAAAAACATTTTAGGGAAAAATAAACACATTTTTTCAAAAAAAAAAAAATTAGTGAACGATGATTAAATTTTCCGGTTAGAATCAATATCCTTTAATAGAGAATGAGGTTTTCTGCAAAAGATCGTGAATGGTTTTTTTTCTGATAAGGATATACTGAATTAATTTTAATAATGAACGAATAAGATAAAGGACTTCGTAGTAAAATATGCAAAGAATAACAACCAATTATTTGCATTCAAGATTAGAAAACTAACAACTTCAGGGATGATAATCTGAGAGAGGGAACACTTACTTCACTACAAATCAAAAAAGAAATAGCGAGTATTGCAAGTTCTGGCGTATCCAAAATATTTCGAATCAATCGCAATCATGATCTTTGTATTTGGTGGTCATTCAACTCCAAGCAGACCCCTTAACTGGCAAGTTCTGCTTATCTTTCAGAAAGACTGTTATCTGAAGCTATTTTGTTATGATTTATCTTCTGTTAATGAGAAATTTTTGTTTTTATTTCTAATATCTGATATCCGGCAAGATATCAAATATTGGCCGGATAGGTAGGATACCGGATAGTTACCGAATATCCGTTTCATCTCAAGATTAGACTTGTTGAGTGCTTCCCGGTTGGAAAATAACTACCTGTTCCTAGCTGATAGGAGAATCAAAAAGTGGTGAGGGTTGTGATGCAACTTTCGCTTCTCTTCAGGAAATGAACAATGGATGTTAACTCATCAAACGAAGGTTTAATTTTCAGTGAACCAAACAGATATGATGTATGTAAACAACAAAAAAATAAATAAAACAAATACAATCAATAATTACAAAAACAAAATCCAAATTTAGCAAGTTTAATATTTTTTGGAAGAGGACTAGTTAATTGTATATTAATGTCGATCATCTGAATCGGTCGGGTAGTTCAAAAGTTATGAATTTTTGAAAAAAGTCATTTTTGGAAAAGTTAATTGTTCAGACCATCCTGAAATGAAAATGGGCACCCTACTGAAAAAATAAACAAAATACGAATCTAATATTTTGCGATAAAGAAAAAACTACCACTGTTCCGTCTGCTGGGAACTAGGGGTGGACTGTATTTAGAAGGTTGCTCCCCTCGTGGAGACAACCGGTGCGTGGAAGGAACCCTTGTGTTCCTCACGCCTTGTTCCATGGGTGGGAGCCCCTTGTGGCTCCGCTCCAATGCTCTGAAAATAGCATGTAACTCTTTTGGAATGTGTTTCAGAAAACTCTTCGTGGATTCAGGTTTCGAGTAGCGCAGAATGAAACATGATGTATAACTATTTACATTTTCCTCATTTTATTATTGAATTCATTCAGTTTGAATATGTACACATGGTCGTAATATTTTCACTGTTGCGCATGCGAATGCGCCACTCTTCTGCCGCTGCTTATGTTGTTGTTGCTTGCGGCTGCTCCTATTATCGCACTCTTGCGATGATTAGTTGGCGGCTTCTTGAGTTTGTTCGTTCCTTTTATTGTTTGTTGTTGCACTCTTGCACTTGTTGCTTGTTGGATGGTTGGATGAAAACTGATACTCCGCACAATCGGGTGGCTCGTTTTATACCCTCGCACCTCCTTGTCGAAAGAGGAGGGGAAGTGCTAAAGACGTCATTTATTTTCCCCTTCCGTACGCTTCGCGGACGGAACGACCACTTTTCGCGAAAATCTGAGAACCACTATATCGGTTTGGCATGAAATGGCTGTATACACCCATTGTTTATTGGGGGATTTGTGTTATCCATCTCTCCTATGTATGTGTTTTATTATTTCGATTTGAACGCTGTGCCTCCAAGAATCATCCTGTATTAGAAAATTCTTTGAACAAATTGTCGAACTTTATTGAACTTTCATAATATTTGGTTTATGCTGATCTTAAACTTGTAGTAACTATAGATTATAGAGGATGATGTCCAAGACACAATTGATTTTTTTCATCTAGTATTACGAAATTACTACATTCAATACATGTACACTGTGGAGGCGATCTGGTGTAGTGGTAACATCCATACCTCTCACGCTAAAGGTCACGAGTTCAGTTCTCACTCCCGACATTCTTCAAAAATGGAAGTAAAGTGACGAACCAGTCAAAGGAGTAAAAAATCACTATAATATAGAAATAAAAAAAATATACCGTCAATGGGGGTGAAAATGGAGAAAATTACTAAATTACTATTAGTTATATCTTGACAGATATTGCGAATATGTTTGAAAGCTGTGAGCCGTTTGATAGGAGACATATACCCTCAACACCCAATGCATAATACTTAAGTGTAGTACAAATAGTTATTATTTAATAATTCATCAAAGTTTGATGTGTAAATAGTCATCAAATAACACCTCAGAAAAAATCTCATGCCCAGCATTATACAGAACTACTAAAATTGTAAATATTGGATATAATGATTCTTGAAGGTATTGCCAGATGAGTCATTACTGATTTTGAACATCAATTTTTTGACGTAGGACTACGTCTTTCATTTCTATGCCGGGGTGTAAAATCAAAGTTTCGAAAACGAAAGCGTTACGCCGGAGACCGAGATTTTGAGCGTTAATAGCTCCTAAACAACTGAACGGAACGGTATGATAAACACTTCATTCGAAAGATAAAATGTCTACGCGTTATATACTTATTACTTTTTGATCCAAAAACTTGTTTTAATAGTCTTAAAATTGCTTTCAAAACAGGCTATTGAAATCACCAATCGGTATATAAGCGAGCGCCGCTCGGAAATCCACTCAGTTATAATTGAACAGCGATTGGAGCATGTTGTCGTTGTTGTGGTGAAGCTCTTCGTTTATCATGAAAGCGCGGATGAACGGTGTCACCAAGAGCCTGTTTGTGCACCTTAGTTCAAAAGGGAATCCATCAGGAGGAGAGTAATGCCACAAACGGTTCCCCGGGAAGAGATCGGAGCAGCCGCTACACACACACACACATACACGCACGGAACTCTTCGTTTGGATGCCATTCAGCATCGAGAAAATTCCAGAAAGATTCAATCGTTGCTGAAAAATAAACTGCCAGTTCCCCTGGGAACTGAAAAATACATTCATGCGAAAGAGTTCATTTTAATGTTTTCTAAACATATAATACTGCGACCAAATATTTTTCAATCAAGTGCTATTAACAGATGGTTATCGAGTTAGCATTAACCACTGGTGGATTTCGAGAAGAATCGAGGAAAATCCGGAAAGATGTCGTTGCTGCAAAATAATCAGCCAGTTCCCTTTGGAATTGGAAATTGCATGCAAGCGAAAGAGTTTATTTTAATGTTTTCTATCCATATAATACTGCGACCAAATACATTTAGTTCTGTGATTTTTCAATCAAGTGCAATTAGCAGAAAGGCTTCTGAAGATTATTCTTCCCCATCAGTAGGATATTTTCGTATCCAATATCGGATGCATAAAACCTTGGATTATATCTATGATATAACCGCAATAGTCCTACGTCACTATTGCGGTTATATCATAGATATAATCCACTTCCTGTTTTTTCCATTCGAATTTCAATATTTTAGAGATAATCTCTCATTTACACTGAGTGGGGGTGAGAATTGGTTAAGCGCGAAATTGAATTCCATGCCAAACCGATATAGTGATTGTCAGATTTTCATGAACATTGGTAGTTTTATTCCTCATCGTAAAATATTAGACCCGTATTTTTAATTTTTTTCATCAGAGTGGCCATTTACATTTTATGGTGGTCCGAGAAATCAACTTTTCCCCCCCCCTTTTTTTTCCAAAAATGACAATTTTCAATAATTCTTTTGAATTACTGGACCGATTCAGATGATCGATATATCAAATTAAAGCCAATGAGCTAGTTTTTTTTTTTGAAAAACATTACACTTAAAAAAAACATTTATGTTCTCTTAATTATTGATTGTAATTGTTTTTCATAGCTTACATGGTTTCGGAACTAAGGTCACCATATTTTTTATATTTTTTTCTTGAAAGCTGGGTTTTTTTTACATAACATATCAGAGAGGTGTTTTTTCGATTTCGAGTTATTTTTTAAAGTCGACTGGACTACATCTATGCATCTAGAATCCAATTTTTACGCATATGTGGTATTTAATGTGGATTCAAATTAGTATATTGATCATCTGAATCGGCCCAGTAATTTAAAAGTTGTGAATTAAAAAAATGTAATTTTTGGAAAAAAAAAGGGTAAATTCAGTTATTACGGTTTAAATATTTCATCGAAAACTAACATTTTCTCTTAATCGTCCTTTTGGAAAGACTAAATTATTTGCTACTTTACCTTTAATCGAACGCTAAAAAATGTCTTAAATACTCACATTTTTTTTGACGTCGCTTACTCACATTGTAAATGCGATCGAGTCAAAAAACAACTAGTGAAATAGGGACAAACAGGTCAAGACGAATGTCGATTGTATGTATGAAATCTAATGTTTTCAAAACATTAATGTCGTTTTTTGCAGTTCAATATTATCTTTTTTCGAAATCTTAAATGAAATATGTCTCATAAAAGGGATGTTCATTGTTTTTTACCTCAATTGAAACAGACCGAGAAGTTGAACACATTCGTATCCTCCCTTGCCCAATTCGCCCCATGCGACGGTTACCCGGGGGGAAGACAGAAGGTTTCCGTGAAGATGACAGCGCAAAGGTACTAAGAAGTTTAGGACAGAACGTTTATTTCATCTGTAATTGCATATTTTATCAAAAACCTTTCCTGCTTTTCCAGATTCGTTCCTCGCTTTCATCGTCTCTTTATGCAAAGTTATTTATTTTTTCCGTCTGCACTCGCGATTCCTCATTCATCAAAAAAGGTTATTATCATATTTAGCTGCTGAACGCTGGCAAGACTGTGGAACATGAGCAGCAACAAACAACCTTCATCGTCAGCAGCAGCACACGGTTACGGATGAATGTGTGACTGGCAGCGGAAATCATTCCGGAGCCCGAGCCACAGAGCGGTTCCTTTTTTTTTCGTTAGTCATCTGCAAGTAACCAAAGAGCGAAATCGAAATTTCAGATTCACTTGGTTGCGCTAAAACGATAACATGATTCGATATTTGCATATAAAACAGTTCATCCCATCACACGCCACTTGGGGAACATGTGGCTGACGCTGAATGGTGCATCTTAGTGGGACTTCTCATCCTCCCACGCCACTCCTCAGCTACCGCTGGCTTTTGGGTGAATCCACGGCAGGAGCGATTCCTAAAATGGCAAGAAAGAATCAATTTAGAAGCTTTTCCCCCACCGGATTGGCATGCTCAACATGAGGCAGTCGTGTGTGCGGATGTTTCAAGTCATGTTTTTTTTCTGCTTAAATTTGCAAACGGCAGACTGTGAATGTTAAGTTCGATTGATGCATACGGTTGAAAACAAATACAGTTTGCGAAGAAATTTGGTTGTAAAACACTACCCAGTTTAATTAAATTGAGATACGGAAAAGCACTTGAGATACGTGTAATTTGCGTCAAGCTGCATTTGAGGGGATGGAAGGTATATTGCAGAGCACTAATCCATACTTCCAAAGAAATTGAAACTGCGAGCGATTGACGGTTTGCGCTATGAAAAATGATTGTCGTATACCTATTAGGAAGCACATGTTTTCGCGTAAAATTCCAAAGTTTATGTGCACACTTTACTGTGCCATCGGGAATTGAAAGATATAACTTTTATCGACGAATGCTAATAATCGTCAGATGGATCGCTCAACGGGAAAACATTTTTTTTGGTGAAATTTTAGCAATCATAATCAACAAAAGCCTTCAATGTTGTTATGCTGATCCTAGCATTCGAAGGAAATTATGAGTGAATGCGTGCGAATCGATTTTTCAGCAACAAAAAAGTCAGCTTCCGCTGGTCAGCAGCTGTGTTCTTTTTCCGAAAAAAGCTCCCGGTCATAACCACATTCTGTCGTAAAGTATTGACCTGAACGAATGTTAAATTTCACAAACGCGCACACCGCTGCAAACGCAAAATCGGAAAGCAATTATGTTAACCCATGGTCGGTACATAAGCGCTGAGAGAATCGAACATTTTATTGGTCTCATGTGTGCGTGTTTTGGTCATAAAATAAAAGTCGACTGCGGCTCGCTCCTGCCTCCTTGCATGTATAAACGATCAATTTGTTACGAGTTCAATTTGATAAAAGGGATTTTTCGGCGTGTGCTGAAAGTGCCCTTCCAGACCCCGCTCGGTCTCATATGGTGTGAAAATTAGATTTAGGCTATATTGCTTCCGATCCAGCGCCAATAATGGCAATAATGCAATCACACACTTCTCCTCTGCGGTGGTGGCGAGCTGCGAGGGCGGGTTTTGTGTGGATTTCCCAGAAATTCAATCGAATATTGGCACGGATTTGATTTTAAATCCGCAGAGAAAAGGGATTTGAGCGTGCGGTGGAGAAAAATGAATGCTTTCGTTGATTGTTTCGCATGGGTGGTGTTGCTGCGTGACGTCGGGTTAACGTGATAAAGAATTTCGTCGGATCAAGCGGATAAAATGACGAATTGTCGGGCAAAGCTCGATGATTTAGAGGATTCCAGCGGTACCTCCCGCATCGTCTCGGCAGAATTGTCGATTTGAGAAAACAATCGAAATCTTTCCCAATTACGTGGGAATGATGATCTCAGGTGAATCAGATTGGCACCCGAAATCGGGTGAGCTAATGTAATCGTACAATAAACAATATGTACTGTTGATCGATTGATCCTTGTTGTTCATTCCCATACACATCGGTTACTAAACGATCAACAGTTTATCTAGAAAAAGATTTACGATTTACGATTTCATACGACTGGCATAAAATATTCGGCTGTTCGGAAAATTAATATCCAGTAAAAAAAATCAAAAGCATCGATTTTCTAGATAGACATTAGGGTGCCAATGAATATATGGGAAATATCGACCCTAAAATTTCAAAAAGTTACACTATGCAAAATGTTTACCACCTCAAAAAAAACACCCTATGTCAAATATCAGCTCAATCGGACTTAAGGCAAAGCGGTCAAGTTTGAGTTTTTTGAAAATCGAAAAATTCCCCCGAAGGAAAGAACTGAAGGAAATCGGAGGTTTCGAAAAAAAAAAATTTGATGCCAAATGTCTTAAATTTGCCTGAAACGAGATCTAGTGTCATCTCGAAAAAAAAAATTATCAAATATCGACACTCTGGGCCTTTTTTTTCGGAGTACGAGACGAAACATATGGTTTTGGGTGCCAATAAAAATAAAGGGTGTGTCACATCAAATTGCATCACGGAAAAAACGCTGTAGAAATTCGCCCAGTAGACCGATCCTTTTGAAAATTTTAGACAGTAAAATAAAAACTATTAAACAACTTTTGGCATTTTCTTTTTATTCATACTTCGAGCCCAAGCCCGTATGCTCGCACCTTCCTCTTTACCCCGTCCATAAGGTTCTGTACAACGTCAGGTTGTAGTTGTTTTTGAACAGAAATCCATTTTCTCTTGAAGTCCGCCTCCGATTTGACAACTTTTGGGTTCTTCCGGAGGACCTGCTTCATAATCGCCCAATATTTCTCTATTGGGCGAAGCTCCGGCGCGTTGGGCGGGTTCATTTCCTTTGGCACGAAGGTGACCCCGTTGGCTTCGTATCACTCCAACACGTCCTTTGAATAGTGACACGAAGCGAGATCCGGCCAGAAGATGGTCGGGCCCTCGTGCTGCTTCAATAGTGGTAGTAAGCGCTTCTGTAGGCACTCCTTAAGGTAAACCTGTCCGTTTACCGTGCCGGTCATCACGAAGGGGGCGCTCCGCTTTCCGCACGAGCAGATCGCTTGCCACACCATGTACTTTTTGGCAAACTTGGATAGTTTCTGCTTGCGAATCTCCTCTGGAACGCTGAATTTGTCCTCTGCGGAGAAGAACAACAGGCCCGGCAGCTGACGAAAGTCCGCTTTGACGTAGGTTTCGTCGTCCATTACCAGGCATTTCGGTGTACAGCTTCCGGGCCCGCGTCTTCCCCACCATGTTTTGCCTTTCGTCGCGGTTAGGAGCCTTCTGAACCTTGTATGTACGCAGGCCCTCCCGCTGCTTGGTCCGCTGGGCGAATGAACTTGACAAATTCAGCTTATTGGCGACATCCCGGACCGAACTTCTCGGATCACGTCTAAACTGCTTAACTACGCGCTTGTGATCTTTTTCACTGACGGAGCATCCATTTTTGCCGTTCTTCACCTTCCGGTCGATGGTTAGGTTTTCGAAGTATCGTTTTAGTACTCTGCTGACCGTGGATTGGACGATTCCCAGCATCTTACCAATGTCCCGATGTGACAACTCCGGATTCTCGAAATGAGTGTACAGGATTAATTCACGACGCTCTTTTTCGTTCGACGACATTTTTCCAAATTTACGAGAAATTGACAGTGAAGCATAGCCAACGTGATCTATACACTCTTATCTGATTATACGCGTAAGCAGAAGATATAATTCCAAAAAATTAAATTTCTACAGCGTTTTTTCCGTGATGCAATTTGATGTGACACACCCTTTAATTATCTCGATTTTTCATTCCGAACTTGTTGTGAAATGTTGATTAGCACGATAATATACCCTATGCTCATTCGAACTTCATTTATTAGTGTTGCAAACATTATAATTTGAGTTTTTTTGAAAACCAAAAAATCACCGGAAATCGGGGCTTTCAAATTTTTTTTTATGCCAAATGTATTAGAATTGCATGACACGTCGATATTTACAGTTATCTCAAAACAATTTTTTCCAGAGTGTCGATTTTTGACAAAAAAATATTTTATCGAGATGACACTAGATCTCGACGTTTCCTGCAATTTTAAGACATTTGGCATCAAAATTTGTTTTTTCGAAACCCCCGATTTCCTGTACTCTCTGCTAGGGTGATTTTTCGATTTTCAAAAAACTCAAACTTTGACCGCTTTGCGCCACTTTCCCTTAGGTCCGATTGAGTTAATGTTTGGCATGAGTGTTTCTTCGAGGTGGCGAAGATTTTTTATGAGGTAGCTTTTTGAAATTAGAGATGACCATTTTCATTAGAGATGACCATTTTCATTGGCATTAGTAGACATACAATCATACAGTAAGACTTGTATTCAGAACAGTACAAAAGAACAGATTATGATTCGCCATTATTTTTTTTTCATAAAAATATTTATTTTGGAACCACTTTATCTATACATCCGATGACAATATGCGATGCGATACGATGCAATTCCTAGTACGCATCGACTCACCTTGTCCGTCACGAAAAAACATGTAACAACGAATAAAGAAACCAAACCATGGAGTAGAGATGAGCAAAGCAGTTTAATTTGATGAAAGGCTCAGTAGCTAACCGTTCCAGTAAGTGAACCAGCTCTTTTGAGCCGTTGTTTCCATATTTCGTTCAGCGGTATCAATACCGGTATCAAAAACAAATGTGAGCAGAAACCCAACAAACATAGTCAGCTTCACAGCTTTTTATGTCCCGGCATTTATATCGTTAGATTAGATAGGACATGTTATTATTTTGCATGGTTTTTATTTAATCTACAGTATCTTTTGATCATTTTTAAAACCATCAATCCGAAATTAAAAAATCAATTAAAAGTTTAAAAAAATAATAAAAATTAAAACAAAAAAAAATTAATTGCACGTATTTTTCTATTACAGTATTGACACCATAAACAGCATGCACAATTTCAGCGGGCTGGTTTTCATTTTGCCTTTATTAAAGAAAAACTGTAAAATGTACCGAATTTTCTCTTTGTTGACTTCCATTGTTAACACCCTGTAACTCATAACTGTATAAAACCAAGGTGCTTATAAAAATATAGGTTACTCAAGACGGATCTTAAAGGGGAAAATTGGGTGACTTGGTCCCAGCTGTTGGAAGTCAAAAGGCGTTATCAGAAATGTTTGTATCCATTGCTAAGCTCGTTTGTAAGATACATTAAAATGTCGATGCAGCGCCTCGCACCTTCTTCTTGGATGGCATTAACGTTCCCAGTGAACATTTTGCCTTCTTAACGTAAGTATTACTTGCGTCATTTTTATTAGTACTACTTAGTTGAGAATTTTATGCCGAGAAACACGCCTTGAATGTATTCTGGAGTGGCAAGTTCTAGAATACGCGTGACCACAGTGCAAGTCAGAAGAAATTTCTTTGACGAAAAATCTCCCGGCCAGAACGGGAATCGAACCCGAACCCCCGGCATGATAATGTGGAACGCTAACCACTCGGCCGAGGGAGCGCCTCGCACCTATAAACCAAAAAATTTTCGTCGAATGTATTTAGCAGTTTTTGTGCCAATAAAATTGCTACGTGTGAAGTTTCAGAAAGTAATTTTCATTATATTCTAGGAATTTCTTGATTTTCTATTGATTCTCAACCGCATTAATTTAATGTATGAATTGTCATTGTAATTTTAGATTTTCACTCACTGTTTAAATCTTCACTGTATAAGGACTTAAAATTAGATTCCGCTCAGAAATGATTTATGAAGTCATTTATTAGAAGAAAATGTACGATTTATTTCATTGAAACCTTTTTTTAAGATTTTGTACATTTTTTTTATCTTCCGGGCAACCGGACGATATGTATAAAACAATGTTAGTTTCGAAGCAATACAGCAGCATAAGTGGTTATCAGGAGGCGTTATGTTTGAAGAGTAAGCTGTGCGAAAAAAGTTCCCCATTCGATAAGCGGCCTACTCACTTGCGTAAAAAATAAAATAAACCTTCTGCTCCCTTCAATGAGTTCTTACCTATACGTTAAAAAAAACAAAACAAAGCGTGAGACTAGTAATTGGTTGACACAGTACCTAGGTACCACGATGAAATACATATTAGCACGTTGAGCCCCGAATAGATCGTGCTACGTTTTTCATTCAGCTCGCATCAAGATCTTTTCCAAAAAATCAGTGTCGGTCTTCGCTCCCAAAGATATTTATTGTATAAAAAGGAAAAAATCAGTAATTCGACTCGTTCGCATAAAAAAACTCATTAACATTGAAACTATTTCATAAAAACGGGACATGTTTTTTCTGATTTGACGCCCTTACTGAAAGACGTAAACCTAAAGGGCGAACACGAAATTATTGCGACACCGAAAATGTCATGCCAATTTTCTTATAATGTTTAGAATCAAACCAAAATTTTGGGGTAGTTTTATACATATATTTAAATCAAATATCAAAAGAAAAGTTAATCGATGGAGCCTTGAGTGTAAAATTGAACGCATTTTCGCTTGATGCCCTCCATCAAAGTGTTTACAGTGTCATCCGGTACCAGTTTCTCAGTTTTTTTTCTATTTTCTTAACAAGTCCTTCTCGTCTTTGACTGTCTTCTTGCTCTTCCGAAGTTCCCGCTTCATTATTGCCCAGTACTGCTCCACCGGGCGCAGCTCCGGACAGTTTGGCGGGTTCATGTCCTTTGGAACAAAATGGACAGAATTGGCCTCATACCACCCCAGGATACTTTTAGAATAGTGGCATGATGCCAAATCTGGCCAAAATAGCGGAGCTTCGTCGTGCTGCTGCAAGAACGGCAAAAGGCGCTTCTCGAGGCACTCAGATTTGTAGATCTCGCCATTTACTGTGTCCTTTGTCACGAAAGGCTAACTCCTCAGTCCGCAAGAGCAGATGGCCTGCCAAACGAGATATTTGGAGGCGAACTTCGACATTTTCTTCTTCTTAAATTTGTCGTCCACATCGAACTTGCTCTTGCCGGTGAAAAACTCCAACCCCGGAATTTGCTTAAAATCGGCTTTTATATACGTTTCGTCGTCCATCACACAGCAGCTATATTTTGTCAGCATCTTCTCGTAGAGCTTCCGCGCCCGAGTTTTAGCCGTCGATTGTTGCCGCTCATCGCGGTTTGGGAAGTTCTGTACCTTGTATGTATGTAGTCCAGCTCTCTTCTTTGCATTCTGGACGTAGATCTGCGACATGCCGATCTTTTTAGCCAAATCACGGCTTGAGACGTTGGGATTTGCTTTAATCATCCGCTTCACCTTTCCCGCCGTCTTTTTGTTCTCCGGTCCCGGTTTTCTTCCAGCTCCTTTGCCGTGGTCCAACGTCAACCGCTCCTGGAACCGCTTCAACACTCTGGAGACGGTTGAATGGTGAATGTTCAACATTTTTCCCAACTGCCGGTGCGACAGGTCAGGAAATTCCAGGTGTTTGGAAAGAATTTGTTCTCTCGACTCGCGTTGGTTCACCTCCATTTTCGTTGAATCGAAAAACACGACTTCGAGTTTGACAGCATGTAGACAATACACATCAATGAGAATGTGTGCAAAATTTAGTTGATTTTTACCCAATGGTAAAAAAGTTATGCCCTGTTGAATGTGTCGTAATAATTTCGTGTTCGCCCTTTACCTCATGAAATATCAGACTAATTTAGTAATAACTTATACAATCATAATTTAACATTTGTGGACAGAAACTAAATTAAGGTTGAAATATATTCAGGATTAAATGAGCGTTGTCTGTGCTTAAGACAGAATTCTAGTCTAGAAATTTGAAAAGAATAAAAAGAAAATTCCTTCATATTTCTGAAGTTTAGGCATTCAAGAATATACTCAAGAAAGAACTTATTGAAAATCCTATTATTAACCGAGTTAGAGCCATTTTAGTGATGCGGTATCTAACCTGGTACGGCCATAAATATGAACTTCAAACGCGTTTTTCTCGAAACTAGATTTTCCAAACTGGCGTACACGATATCTCAAGTTCTACTGAACCGATTCATGTAGAATTTATATGAATACAATCTGCATGTATCTCTCTATCGCATGGATCTTTAAGGAATGATATTTTTTTTAAATTTTACTATTTAAAAAAAATCAGAAAACATAAGAAAACACGTTTTAAACTGCATTTTGTTTTCCAAACGGCCGCCATTTTGTCAATAAATATGTTTCTGATCTTTACTGATTCAGAATCTGTTCGATTTTGTTGTTTCAGATAACAAGAAGGGCTGGAATCGTGTATGCCATGGTACAACTTTTTTTTGAACCCCCTCACTTCATCAACTCTTAACTATCCTAGTTATGAATATTTTTTCTCCGTTCAATTTTTGTTTTATTGTTAAAAAAAATAGATGAACAAATAATGGTATAATGGGTAGTAAAAATATTATTTGTGTTATTCTTACGGAGCTCGAAAAAACGTCCGAAATTTGTGTCTCTACACTAGAATACCCCCTTAAACTCGTCGCTATACAACATATTCTACGAGAACAATCGACTTACAGTACGTGACCACACTCGCCAGGAGCATGTTTCCAACTTATCAACATCAACGGGGTACGCAACTGATCGCATTGAAGTACATCATTTTACAAGCTTTGAAGTGTATATTTTCAGAAACGCAAACGGGGAAAGCCACAACACTGTGCGATGTAACGCCAACGACTTATGCCTAAAATCTCAGATAACCATCCATCCCCTATCCCTTCATAATTAGCATGACTGCACCGCAGACGAACGGCTGCATTTCGCAATCGAGTGGAAACACTTGACTCGGGCGGGGTATTGCCCAGCATTTAGATAATAAATATCCCCACGCCGTGGTGTCTTGAAGCCAGCACACGTTTCGGTGTCTGTAAGTGGGCAGATTTTGGCAGCACGCAACATCACCCAGTGCACACCCTCGCGCTTTGTTACGGCGTCTGTTTTATGTTGCCTGAAGCCTTCACCCCTGCCCATCCTCCCCATCTAAGGTGCTTATCACCGATAGAGAGCACATTGCACTTGACAGTTGGTGGATTACGGTTTTTATTTGATATTAATTTGATCAAATAGATTCCGTGCAACGCGCGCGGATTTCGAGATTTGATTTATTTCTGGAGGATCTGGAGGGCAAGTTTCAGAAGCGATCTCCCCCTCTTGTTGATACACTCTGCCAGAGGTATACAACGGCGAGCAGTCGAGCGAAACCGAAAAAAGAAATAATGCATGCTGCAAATTGCATTTCTCTGTTACGGCGAATGGATGACATCAGCCAATATCCCTAGCGCCGACCGAGAAGAGGGGAGGGTACCGATGATTTGGTAGCAATTGCGGAGTGCGGTGGTTGCTGAGTTATCCACATATAGATGATATCGATAATTTTCGCAATAGTGGTATTGACAGCTTTCGTCGAAGATTATTCGTTTCCAGAAATTCGCGGGAATGTATCAAAGACACGACCGCTTAGGACGTAGGACTACGATTTTTTTTAAATTTGTTGGTTTATCTTTTCGGATATTATATGCGAGTATGTCGAAAGTTCATAAAAAAACTCTTTAGTAAAAAGTTCCGAGGACCCTGAAAAGGTTTAATGGCTTGCGTGGTTTTGTATAATCAATTCGAGAAGCAACGATTTTTTCTTGCCTTTGCGTGAACAATACACTAATTGGTCATAAGTCGCAATTTGTTTCTTTATATCAATGCACGCATTGCACTGAGTATTTACCGAGAGGCATCTTCCGTGCATCGCCATTCAACAAGCATCAAACACGCGACCGTTTATGAAAAATCGTTCCTCGACTTTCGGTCGAAACCGTCAACAAAGCTAGGAGCTTGTTGCATCAGAACAGAGCCGATGCGCACGAGAGCAAATACGATTGGCAACTAAAAGTATCGAAGGTGTGCTATTCACATGTACAGTAAATGACCAAGTTTTTAGTTTCGCACAACGGAAACCTGAAACACACACAAAGCCAAACACTGATGACTAGAAGCGACCTATAATCATTTGCACTATTCTCTTTTTTTGCATGCTTTCCCATGGCTCGGATGGTTGTGTTAATTGCAATGTCAGATGCACTCCAAGTGAAATATTCGCTAGCATTCACAACTTGAGCGGAAACATAAAATAGTAGAATAAGCGATTTTTGTTGTTTCGGGCGCAGAAAGATTCTGAGAATTTTTCGCAAAGAAGATGCAATACTTATACGCTAACGACAGCTTACTCACTATGCAAGGGTTGAGTTTACTTCGCAAATATTCTCTTTTCGCTATACCTCTTCGTTGTTTCTATTCTAGCGGCTGCATAAATTGCTCGTTATTGACAACTATGTTCGGGAACGCACACAAATGGACAGAACAAATGACAGGGGAAATGAGAATGCTTCCAACTTTCATCAATTTAAACCTTAAACAGACTCTGGGATTGTACTGTATAGCATATCAAACAAATCTTATTAAATTTCCGATTCGATTGGTATGCAAATCGTTGAAATCCGTTCGTTATTAACGTTAACTTTATTTCATAAAAACGTGACCTGTTTTCTGATTTGGCACTCCTAATGTGAGACGTAGTCCTACGTAAAAAAAATCGGAAATTAAAAAATTATGTTTCAATTTAACTAACTTTATTAACTTTTATTAACGTTTGCAATAATAAATCTATAATTAACGAATCTCGAAAATAAGCTTCAAACTGGGCGACTACATGAAGAAGCCGGATGGCACTTCACATTCTTAAAAAAACCAGGGCTAGTTTCAATAGTTTCTTTTCCGATAGCCCCTTAGAAATTAGGCCTATTAAAATTTTTACGATGAAATTAATTAACATCTTTTATCTCAAACTTAGTTTCACCTCCGAATCCGTACCTGCCTGGCTTTAGCCTAAGACCCCGTGTCAATAAGGAATAACATTTCAAATTAATTTATAACACAACTGCACATGGAAGGAAAACTTTAACATACCCCAAGTTATGACACGATGCCTTACAGGACATCAGTTTTTGAGTAGAACATCCTGCTTTTTTAATTTTTTTTTACAAACATTAACAGGTTGCCCTAATGAACGCAAAAATAACTCTAGAATAATACTGCTAACTTTATAGATAAATATGAAATCTAAACCAAAGAGATGGTAAAAGGTACAAGTAGTTTCGGGTACGTAAATTGCGACGATCAATGTTGATGTTTATTAGGTAAAGTAATTCGGGGCAATCGAAATTCGATAAAATTAAATCAGATACAAAAAACGCCTATGCAACATTCCTTCGAGAGCCCAATGAATAACCCTATAAGTTATTCGCGATTCAACGAGCTGGGCAGCTTCAATGGGTCGTTCCATAGCAGATTTCGTAAAGCAAATCGAAAAAACTTTCGCTGAATCGACCCAATACGTTGTAGACTATTTTGTTAATATGATGACCATACAACACAAGCGTATTCAAGAATGGATCGAACCAATGCATAATACAAGGCCATGATATAATGTACATCTGTGAATTGCTCCATGACACGGAAATTAAAGCCGAGAACTTTAGACGCTTCAGAAGTGATGTAAGCTATGTGATAACGAAAGGTTAGTTCAGAGCCTAACACACCTCCAAGGTCTTTGATAATGTCGACACGTCTCGTTTCACTCTGCAGCTTATATTCAAAGCTTATCAATGTGCGCTTTCCAGAAAAAGAAATAACCGAATATTTGGATGGATTCAAGATCCACTCTATTCAGCAAGAATGTTCAGCTCTTCTTGCAGAAACCTCGCATCTCCAGTGGAATTTACGCGGAAAAACAACTTTAAATCGTCTGCATAGGAGAGTTTCAGGCATTTCAGGTGAAACTTGATTATGATAGCAGAAATGAAGATAGCAGGTAGCAGATAGCAGAACAATATATGGGCCGGGGTAGCAGTAGCAGTAGCTGTACATTAACCTGTTCACATTATAAATTCAATAACTTTACCTTCCTTTATTCCATCACATAGAAAATTCATCACATACCTAAAACTAACATCAAAACTAAAATCATATGGAAAATTAAACTGGTTCAGAAAAAAAAGAACTAAACCTTCGGCGAAGAAGCGTTGGGGATAACTGAAAAATCGAACAGAAAAGCCACTCTGTTGAATAGTCTTTGCAAACCGCTGAATCCGCCAAACATACTGTAGTTCATACGTTGCATGGGCAATCGTAGCATTGTATTATTTCGAAGAGCTTGAGGTCGAACGTTGATGTTTATGTTTTCCAAGAGAACGGGACAGTCAATGTTCCTTGCAAAGCATAAGCTATCAGTAAAGCTTTGGCGGTGGCTCTACGCACCGACAAAGACTCCAAGTCGATCAGCTGACAGCGACCCTTATAACTCGGCAATCGGAAGAGGTCTATCCACGGCAATTTACGGAGTGCGTATTTCACGAACCGTCGTTGAACTGATTCAATTCTTTCGACACCGTTGTTGTTATGAGGACTGGTTCTCGTACAGAACAGAAGCTATCACCTCCGGATTATTTTTGTCGCACGGATCGTCCGAGAAATACGTTAAATACATAGTTTTAAAAGTGGATGCGATCTGGTGTAGTGGTAACTATCATACCTCTCACGCTAAAGGTCACGAGTTTCTATCATTCTTCCAAAATTTAAAGTAAAGTGACGAACCAGTCAAAGGACTTGAAAGTCTATAACTATAATACAGAAAAAAATAGACTTAAGTATTTTGGTTAGTGGAAGTGCAAATCACATACAACATATTTTTATTTATTTATATCTCAAGTCAATGACAATGATTTAGTCATAATCGTAGCTGTGACAGGTGTCCTGATTTTCAACTCCGACCGGATGGTATCCCTACTTGTGTGGCATGTCCAGTTCTGGCAACACGGGCATCGTCAGTTTAGCGATCAAAGGGGGCGGGCATTCAGCACAATTTCCACCGTCTTATCAGCAGGCAGTTACCGTTCTGCCGTTCGGATCCTGCCAGGAGCGATAATTCAACGGGATAATCGGAAACCGCCTTGAGCCGAAATATTTTCAGGGGCTCTGCGTGGGAATTAAGTGACACTAAAGTTGCACGTTTCCGAAGTGCAACCGTGTGTGAAATATTCCGAGCAGAATTTAGAAAAATCTGTTTGTTTTTTTTCATTAAAGTTTGTATGTGTGCAAAAGGGCAGTAGAATCTTTTGGGGAAACAACTTGAAATTACATGAAAACATGAGTGGTTAGCCCGGGATTATCCAGTTTGCGGAAGACTACAAGTAGCACAACTATCCTACGATGGAAGACATGAAGATTTTCAGTAAGTAAATGATACGTTTAAAAAAGTATAAATTAAACAGCATGGTTAGCAGAAATTCTAATACTCCATGTTGAACTGCAGGTTGACCTGAATGATAAAAAAAACTGAAACTTGTTGCCAGAAGCAACGATTTATTTTTCAATCAAGGCGCTCAATATTTTGGTTGCTATAGGGTAACAAAACAAAATGTTTTTTTTTCTGTAAATAATGTTTCTATGTTTGGTAGGCTATATTCAAAAAATAAGTACTGATGCACATCAGTCTTGTAAATTCATTGCATATTACTTCGCAGTATAGTAGGATTGGGACGACCGTACGAGGAAACTGTAGAATAAAAATTGATATTCGCGGATTAAGACGACCGCACAAACGGGTACGGCTCGAGACGACCATATGGGTACAAAAGAAAACAGAAACAAATGCGGATCGGGACGACCGTGCTGTGTAAAAATGGAAGTAAAATTATTTGAGGATCGGGAAGATCGCGCAGAACATGTACGGGCTCGGGACGACCGTATGGAAAACTTGACTAGATATTTTGTTGAACGTTAAACGATGGTTCAAATGTTTTCTGTGAAGGAAAATACACTGGAACAAAATCCACATGCGTTTGTTCTTTCCTTCTTTTTTTAACGTAGGACTACGTCTAACCGTTCAATATAGGGCCCATTTCATTATTTCAGTGTGAAAAAGTGTTTAGTTTTTGAACGCTAATACCTCCTCAATTGATGAATGGATTTTGGTTCCAAATACACACATTGATAGGAAATATCCTCAGCAATTGTTTATATGCTACACATTATGGCTTCTCAGCTCAAATAAAGTTCAAATTGATGAAAAATTGGAAGAATTCCCTACTTTCCCATACATTTTGTCTGCGCTCCCGCAGCGAACAGCTATTCATTACAACCAACCACGGGTACGGTCGAAACGTATGGGCAAGGTGAAAATGGGGGACGAAAAAGAGATTATGAATAAATATAGGCGCTCGCTACAACGTTAACTATATGGCTATATAAAGTGAGCGATGGTGGTGCTTGGCCACATTCTATCATCGGACGCCAATCAGGAAAGACGCTATCTTGAGATTGATTTTGAGCATAAGAGATATCGCTGCATTTGCAGGGGATATATACGGTGCGATATCACAAGAGGGAGAGACAGGAGTTTCTATGCGATGTGGAGCAGGAGAGCCTATCGAAGTGTGTTAAAAGCTTTGGAAGCGTCGCGCTGAATGAAGGAGAGGCTAATCGCGCTTGGTTTGATTGAATGCTGGAGTTTTTAAGCGGTTTTTTTTAACTGTGACATGTTTGTATGTAACATGTTTGTCTATAGCGCTGTACCACATTAATTGAAATTTGACTCCCTTCCTGGTTACCGATTGATTTGAAATTTGGAACACATCTTTATCTCTGCAGTCATGATAAAACTGCGTATTTCATGATCTTGAAAATCCAAGATGACGACCGCTACAAAATGGCGGATTACATATTTTCTCAAAGCCCCATCAATATGGGTATCAAATGGAGGACTTGACTAGTAGAACACAGTTATTCATGAGGAATGCAAAACCAAATTATATCACAATATCAGACGGTAATTTCCTATTACGATATGCTTGCCATCAAGTGTGTGTTCGTTGCCGGCTGAACAATAACTCCTACAACATTTGCACCGCGTTTGAGTGTTTAGATGCAAATAACGAAACAATCAAAATTTGTCGTGTGCTGAGATTTTATTTTTTTCAATTTTTTCATTAATTTTGTGCATGAAAAGTTAGTAATTCTGGGTTCTGTGCTCCATGATATTCGAATAATGGACACCCCTTGGTGTAGTCCTACGTCTCTCCGGTTATGTCCCCGTATTTTTATTCAATCCTTTTTTGTCGCAAAAGAGAGAAGGTATGTGGCATGCCCAGTTCTGGCAGCACGGGACACACAGGCCTCATGGTATCCTCCGATCAACGTTCATCGGCCACATCTTTTCTCTTGTGAATTGCCAAAAAAAAAAAACAACTTGAAACACCCTTTCAATGCATTAAGGTCAATTTCTGGCTAAGATTTCAAGACCAAAATTCGAACCCTTCGATCCAAAAACCTAAGACAACATCAGCAGTGAGAAATGTGATCTTCAAAGTATATGGATATGGATCTGTTCCGCAATGACAGGATGTAAATTTTAACCGCACTCCTATTTATTTCGCCCAAAAACACCAATTGTTGTATTCTATCAAAAATCGAGTTCTGCCTGATAAATTATCAACAGGTTCTGTGACGACTTTAAAGTCACAGAAACAAGGAAGGTCTTGAACATATGTTGAAATTCTCAGGGTTCGGTTTTATCCTGATTTTACCTACTGGGATTTTTTTATGTCAATTCGTATGCTCTGAATGATTTCCGCCTTGCGCGGGAGTTGAATCATAAGTCCCCGGTAAGATGTTTGTGTGTCTTTAATCGATAATATTTTTGAGGTAATTCTCTATTACGCATAATGTTCATTTCGGTATCTGATGAAAAAAAAAACCTTTGGGATCGCGTAAACACTAACTGAAAAGTACGTTAAATGGCATTATCTAAACAAAGAATTAACAGGACGAGGCTTTCCACAATAAACCATACAATAAACAGGCTTACAACAATACAATTTTATTTGTTGACGTTAATCTATTATAGATCAATACATGCTTAATACTACTATGTACTACTATGTACTAAAAACTAAAGAAAATTGGCTGGATAATTGATTTGTCCAATTTAAAGAGAAATTCAACAAGTTACATAATGAAAGAAAATTGAATTACATAATGAAAGTTACATAATGAAAGAGAAAAAGTTACATAATGAAAGAATAGAATCACGACAGAGTTCTTTAAACGTTCTTTTAAGCTTTTCATACAGCGTGCTTTATATGAAGGGAGATGACATAAAGACTAGCCTAGTTTACGGAATGCAAATAATAAAAATTGTTTTTGTACAGATTCAGTTCTGTCTTCGTGTGAAGTTATGAAGGAGTGTCATACAATGCTACAATATTCACGAATTGATCTGACGTATGTAACGTACGATGTTTTTATTGTGTATGGGTCCTGAAAATGGTAGCTAAAGCGTTTGATGAAACTCAACATATTTTTTATTTTTTATACTTTACCGATGGGTCCCTAATGAACGAGTCCACAGGATTTGGAGTGTTCAACGAATTTTTTAGCACCTCCCACAGTCTTCAGAATCATTGCTCAGTATATATTACTGAATTGGCAGCGATACACTGGGCTCTGGACAGCGTCGCCTCACGACCTGTGGACCACTATTACATTGTAACGGATAGTCCTAGTTCTGTCGAAGCTATCCGTTCAATGAGGCCGGAAAAGCACTCGCCGTACTTCCTTAAGAGAATACGCGAAATTTTGAGTGCTTTAATCCATTAACGACCAAGCTGTAAAAATTATTTTTTTGACGAAAGCCATTGGTGTAATTTGGATTATTGATGGTAAATAAACCCCAATGTTCAAGAATTTTTTTTTTCCTATTTTCCATTTTCTGGGAAATGACTGTTCGAAAAATCGAACATTGGAACTCACACTTTTTTTTGCAAGCACAGACATACCGCGAACTGAAAATCAGTTCAATTTGCAAATATACGGTGTTCACAAATGCATCAATTTTATATTCACGAACAAACATGCACAGGAGGATAGAGGTCTCTAAGTATAAACCTAAGTTAATCCACCTAAGATGAGATGTGACATTTCTTATTTAATGTAATTTCAACTTATTACTGGCAGGCATATGCTGTTGTTTTTATTGTTGGCCGTGGACAAATGTCTATGCTTAAAAATTATTTCTTTCTAAATTTCCATTTCCCAAAAAAAACATTTTCCAATACCTGCAAAGTACCAAAATGATGCGAAAAAACAATGGAATCGAGGATTGGGTGGTTATTATTCGGTCCGGCGAAAGAATATTCACACCAGCAATTTCATTAAAATCCTCGTTATACGTTATAACGAGGTAAACTTATACGTCAACTTTACGGACCCCCAATTACCTAAGGTTATTACGGACAAAAAATTATACAGATTTTCAATAATATTCACTGAATTAATTGATATTTGCAAACATTCACAAATGAGAATGCGAAAACAAATGAAAAAACTTCTGTCTTCCAAAGTAAATGAAATGAAATGAACCAAAACGCGCTGCAGAGGTTAGATGGGTTGGTATAAATTCACCAGGAAAAAATATTCGTTATGGCCAACGTTCGATTTTTCGAACACTCAATTTTCCCGGTTGTTATTTTCCTGTGTGAGGCTCAATCGAACGATTTTTGCCCCATATTGCAATGTATGTTCTTTTATAAAAGTAATACATTAGAAAAGTTCACACAATTTTGTATTTTATTGGGTTTTTTAGTTGAAATTAAAAACACGTTCCAAACATACTTGCTTTAAATCAAATTTTTTGCCCAATAAAGTTATACAAAACTGAGTGAACTTGATGGTAAGTGGTAGCTAATATATTAAGCTATCTTTTGATGTAAAAACATTACCATATGGTAGCTTTGCAAAGACATGAAAAATTATCAAAGTTGTTGTTCGATTTTTCGAACGCTTGGCCTAAAATGGGTTAACCAAACGCTGTTATATCATTACCTTTGTCTGGGTCCCTTCACATTGCTAAATTCCGGGTAATGAGAGGGCTGACTATTAGCAAAGGTAGGTGCGATTGAAGGCGACATTTATAAGCGTCAAATCGCCTTCAATGAATTTTACACTTTATTCCGTAAAAATACCATCGCTAACTGGCAACGCAAATGGAACGAAGATGTATTGAGCCGGTGGCTCCACTCAATTATCCCTAACGTTAGCCTCAAACCGTGGTTCAAAAGTCTAGGCTTGAGTCGGAACTTCATTCGCACCTTCTCCCGATTCATGTCCAATCATTGTTCTTTAGATGCGCTACTTTTACGTTTCAATCTTGCCGACAGTAATCTTGTGACAGGTCACCTGTTCGTTTATGTTGTTCGGGGTTCTATTTCAACCCACGGCATTAAAATATAGGAAAAAAAGGCAAAACACACATCTATGGGAAAAATAAATTAGCTACTTAGGGACATTTACACAAAAATAAAACTATGCACCCAATTGATAAAAATAAAACCTATATGAAACGAAATAAAAATTTAATTAATAAAAGACGAGCTAGCTAGAATTAAAAGGACGGCGCACAGGCAACAAACATTACACGAAACCAGGGTTTATATACAGCAACCACAACACTACACACCACAAAATAAAAGGCTTTACGATTGTTACGAGTGGATTCCTGGCGGGATAAATCGATCCCAATTATTACTCGGCTGGTTGGAGGAAATTCCGGCCGGAGAAGATGGCACTTGCTTGAGACACGAGATAGAGAATAGACGTATTCCATCCATCATCGTTGATAAACCTGTCTGAAAAGTTGTGTTCAGACTCCACTAGATAAAACGTCGGAGTTCATTTGTGCGCGAGTTCTGTGGTACGCGCTAGCAATAACTGTGCCGACAAACGAAAACGAGTGGAACATTCCGGTTCCTGTGCACCAGTCAAGGAACGGGAGTTCGAGGAGATATCGAGCCGAAAGAAGGAGCATTCTTATACCCAACCGGGGCAATATTCCGGTTAGAAACTGGTCCAGAAGAGGCGGAGGATACGGCGATACAGAACACCCCTAACCAGTGCAACGTTTCGGTCTGGAACTGGTCCAGCGGATGCAGAGGCAGCGGCGGGCCCTGACACAATACCCAATACACCTGTGAGTACTGTAATACAAAATAGGAGCTAGGGAAGTAGGTCAGAATCGAGCTAATAAACGCCGTCTCGTTAGGTAACCTATAAGAGTGTGTTTTTCTTTACTAGCTAATATAGAAAGGCTGAAATTGAGCCATCCTTGGGAGAGAATATAAAGAGTCCATGCGGGCAGCTGGACGTGACAGAAGGCTTAGTTTCAATCTCTGCGTTTGTGGCCAAGGCTACCACGACATCGAACCCGTTGTTTGGTCGTGCGAGCTATATCTTGTCGCCAGATCGAATTTAGAAAACTCCCTTCGGGTCCGAGAAAGGCAGCCCAATGTGCCGGTGAGAGATGTGTCGGCTCGGTTAGACCTTGATTACATGTCCCAAATATATGTTTTCCTTTAAACTATCGATCTTCGAGTGTGGTTATTCTTACATTCTTTTCCCCTCATTTTTCCCTACTTTTCGTCCTTCTCGAGTTATCGGTTCCCTTTGTACTAACATTACAATAAGTTAAATTGCAATACATATTAGATGTAAGGATAGTTTTAAGAATTGAGTGTGAAAAGTGAGTATGAATGAGAATGTAAATGTGGTTGCGGTTTCCTATTTTATTAATCATAGAATTGAGGAAACGTGTTAATATATTTTAGTAAAAACATAGTTCAGAGTCTGGTTCCTTTAAACCTATTTAACTGAGCCTGTAAACATAAATGGAATAATAAAAAAAAATATTATGATATTAATGATTTTATCACAATGATCATCGAATGATAGTTTCGAATCTAAGACCACACCTAAGTCTTTTATTCGTTGACATTTATTTGATGATTTGATTTCCCAGCTAAATACAATTGTTGAATGGTGTTCTTATTCTTGTGAAACTCGTAAAAATGCATTTTCTATCGTTGAGCGGTAAACAGTCAGTACCTTAACACTTTTAAGAAAAACGCAAACATCATTAACTAATAAAATGAACAAAAATGGAGCCAAATGAAAGCCTTGAGGAACTCCGGGATAAATCGATCCCAATTATTACTCGGCTGGTTGGAGGAAATTCCGGCCGGAGAAGATGGCACTTGCTTGAGACACGAGATAGAGAATAGACGTATTCCATCCATCATCGTTGATAAACCTGTCTGAAAAGTTGTGTTCAGACTCCACTAGATAAAACGTCGGAGTTCATTTGTGCGCGAGTTCTGTGGTACGCGCTAGCAATAACTGTGCCGACAAACGAAAACGAGTGGAACATCCCGGTTCCTGTGCACCAGTCAAGGAACGGGAGTTCGAGGAGATATCGAGCCGAAAGAAGGAGCATTCTTATACCCAACCGGGGCAATATTCCGGTTAGAAACTGGTCCAGAAGAGGCGGAGGATACGGCGATACAGAACACCCCTAACCAGTGCAACGTTTCGGTCTGGAACTGGTCCAGCGGATGCAGAGGCAGCGGCGGGCCCTGACACAATACCCAATACACCTGTGAGTACTGTAATACAAAATAGGAGCTAGGGAAGTAGGTCAGAATCGAGCTAATAAACGCCGTCTCGTTAGGTAACCTATAAGAGTGTGTTTTCCTTTACTAGCTAATATAGAAAGGCTGAAATTGAGCCATCCTTGGGAGAGAATATAAAGAGTCCATGCGGGCAGCTGGACGTGACAGAAGGCTTAGTTTCAATCTCTGCGTTTGTGGCCAAGGCTACCACGACATCGAACCCGTTGTTTGGTCGTGCGAGCTATATCTTGTCGCCAGATCGAATTTAGAAAACTCCCTTCGGGTCCGAGAAAGGCAGCCCAATGTGCCGGTGAGAGATGTGTCGGCTCGGTTAGACCTTGATTACATGTCCCAAATATATGTTTTCCTTTAAACTATCGATCTTCGAGTGTGGTTATTCTTACATTCTTTTCCCCTCATTTTTCCCTACTTTTCGTCCTTCTCGAGTTATCGGTTCCCTTTGTACTAACATTACAATAAGTTAAATTGCAATACATATTAGATGTAAGGATAGTTTTAAGAATTGAGTGTGAAAAGTGAGTATGAATGAGAATGTAAATGTGGTTGCGGTTTCCTATTTTATTAATCATAGAATTGAGGAAACGTGTTAATATATTTTAGTAAAAACATAGTTCAGAGTCTGGTTCCTTTAAACCTATTTAACTGAGCCTGTAAACATAAATGGAATAATAAAAAAAAATATTATGATATTAATGATTTTATCACAATGATCATCGAATGATAGTTTCGAATCTAAGACCACACCTAAGTCTTTTATTCGTTGACATTTATTTGATGATTTGATTTCCCAGCTAAATACAATTGTTGAATGGTGTTCTTATTCTTGTGAAACTCGTAAAAATGCATTTTCTATCGTTGAGCGGTAAACAGTCAGTACCTTAACACTTTTAAGAAAAACGCAAACATCATTAACTAATAAAATGAACAAAAATGGAGCCAAATGAAAGCCTTGAGGAACTCCAGATGTAACAAATATTGGTTTTAATTTTTACGGCCAGTCAAATATTAGGTTGGGGAAAAAGTTATCCATTATTTTCTCGTTTGCTGGCTTTAGTGATCAATATCTTGGTAATACCGAACCTACAATATCAAGTTTAGGCTCGTTGTGAAGGTGACATTTCACACTTTTTACAACGTTTTGCTGTTTTTTGTTTGTTCCATTCAGTTATGAGTCACAGGCTGTTAGTAATGGAGATCAAAAAAGGGAAAATTTGGTACATTTCACACTTTTTTTTTTATAAATGGAAAAATGCAAGCTAGGCCACTGAAATTTCGAATGGTGTTTATGGTGCCGATACTATAACAATAAAATACGTGCAATTTAATTTATTTTCAAATGTTTTTTAATTTTTTTTTGTATTATTTCTTTGAAAATTTACTTTTAGTGCAATACACTAAATTATACACTCTACTGTCCACAAATGGACCGTTTGAAGCTAGCGATTGACCACAAACGTCCATAATCGGCCAACAGAAGAGGTGTTCTGCTCCATCAGGATAACGCAAGGCCTCACCATTCCGAGAACTTGATTGGGATGTTTCAATGCATCCACCAAATAGTCCGGACCTGGCACCAAGCGATTACTACCTTTTTCTCACATTGTAATTTCCAGAATGATAAGAAATTGCGATCAATAAATGATTTAAAAAATCTATTGCTAGAGTTTTTCGCCAATAAGGATCAAGATCTTTATGATAGAGACTTTACGAAGCTACCTTTAGAATGGCAACATATTTTCCAACAAAACGGTGCGTATTTTACCCAAGTCGGACGATCCGAATCATATCAAAAATAGTTTTGATTTCACCCAAAAATAATGGATAACTTTTTCCCCAACCTAATATATCAACACAATCGAAAGCTTTACTAAAATCAATGTACAGAGCTTCAAATTGTTTACCATTATCCATTGAATTCAAAGTGAATGTGACAAATTTCAGAAAAGTTGTTGTTGAGCGTCCTTTGAAAAACCCATGTTGCTTATTCGTAATTCGTGTTTTTAGTTGTTGAAAATGTTATCGGTTTATTATGGCCTCAAAGAGTTAATTTCTAACATCGGATCTATTACCGGATTTGAAGATTGGTAGTAGAAAGGAGTTTTTCATATTTCTGGGAACATTTCTGATCCCAATGAATTATTGAAAAGTTCAGATCTTTACAAAAATTTCACACACAATAACAATAACAAGTTTACAAATTGTCCGATTATTAAATTTCATATTGTAGAAAAAGATGTCACAATAAAGCTATGTATTCCAGATCATAAATCGAAGAATCCTATAAAGCTGGACATTGCATGAAAAGAATTAATAAAACACAAAATGAACACATCATGTCACACTACTTGTTAAGAAGGTCATACTGCTTTGTTTTATAATGATTAGAAAAAAAGTTATCAACAAATAAATGCGATTACAAATTGTTTCAAGAATGCACGCCTGTTCCAAAACAAAATATAACAATCTGTAAAACCATATTAGTCATACGAAACGCCACAGCAATGCAAACGACCTTTGTAATATTCGACCTACTGTTTCAAATAAGAACGATAACCACAGAGAGCATAAAGTCGCACCCCACGGGCACAAAAAGTCTTCTTTCCCTGGGCTGGCCTGTAAGGGTGAATAACACGGAACTCAAGACAATATGAACACACAACAGCATCACCCCACCCAGCAATGTGCATGGTCTGAATCTGGCAGGCGACACTGTCTACGCCTGTAACAGTGTGCAAAAACACCAAGGAGATGTCATTCATTATTAAAATAAATTACGCCTAAGCACATTCATATTAATAATCCTCCCTTTTGTCATAGCGGAAGGGAAAGATTTTCCAATAACAGAGACTTATTATTGTTTGAACTTAAATTTCACCCTCGGAACTGCGGTGCGGTGCTGGTTTCGAACGGTGTGGCTGCCGGGGAGGAAGCGGGGTATTAAAACAGGACAAAAAGTGGGATAAAGCATGCATTTCTGTGCAAATGGGAAAAATGACGCTAAAAGCGTGTACATGTTCTGAACTCCGGCCTCAGCTGTGGCAGCCGGGAATTAGGCGGCAAGCCAAGGGGACACATTCCGCATTCGTTCGGAGCAGGAATCTTCCGCCTCAATTTGAGGGAGGAAGCTTGTAGTTCAGGCATTTATGGCTGATTCCGGGTTCGGTGGATTTGAACTTTTTGTAGCGAGGGGGAAATTCGCGAACCGCACACACAGAGGGGTGGTAAATGGTTCGTGTAATACAATTACGGCTGTTTCTGTGCCGAATGTATGTTCAAATATCCTGGCGACACGAAATTTTGCAAATTATCATTTCTATGTGCAATAAAATTAATAGGTAGTAAGATGAGAAGGCACTTTGAACCTAATACAACGTGAGGGGAGTCATTAATCACGTCAATTATGTCAACGGAGGTAGCACTTTGGAATTGATGGAACAAAAATAGAATTTCAGCGCTTGCTCCATACCGCATTATTGTCATTACAAGCTCCACAAAAAAAAATGACTCCATTTTCTAGCTCGTAATAATCTCTTCCGGTGGAAAGCCAAGGGAAGACCACCAGCTCGAATGTGACCTATTTTCGGTGGTGGTGAATTAACTCGCAAGGCAGCCGGAACAGCTTATACACGCTCCACCGAGTGCTCGTTTGCCATCCTTGGTATAATTGGGGAATTCCACCTGCCTAAGCATCGACACTCGCGTAATTGAGTTTTCGTGTGTTACGTCATTTTTTTTTCCACTTGTTACATATCAAATTAGCTATTTACGCCGATATGCTTCCAGCGAGTGCTGTTACGGGTTGTTGCATATACATATTCATGGCAGCGACATAAACAACCTGACAGACGGGGTTTAATTTCAATTACAACCTGCGCATTTGCTAAGGCGGGATAATATTTCCCTTCGGCAGGAAGATATAGGATACAGCCAAAACAGTGTACAAAAAAAAACAAACGAAGGCAGACAAAAACACACAAACTTAGGACAAAACTGTTTGCAATTTGATCAATGCCGGAACGATATTCAATTGAAACCCGGATAATGAATGTAAATCCATTTACGTAAAACATTGCAATTGTGTGCTCCCCCTCATCGGAATGGGGGAGAATGCTCAATTCGTTTGAGAACGAAGAAAAAAAACAACTGGAGACTGTCACCGGAGTTTAGAAGCTATAGAAATGAAACCAGGGGGAATGGAACAGAACGCAAAATTAATCCCTCTGGGAGGACGGTCAGAAGCGCCAGATTGGTAGATAATATTACAATGTAACGTGAATGGTTCGAAATGTCACGAGGACACAGTTTGATTTCTGGGGCTTGGTAAAATCAGCTTGGTTAGGATTTGAATCGTAGCAATTCATAATTATGTAGTGATGATGTGTTTTAACAATGCTTTTTTTCGCTTTGGGCGGGACGACGTTTGCCGGGCCAGCTAGTATAAATTTTGGGCGGGACGAAGTTTGCCGGGCCAGCTAGTATAAATATATCCCGAATCCCGAAACCATGTAACCAGCGTTACTCAACCTTTTTTTAATAGGGACCACACGCACGGCATAGTCATAGTGCTACGGGCCACAAAGAAAAAAAAAAGATAAATGGAGAAGGGTGATGTTCAAAATAAACCGTTAACACAGAACTACAAAATTATTGCCGGCGAGCCCAAAATTGAAGAAATTTGATAATAAAACTCGTTGATACAATCCTTTCACTGAATGAGAAGCGCGAACCCTTCGCGATGCAATTTGAGTAGATTTTCAAATTAATTCTAATCATCAACATGTACTGTTGATTGCTGGAATACTGGAATACTGAATTTCTTGAATATCTAAGTAGTTTTTCAGTATCTCCCGGCAAAACTACTTCTCCAACG
Source organism: Toxorhynchites rutilus septentrionalis (assembly GCF_029784135.1). NCBI lineage: Eukaryota > Metazoa > Arthropoda > Insecta > Diptera > Culicidae > Toxorhynchites > Toxorhynchites rutilus. The sequence goes on from NC_073745.1 coordinate 129,964,205, forward strand.
CAGAACGAATCTTCTCAGCAGACGCAGAGCGATAATAGAAAATCCGAACCGAACCTATTATGTGGTGGTTGCGGAGGCGAAAGCAAAACCATCGAATCAAAATTTCAACTTTAGTTTTTCACTGAAGAACACAACTCTCAACGTTAAAAAATACGTGACGTACCCGACAACCCGAAAACAAAGAAACCTGGACAGCTAAAAGATCGAATAAAAAAATCACAAATCAGTCATTAACGATTTATCAAATATCCAAGCAGCGAGGTTTTCAAAAAAGGTTTTTCTCAAGGCCGAGTAGTTTACTTTGTTATTTCAAATTGGTCTGTATCGAGTCTAGAGGCCAATTCACTGAGAAAGCTAAAGCCCTCTACAATTCAAAACAACATCATTATACTGATAAATCCAGACACACTCCTGAATTCACAGAAGCTCTCTTCAGGTAAACATAAGTATTAAATAGATTTTTAGAATGCAACGAAAATTCATAAATTAAATAGTTATTCGTAAGTTTAAGAGATCCTGGAAAGGACCGATGCGTTTGTGTTGTTTTGTACACGATTATCCAGGGCGAGTACAATATTTAGATTTCGCTGACAGTCAGCGACATGCATCGACAAATGTTGACTAAGATGAACTTCCAATATTCACATATATATATATATATATATATATATATATATATATATATATATATATACTAGCTAACCCGGCAAACTTCGTCCCGCCCAAAATTTGTTTTTTGTTATCAATACCTTCAAACATTCACGTTTTCTTACTAAGCGCAAGGTCATGAGTCCAATCGCAGAACTCTTCATTGGTTGATCTTCTAATCGACTCGACCCCGTTGAATTTACCGTTTACTCAAAAAATTCCTAGTACTTCTAACAAAACTCATCATTATAATATTAGATTATTTTCGGACACAATTCTCGTTCAATATTTTTCAACCACTTGCAAATGGCATGTTTCTCCGTTACTTGGAATAAATGTTTGATACAGAAAATATGATAGAATAAACACAGACCCCTCTTTTCTTCTCCCCTTAGAGAGAGAGAGAGGAGGGGGAGTGTCTATTCACGATAGAAACGTTTCGTGCCCCCACCCCCCTTAAATCACCACCCACTAAGATTTATTGTGCCCTAAAAACTCCATATGGCTAATTTGGTTTCATTTGCTTGATTGATTCTCGAATAATGCAGAAATTTGTGTTTCATTTGTATAGCAGCCCCCCTTTAGAGAGGGGGGTGAAGAGTCTAACTACCATAGAATCATTTGGCTGCCATACAAATAAAACATAAATTTCACATTACTCGAGAATTATTCAAGCAAATGAAATCAAATTAGGTATATTGAGGTTTTAGGGTGCAATAAATGTTTCTATGGTGGTTAGACTCTCCACCCCCCTCTTCAAGGGAGAGCTGCCATACAAATGAAACACAAATTCCTGCATTATTCGAGAATTATTCAAGCAAATGGAACCGAATTAGGCATATTGAAGTTATAGGGTGCAATAAATATTTCTATGGTAGTTAGACTCTCCACCCCCCTCTCAAAGAGGGGGCTGCCATACAAATGAAACACAAATTTCTGCATAACTCGAGAACTAATCAAGCAAATGGAACCAAATTAGGCTTATGGAGGTTTTAGGGTGCAATAAATGTTTCTATGGTGGTTAGACTCTCCACCCTCTTCTCTAAGGGGGGGCTGGCATAAAAATGAAACACAAACTTTCGCATTAGTCGAGAATTATTCGAGCAAATGAAATCAAATTAGGCATATTGAGGTTTTAGTGTGCAATAAATGTTACTATGATGGTTATACTCTCCACCCCCCACTCTAAGGGGGGCTGCCATAGAAATGAAACACAAATTTCTGAATTACTCGAGAATTAATCAAGCAAATGAAACCAAATTTGGCATGTGGAGGTTTTAGGATGCAATAAATATTTCTATGGTGGTTAGACACTCCTCCCGCTCTCTAAGGGTGAGCTGTCATACAAAAGAAACACAAATTTCTGCATAACTCGAAAACTAATTAAGCAAATGGAGCCAAATTTGGCATGTGATGATTTTACAGGACACGAAACGTTTCTATGGTGAATAGACCCATACCAACGATTCACAAACTTCTGCATAACTCGAAAACTAATCAAGCACAATTTGGGATGTGAGGGTTTTTGGGTATGAGAAATGTTTCTATAATGGCAAGACACCCCTCCCTCTTCTGGAATGGAGAGGGGGTCCCATAAAAATATTACACATATTTCAACCAAAAATATTTCAACCAAACATGACAATTGAAAATTTTTGGAAAACTCTGAAGGAAAAAGGGAAAATTCGGAATATTAAATTCCCATATGTTCTATAATTACATAGTGACAAGTGCTGTTAGTCCATTTGATGTTTGCGCTAGCGAAATTGATCTTTGTTCGAAACTGGAAATGGTTTTTAATGTGATGGAATGCACTCCTATATCTTCTTCTTTCCATACCAATAAAAAAGTATCGCCGAATGTGTTGATAAGAGCAACACTCGAGACAGGAATTGTCGGAATAAGGGCTGCCTTCATTCATATTTTCTGTATAAAACATTTAACATTTTTTTTTTTTATTTAAATCGTTTATTTTTACAGGCTCAGTTACATAGGTTTAAAGGAGCCGAACTCCTTACTGTATTGTTACTAGTATATATACATTTTTCCTTAATTCTAATGTTTTTTTTTATAAATCGTTTATTTTTACAGGCTCAGTTACATTAGTTTAAAGGAGCCGAATTCTTAAATGTATTTTTTAAAACTATACATATACAATTTTCCTAACACTATGGTTAGTAAGGTGGAAAACCGATTACTCGCGGTTTACTCGAGTGTAGAAGGGTGACATATTCTATCAGGAAGGGGATGGGATATAAGGGAATTGTTACAATGTTGATGATCACACTCAATTCTTAAATCTATTCGTATATCTTTTGTATATTTAAATTTCAACTTATTTTATTGTTTATACCAAGGGGGGCAATCGCTCGCAATGGATGAAAAGGAGGGTATGAAGGCATAGGGACAATCACACACGAAGATCGATAGTTTTAAGGAAAACATATATTTGGGTCATGTAATCAAGGTCTAACCGAGCCAACACATCTCTCACCGGCACATTGGGCTGTCTTCCTCGGGCCCGAAGGGAGTTTTCTAAATTCGATCTAGAGACAAGATACACCTCGCACGATCAAACAACATGCTCGATGTCGTGATAACCTTGACCACAGACGCAGAGATTGTTGCTGGCAAGATTGAAACGAAAAAGCAGCGCGTCTAACGAACAGTGATTGGACATGAGTCGGGAGAAGGTGCGAATAAAGTCCCGACTCAAGTCCAGACTTTTGAACCACGGTTTGAGGCTAACCTTAGGGATAATCGAGTGAAACCACCGGCCCAATTCATCTTCATTCCACTTGCGTTGCCAGTTAGCGATGGTATTTTTACGGACTAAAGAATAAAATTCATTGAAGGCGATTTGACGCTGATAAATATCGCCTTCAATTGCACCTACCTTTGCTAATGAGTCAGCCCTCTCATTACCCGGAATGGAGCAATGTGAAGGGACCCAGATAAAGGTAATGACATAACAGCGTCTGGATAAAGCACTCAAAATTTCTCGTATTCTCTCAAGGAAGTACGGCGAATGCTTTTCCGGCCTCACTGAACGGATAGCTTCGACAGAGCTAAGACTATCCGTTACAATGTAATAGTGTTCAACAGGTCGTGAGGCGACGCTGTCCAGCGCCCAATGAATTGCTGCCAATTCAGCAATATACACTGAGCAAGGATTCTGAAGACTGTGTGAGGTGCTAAAAAATTCGTTGAACACTCCAAATCCTGTGGACTCATTTATAGTGGACCCATCAGTGAAGTACATATTATCACAATTGATACCCCCATACTTTTCATCGAAGATCGTTGGTAATCTGAATATCCATGGATATCTTGCTTCATGGACAGATCAAATTGCACAGAGGAATTGATGTAGTCAGGGAAACAAACACGGTTGGGAATATACGAAGAAGGATCAACCTGCATGGAGATGAATTCATGATATGAACTCATGAATCCGGAGTGAAAATTTAGCTCGATCAGCTGCTCAAAATTTCCGATCACCAATGGGTTCATGACCTTACACCGGATGAAGAACCGAAGAGATAATAATTTGAAGCGATCTTTTAGTGGGAGTAGGCCTGCCAAAACCTCGAGACTCATGGTATGCGTTGAGGGCATACATCCCAACGCGATACGGAGACAAAGATACTGAATTCGCTCGAGTTTAATGAGGTGTGTTTTGGCAGCTGATTGAAAACAGAAACTGCCATACTCCATCACTGAGAGAATAGTTGTTCGATACAACATCATAAGATCTTCGGGATGGGCTCCCCACCAGGTGCCGGTAATTGTACGGAGAAAGTTTATTCTTTGTTGACATTTTTTACTCAGATACCTAATATGGACCCCCCAAGTACATTTGGAGTCGAACCAGACCCCAAGATACTTGAATGACATAGCATGAGTGATCGGTTTACCCAAAAGTTGAAGCTTTGGTTTTGCTGGTCTATGCTTCCTAGAAAAAACCACCATCTCTGTTTTCTCCGTGGAGAATTCGATCCCTAGCCCAATGGCCCAGGTTGAAAAATTGTTCAAAGTATCTTGTAAGGGTCCTTGCAGGTCGGATTCGTTTGATCCTACGACAGACACCACTCCATCATCTGCAAGTTGTCTTAGGCTGCAATTTTGTGTAAGGCAATTGTCAATGTCGCTTACGTAGAAGTTGTACAAAAGGGGGCTTAAACATGAGCCCTGGGGGAGTCCCATGTAAGAGACCCGACTTACTGCCGAATCTCCGTGAGAAAAGTTCAAATGTTTCTCACAAAGCAAGTTATAATATGTTATATAACTTGCTTTGTGAGAAACATTTGAACTTTTCTCACGGAGATTCGGCAGTAAGTTCAATAGAGGCGGCAGACCCCGAGAGCGTAATTTGTCCGACAAAACCTCTATTGAAACAGAATCGAAGGCCCCCTTTATGTCCAAGAATACTGAAGCCATTTGTTTTTTTTCGGCGTAAGCCATTTGAATTTCTGAAGAAAGCAACGCAAGACAATCATTCGTCCCCTTGCCCTTGCGGAACCCATATTGTGTATCTGAGAGTAGCCCATTCGTTTCAACCCATCGATCAAGGCGAAACAAGATCATTTCTCCAACAATTTCCGTATACAAGACAGCATTGCTATTGGGCGGTACGAATTGAAGTCGGACGCGGGTTTTCCGGGTTTTTGAATAGCTATAACTCGTACTTGTCGCCAATCATCCCGGAACAACATTATGCTTCAGAAACTTATTGAATAAATTCAACAAGCGATGTTTGGCCACATCGGGGAGGTTTTTCAACAAGTTGAACTTAATTCTATCCGATCCTGGAGCCGAATTGTTACAAGAAAGGAGAGCAAGAGAGAATTCTACCATCGAAAACTCGGAATCATGATCGCACCTATCTTGTGGTATATCTCGAACAATTCTTTGCACGGGAGCGAAATCGGGACAAACCTTTCGTGCAAAATTAAAAATCCATCGATGTGAATGTTCCTCGCTTTCATTCGATGAAGAGCGATTTCTCATGTTTCGAGCCACTTTCCATAATTTTTTCATTGGTGTTTCTCGTGACAAACCTCCCACGAAATTTCGCCAATAAGCACGTTTTTTACCTTTGATCAAGTTTTTAAATTGATTTTCAAGGTCTAAATACGTTTGAAAATTGTCAATGGTTCCTCGTTTCCGAAAAGCTTTAAATGCATTCGATTTTTCTACATAAAGCTTTGAACATTGGCTATCCCACCATGGTGTGGGAGGCCTTCGGCGAATGGAGGAACCTGGGATGGGTTTCGTTTGAGCGCGAATCGCGCTGTCATGGATCAAACGAGAAAGGAAGTTATACTCCTCCAATGGAGGTAAACCATCTCTGGAATTGATGGCTAGAGCAATCGCGTCCGCATATTTTTTCCAGTCAATGTGTCTTGTGAGGTCATATGCCATGTTTATAGATTCAGAAGAATTCGACCCAATGGTGATGGAAATTTTGATTGGCAAGTGATCACTACCGTTGGGATCCTGGATTACATTCCACTTGCAATCTAACGATAGTGAATTCGAGCAAAGCGAGAGGTCAAGAGCACTTGGGTTAGCAGGAGGTTTAGGAACACGTGTTGTTTCCCCAGTGTTCAAAACGGTCATATTGAAGCTGTTACAAAGGTCATATATCAACAGTGAACGATTGTCATCGTACGGTTCCTCCCAGGCAGTTCCATGAGAGTTGAAGTCTCCCAAGATCAATCGTGGCTCAGGAAGGAGTGAGCACATGTCAATAAGTTGCTTGCGGCTAACTGTAGCTCTCGGAGGCCAATACAAGCTGACAATACAGAGGTCTTTGCCTCTGATGTTTGCATGACAAGCAACAGCTTCGATCCCTCCAATAGGTGGAAGGTCAATTCGAAAAAATGAGTGGCACTTATTGATCCCCAATAGCACCCCTCCGTATCTGTCATCACGGTCTAAGCGTATAATATTAAAATCGTGGAAAAAGAGATCATCTCGCGAAGAAAGCCAAGTTTCGGACAGAGCAAAAACATCACAATTGAAGTTATGAATTAAAAATTTGAATGTATCCAATTTAGGGATAAGACTACGACAATTCCACTGTAAAACAGAGATATCTCCGACCTCTCTATTTAAATTAGACATCAAGAGAGATGATCATTGCAAGGAGCGGCCATGTTTGCATCAATTGTTGCAAAATTGTCTTCAGTACTGGAAGCATTTATTTTTTTTATTTAAATCGTTTATTTTTACAGGCTCAGTTACATAGGTTTAAAGGAGCCGAACTCCTTACTGTATTGTTACTAGTATATAAACATTTTTCCTTAATTCTAATGTTAATAATATAGGAAACCGATTACTCGCGGTCGACTCGAGTTTAGAAGGGTGACATATTTTCTTCAGGAAAAGGAGGGAATATGAGGATATATTGACAATGATCACACTCACACTCTCAATCACACTCATCACACTACTGGAAGCATTGAGATGACAATGGTTCTGATGGAATCGGAAACATTAAAACACGTGAAGATTTGATCCACAAGGTCAGTCAACTTTATAAATCCCGATTGGGAAGTTGAGCTGGACGCAGAAAAAGGGACAGTTGGGGTTTTTGATGTCCCCTCGAGTGCTGGGTCGTTCGAAGGTGAACTATTCCCACGGAAGCCAGGAGGAACCTGATTTGGCTTGTCCGCTGCACTCGATATTTTAGGCAAGCTAACATGGGGTACCACCGATGGGACTTGTCGTTGAACTTTGGGAGTGGACACATTTTTGCGCCGGGAATTCCCTTTGAAAATAAACGGTGTGCCCTCGTTAGCTGTATCCGCTTCCAATTCGTCAACTGGCAGTGAAGCAAAGACATTGTTTGTTGGTAATGGTTGTTGTTGTTGAGCCAGTGGAGAAGCGCCCTTTAAAATATCCGCGAAAGTGCGTTTCGAGCGTTCCTTCAAAGAGCGCTTTTGTTTATCCCAGCGACTCTTGTAAGTTTCACAAGATGAGAGCACGTGTGGGGATCTCCCGCAATATGGACACTTATGCTCAGTCGCACTGCAGGATTTCCCCTCATGTTGCTCTCCGCAAGTGGCACAGCGCTCCTTGTTGGCGCAATAAGCTGCTGTATGACCAACTGACTTGCATTTGTTGCAAGTCATGGGCTTTGGCACGAAGAGTCGCACCGGCAGCCTCAATTTGTCCACCATAACGTAGTCAGGGAGGGCGGCACCAGCAAAAGTGACTCGAAACGAGTCGTACGGCGTAAACTTCTTTTCTTCTCCTTCCTGGGTAACTTTTCCAAGTTGGCGACATTCCAAGATTTTGACTTCCATCGAAGGAAGCCTCTTGAACCTGCCAACTCCCATACTTTCTATAGTTTTGCACGTCATACCCGTTTCAGATATAACGCCCCACGCCCCCAATTTCTACGTTATGGGAGGGAATAAAAACTCGATATTCGAGGATGAAATGCTTATCAGCAACAATATCGTTCGCGTCCTTTCGGTTAGTCACGACAACTCGCAGTTTGTTCGGTCTTACTTTGCAAATTTCGGAAACAGAAGTGTATCTTTTCAGATCTGTCATAATCTGTACGACCCTCAAGGCTTTACCATTAGGTTTGGGCCGGAAAAAAACAACCCAAGAACCAGCGCCAGGCGCATCGTCCGGATAAACCCTGACACGGGGAGCGGAAACAATAGGAGAGGAATTCGAGGACAAGGTTTGAGTGGGGACAGTAACATTAGAGGGGGGAAGGGATGTCGATGATTGGGTGGAAGTATTGGAGGAATCAGGGGAAAGGTTTGCAATCTTTTTTTTGGAGGGGGGCTTGGTAGTGTGAGTTGACTCGTCCCCAGAAGAAGAATCTTCGGGCATAGGAGTCCGTTTAAGGGACTTACTACACCCTGCTTGAGCAAGCGAGGGGGAATCTGAAATATCCATGTCTAGACCCCCACCCTCCTCCATTCTTAGAACGAACGATTATTACCTTTACAATTTTTTTATTTATCTCACTTGTTAAAAAAAAATTAAAAAAAAACTTCAATAAAATAAAAATAATTACATAAATTTGTTGTTCCGATATGCGCTCTGTTACCCTATTAAGGGAGACACAAAAGCCACGCGCTACGGAGACAACACAATAGCAGAAGAATAACGTTATTGTTGTACTCAACTGAGCGTCAACCACGTTTTGACGGTGCCGTTATGGTTATCCACTACAGACGCCGATCCAGACTACTGCAGAGGCACTGCTTCCTCGGTTCCGGCTGCTTTGGGTACTTTGGGCACTAATTCACCACAGAACACACGAGAAAAAAAAACCAACTCGTTGGGGAGAAGAGAAAAAAAACTTCGAGAACAATGCTTGAGGAGTGATGAATAGCACATCCAGCTCCTTCAAGTTGTTAGCGAGGAATCAACATGTTTTTTGCAAGTGGTTGAAAAATCTTGAACGAGAATTGTGGCTGAAAATAATCTGATATTATGATGAAGAGTTTTGTTTGAAATACTAGGAATTTTATAGTAAAAGGTAAATTCAACGGGGTCGATTAGAAGATCAATCAATGAACAGTTCTGCGATTAGACCTATGAACTTGCTCATAGTAAGAAAACGTGAATGTTTGAAGGTATTGATAGCAAAAAAAAAAAAAATTTGGGCGGTACGAAGTTTGCCGGGTCAGCTAGTAATCCAATAAAAATTCAGTGAATACTTCACAAAACAATGATCAACCGACTTTTCGAAGATTTTTCACTAAAAAATGAGGTTCTTCTCCTGTTTATCCAAGAATTAGATACTTAATTCTTTATTTGACATATGTTTGAGATTCTGACAGCACTGTTATTCTATGCATCCCCATAGCAGCCGTTATGATGATTCCGCTCATTCAGTATATTCACCAATGAGTAACCCCCTTCTATTTGTCGCTCTTGGTTCAGAATCTGAACCGACAGCCGATGCGAAGTTTCACGGCGAAAGCCAACTGAGACCACGGGGGACACAGAACGACGAACGAAATACTTTACCGACTCCGGCATCTGGTGACAGGTATGGCGAAAAGAAGAATATTTGCAACCGGCGACAGGTGAATCGCAATTAATTTATTCTAAAATAGACAAACAGCCTCTTTTGTGTCGCTGACTGGTACCCGCCGAGAACCGTCAGAAGTCGGAACGAATTGGAGCCCAGAGACCGTGCAGACCGTAAGCAACCGCCGGGATCAGATGGTTCTGAAGCTCTGGATTTGCTATGCCCACAGACGCAATCGAATAGAACCGACGAAGAGATGGGAAAAGTATTTTGATTACCTGTGGTTAAATTGCCCCCCTTCGCATCGTACTTAAACGGATGGTGGAGCGCACAATAAGGATTCCCCTAAATGGCAGCGAAAGGCGGCGTTGGAGCAGTAGCGATGCGATGGGTACTTATTGTACGTACCCTGCAGCTATCAAACGGCGGCACAGATGATAATGATGATGGCAGAATTAATGGTTATTTAAATGAATTTCAATGGACTGATCAGCAAATGACAGAAGAATTTGTGTAATGGGAATGACAATTGAATAACTCATATTTTTGCCGTACAGAATATGGCTCCAGAATCGTCGTGGGATTCTAAATTGGAGAGCAGCAAAATGACTCTTCGATTAACTATTTGCGTTCATGCAACACATATGGTCAGTAATTGACAGAAATTTTTTTGATGGTTAAAAAATTGCTCGGCTCATTCTATCTACTAGACAATAAGCAGTATACTGCTTTGAAATAATTTCTGCTGTAAATCATTCCCCACTTCATCGCTAACAGTCCACTCCTCGCGTGGACCAACAATTCGATTGTGTCCCACCCATTGTATCGGGATTCATCCGTCGTAATTATTTAGCTATACTTCTGTCTGCTCTACGATTCTGTTTCTCGGTTCTACGCTCGCTCCCACCATAACATAAATAAGAGGCTGGAAACCCCAGCATGAATAGGTAATGAATTTAAAATTGAATTTCTTACCGCAAAGGAGACAGAAAAATAAGAATAATCAACATTTCTTAAAATGCCCCAACAAACCGTCTCCCCGCACCATCCAAACCGGGCGAGCATATGGCCAATTCCACGCATTCCCAACGATGGGTTTGGATTTCAGCATTAAGATCAAAACTCTCGTTCACCCGTCGAATGCACAGCAGCATACGATTGGTAACTACGTGTGCACACGGTTTTTGTACTGCTTCGTGCGATCTATTCGTAGATCCTCGCCAATAGTATAATCGGTAGAATGGATGTGTAGCAGAGGCTTTTAAGATTCCTGACATTAATTGAATAAAAATAACTTAATTTCGGTGTCTGCGGTAAACGTGCGCGCGGTGGAGTCTCACATGGGAGCACACAATATCTGGAAACGTGGCCGCGTTCAATCGATGTATCGAGACTAGTTGTGGTTAGCCAAGGTGATATATCAAACGAACTCCCTTCAAGTACCTTGTTGTTAGCGATTGTGGAGAGAGAAGAAGACTGAGTCGAGTGCTGGAATCATTTGAGAGACATGTTAATGTTCTGAATATTTGTAGATTAGGCCCAGGTCGAAATGTATTTGATGAAAAAATGATTATTCAATGGAATCGTTACTTATGAATCAGGTGCTTGAATACGGAATGCTGAAATTTTGGTTATCTTTATTTTATAGCAATGTCGTGATTTGAATTTCTTGATCCCATACATATTGATGGATTTTCAACTCAATTGTCATTCCCGAGAAACTATTCTATGTTTCGCTGATTTTCATCCATTACTTTACTTTTTGGAAAGTCCAGATTGGAGTATATTCTAAAAGGAGAGCCATGGTTGCATAATAGCTAGTTCGATTTTGATTGAAGTATGAGTGTTTCGTTAATCTGTGTCAAACGTCGCAGTCGGTTTTATAACATTGATATGATTGCCAAATGTTTAGGTTTCCAGCCTTGAAGCAAAGTCGACCAAATTCGTTCTAACATCGCTTTATTGATGTCTACGCAACTGGCTGATATGAACAGAGTAGAGGAATCCGGACTCGCAATATTCTACAATATCACTTTTAGATAACTATTTTTGCTGCGAACTGATCTTGATGATTTTTTTGGGTCACTCTACGGAAAATGTATCGTTTATTAAGAGTTTTCAAATGCATATTACACAGAATCGTTTTTACGATATATACTATAAAATCTACCATTAGACGGCAAATTTATCCAACATTTTCAACTTCAACGGTGGAAATAATAAAACAAGTGATCAATTTAACAAATAAAAGAGGTAGGTTTTGCGAGCGGATTCGAAGGTAAATCATGTATTATGCATTCTTTCTTCCAACTTCGTTCCCATGAATGTTGTATGTAACACAAAATTGCGTGCATCTAACAAATTAGCAAGATGTTAAAGTAATCAGATACAAGATTGCATCACTCAAACTTCATGCAAGATTTCATCAAAGCAACGAGGAAAGTGTCACCCATACATTGATCATTCATTAATTAGGAGGAGGCAGCGATTATCATGCGAAGACTTATTGAGATCGGCATTACATCGCATCACAAAAACGAAACGAAATGAAATATTAATATTCTTCATGTCTCATATATATTTTTCTCAATGACTCAATTCCTACTATGATAGGTTGAGCAGTAGAACCAATACGACTTGATTGTGATAGTCTCAAAATATCACAAAATTGAAAGGGGTTTCAACTTGTTTATTTTGTTTCTTCCCCATAAACTTCATATTCAATGTAATCAATGACGATATCATTTTTCTACCATTCCACCCCGCTATGTGTCACATTGATATTCATTAATCATTTTCAGTTAGGCAGTTGTTCTTCCTGCCAGAAACTTATTTCCGTTTTTTGGTTCGTTTCAAACCGTTTGACGGTTATGAGCACATGCAACAAACGGTCCTTTCCAGGGCTACTATTTGGAGTTTCAAAAAAGTTAAACTGACAGATTTCTGAAAAATGACAAGAATTACATTTAAAATACTGAACAAGTTCTGAAGTTCTGAACAATCACAGTCCCTCGTCAAACTTCCGTCCGTGTCCCCAGGATCAGACCGATTCAGATTTTTTTGAAACTATGCGATTTTTTACACGATTTGCTCGGAATGAAGCGAATTTTTGCGCGCACGCATCGATCGCGTAAAATGAATTTAGTGTAAAATGTTTATATACAGGTCGGACTTGATTATATGCATACTCGATTATATATGTTTTGGTTTTATACAATTTTAGACTCGATTATACACAGAGAGAAAAATTTTGAGTTTAAGATATGGCTTTTTGAGATAAAATATGAGATTTCAACGTAAAGATTCATGTTAATCAGCTATTATAATTACAGTAAAGTAAAAATCGTGATTTTTAAAGATTTTTATTGAAGGCTCACCAGGGATTGTTTATAATCGAATTGCAGCGGAATTAAGAAAGCTAAAAGTTAAATGTCCAAGAACAAATGGTAGAGCAATTAAAGAGCTTTAATTTGGTTGGTAGAAGCAATCATGTTCATTATACATTTTTGGGATGAAATCAACTTTTGTGGAAAACGACTCACTTGTAGGTTTTTCATTTCCAAAATGTTATTTCAATGCACTAATTTGGATGTTATACAACTATATCCTGTACCAAATTTTCTCATCTTTCAATTGGAAGCAATATAATTGTCCTGCATAGTGTACGTTTTGAAGTAGAGCCAGACTTTAAGGGGATGAATCAACAGTGAAATTCTTCTTTCATATTCGAAAATTCATAACTTTTGAACCATTGAACCGATTTAGATGACCGACATATCAAATTAAAGCCTATTAGATGATAATTTTTAGAAAAATACTACAGCTGCAGAAAATTTGAGTTTTGTTTTCGTCATTATTGATTGCATTTGTTTTTTTATTGTTTTCATGGTCTCGGGACCAAGGATGTTGTATTTTTTATATTTTCCTTGAAGGCTGAGGTTTTTTTTACATAAAATATTTCGAAATCAGAGGGGCGTTTCTTTTCGTTTTGGAATTAGGATTTTTCAAATTTAATCGATGGTCCGAAAAATCCTTTTTCCTATTTCCTTTCCATTTTCCAAAAAATGAATTATACTTTTGAACCACTGGACCGATTTCGATAATCGCCATATCAAATTAAAACCAATAGTAAGTCTACTATAACTATAAAAAAAACTATATTTTTCACTATTTCTAATTTGTTACTCTATACAATACTTTGCATGGCGCTGCTGATGAGGTTTGGGGACACTTTTTACGAACACATGAATACAATACAATTATTTTTGTAAGAAATTTGGAAAAACTGGCCTTTTTCAAAAAGTAGTCTTTTTGAGATTTTGAGCATGCAAAGTTTCTCAAATGATCAATGTATTTACACCTACAACATTTCACTGCAATCTGAGATGGTGCTGCCAACTCCTAATACGAGATGGTATTAAATTCGTTCATTGAAAATGTGTACATTATATCTAGGGTACTTTATAACGAGGGGAACGTTATATCGAAGTTCCTCTGTATATTTTTTTGTACCGCACATCACTGTTGAAAATCTGAAAAAAATCGCACATATCTAGGAAAAGCGTTGGAACACATTTAAATACGTACTAGAGTAGTACTGAATCTCTAAATTGCACCAAAAAAATTACAACATTTCAATATTTTTTTTAGTACTTTAATTTTTGATGAAATTTTTTTTTGATAATATTTCTCGATACACCATGGTAAAATGTACTTTCAGTATTTTTTGTTTCACAGTTTTATTTCGTAGCTATTGAGAGTGGTGTGCAAAAAATTGAGAAAAATAATATGGTTTGGTTTGGGGGCACTTTTCACTTCCTTACCCAGTCAGGCCCAGACCATTTTTGATTGTGGGGAAGTTAGCGCTCCCTACATTTCTTCTATAATTACAAACGGTAAGATGTGCAAAAAAGAGTGTCTTCAGATTCGTATCTGAAAAAGAATAAAGGTTTAAATTTGTTTTGGCCTAATCTAGCACCCTACCTCCATGCTTGAAACACGCTAGACCAGTAAGACTCCAGCAATGTGTTGTTTATGTCAAAAGCAGTGTTTGCCGATCGAATATTTCACTGAACAACTCACTTTCGTTCATTCAAATAAGTTCTTGTAGATATTGTTCAACACAAAAGTGAACGAGAGAACTTTACTTCGGTTGGTGCTTCACGATACACGAGAATGTGAACCAAAACGGCATGATCGCTTAAGGTGCTGCAAGTTTATTTTCTTCTTGGAAAAAAAGTGAGTCCACCCGAATATGTTCAAATCCACTTTATTCAAACCGTTCCTGTCGCTTTATTGTACGTAATCATTGTTTTTTATTTTCAATACATCGTTTGGAATCCTCCGTTATACGTCGTCTGGTTTTTTGGAGAAATTCTATTCTAGGTATCTCGAATTAACAATAGAAATTACGCTTTGTCTTGGTCCCTTCACATTACTCAATTCCGGGTAACGGGAGGGCTGACTCATTAGTAAAGATGGGTGCGATTGAAGGCGATATTTATCAGCGTCAAATCGCCTTCAATGAATTTCATTCTTTGGTCCTTAAAAATACCATCGCTAACTGGCAACGCAAGTGGAACGAAAATAAATTGGGCCGGTGGTTTCACTCGATTATCCATAAGGTCGGGACTTGTTGCGGCCAGGGCCAAGCAGCAACCCAAACAAAACAACACAATTCATTTCTCATATCACTTTATCTATCACCTTAGAAATTGCATAAATATTACACTTAATTACACTATTGAAAACACAACACTACAAAATACACTCAACACCTCCTTAAGCCGCACCTGGAAAACAAGAGCAATTAGTGATGTATATAAGATGTACATTTGAATATTTATCATCACTTAACTTTTGCTTCAGGAACAAATACCTGAAACAATATAAACATCTGCGGTTTATATATTATCGTTTATGCGGTTCATATATTATGTTTGCTACGCGCATCTCTATCGCATTGGGCTCGCAGCAAACAATCTTTGTGATTGTGGCGATGGCTACCACGACATCGAGCATGTTGTCTGGTCGTGTATCCGGTTCCATGCTGCTCGCTCTCAGCTCTCTAGAGCACTGAGAGCACAAGGCAGACAATCAGATATCCCCGTCCGGGATATCTTAGGTAGCCGTGATCCTGATCTTCTGCTTCATCTATACCTGTTCCTCAGAAACGCCGATGTCAACGTTTAATGATGTTTCCTTCGTTGTGTCCCCGTTTCATATCCCTCCTATCCGATAAACTTTTACTTAGTCGCGGCAATACATACATACACTCTTTACAGATACACGGGCCAAAGGTTGTGCAGTCCACTGAACATTCAACAAGAGCCAAAGGTTGTACCGCTCATGACAACTCTACACGAGCTGATGATTGCGCCGGCTAGTGACCATTCTATCCTGGATTCCTCGAGTCAAGAAAGATGCACCACGCTTGATATGAGTTACAGACTAGGGGGGCGTTGCTGATTATTGGTCAGCTGCATCCCAATAGGAAGTATCCCGTGTCGGGCACACGTACAGAGCATCGAAGACTGCGACATACCAATTATGAGAACACTTGTAATACTAACCTCGAGTCAACCGCGAGTAATCGGTTACATATTACTAACATAGATAATAAGAAAAATTGTCAAAGTATTGAACTCCCGGCCCCGTGAGGCTAACGCCATATGAGCCTTGATAAAAATATATATTTTGGAAAAAAATATAAACATTGTTATATTATGCAATACATAATATTCAGTACTTACCGCTCATCGTTCAGCATCACACAAACCAAAACACAAAAAAAAACAAACGAATCAAAACAATAACAATAGACAAGACGTTTCGAGAAGGGTATTGGACATTTTTAGAGAATTCCTATTGCTATAAAACAAAGATCCATTGTTTATAGCGAATATTCTAGAATACCCGAGCAAAGATACTACAATAGAATTCACCATGGCATGGACCGTATAAATAGGGCACGAGATGTTCAGTAGTTTGTTCAGTCGAAAATAAACCACAGTAGTGAAGTTGTGAAATAGTGAAATAGTGAAATAGTGAACTATGAAGTGTTGGAAAATCAAGTGGAAAGAAGGAAATTACCATAACGTTTGCAGTTAACGTTCTCTCACATCGAAGAGTTCATAGAAAGGTTTTCGTTCATCAGGAAGTGAAATTCCGCACAGTTTTAAGTCTAGGCGGAAACAGGACTTTATTCGCACCTTCTCCCGACTCATGTCCAATCGCTGTTCGTTAGACGCGCTGTTATTTCATATATATCTTGTCAGCAACAATCTCTGCGTTTGTGGTAAAGGTTATCACGATATCGAGCATGTTTTTTGGTCGTGCGTGATGTATCTTGTAGCCAGATCATATCTTGAAAATACTCTTCGAGCGCGAGGGAAACAACCCAATGAGCCGTTGCGGGAGGTGTTGGCTCGGTTAGACCATGTTTACATGTCTCTAATCTCATTTCCTGGAAACTATTGATCTCCGTGTTTAATCATCAGTATTGTCCAAACCTGCTTATGTCCCTTCCTCTCCATGATAAAAAAAATTGTCGCCCTACTAAACTCGAGTCGTCCGCGATTAATCGGTTCCCCGTCCTATCGACCGTAGAATAAGAAAAATTGTAAATATGCTTTAGAACTAATATTAGATATAAAATTTGGCTCATTCATACTTATATAACCGAGTCTGTACAAATAAACGATTTATATATAAGTAAACTACGTAAAAATACAATTGTTGAAATAGTCCAGAAGTTTAGGAAGAACGGTACTACTGCCCATGTTTGCATAGGAGACGTAAACGACAAAATGAACAAAATCGATTTTTTCGCTGTTACGCATTCTACACAGTGTAATACGTATGATCAACATGCAAACAAACATTTTTTTGCTCGAAAACATTTGAGCAATTTTGAAATAACGTTTCCGAAATATCACTGTTTGTCCGCATAACAGACGTCGTTCCATACAGCCTTCATACATCATTAGAAAATCAACAATTGTCAGTATTATGTGTAATAAGCTAAATCTATATTTCAATCACATTCTTCACGATAGTGTTTTATTACCTAGTGTTTCCTAATAGATAAATATAAGAAACCATTGAAACAATGCTCATATAATTATTATTACCTGTACACTGCACTGCGATGAACAAAGAGAAGCAATTGTGTTTTTAAATGTTATAACTACCATCATCCGGGAGCAAATTGATCACCGGGGTGAAATTGATCAAAAAAAAACTGAAAACAAACATAAATTTTCAGAGGTATTATACTATTTAATTTTAAACTTATTTAATCTGACATGTTCAATAACCATCTGAAGCTTCTTTGTCAATGGTTCTCAAGGAATCACTTATTAAATTGCATGAAAAATAATATTTTTCTAAATAGCATTTTCGTTTCCATTTTTATTATGATAAAGAAACATATTTCCAACACATCAAAGCAATATTTATAAACGCTAAACATATTAATTCACTTCTAGCCGATTCTTGATAAGTTGAATAAGTAATCAAATACTTGTAACTCCTATTCAATCAAGTAAGAAAAAACTATTTACAAAAAAGCACCACGAATGACCAAAACCGAATCGCATCATGCGGCATATCGAACGTTTTGATTTATCAAAACTAGTTCATTGGTGAGCATTTAAATGGTTTAAGGTCACATTAGGATGACCCGAATGGTCTCCGAATGACCTGCAGATCAATGTTTAAATCGAGTTATGGAAAGACATGACCACACCTTTAGGTGGACTCAATCGGTTTTTTGTATCCTCAAATCCTTGAATTATCATTTAAATGACCGTAGGTGAAGAAATAATTGATTTTCTATACATATTTTTGCATATTACACTAGAAAATTCTGAAAAACATAGATTGCTCAATTTCACCCCGAAGCTACATTTTGAAAATTTCCGCCTAAAATTTTCCTAATTAACGCTTAAGGTTTTTTTTTAACAAAGCTTTCCATAACATTTTGTGGCCTTAGCACCAGTACTGATTTTAAAAATAATTCTGTAATAATTTAACTAAAATAATCGGAAATATTCACATTTTTCTGAAAATAGTGTTCATTTTGTCCCCAGTTTACGGTACCTAAATTTCTGCATTTGAATAGTCAAGTAGATAATGAAATAATCAGATCAGTAGTAAAATTAAAATAATATTGGTTCTTACCATTATAGCTCCTCGGATTCGACACCGAATTATTCCACATACTCAGCATTTACTCATACCGTTGATGTAAGTCACTCCACCATCTTTATGCGATTGATCGTGATATCGGTAAATCATGTTGTTAAAATTACCAACACTGCAGATTGCTTTCACAAATTCAATTAATTGAAAAAAACATAAACCTGCTGTTCTTATCATATCCCAGAATATTCAGGAAAAAAAATACTATTCTAGACTCGCAACAAATCCAAAGCACCTTTTCCAGACATTTCACTAAATTTCTTCCAAACCTCTCTGATTTTATCCGAAACTACCGATGGAGACGTTTTGACTATTATCGGAAATGTAAATACTAACGCTACAGACAGAGCAACCTGTTGATTACGAGCAAATGTTCATTGAAACGATTGATTGTCCACATAAATAGACTTAAGCGTTTTCCAAATGGAAAAAAAACATGTTTTATTCCGCGAAATCTGCTAGGCCCTCTTTTTGCCGATAATATCCTCCAACTGGACAGATAAATTAATTGGAAATTTGCATGGTTACGCTTATAGGCAATTTCGTTTTCCCAACACTAATAGTGTTGGTGATTACGCCCCCTAAGCAAACATGGGCAAACTAGTACTACACATGCTTACCAGAAAACACAATCAATAAGTCCATCAAAGAAAAATTGAAATTTGATAATAATAATACTTTGAAGAGATAACTTTCAGTTATGAGTAATTTCAATTGTAAATAAATCCAAAGGCGGTGTATACTTTAGGAACAATGCTCGAGGAATACGTACAAATGATTATAAATAATAATAAAAAAAAAACAAAAAACTATCGTTGCAAGCCACGTGTAATGAGGCTCAACGCTGGAAGGAGCGATCAATTTATCAGGAAAAATATGAAGGGACTGTTTAGTTTTTTATTTATTTATCTTATTTTCATTTTATTACTTATTATTTAGTGTTACTTCTAGTCTCCATAGGAGTGCATCCTATCAGCGATGCTCAAATTTTATCAATATACTTATAACCTCATCAACAAAATAAGCGGTAACAGAACAGCAACTTTTATATGAAAAGATTTTTCTCATAACAATGCATTCACATAAATTCTAAACTCTCCTTCCATTCAATATATCTTTTAATGTAATCTTTCTAATCTTCTCTACGCTCGTAATTAGCATAAAAAGTTGTGCTTGTTTTACGCCCTTTAGTTTTGGGAGACTATTCCTCAGGAAATATTGCTAAACACCGCTCGATTAAAAGTTCGGATCAGTTCCGAGAACGGGGACGACGAATCGAATCAGCAAAGAGTGCCGCAAGATAAAACTTTAAATTAACTCACACTAAACTTTTCCCATCACCCGGAGTGCCATGCAGAAGATTGCTGAGAAATGGTGTCATCACTTACATTAGAATATTCACTGTGTCATACTGGGCAACTCGAGAATCTTTCGCATGGCAAGAGCGCACCGAGAACGATGTTGAAGTTCATACATTTTAATTAATTATTATTCATCAGGAAAAAGTGTGGTATTTAAAAGCACTCTCTTCGGCCCACCATACCGCCTCAACGGGATGCTCTGTATCCACCTATCCACATCGACACCGGCTATCGCTGTGCGGAATCACATTCATACTATTCCGATGTCCGGACTGTGTTAATTAACTGTGTGCTACTGCGGTGAATTTTTGGGGGGCCGTATGGCTCTTTTAGTGCATAAATGTATGAGCTTCTAGAGGACGCCCTCGAAAATACAAAATTGACCGCTAAAAACTCGAACGGTCGGCCGCATCCTCCACGGTGCCTCCAGCCTCTGTCGACGCCAACGGGCCTGGGTCATTACCAGTTCACGCTGACAACATTTCATTTTGCACCCGCATACATTATTTATTTTAATTTAAAATAATGTTGCGATGGTGGTTCCCCGGCTAGTTTTGACGTATCGGCGAGAGAAATATTTCATTTCAGCTGCCGTGTGCACGCTCGAGTTATCATTTTTAAATATTTGCATGCAACTGTTTAACCGAATGGGCTTAATTGAGCAATAGTGTTCTGCGGCTTCTGAAAATGAAATGAACACATACATACTTGGCATACTTTTAGGGTAGGGAGGACAAAGAGTGGTGCGATCAATAGTCTGCTAAATTGTTTGAATTTTCTGGTATTGATATAACTGACATTTTCAATTATTTAATTATTGAACTAAACATTCAATGAAAATATGAATAATTTAATCGTCAAACTATTTATGTTTTGGAAAATAACGTCACACTAATGTACAATTCTTTTTTTTCACAAAAATTCTTTTAGTGTTTTCAGTTTACGTAATTTCGCGTATATCTAATCAGTCATTCCATGCCAAACCGATACAGCGGTTCTCAGATTTTCATTAAATTTGGTAGTTCAGTTTTGTTCCTCATCGCAAAATACCAGACTCGTATTTTTTTCATGCTAATTGATAGCTCAATTTCAATCACGGTGATATTCTAGAGCTCGCTGGCAAAGGGCATTCGCAACAAAAATATTTCTCAATAACGATTTGCGTATTTGCGGATTTCTGTCTGTCTGTCTGATTCTTATGGACTCGGAAACTACTGAACCGATCGACATGAAAATTGGTATGTAGGAGTTTTTGGGGTTTTTGGGGCCGGTGAAGGTTTTCGTGATAGTTTGAGACCCCTCCCCCCTCTCCAAATGGGGGCTGCCATACAAATGAATCACAAATTTCTGCATTAGTCGAGAATTAATAAATGAGTCAAATTAGTCAAGGTGCAATAAATGATTCTATGGTTTCCATACATTTTTTTTTTCATACACATGAAACACAAATTTCTGCATAACTCGCATAACATGTGGAGGTTTCAGGGTGCAATGAATGTTTTACACGGTAGTTAGACACTCCATCCCCCTCTCTGAGGAGGAGCTGCCATGCAAATGAAACACAAATTTTTGCATAGCTCGAAAACTAATCAAGCCAATGGAGCCAAATTTGGCATTGGAAGGTTTTAGGGGTCACGAAACGTTTCTATGGTGAATAGACACTTCTCCCCTCTCTCTCTGAGGGAGGGGGGCTGCCATAAAAATGAAGCATACATTTCCGCATAATTCAAGAACTAATCAAGCAAACGAAACCAAATTTGGCATGTGGAGGATTTAGGGGACAAGAAACATTTTTAAGGTGGTTCAACACTCCTCCCATCTTTGTAAGGGGGGACTGCCATAGAAATGAAACACAAATTTCTGCATAACTCGAGAACTAATCAAGCAAATGGAACCAAATTTGGCAAATGGCGGTTTTAGGGAGTAATAAATGTTTTATGGTGGTTTGACATTCCTTTCTCTTCTCTAAAGAGGGGGAGGTGAGAGGGTGCCGAACAACTCGAGAACTAATCAAACAAATGCAATCAAACATAGCATATAGAGGTTTTAGGGATCGATGAACGTTTCTATGGTAGTTCGACACTGCTCCCCCCTCTCTAAAGGGGGGCTCCCATACAAATGAAACACAAACTTCTGCATAACTCGAGAAATAATCAAGCAAATTCGCATGTGTTCTACAATTACATATTGACAAGCGTGGAAATGGATTTTAATGTGATAAAACGCACTCCTATATCATCTTCTAACTATATAAATAAAAATGGATCACCGAATGTGTTGATAAGAGCAAAACTGGAGGAAGGAATTGTCCGATTTAGGGCTGTCATTCTATCATATTTTCCGTATCAATCATTTATTCCATGTAATGGAGAAATGTGTTATTTGCAAGTGGATGAAAAATCTTGCACGAGAATTGTATCTGAAAATAAACTGATATTATAATGTCAAGTTGTGGCAGAAGTACTGAAATTTTATAGTAAAACATTATTTAATATGGTAGATTAGAAAATCAATCAATGAACAGTTCTGCGATTGGACTCATGATCGTGCGCTTAGTAAGAAAACGTGGATGTGATAACAAAAAAATAAATTTTCGGCGGGACGAAGTTTGCCGGGTCAGCTAGTTTATTAAATTTGTTTTTTGATGGTTTACATGGTATCGGGGCCAAGGGCGCTATATATTTTTTTGAAAGCTGAATTTTTTTTCACATAACATATCCAAAACTCAGAGTGGTTTTCGTTTTTGAATTATGATTTTTCATAGCCGATGGTTCGAGGAGTTTTCTCCTTTTTTTCCAAAAATGGCTTTTTAAAAAATTCATAACTGTGAAAAAACCTCAGTTTTCTAGAAAAAACATAGAAAAGTATGGCGCCCAAAGTCCCGAGACCATATAAACATTAAAAAAAAATACCATCAATAAATACGAAAACCAAATTCCAATTTTTTTCGTAAGCATAATATTTTCTAAGAAAATTTTCAGAGAAGACATTGGCTTCAATTTGATGTGTCGATCATCTGAATCGGTCTTGTAGTTCCAAAATTATAAATTTTTGGAAAAAAAATTTTTGGAGAAAAGGGGAAAATTTGTTTTTTCGAATGGATTTCTTAATACATTAAGTAAGAGATATTGCGTCACAGATTGTATCCATTTTTGCTCCAAAGTTCTCTTAGAATAGAACTCTCGTGCTCGATACCAACATTTATTAGTTTATATAGTTTTGTAAAATTTATCATATATCAAATCATATCCACTGATACTTGTTCAACCGATATTTAGTGTAATGAAATTATCATTCTAACAGGTATCAGTTAGGTTAAGTACATTGTACCAACCCATAATACATAAAATACATAAATAAACTTCGGTGAATAACTTCGGAAACGACTCTCTCTTCGTTGCATAAGCAACAATGTTATATTATATACCATAATATGGGAAATTTAAATAGCATTTTTTTTAAATGAAACACAAACAGTGAAAATAGTAAACAAAGTGAACAATTTCACGAAAATAGTTGGTATATTTTTCTAGATTTTACTCGTCACGGTTTTTTTTTCTCTGATTGAACTGTTATTGAACACGATCTTTGATGGAACCTTGATTGAGAACCAACAGAATATATAGATCAAATTATAACATACAGCATTGTCGGGAGAGAAACATAGCTTTACATACAACTTGCGACTTTTGAAGAAAAAGCCCCTTTTCTTTCCAAAGTAATAAAAAAATCCAAACAAATTAAAAAATGACCTATCTGATCTAACGATATCACTGTCAGGACATAAATAGCTGTGAAGTTTCCTATGTTTGTTAGGTTCCAGCTAACAATCAATGTTGTTCTTATTACAGATATTGATACCGCTGAACCAGAGTTGCCTACTTTCAATTTTTCGTGTATATTGCCAGTTTTTTTTTTCAAGCATTCCAGCGAAACAGCCAAACTCAAAAAATCTTTTCTTTGAAATTTCCACAGTTTAATCCAGCTTTTTATTTTTTCGACATTTTTATGTTTTTTACTTCTCAGAATAACATTTTGCTCTTCTACTCGTGAGAATTCTACTCCGATCCATTTACATCTCAGACCTTTATGACGATGATCGTCTTTCTCTATATCTATATACTAGCTGACCCGGTAAGCTTCGTCCCGCCCAACATTTGTTTTTTGTTAGCAATACATTCAAACATTCACGTTTTCTTACTAAGCACAAGTTCATGAGTCCAATCGCAGAACTGTTCATTGATTGATCTTCTAATCGACCCCGTTGAATTTACCTTTTGCTATATATTTCCTATTACTTCTACCAAAACTCATCATTATAATATCAGATTATTTTCAAACACAATTCTCGTTCAAGATTTTTCAATAACTTGCAAATAACATGTTTCTCCGTTACTTGAATAAATGTTTGATACAGAAAATATAATAGAATAAAGTCAGAACCTTCCCCTATTCTTCCCTTAGAGAGGGGGGAGGAGTGTCTATTCACCACAGAAACGTTTCATGCCCCCTAAAATCTTCACATGCCAAATTTCGTTTCATTTGCTTGATTAGTTCTCGAGAAATGTAGAAATTTGTGTTTCATTTGTATGGCAGCCCCCCTTAGAGAGGAGGAGGAGTATCTAACCACCGTAGAATCATTTATTGCACCCTAAAACCTTCACATGCCAAATTTCGTCTCATTTGCTTGATTAATTCTCGAGTCTGTTGATATTCAGTGCGATCAAGAAAATTATGTCAGTTTGGATAATGTTCATGTCGGTCGTTGATCGATGAATATTTGTCAGTATGTAATATTCCACACAACGCCGTAACTGATTTCAAGACCAATTCGATAAAGTTTTACATTACATTGTAATTAAGTTCTAAAATGTTTTAATTTCATTGATCCTTTAATCATCAACATGGGTACAATTGAATAGAAAAGTAGAAATAGAAATAGAATAGAAAGGAAGCATATGTAAATTGTTCCCCTTTTACAAAGTCTTCCAAATATGAACGATCGAAATCATATTCAAGATATTCGATAATGAATTTAGGGAGATCCGAAACCTGGATTTTACTGACTTCACTGTAAACCAGGGATTACATCGTGGTCACCAATATTCAAGCCCTTCAGACACAAACGAAAACTGATTTTGGGGATCCACGAGGTCTAAAAATCGATCCCCAATTAATTAACTAAAGTTATAATTTGAAACTTTCGAGATATTGTCCAAGTTGTGTTACGTGAACCAACTTGTTATAAGAATGACTAATATTTTTGTAGAAACTATTGTTATTGTACTCGTCAAAAACTCAACAGGCCGATGAGCGTGGACAACTTCGTGCAAGATAATATGTTTGAACGAACAAGTTCCTCGGACACATTTTGACATGCTCTGTATTTGACACATATACGCGTTGCAGCACGAAGGAACTTTTGATCAAATTCAACTCCAAACATGATCTTGATATTTTACCGTATAACAAGCTTGCACTTCGGTTGCAAGTTGCGTTCTCAAATTTGCTGGAGCTTGAATGATAATACACACATCTACTAATTTAATTTACATTACATTAGATTGGAAGACAGTCACCAGGTTCATCCATAACGTTGAATTTTATGTTTTTCTTATCTTTAAATTATGTCAAGTCTACTCGCTTAATCGACTGAAAACTTTTTGAAATGGTAAGTATTTTATATTGATAAGAAAAAAAGAACTGGAGAAAGAATATTTAAAGACATTTGGTTAAAGGGGTGTGTGGAATCACTTCATTCTGGAAAAGGGGTCTCTCACCCAAAATGGTTTGAATGCAAAGATGCTTCCTTTTTTGATGAAATTTTGTCACTAAAAAGGAATGACAATAATAAAAAAAATATTTTCCAATATTTCTGACTCTGCCGCATTCCTCAGCAACCGTTGAACGATTGTTTTCAGAATATAAATTGAACAAAACAAAACTAAGAAATACAGCGCGGACTCGATTATGTACAGTCTTCGATTTCTTTCCATTGTATATGATCGAATCCTGTATGTAATCGAGTTAAAAAACAATGTTTATTATTCGTTTCATATTCGTGCACATATTTTTCGTTTATTGAAAATAAAAGAAGAATTTAATTTCTGATTCATCCCCTTAAAGTCAGAAAACACCTTTCTCACATAGTTCGACAATGTTGTAGCTCTAATTATTTGAGATATCTTTGTAGAACAAAGCTTTTCTCTATCTCTTGAAATAACCGATATAGCGCTTTTTTTCTATGTTACGTTAGGGTCGCCATAAAAAAAACTATTTTTTGCTCTAACTTCTATATTTCAAATTTTACATGCAAACTGTCTTCGAAAGACTTTTAGAACTTACTAATACAAATATTTTTGGATGCAGAACTTGTCAATATCTCAACTTTACTCAAAGTTATTGATATTTCTTCCCAAAAAACACGCTCTTTTCATTTGTTTGTCATTCTTTTTGGGGCGAACATAAAAAATGTTTGTTGACGGAATTTGAAAGAACCGATTTCACTCTATATAGTATGTGATTTTCAAAACTATGTTATTTTTTGTGTTTGAGTAAATTAAAATTGAAATCATGAGTTTTTGGATGAAAACCCATCAATAATCTTGAGCAGGATTAAGATATTGACATGTTCTGTATCGCAAAATGTTGGTATTGTAAGCTCTAAAAGTCGTACGAAGACCATTTTGATGTAGAATTTTAAATATAAAAGTTAGAGTAAAAAAACCCCGTTTTTTCATGGTTACCCCAATGCAACTCAGATAATAGGCGCTCAAAACAACTTTGTGGGAGATATGTATTGTTTGGACAAAAACTGTCTTAGACATAGTTGTTACATATGATAGAGCGCTCATTTTTATGTTATCAAAAACAGGGTGACCAAGATTGTCGATGTAATGAAAAATATAACTTTCTTATCTTTATAGATAGAGATAAACATAGTTCAATAATGTTGTATCCCCAGTTATTTTAAACAACTTTATAGCACAAAGCTTTTTTCTATCTTCTAAAATAATCGATTTAACGCTTTTTTCTAAGTTGCATTAGGGTGACCATAAAAAACGTGTTTTTTCTGCTTTAACTTCTATTTTTCAAATTCTACATCAAAACTGTCTTCATACGACTTTTCGAACTTATCGATACCAACATTTTGCGATACAGAACATGTCAATATCTTAATCCTACTCAAAGTTATTGATGGTTTTTTATCCAAAAAATCATGATTTCAATTTTAATTTACTCAAACACAAAAATAACATAGTTTTGAAAATCACACATCATGTAGAGTGAAATATGCTCATTCAAATGCCACCAAAAAACTCGGTTTACGTTTTCCCCAGAAAGACAAACAAATGAAAAGAGCATGTTTTTTGGGAAGAAATATCAATAACTTTGAGTAAAGTTGAGATATTGACAAGTTCTGCATCAAAAAATGTTTGTATTAGTATGTTCTAAAAGTCTTTCGAAGACAGTTTGCATGTAACATTTGAAATATAAAAGTTCGAGCAAAAAAACTGTTTTTTTTCATGGTGACCCTAACGTAACTTCGAAAATAGGCGCTATATCGGTTATTTCAAGGGATAGAGAAATACTTTGTTCTACAAAGATATCTCAAATAACTAGGACTACAACATTGTCGAACTATATTTACCTCTATCTATGAAGATAAGAAAGTAAGAAAGAAAAAGCAAAAGTCCTCAAAGTTTCACGACAAAATTCCGCCCGTACCTCTAGGCTCACAGTCTTCTAGTTTATTTCGAAAAAAGTTAAAAAACAAAAAAAAACCAGGGTCTAATATTTTGCGATAAGGATCAAAATAACCTATTTTCACGAATATCTGAGAAGCACTATATCGGTTTGACATGGATTGGTTGTAATATCCCCTGCACATATTATGGATCCAACGACGGAAATCGTACACCTCGCTCCATGACTGAAAATTACAATTATATTAATTCCTTTCGGTATCTGCAATTGGATTACATATTGATTTCATTCAATCGAGACCATATTACGCAGAGAACATGGATCGCCTGAAGGGAATCTGATTGATACAGATATTATAGCGATTCACTCCCTAGGTATACCGCATATTAAAAGTAGATCACCTTGGCTGGGCGTAAATCACAATGCAAACATCACGGTGATAATCTGTTTTGCCCTTTCACTGTTGATTGGAGTTTCGATGGAATGGTGCTCGTGCTTCATGTTTTCAATTTAAACCCGACCACAAACTGCTGGGTAAATATTCCCGATCTCGCTCATGGCAATCGGTTTTCAATATTAGTCTTTTCATAAATGTTCGATTAGTTGGAAAAGAATGTTTCTATGGTGCTTTTTAACTACATTGAGAGTGATAGAGAGGAAGCTTTTGTGGAAGATGTCACGGAACTTCGTGAGTGTCGCTCATCCTACACACCTCCACTGAAACAAAATTACCAAATATATACGCTAGGATAGATACTAATCAAAGTGTACTTTTTGTATAATATGAATCAGTGGCATTGCCTAAATGTAACCAACAAGGTTTACCATTTCAACGCGCATCGCTATATGGAATTCCATTTTAATCACGCAATGAAGAACGAACGGAGGCAAACTGGAGGTATTTTTTGTTCAATCTTCTCTCACTTGACAGGTCCACTATTACACTTCATCTTTTGTTACACTTGTTTTGATGCAGAGAACAAAAGAGCTTTTAACGTGTGTCAGAAATCGGATGAGCTTTTGCAAGATAATCTGAAACGATGGCCATTAAGGTGTCAAAATCCCAGTCTGAGTGTGTTGTCATTATGAAGATGTAGACAAAAATGTGTATCCGATGGTTAACCTTCACAAATGTTGAAGATCAATGTGTATCTTCACGATTGGCTTTTGCGTTTTGTAGTGTTCAACGTATTGCAAACAATTGCGAGAGCGAGGCAGTTATATATCAAAAACTGGCTACGCCTTCGAGAATGCGTTATCACGCTCTCCACCCTCGATTCCCATTATCATTTTCTAATTTCTCCCATAACTGATTTTGGTCTGAGCTGTCTTCCCAGTCATGCTGAAACCAGACGCTGCGAAATTTTCTTTTTTCACCGCCGACAAAAGGCGTCAAATTGTCATACCCTCACGGACCAATCAATTTCCCACTCGGTGTGAAATGGGGCGAATCTCGTGTGACAAATCATCCTCGCACTCTAGTAGCGAGGAAAATATTACACCAAGCAGAATGGCGTACATCATCTGCGTCCGTTGCCCCCGTTATACCGACCGGATAGTGAGGGACGATATTAATGAAGGATAAAGGAAGCATGAAACGTGACCTTTTCCGGAAAGGCGAGCGACCTGAGCGCTGAACGGTGTGACAGACGCTTGGAGCGAGCGCCGGAATGATTGTGCACTGGTATATGAACCCCACAATGGAAGGGAGGAAATTGTTACTATCTCTGCTCTGAACACGTCCTTTTCGCGCCCCGGTTGTGGTATATTTTTATAGCATTTCGATATATTTGGAACGATTTCGGACACACTCCGCAAAATAATCAATTAGTGACATTGTGAAAGTGGTGGGTGAGGATGCGATTGAACAGCATTTTGGGCGACAAAATCGGGTAATTGATTCGACATCCAGAGCAAACTTCCCAACGAACGTCTTCACTAGATTCAATGCATATACAAATGGAACTGCGGAATCAGTTTCGATTCAAGATGGATTTTCGCTAATTTCAAATTATAGACTTACTTCGACTTGCTTGCTTTTTGAATTTGTCATTTGAACTTCAACAAAAGGGCGTGGCTGAGTATGGAAGTAAAAAGTGCCTTCAAACCAAATTACCAGCTCTATGGAACAAATTGTATAGGGTATCAAATAAGAAATTTTGTTTTTTTTTAATACCTATGTGTAGAGACACCAACCTTCCTGATTTTTCAGGATTTCCCAGACTTTTTGGTACATTCCTTAATATCCTTTTTTTTCAAAAATTAATGCTTTATTCTGAAAAAATGGTTACAAATTTGATATTCATAGTATCTAGTCCCAACTTTTTCCCATCTTTCTGGCAGTTCACGGATCCCTTTGCGGATATAATCGGCTGGTTTGTCGGCTAACCACGGTCGAGCCAGTTTTTTGACTTCATCAAAATTGGAGAAGTGCTGGTCAACCAGGCCATGTTCTTCTTCTTCTTATATGGCACTAACGTTCCTAGAGGAACTCCGTCTCAACGTAGTATTACTTGCGTCATTTTCATTAGTACTTAGTTGAGATTTCTATGCCAAATAACACGCCATGATTGCATTCTGAGTGGCAAGCTCTAGAATACGCGTGACCACAGTGCAAGTCAGAGGAAATTTCTTTGAAGAAAAATTTCCCCGACCAGAACGGGAATCGAACCCGAACCCCCGGCATGTTAGGTTTGACGCTAACCACTCGGCCACGGGAGCACAAACAGCGGGAGCGCCAGGCCATGTTGCATCGATCGAAAAAGGTAGTAATCGGACGGAGCAATGTCGGCGGGTGGGATAAAACTACCCATTTCAGCGTTTCCAAGTATGTTTTGGGCGATTTCGCGACATGCAACCGAGCATTGTCATCCTTCTTTTATGCCGTTGGAGCAGTTGTACGTACGTGAAAAATGGCGTTCGACGTCTCATGGCTTCAATCCATACGGCACCCAATGTCCTATCTTTCGGATCATTCCAATTGCTTTTAAACGATCGGATTCGGTTTGCTGAGCTACTCCAAGTGTATCTACAAGTTCTTGTTGCGTTTGTGATGGATCTTGATCGAGTAAAGCCTTCAATTCTCCATCTTCAAATTTTTTTGACGGTCCGGAACGTTCTTCGTCTTCCAAGTCAAAATTACCACTTTTAAACCGTGCAAACCACGCCTGACATGTTCGCTCAGTTGGAGCATGGTCACTATAAACTTCTACCAAAATGCGATGACTTTCCGCAGCTTTATCTTCATATTGAAGTAATACATTTACACTCCCCGCAAAAAACACTCTCGTTGGTACGAAATTCGACATATTCGAAGGGGCAAAAAACTATGCTGTTTAAATATAAAAAAAAACAGTGCTCTCTAGTCCAAAGCCATGAGAACAATACATAAAATAAGTAAAAAAAAACTTAAAAAGTTCTTTTACTTATTTTATTTTCTATTTTTTAGTACATTATATGTTTCATTAGAATATTTCTCTACAATGAAACCATTGTACTGTATTCTATCAGTCAAAAAATTTCATTTGATACCGATATTGAGTGGATTTCAGAAAATACATAGTGTGTTCTCAAGGTCAAGTTCGTTCGTTTGATACATATATCTCAATCAACCTTTTTTTTGAGATGATATGGAATCAGCTATTTTGTAGCGGCGGCCAAATTTCGATTTTTCGAGATAAGCAGTTTCAAAATGACAGCAGAAACGAAGGTATTTTATAAAGTCGGTCAGTTCCTATTGATCAAATTTCTATTAATGTGGGAAAACCCTACAGACATAAAAACATACATACGAACATTTCAAGCTAAATAAAACCGTTTAATAAAGTAATTTGCTATTTTGTGATTGCGGTCATCTTGGATTTGGATTTTTCATGATCTACTGTGATCTACTATTCAAGCCCTTTCATTTGATACCCATATTAATCGGGTTTTGAGATAATATGTAGTCCGCTATTTTGTAGTGGCAGCCATCTTGTATTTACATTTTTCATGAATAACAGTGTTCTACTAGTCAAGCCTTTTTATTTGATACCCATATTAATCGGGTTTTGAGATAATATGTAGTCCGCTATTTTGTAGTGGCAGCCATCTTGTATTTACATTTTTCATGAATAACAGTGTACTACTAGTCAAGCCCTTTCATTCGATACCCATATTGATGGGGTTTTGGAAAATCCATATTGATGGGGTTTTGAGAAAATATGTGATCCTTCATTTTGTAGCGCCCGCCATCTTGGATTTTCAAGATCATGAAATACGCCGTTTTATAACGACTACAGAGATAAAGCTGTGTTCCAAATTTCAGATCAATCGGATCAAGCTATATTTTTCATATTTTGAATAGAAAGATGAGAATTTTTTACATAACATATCTCGATATCAGAAATGCTAATTTTTTCGTTTTTGAGATATCATTTTTCAAATTTAACCGGTGGTTCGAAAAATCATTTTCCTCCCTTTATCCAGAAATGACTTTTTGCAAAAAATCATAATATTTGAACTACTGAACCGATTTAGATGATCGACATAGTGAAATGAAGCCAATAAGCTAACCTTCTTTGAAAATAGGATTATAGTCGCATAGATATATCTAGTCATATAGGAATATTGAACGAATACCTAAAACATGTTGAATTTGCAAAATAATAACTCAAAAACAAAAAAGTAGCATCTCTGATATCGAGATATGTTATGTTAAAAATCCTCAGCTTTCCAGGAAAAATATGAATATAATAAAAGTCATGTTTGGGAAAAAGTGGAAAAAAATGATTTTTCGGACCACCCTAAAATGGAAATGGGCACCCTAATAACAAAGTAAAAAAAAATACGGGTCTAATGTTTTGTGATAAAGAACAAAATAACCACTTTTGACGAAAATCCGAGAATCACTATCGATTTGGCGTGAAATGGCTGTATATATATATTTTTGCCAAAAGTGACTTTTTTCAAAAATTCATAACTTTCGAACCACTGGATCAATTTAAATGTTCGTTTATCAAATTAAAGTCAATTAGCTGGTCTTTCTTCGAAAAATACTACAGTTGCAGAAAATTTGAATTATGTTTTCGTTATTATTGATTGTATTTGTTTTATATAGCTTTCATGGTATCGGGACCAAAGGTGCTATATTTTTTTTCTGGAAAGCTGAGAAATTTTCACACAACATGTATCGAAACCAGGGAGCCGTTTTCTTTTCGTTTTTGAGTTATGATTTTTCAAAGTTAACCGATGGTCCGAAAAACGCATATGTTTGAATTTCAACCTTGGCAGAGTTATTGAGTTATTGATTCGAAAGATGAGAACATTTAGTACAGGATATAGTTGTGAAAAAGTTAAATAGTGGATTTAAGTATCATTTTGGAAGTGAAAAATTTAGAAGTTAGTGGTTTTTGAAGTGTTTTTACTAATTTTATTAATTTGATCTTTCTGTGTGAACATAAAGAAGAACCCTCGCTTTTTACATATACACATTGCCGCGATACATGGAGTTTTACATTTAATTTTTCCCTCGAGCATGGGGGGCAACCAGTGTTGCCATATATACATATTTATCTGGAAAGGTACAGATTTTTCAGGTTTCTTCGGCACAGATTCCAATCTAACAAGCGTTAATGTTATTATGGAATTACGTTCAGACTTCTACGGTGGGAAATTATAAGAGCTGGAGAACGAATATCGTGCCCCATAAGTGGAATTGCTCCGTAATGTATTCACGGTTGCAGAAAACACATGTACATGATCAGTACTTAAAAACCAGATGCCTGAAAAGAATCGAATCTCGCTGGAATTTTAATTTTTTTCATTAGAGCATTTTGCGTTTGAGGTGTGAAACAATTTGACAGATAGTGGTCCTTCATCTTTAATCTTCCTCAAGAACCGGAACCGAAACCCTCATCATCATGGTCTGGACCATCTTGAAGTTTACTTTTTTGATACATTTGATGATACGGGATCTTAGTTGTTGAGCTGACTTATCAACCATTTTCGTACACCGACTAGGACACCTGTGCATCCAATGCTTTGGTTTTCTTTAGATGCACGAAAGCTAATATTCATATCGTAATACGCTGCGAGTCAAAGCAACCGATCTCCCTAGTTTGACAGCGTATTCATGATTTGTCCCACGCGTAAATGTCGTAGAAGGACAACTATCCGCGAAGGCGACCACAGGTCGTCGGAGGTCAGCTCGGATTCCGAGGGTTATCGCTGCCATCAAAAAGAATATTCGGGAGGATCGGGGACTTTAGGCACGGAAAATCATAAAAGGAGATTGCGGGGCGACATCGAAGGCTCCGAAAACAACTCTCATGATCACCAACCGCATCCGGAAACTACGACTCGTAGCAGACACAGTGATTTTTCATGAAAAATAACGCATTTTTTACAAAAATGGCCTCCATTTTGGCAATTTTTCGAACCTTCAAAAATCCATAACCCCGCTCTAGGTATTGTCCGAAAGTTTCAAAACATTCATTATAATTTCTTCTGCGACACCCCGTTACTTTACAACCGTTACCACCAACAAGGTACCGATTTTCAGACAGTATCTACGCATCCAGCTGTCAACAGCATAATCATTTATTTATTTAGTCTCCGCACAGATACTTATGAACTAATTCTTAATCTAAACACATTTTTGGACATGTTAAAGTCAAATTGGTCATCAACTTTGTTGAATAAACGGTAACATATATCCAATGGGTTGTTCTGTCCATATTGAGACCGATGAGTTTGTAGTCGGAGAAGCTCAAAATGCCGGGTTTGTGTTAATGGTGCGTGAAAATTAATTTTACCAAGTAAAGGGTGTGTCACATCAAATTGCATCACGGAAAAAACGCTGTAGAAATTCGCCCAGTAGACCGATCCTTTTGAAAATTTTAGACAGTAAAATAATAACTATTAAACAACTTTTGGCATTTTCTTTTTAATCATACTTGGGGCCCAAGCCCGTATGCTCGCACCTTCCTCTTTACCCCGTCCATAAGGTTCTGTACAACGTCAGGTTGTAGTTTTTTTTGAACAGAAATCCATTTTCTCTTGAAGTCCGTCTCCGATTTGACAACTTTTGGGTTCTTCCAGAGGGCCTGCTTCATAATCGCCCAATATTTCTCTATTGGGCGAAGCTCCGGCGCGTTGGGCGGGTTCATTTCCTTTGGCACGAAGGTGACCCCGTTGGCTTCGTACCACTCTAACACGTCCTTTGAATAGTGGCACGAAGCGAGATCCGGCCAGAAGATGGTCGGGCCCTCGTGCTGCTTCAATAGTGGTAGTAAGCGCTTCTGTAGGCACTCCTTAAGGTAAACCTGCCCGTTTAACGTGCCGGTCATCACGAAGGGGGCGCTCCGCTTTCCGCAAGAGCAGATCGCTTGCCACACCATGTACTTTTTGGCAAACTTGGATAGTTTCTGCTTGCGAATCTCCTCCGGAACGCTGAATTTGTCCTCTGCGGAGAAGAACAACAGGCCCGGCAGCTGACGAAAGTCCACTTTGACGTAGGTTTCGTCGTCCATTACCAGGCAATGCGGCTTCGTCAGCATTTCGGTGTACAGCTTCCGGGCTCGCGTCTTCCCCACCATGTTTTGCCTTTCGTCGCGGTTAGGAGCCTTCTGAACCTTGTATGTACGCAGGCCCTCCCGCTGCTTGGTCCGCTGGACGAATGAACTTGACAAATTCAGCTTATTGGCGACATCCCGGACCGAACTTCTCGGATCACGTCTGAACTGCTTAACTACGCGCTTGTGACTGACGGAGCATCCATTTTTGCCGTTCTTCACCTTCTGGTCGATGGTTAGGTTCTCGAAGTATCGTTTTAGTACTCTGCTGACCGTGGATTGGACGATTCCCAGCATCTCACCGATGTCCCGATGTGACAACTCCGGATTCTCGAAATGAGTGTACAAGATTAATTCACGACGCTCTTTTTCGTTCGACGACATTTTTCCAAATTTAAGAAAAATTGACAGTGAAGCATGGCCAACGTGATCTATACACTCTTATCTGATTATAAAACCAAAGCTGAAGATATAATTCCTAAAAATTAAATTTCTACAGCGTTTTTTCCGTGATGCAATTTGATGTGACACACCCTTTAGTTCGGCACAGTCGATAATGTTGGAAATTATGTCGAAAATTCAAAGTCGTTGTAGAATCATTCTCCTTTTTTTGAGCGTTGGCAAATGAAGGAGTTGGCAGCTATCTTCGTAGGCAGGAAGGTGTCGGATCGGACCAAGGTAACTGGCGAAGAGCGTAGCGGTCGAAACATTTTTGTACACTTTCAATTCTCCTGATGCGAACGTTATGGAACGGCGCCCATACTGGAACGGAATACTCTAGTGCACAGCGAACTATAGAGCAGTCTAACGTTTTTAGGCAGCACACGTCTTTGAAAGATATGGTGTTCCTACGTATGAATCCCATCATCGAGAAAGCTTTGGCGATAGTTAAGGATTCGTGCTCCGTGAATCTTAGTTTGTGATCCAGGTATACACCGAGATCTTTTATAGTGGTGACTCGTTCAATGCTCGATGATGACATTTTGTAGCGGAAAGTAATGGGTGAAGGAGACCTCGAGAATGTTATAACATTACATTTCCGTACGTTAACTTCCATGCCGTTCATGTCACACCATTCAGTAACAACTTCAACATCCGACTGAAGTGCGCAACAATCCAACATAGACGTTATGCTGCGAAAAACCTTCAGGTCATCAGCGTATATTAATTTCGGAGATTTAATGGATCTGCAAAGGTCGTCGATGAACAAAACAAAAAAGAGTGGGCCTTGAGACACTCCGGAAGAAATATCAACGCGAATGCACTACGTCCTACCAGATACGTCGAGATCCACCGGGTAAGCCAACCAGGAAGGCCAAGTCTTTTCAATTTCTCCACGGCAAGACGATGAGGAACCCTGTCGAATGCTATGGCTAAATCTACATATATGGCATCCACTTGTTGTCGTTTTTCAATTCTTCCAATCATATTTGAAACATAACACATTAAATTCGTTGTAGTAGAGCGTTTCCTAACAAAACCATGTTGTTCTTCGGCGATGATGTGATGCACGGACTCGTATAAAGTATCATGCACCATGCTTTCGAGCATCTTCGGCAAACAGCTGAGTATCGAAATTGATCGGTAGTTACCCACGTCGTTGATACTGCCGTTGTCGGAAATTTTTGAGAATTTTTCGAAATTTTGACGTTGCCCAATGGTGCAAACATTATCGAACATACGGTAAAGTGGACGCTAAGCTAATATTTCTTCCACATTTGGCATGTCACAATATGACCCTGTAGTAGGGAAATGTTACCGTTGTTGTCTTTTTTACGACATATTGTCGGTAGATCCCTTGTAAATATATGTAAATTCCTCTAGATGCGTGACCGTCTGCAATTACGTTGTTCCTCAGCAGTAATAACATTGTTGTATCAAATCACGCATGTGAAACGTTACATTTCTCGCTTCAGTGACCATCTATACACAACAGAATGTTGCTTAGCTTCTGCCCATCCCACTGCGAAACAAATATTACAATGATAACATTATCTATATCAAAAAATAAAATGAAGCTGTATAGTTTATGAAAAAAAACTGAAACGAACGTTCACCCTTTGAGATGCAATCCGATTGGCATTTTGAATTTGAATTGATTGCAATCGAGCGTGGAAGTGAAAATTAGTGGAAATAATATGACAGTAATGATTTTTCCTTTTTCATGCACACGCACTCACGAATGCCGATGGTTGCGTTGCAGAGCAACATGTGGAGCTTAATTACATATTTGCTGAAATTAATTGGATTTATGTCTGAAAATGAGCCACACTGCTGCATTGGCCAATTATTGGTCTGCATGATAACGCGCATCGGTGAGCGATAAATACGTGCATCGCGGCTCCACACTGCACATAAAGGGTATGTCACATCAAATTGCATCACGGAAAAAACGCTGTTGAAATTTAATTTTTAGGAATTATATCTTCAGCTTTCGCTTATAATCAGATAAGAGTGTATAGATCACGTTGGCCATGCTTCACTGTCAATTTTTCGTAAATTTGGAAAAATGTCGTCGAACGAAAAAGAGCGTCGTGAATTAATCCTGCGCACTCATTTCGAGAATCCGGAGTTGCCACATCGGGACATCGGTAAGATGCTGGGAATCGTCCAATCCACGGTCAGCAGAGTACTAAAACGATACTTCGAGAACCTAACCATCGACCGGAAGGTGAAGAACGGCAAAAATGGATGCTCCGTCAGTGAAAAAGATCACAAGCGCGTAGTTAAGCAGTTTAGACGTTATCCGAGAAGTTCGGTCCGGGATGTCGCCAATAAGCTGAATTTGTCAAGTTCATTCGTCCAGCGGACCAAGCAGCGGGAGGGCCTGCGTACATACAAGGTTCAGAAGGCTCCTAACCGCGACGAAAGGCAAAACATGGTGGGGAAGACGCGAGCCCGGAAGCTGTACACCGAAATGCTGACGAAGCCGAATTGCCTGGTAATTGACGACGAAACCTACGTCAAAGCGGACTTTCGTCAGCTGCCGGGCCTGTTGTTCTTCTCCGCAGAGGATAAATTCAGCGTTCCGGAGGAGATTCGCAAGCAGAAACTATCCAAGTTTGCCAAAAAGTACATGGTGTGGCAAGCGATCTGCTCTTGCGGAAAGCGGAGCGCCCCCTTCGTGATGACCGGCACGGTAAACGGGCAGGTTTACCTTAAGGAGTGCCTACAGAAGCGCTTACTACCACTATTGAAGCAGCACGAGGGCCCGACCATCTTCTGGCCGGATCTCGCTTCGTGCCACTATTCAAAGGACGTGTTGGAGTGGTATGAAGCCAACGGGGTCAACTTCGTGCCAAAGGAAATGAACCCGCCCAACGCGCCGGAGCTTCGCCCAATAGAGAAATATTGGGCGATTATGAAGCAGGACCTCCGGAAGAACCCAAAAGTTGTCAAATCGGAGGCGGACTTCAAGAGAAAATGGATTTCTGTTCAAAAAAAACTACAACCTGACGTTGTACAGAACCTTATGGACGGGGTAAAGAGGAAGGTGCGAGCATACGGGCTTGGGCTCGAAGTATGAATAAAAAGAAAATGCCAAAAGTTGTTTAATAGTTTCTATTTTACTGTCTAAAATTTTCAAAAGGATCGGTCTACTGGGCGAATTTCTACAGCGTTTATTCCGTGATGCAATTTGATGTGACACACCCTTTACTTTCGGATAAATCTCACGTCTCGTGTTAACCCGATAGGTTTTAATTTGTACCATTTTTTCCAGTATTCCGTTATTCAACCAGTTAGGCGCTTACTTCTCATCGATTGACGTGTATCACCGCCAATATCAACCCTTGCATAATTCCCACAGCCAAAGGATCTTCGAAACGAGAGCGGCAGGAATTTACCAAACAGTCTGCCTTGGAGTGATGTGTAAACTTCATCACTTATCTCACGACTCGGACGTTATTGGCAGCTCCCCGGCCATTAAATTTCATAGTTCAAGTGCCTTCTTATCCACTTATCCATTCGCAACTGGTATACTCTCAGGGCTCGGTTTCAAAACGCGATCACTCTGCTGGTTACCGTCATCAACTCACGATCTGGCATAAATGTTTTTTAAACGATGTTTCCTCACCCAACAGAACAACACACCACCTTCCTGCCGAATGTTTCTGGGTTTCGCTCCGTTGGGCCCGATGCTGCCCGGGTTGCAATCCGCCTCTCTCTCTATCTCTTGTGGCCAAATTTGCTTCGCGCGGTGTATGGTTTCGAGTGTATTACATAAAACTGATAAATCGTTTAATTAAAAAGCGTTTCGAATTATGATTGATATTTCGCTCTTTCCACGTGATGACGCCGCACCGATCCGCCGCGTCTCGCGCTTGCCTCTGGCCTTTCTGGGGTAGTGTGTATGAAATTTGCCCTCCATCAAAAGAGCTTGTTGCCGACAAAACGGGATACATGCGATGGTGTGATCATGGAGTCATTACGTAATGATTCATGATTGCGTTGCAAAATTGCATCGCGTCGAATGAATTCCGCACTCTTCGAGGCTCGTTTCCTGGAAGCTAACAATGGGAAGTGGGATTTATGGCTAGCTAATCTGCCTTCTTGGTACCGAGTCAGTTGGGTTTAGCAGTTTGTGGATGATTATGCTTTCGTACACTATAATCAGTTTTTAGAATGACATATTTGGAATATTTCCAAGAGATGCATCCGTTGAACTGTATCTGTAGAATAACGGTCACGAAATGTTGGGAAACAAATAAAAAGAACTTTCTTAATATTTTGAGAAGTATTTGAGTATAAGCGGTATCCTAAAAATTTTAGAAGAACCATTAAGGTAGTATTCTAGTCTAGAATTTTGAATATTCGACTCTCTGTCTTCATATTCCTGAAGTTTAGACATTCAAGAATATACTCTAGGAAGGACTTCAAAGGTCCCATTATATACCGAGTTATAATCATTTTAGAGACGCAGTATCTAATCTAGAACGGCCATAACAATTAACTTCAAACTCGATTTTCAGAAAAATTTTCTTTTTTTTTTACTGGCTTACACAATATCTCCAGTTCTACAGAACCGATTTATGTGGAATTTATTTAAAAGATAGATGAACAAATAATGATATAATGGATAGTGAAAATATTCTTTGTTTTCGGAGCTCGACAAAACGTCTGAAATGCGTACCTCTACACTAATACCCCCTTAAGTACTAACTCTTTAGTAGAAATTTCAGAAAACCTGAAGAAGGCCGTTGGTTTGCGAGGTTTTGTTGTTCGGGACGCATTATAATCCAAAATATATCGCAGATATTTCAACACAAACGAAAGAAACTCGGAATTCTAGTGGTTTCTAACATTTATGTTTTTGACTTCGACTTTTCAAATTTTTTTTTTGGTTTGAATTAAACAAAAATGATGAAGATTTGAACAATTTCCTATATTTCATTCTTCATCCAAAATTTTGTAGGTCTTCTAGTTTTTGGGTTATTTTTTGTAATTTCGAGTTTTTTCAAAAAATTTTTACAAAAAAATTTAAGACAAAAACTATAACTATAAAACTATAATTTTTATTTAAAAATAAAGAAATAATTTATAAAACTTTGATAAATGATTTTTTTAAACATCTGAAAAAATATATCAATAGCCCACACAATAACCAACAAGTCATCTATAAAGGGTGTGTCACATCAAATTGCATCACGGAAAAAACGCTGTAGAAATTTAATTTTTAGGAATTATATCTTCAGCTTTCGCTTATAATCAGATAAGAGTGTATATATCACGTTGGCCATGCTTCACTGTCAATTTTTCGTAAATTTGGAAAAATGTCGTCGAACGAAAAAGAGCGTCGTGAATTAATCCTGCGCACTCATTTCGAGAATCCGGAGTTGTCACATCGGGACATCGGTAAGGTGCTGGGAATCGTCCAATCCACGGTCAGCAGAGTACTAAAACGATACTTCGAGAACCTAACCATCGACCGGAAAGTGAAGAACGGCAAAAATGGATGCTCCGTCAGTGAAAAAGATCACAAGCGCGTAGTTAAGCAGTTTAGACGTGATCCGAGAAGTTCGGTCCGGGATGTCGCCAATAAGCTGAATTTGTCAAGTTCATTCGTCCAGCGGACCAAGCAGCGGGAGGGCCTGCGTACATACAAGGTTCAGAAGGCTCCTAACCGCGACGAAAGGCAAAACATGGTGGGGAAGACGCGAGGCCGGGAGCTGTACACCGAAATGCTGACGAAGCCGCATTGCCTGGTAATGGACGACGAAACCTACGTCAAAGCGGACTTTCGTCAACTGCCGAGTCTGTTGTTCTTCTCCGCAGAGGACAAATTCAGCGATCCGGAGGAGATTTGCAAGCAGAAACTATCCAAGTTTGCCAAAAAGTACATGGTGTGGCAAGCGATCTGTTCTTGCGGAAAGCGGAGCGCCCCCTTCGTGATGACCGGCACGGTAAACGGGCAGGTTTACCAGTAAGCAGCGCTTACTACCACTATTGAAGCAGCTCGAGGGCCCGACCATCTTCTGGCCGGATCTCGCTTCGTGCCACTATTCAAAGGACGTGTTGGAGTGGTACGAAGCCAACGGGGTCACCTTCGTGCCAAAGGAAATGAACCCGCCCAACGCGCCGGAGCTTCGCCCAATAGAGAAATATTGGGCGATTATGAAGCAGGACCTCCGGAAGAACCCAAAAGTTGTCAAATCGGAGGCGGACTTCAAGAGAAAATGGATTTCTGTTCAAAAAAAAAACTACAACCTGACGTTGTACAGAACTTTATGGACGGGGTAAAGAGGAAGGTGCGAGCATATGGGCTTGGGCTCGAAGTATGAATAAAAAGGAAATGCCAAAAGTTGTTTAATAGTTTTTATTTTACTGTCTAAAATTTTCAAAAGGATCGGCCTACTTGGCGAATTTCTACAGCGTTTTTTCCGTGATGTAATTTGATGTGACACACTCTTTATCTCGGTGCAAGGGCACTTCTACAGAACGTTAGGTTTTCTATTAACAACTTTTTCATGTTACCTTTGAAAAATTAAAACTAATGCTTCACGCGTAAGATTTATGAGCTTGAGCTTAAACTTGGGTAGACTACATGCTTCGTAGTTGCTCTTCGTGATTGACCTGAACCAGTGAAATTGCGCATTGAATGGCACTTGGAAGTAGCAAATAATACTTATTCGACCCGGCAACTTCCGTACATTCACCAGAAGTATGGAAGGAATGTTAGTTTGATATTAGCGGTCAGGAGAGCCTCTATCGCTTGTATAGCGTGGTTCCCATGCGATTGTCATCGAAATGATAGGTTTTAGTGGGAAGACGTAAATATCAGGAATCATTGAGGTAAGGAATGTGCTGTGTGATGTAAACGCGTACTCCGGACCACTTGTCGCAACGAAAATCCGAAAATCTAATATGTCGCAACACGCGGCAGAGATTATCTTCAGGTAACTTGAGAAGGAAAAGCATTAGCATTATAATTTAGCATTAGCATTGAGCTAGTTGCACAATATCGTAGTTGGTACGAATTCAGAACTGCAAAGTTAAAAACTAGCCTCCATCCGCTGCTGATGATTAGTAATATCTCTTAGATGAAGGTTGGCTTTCTTCAACAGTTAAGAATTGTCCTGGCCACGTCCTTGCAACTGCCAAGGAAAGGGATGGAATGTTAGTCCGATATTTACTTAACAGAGGTGCAGAGAACTCTACGACCTCTCATAAATACCTCGGGAATTTAGGAAATGTGTTAGTAGGGAAGGTAAGCCATAGGATACACTCAGCCAGTGTTACTGGCGTAGATTGTTATTACTAATAATTTAGTGATATTTAATATTGCTATAACTATTACTATTACTATTACTATTACTATTACTATTACTATTACTATTACTATTACTATTACTATTACTATTACTATTACTATTACTATTACTATTACTATTACTATTACTATTACTATTACTATTACTATTACTATTACTATTACTATTACTATTACTATTACTATTACTATTACTATTACTATTACTATTACTATTACTATTACTATTACTATTACTATTACTATTACTATTACTATTACTATTACTATTACTATTACTATTACTATTACTATTACTATTACTATTACTATTACTATTACTATTACTATTACTATTACTATTACTATTACTATTACTATTACTATTACTATTACTATTACTATTACTATTACTATTACTATTACTATTACTATTACTATTACTATTACTATTACTATTACTATTACTATTACTATTACTATTACTATTACTATTACTATTACTATTACTATTACTATTACTATTACTATTACTATTACTATTACTATTACTATTACTATTACTATTACTATTACTATTACTATTACTATTACTTCTTCTATTACTTAGTGAAAATGACATCTGCGGAGGGAAATGATTGTTAAATTATATGGTACTAGACGTGTGCTCCTTGCTCCATGGTTGTTGTTCCGTTGATAGCTGTGCATAAAGAATAGGTTTCTTAAATTTTAATATGATTTTTATTGCTCAAGGGGTAAGTCTGTAGGAATGAAAGTGTATTACTTGTCTATGTTGATTTTTCGAATTTTAAATTTTAAAGTTTTTCAAATTTTTGGATCTCTAAATTTTAAGATTTTTGGATTTATAGATTTTTAGATTTTTATAATTTTTAGGCTAATCTGTGGGATTGATAGCGCTTCAGTTATTTATATTGATTTCAGAATATACAATTTTAAAATTTTAAAGTTTTAAGCTCATGAATTTTTGAATATTTAAAATTTGAAGTTTTTAGATTTTCAGATTTTATTTTTTTTTATTTGTAGATTCTTAGAATTTTAATTTTTTATGTTTTTGGATTTTTAAATTTTTAATATTTAAATTTCAAATTATGACGGCGCCAGTGGTTGTGCGGTTAGCGTGACAGCTTCTCAATCCGATCGGCCTGGGTTCAATCCCAACTGGCGTCGTTGGGATTTTCTGAGGCGTCTCTGGTTACGTCTTCCTTCGGATGGGAAGTAAAAGAAATTGGCCCAGCTCATAAGTTGTTGAGTCTGATAGGTAGGAACAGGTGGAGCCACTGAAGTGGCGGAAATAGACCGACAAGAAATAAGCGAAGATAAAAAAAATCAAATTATGGGTTTTTTACATTAAATCAAGCATGTTATTGTTTATTTTTAAATAAATATAAAATCAATTAGAATAGATGACTTTTATATGTTAGCAGATATAATAGTGGAGATTGAAAAAAATAACAACGAAATGAAACAAAATTAATAGTTTTAATTATTTCTCATC
Organism: Toxorhynchites rutilus septentrionalis; assembly: GCF_029784135.1. Lineage (NCBI taxonomy): Eukaryota > Metazoa > Arthropoda > Insecta > Diptera > Culicidae > Toxorhynchites > Toxorhynchites rutilus. Next base: position 130,008,951 of record NC_073745.1, read on the forward strand.
TATAGTCTTTATCACTTATGTTAGCTGTTTTAGTTATCCGCGGTGATTCTGTCACTCACGTTTCGCAGATAATCAAGGTTCTACTGTATAACCAGACCCAGCTGTATAACCAGCCGCACCATCATTCGTGGAAATGAAATGTTTGGTCTGTTCTGCTACGGCTGTTGCTGCCACCTTGGAAGCGCCAGACATTTTTCTCTTTACTCTACTTTTTCCATACAATTCACCCACTCTCCCTTAACACGATCAGTTCCATGTTGGGCTCCTGGGGCCGATATTGGAATTTCTGTCCGGCCCGAGCTCGTCATTGCGTACCGGAGTGGACTTTTCGATAGAAGACAGCCGGAAATAAGTACGACAGTATCAAAGCAAAACAAAAATATTTTAAGAAAAGACAGGCGACGGCCCACAAGTACCCGACAGAAAATTCATTGTCGCCCGGTCAGGAATTAACGTGTTAACATATTAGGCTGTCAAAAAAGTCCTGCGGTATTTCCGCGAGGTGTCGTTGTTAGCGCGTAGTTCTAGTTGTATTCATTGTATCGAGTCTATAGCTTGTTGGAAAGGTATTTTTGCGCGCTATAATAAAGGGTGTGTCACATCAAATTGCATCACGGAAAAAACGCTGTAGAAATTTAATTTTTAGGAATTATATCTTCAGCTTTCGCTTATAATCAGATAAGAGTGTATATATCACGTTGGCCATGCTTCACTGTCAATTTTTCGTAAATTTGTAAAAATGTCGTCGAACGAAAATGAGCGTCGTGAATTAATCCTGTGCACTCATTTCGAGAATCCGGAGTTGTCACATCGGGACATCGGTAAGATGCTGGGAATCGTCCAATCCACGGTCAGCAGAGTACTAAAACGATACTTCGAGAACCTAACCATCGACCGGAAGGTGAAGAACGGCAAAAATGGATGCTCCGTCAGTGAAAAAGATCACAAGCGCGTAGTTAAGCAGTTTAGACGAGATCCGAGAAGTTCGGTCCGGGATGTCGCCAATAAGCTGAATTTGTCAAGTTCATTCGTCCAGCGGACCAAGCAGCGGGAGGGCCTGCGTACATACAAGGTTCAGAAGGCTCCTAACCGCGACGAAAGGCAAAACATGGTGGGGAAGACGCGAGCCCGGAAGCTGTACACCGAAATGCTGACGAAGCCGCATTGCCTGGTAATGGACAACGAAACCTACGTCAAAGCGGACTTTCGTCAGCTGCCGGGCCTGTTGTTCTTCTCCGCAGAGGACAAATTCAGCGTTCCGGAGGAGATTCGCAAGCAGAAACTATCCAAGTTTGCCAAAAAGTACATGGTGTGGCAAGCGATCTGCTCTTGCGGGAAGCGGAGCGCCCCCTTCGTGATGACCGGCACGGTAAACGGGCAGGTTTACCTTAAGGAGTGCCTACAGAAGCGCCTACTACCATCATTGAAGCAGCACGAGGGCCCGACCATCTTCTGGCCGGATCTCGCTTCGTGCCACTATTCAAAGGACGTGTTGGAGTGGTACGAAGCCAACGGGGTCACCTTCGTGCCAAAGGAAATGAACCCGCCCAACGCGCCGGAGCTTCGTCCAATAGAGAAATATTTGGCGATTATGAAGCAGGCCCTACGGAAGAACCCAAAAGTTGTCAAATCGGAGGCGGACTTCAAGAGAAAATGGATTTCTGTTCAAAAAAAACTACAACCTGACGTTGTACAGAACCTTATGGACGGGGTAAAGAGGAAGGTGCGAGCATACGGGCTTGGGCTCGAAGTATGAATAAAAAGAAAATGAAAAAAGTTGTTTAATAGTTTTTATTTTACTGTCTAAAATTTTCAAAAGGATCGGTCTACTGGGTAAATTTCTACAGCGTTTTTTCCGTGATGCAATTTGATGTGACACACCCTTTATAGTCCTTGACAGTGTTTTGTTTGGTTAAGTCGTTCGTGAGTTATAGTGTCGCAAATATGGAGAAAAATAAAGAGAAAATCCGACATATTGTACAGTACTACTATGACAAAGGCAATAATGCATCTCAAGCTACCAATAAAATTTGTGCAGTTTATGGGCCCGATACAGTTTCCATTTCCACCGCACAACGATGGTTTCAACGTTTTCGTTCTGGTGTAGAGGTCGTCAAAGATGCGCCACGCTCCGGAAGGCCTGTCGTCGAAAATTGCGACAAAATCGCTGAATTAGCCGAGAAAGACCGGCATAGTAGCAGCCGTAGCATCGGCCATGAGCTGGGGATAAGTCATCAAACCGTTATTAACCATTTGAAGAAGCTTGGATTCACAAAGCAACATCACATCGAATCGCAACAAAATCGACCCGTTTCTGAAGCGGATGGTGACTGGCGATGAAAAGTGGGTCACTTACGACAACGTGAAGCGCAAACGGTCGTGGTCGAAGCCCGCTGAAGCGGCGCAGACGGTGGCCAAGCCCTCATCAACGGCCAGGAAGGTTCTGCTGTGTGTTTGGTGGGATTGTCAAGGAATAATCTATTATGAGCTGCTTCCCTATGGCCAAACGCTCAATTCGGACCTGTACTGCCAACAACTGGACCGCTTGAAGGTAGCACTCATGAAGAAGAGGCCATCTTTGATAAACAGAGGCCGCATTGTCTTCCATAAGGACAACGCCAGGCCACACACTTCTTTGGTGATGCGCCAGAAGCTCCGGGAGCTCGGATGGGAGGTTCTTTTGCATCCGCCGTGTAGTCCGGACCTTGCACCAAGTGACTGCCACCTGTTTTTGTCCATGGCGAACGAGCTAGGTAGTTAGAAGTTAGCCACAAAAGAGGCCTGTGAAAATTGGCTGTCCGAACAAGTCGGGATATTTGACATAAAACAGATGATTGTAACTAATTTTATGAACACATGAAAATTCATATATCCATATATATATATATATATATATATATATATATATATATATATATATATATATATATATATATATATATATATATATATATATATATATATATATATATATATATATATATATTTATATATATATATATATATATATATATATATATATATATATATAATTTCCAACAATTTTTTTGATTGATTGAAATTTGTATTAATATAAAAAAAATTTTTTAGTATCCCTACGTTTTGTATTAAGCCACATGTCTTCGAATGTTTCGTAACGTAACTCCTAAACATATGTCTTTACCATAACGATGTATTCGGAAAAGTTGTTGGAAGCGAATTCATTAAATCTCATGAACATGACGGTATAACACGACAAACATATAAATTACAAATAATTTTTTAAATATCTTGAGAATGGCTACATTTAGAAGGAATGACCTTTTTTGTTTTAAATAACATCAGGATTCATAATTTGTGATTAAAAATGACTGCTAACATACAAAAACTCGAAGTTTCGTAAATTCCTAAAAATTCGATGTTCCACAAAGTTCGTCAAAAATAGTTTTACCATCTTGGGCCCATTTTTTAAATTTTCTACATGACTTCTATTTTATATGAAAAAATTGAAAAAAAATATAAAAAAAACATATTTTTTGATATCGCAAATTAAAATTTTATTTTGTAAATAAAAAAAGAGTACTAATTTTTATTCTCAGTGTATTTTTTTTCAAATTCGGCCAACAATACTCTATAACTCTTTCTAACATATTATTTCGGTACGACTCATATTTTTTGAGATATAAATTATCAAATATTTCTCTTACTCAAATCGATACGCCCTTTTCAAAAGTTAAGCTTGAGTCAAAAAATTCCCAATTGCTGTGGAAAACTCATATTTCCTCTAACCCAAACGGAATACACACTTTCATTCGAATCAAAAATACTCATGTTTTGTCATTTGTCGATTTCATTTGGAATTACTCATATGGCTACGTACGAATTCGAGTTTGAGTCACTGTAGATTATTAGATAGTAGCTTTTCATTTATTCCATATCAGTTACCATTTTCGTGTAACCCATTGTGACTTTCTATGACAGCTAATAGTGAATTCTGACTAGTCAATATTCACGTCAACCCTAACCCCCGCCTGGGATCAACATGTGGATGTTATGATAACGAAAGTGAATACACAACAAAATTACTACGAAATTAATTTCCCAATGTATCTTCAATATATTGAAAAAACATAATTGTTCACATTCAGAATGAATTCATTACTCTCCGAGCAGCAAAACAATTTCTTATCAGAGTGAAATATAAATGTTTTGATTTTGATTGGTTGTGTTCTTTGATGTGGAGAGAAACGGTAGACGAATATATAAATCCAAGCTCATATTAATTATACCGGCTAGCAAAACTTGTTCTATTTATCAGCACGAGATAAAAGCGTTACATGTAAATCCAATCTAGGTGGAAAAAAAATCATGAATCTCGAACGCTAGCGAGCGTGTGAACTTTGTGAGACCTGGGAGTGGATAACTGAGGCGTAATAAAAAAAATCTCTCGGTGGTCAATTCATATCCATCATCCATGTAATTAGGCCGTTTCCATTTTTCAGATTGATGGAAGTGTACATGCGGAACCCATGCCATTCAACGGTGTTTTTGCTGCTTTCACATTAGAATACAACATTGCAAGCGCAATATCAGCAAGAATGTGTTATGAATGATGGTTTTCTGCAGATGCGAGCTCATGCTGTTGGTAATCATTGGCAAGGGTAATACATTTTATCTGTTCGATGAAAATGAGAAATCTGATCAAAAGGCAAAAACATGTGCAAAAAAGGCAGCCTGATTAGGCTCATATCATTTATGGAGGTGATTTCTAGCTAATAGTGGCCAAGATGTGAAGCGAGCCTACTAGTTTCTATTAAAAAATACATTCATTTTGAAACCGTTTTAATCAAAGTCTTTGATTTCCGGTTCTTACGTTTGAGAATTAACGATATCTTCAAAAAAATTACGGACCAATGCACAATGGTCCAGGAGATGTGTTTAAGTGAAATTAGCATTCAGAGCTCGACAGTTATTCTCTAGACAAAAATTGTTCTCGACAAAGTTGTTACATATGATAGAGCGCTTATTTTTAGGTTATCAAAAATAGGGTGACCAAAATTGTCGATGAAATTGAAAATCTAACATTCTTATCTTTATAGATAGAGGTAAACATAGTTCTACAATGTTGTAGTCCCAGTTATTTGAGACATCTTTGTGAAACAATTTTTTTTCTATCTCTTGAAATAACCGATATATAGCCTTTTTTCTAAGTTACATAAGAGTCACCATGAAAAAAAACTTTTATATTTCCAATTTTACATACAAACTGTCTTCGGAAGACTTTTAGAGCTTACTAATACAAACATTTTGTGATGCAGAGCTTGTCAATATCTCAACTTCATTCAAAGTTATTGATATTTCTTCCCAAAAAACACGCTCTTTTCATTTGTTTGTCATTCTTTCAGGGGCAAACATAAAAAAATATTTGTTGACGGAATTTGAAAGAGTAGATTTCACTCTATATAATATGTGATTTACAAAACTATGTTATTTTTTTTTGTTTGAGTAAATTGAAATTGCCTTCATGAGTTTTTGGGTAAAAAAAAAACATCAATAACTTTGAGTAGGATTAAGATATTGATTAAGAAGTTCTGCATCGAAAAATGTTGGTATTGATAAGCTCTAAAAGTCGTACGAAGACAGTTTTGATGTAGAATTTGAAATATAAAAGTTAAAGAAAAAACCCGTTTTTTTTCATGGTCACCCTAATGTTATTTGCAAATTACCTCTACCTAAAAACAAATATGCGTTGTTTTGCAAATACGATGATTTCAGGTTATATCTCCCGGTAACATGTTTACGGGTAGCTCGACACCTGCAGTAGTTGGGGTAGGATAAAAATCAAGTGCAACTTTTAGACCCATATTATGCTCCGCTGTAAATACTTAATATCAAACCAACGCACCTGAAATAACAAAGATGGACGGCCTCGTCCACTCCTTTGTTTTCCATTCTAACGAGCAATTCCGCGTGAAAATTTTTCGCAATATGCACGATATAGCGCACGTAAAAACAACAGAGCCCAGTTTTCAGCTTTGTGCCTTTTTTCATTCCCCAAAAACCCAACCTGAAATCCACAGTACCGCTCATTTACATTCATTTCCTTCCCAGCAGCGTCAGCGGGAGCTCTTGGCGGAACCGCCGGAGCGTACGACGAGAGAGGGCACTTGAGTTTGTAATTTATGCTGGGAAAATAACACAACTGTTGTTGGGACAAAAGCAAATATTTCCAAAACCACGAGGCAATTGAGTCAATTAGGCGGGACGAGCGTTGTCAAGTGATCTCTTCACCGAAAAACCGCGCTACGCGGGAGAAACGCGCCTACACTCAAAGGGCACCGCCACTCTTAACCTAGAAATATTTTTTTCTAATTAATACACACAACTGCCATGCCCGTCATCAGTGCGACGCTATCAGCGATCGAGCATTAAGCGGAAAAATGGCTGCGGTTGGGTCATGCTCGTGCTCGAGACGAAACGATTACATGTTCTGCCGAGATAAGCTGCGTCGTATCAAAGTACAAATGTTTATTGCTGATGGCAGTTTTCTCACCATGCGGCGGGGGATCACTTGAATTTGGATTTTTATGATTTATGTATACAATTGTTTTCTGAGTGCTTAATATGTCTTGCTCACAATCAGAAATTCAAACATGTTTAGGTAAAATATATTTTGTATGAAACTTCGCTACTTCGCAACATGTGTTGTTCGTGTTGGTCGGTACAATTTAAGGTGCACAAATTAGACCAATCAGAACGTCAGTTATTTATTTATTTTATTTATTTATTTATTCATTTCGTTAAACAAATGTAGACTACACACTTATACACTAATGTTACAATGTTATTATTTTGCGGTACATGTTTCTTTTTAGCTGTTTTTTATTCATTGTTGTGTCAATTATTTCGCAGTGCTGATTGTATATACGCATCATTTGTTCTGGATGTTTTGGTTAGAAACAAATTTCGTGTTCTTTGTTGACGCCCAGGTACATAGAAATTTAGTTTTTCTAGTAATTCAGCTGACTGTACTCGTTGCGAAATTAGGTCATTAACAAAAGAAAGCATTGCAAATTCACGGAGTTCTTTTAGTGTTTGGATGTTTATGAGCATGCAGCGTGCTTCATATGAAGGAAGTGGAAATGAGGCTGGACCTCATTTCCACTTCCTTGAGTTTACGAAGTGCAAATAGAAGAAACTGTTTCTGGCCTGACTCAATCGCTTTAGAGGCGAATGAACTGCAAAGTTTAAAGCCTCTTAAAAAAAAGAATGAATGAATGACCTGACTCAATGCGTTCTTCATGTACGACCATATACGGGTTCCACACGATGTTACAGTATTCCAGAATAGGCCTTACATATGTAATATATAAAAGCTTTATTGTGTATGGGTCCTGGAAGTTATGTGAGAAGCGTTTGACAAAACTTAACACACTATTCGCCTTATTTATTACAGAGTTGTAGTGTTCTATGAATGTGAGTTTACAGTCTCTAACTCTAACTATTTCACATTTTTCTACATTTTGATTTCCAAGACATATTACAATATTTGGTACATGTTTTTTTCTGCTAAATGTTATAGAGTTGCAGTATGGAATACATGTATTTCGTTTCGAAATGCTTCGATGTCGTTTTCATTTCCAATTTCCGCGAAAAGCTTCATGTCGTCGGCATACACAAGTACATTGATACGCTTGAGAACGAAGGAGATGTCATTAACGTACAGAATGAAAAGAAGTGGACCAAGATGAGAGCCTTGTGGGACTCCGTAAGTGACTTTTACTGGATTTGAAAGAGAATTTTGAAAATGAACAATTTGTTCACGGTTTGTTAGATAAGAATTGAGCCAGTTTAAGAGTCTTTGTTCCATTCCTATTTTCTGCCATTTGAAGAGTAGTAATGGAATATCGATGCGGTCAAATGCTTTACTGAAGTCAGTGTAAAGAATTCTACGTGTTTGCCATTTTCCATTGTATTCAAAATAAAAGTCACAAAAGCCAACAGATTATTTGCAGTTGAACGGCCTTTGAAGAAGCCATGTTGCATACACGTAATTCTATTCTTTACTTGTTGGAAGACTTTTTCGTTGACTATTGCTTCGAATAGTTTAGGAATGCAAGAGATAATGGCAATTCCACGATAATTACGTACGTCAGATTTAGCGCCTGATTTGAAGATAGGTACCAAACAAGATTGTTTCCATTTTTCTGGGAATATTCCAGTTTGTAGTGACATATTGAAAATGCAATGTAAGGGAAGGGTGAGTTCCTCCACCAGGTTCTTTAGGAATATAGGTGCTATTCCGTCAGGTCCTGGTCCTTTTGTTCCGTCTAATTTTGTTAGTGCATGGCATATTTCCTGTTGTGAAAGATAGTTCACCGATATGTCATTTGGATATTCCGGTAAAAATGAAAAGTAGTTCGGATCGCGATTTTCTTCGGAAAATGTGGTATATACTTCCTGAAGGAAATTTGCAAAGAGATTACAAATTTCGTTCGAAGAATTCCTCACATCCTCATCGAGATGCATCTGCGATGGGAAGTTATTGCTTTTGAGCTTAGCCTTTACGTAATTAAAGAATTTCTTCGGGCATGATTTGACTTCAGTTTCAACCTTTCTATTGTACTCTTCGTGTGCACTTTTAATTCTTGGGAAATATTTTGATATTCAAGCAAATTTTGATGACTTTTGTCTATTTTGTATTTTTTATGTGCTTTTTGTTTTTTATTCTTTAGATTTCTTATTTGAACGTTAAACCAAATAGGATATTTTCTGGTTGAATTTCTTCGTCTTCTTTTCTTCGGCACAAATTCTGATATTATGTTATTCAGAATTTCGTGAAGAATATGTACAGTTAAGTTGACATCTCGTTCGCTGTTTAATAAAGTTTGCCATTCTATGGCTTGTAGGCTACATTTGATTGCTTCAAAGTTCGTCTTGTTTTATTCCGGTACTTCTTCATACTCCCAGTCGATAGGCAATTGTCTATTATGTATAAAGATTGAGTATTCAATTGCTGTGTGAAATTTTTCATTTTTCCAAAGAGGAGTCATGGACTCATTCACACAAAAGTCGTCGGTGATGTTAGTGAATAATCGGTCTAGATAATATTTTTGGAAATTTTTTACATGATTTATTTGGTTAAGACCGAGATGTGCAATTTCGTCAAATATATATTGTAGAGTTTCATTTTCCCCGACGACTGGAAGTAGAATGCATTCATTATCATTATCGGGAATGAAGTCTACTTTATTTTGATTGAAGTCGCCATAGATATGCAATTTCACTTCTGGTTCTAGTGTTTCTGCAATTCGATTTGCCGTCTGAAAAAATAATTCATACGACTTTTTATTTGCATGTTCGGGTGGGAAATACACAGAAGCAAATATGTGTACTTCGCCAGCTATAGATAATTTTGCCCATACAAGCTCAAATTCTTTATGTTTTTCGGTTATAAGTTCCTCAGAAGTGAAATTTGCATTAATGGCAATGAGGACCCCTCCTCCAGACTTCTTCTGAGATAACGATAAGTTGCGGTCGTGCCGGAATACGTTAAAATTATTTCCAAAAACTTCTTCGCTTCTTACGCTTTTGTCCCAGCTAGTTTCAGTTGCAAGAATTACATTGAAAGAAGCGGGTAAAAGATTTTGATGAATTTCCTTCATTAGTGCATTTAGGAAATGCTTGAAATTTAACGATTTTTCAATAGTTCGTTTAAAAAAATCTTTTATAGCGATAGATGCGTAGATTTTTTTTTCCAATCGATTGATGCATAAACCTTTGCGATCTATCAAGAAATGTTCGAGTAGTAAGCATTAGAAATCTTTCATTATTTATTATAAGTTCAATTTATAGATTTTCATTTTAAATTTTTACATCACTTTACATCTTATCGATTTTCATTTTACATCTTACATCGCGCCGTGTGCTTTTTTGTAAGAGTGTAAAATATTTGTATGTATATTCAGCATGGAATAGTGCACAAAAAATCCCAACCATGCCAAACTGGGATAGAAACCTAGGCTGGCTGGGCTGTGTTAAAAGGAGAGCGTAAAAAACTGTATTTTAACGTGAAACCTTCAATGTCTGCGTAATTGGAAAAGTATCTCTTGATCATGATCGACCGCTTAGTAGCGGACACGCAATCAATTGGCTTTTTTCAACGTTATGACATATGTATTATACACAAACTCGCCTCTCTCTTGAGTAAATGCTGTACTAGTGTGTGTACGGCATGTATGATTTCCATGGATAGTTCTTTCAATGGCACATTTAATTTTATTTAAAGTGAAAAATTGTGCCAATTATTTATTTTCGGTGATGAAGTCACACACAGCTATTATTTTATAGAGCAGTTATCATGGCGGTATTTTTCGCAGTTGGTGCACTTTCAATCACATCATATCACAATCACATCACAGTTGGCGCACATTCAATCACAATCACAATCACATGATATATTTGCTCCACCGCTACCATCATCCCATATTTTCAATAATCTAAACATAACATTATCACATTATCACATTGTATTTATGTATTCGTCCCACCCAAAATTGACTTTTTTGCTATCAATACCTTCAAACCTTCACGTTTTCTTGCTAAACGAAGGTTCATGGGTGCAAATTTTCTAATTTTCAATTGTCATGTTTGATTGAAATATTTGTAATATTTTTATAGGACCCCCTCTCCGTTCCAGAGAAGGGTGGGGTGCCATACCATCATAGAAACATTTCTCGTACCCAAAAATCATCACATCCCAAATTTGGCTCCATTTGTTTAATTATTTCTCGAGTTATGCAATCCCCTTCCTCTACTTTAGAGAGGGGGGAGGAGTGTCGAACCACCATAGAAACATTTATCGATCCCTTAAACCTCTATCTGCCAAGTTTTATTCCATTTGCTCGATTAGTTCTCGATTTATTCAGCCCCTCCTCCCTTTAGAGAGGGGGAGGAGTGTCATTAAACGGACATTCGCGTTGAGTTCAGATCTTGGTTGAATAAAATTATTCCTCTCGCGATCGATAAACCTTTACGCTTCATATTATATATTGGGTTGGCGAAAAATAAATGTCGTATATTGTCAATATAGGGCAACACTTAAACATATCTTGTGTTGTACTTATCGCATCGGGTACATACTATACGGCTATTTGAAGGCAACAATCTGTGCTACAAGTGTTGTTTTGACAGTGTTGTGATTGTCCTTTTCAGTCTCAAGTTATAGCGCGTCAAAGATGGAGTCCACCAAGCAAGAAATTCGCCGTATTTTACGTTTTTACTACCTTCGAGGTAAAACTGTAACGAAGGCAGCCGAAAAAATTCGTGTAGTTTATGGACCCGATACTGTAACGATTCGCACAGCACAGTGTTGGTTTGATCGATTTCATTTTGGTGTAGTGGCTGTCGAAGATATACCCCGTACTGGTAGGCCAATCGTCGTGGAAACCGATAAAATCGTTGAAATCATCCAAGTTGACCGGCATGTGAGTACTCGCGAAAAAAGTCGTGGTCGAAGCGCGGTGAGCCGGCCCAAACCATCGCCAAGCCCGGATTGACGGCCAGGAAGGTTTTGCTGTGTGTTTGGTGGGATTGGAAGGGAATCATCCACTATGAGCTGCTCAACTATGGCCAGACCCTCGACTCGGTTCTCTACTGTGAGCAGCTTGACCGTTTGAAGCAGGCAATTGACCAGAAGCGGCCAGAAATGATCAATAGGAATGGTGTTGTTTTCCACCAGGACAACGCTCGGCCTCACACATCTTTGATGACCCGCCAGAAGCTACGGGAGCTCGGATGGGATGTCCTATTGCACCTACCGTATAGTCCGGACCTGGCTCCAAGTGATTATCATCTCTTCCGGTCCATGCAAAACGCTCTTGGTGATACTAAGTTGGCCTCAAAAGAGGCTTGCGAAAACTGGCTGTCTGAGTTTTTTTTGCAAATAAGGAAGGGGGGTTTTATAAGGGGAAAATAATGAAGTTGCCTTCTAAATGGCAACAAGTTTATGAACAAAACGGCGCATATTTGACTTTAATTGAATAATTTTAGGTATGTTAAATAAAGCGTCAAAAATGTCAGAAATACGACTTTTCTTTTTCCCCAACCCTATATTACAAACCTGTCCATATTACCCCCACTATATGTCCATATTACCCGCATCGAAAAAAATGTTGTACGTTTCGGTCTGTTTGAATTTTAGTAAAAACATTGAAAAACCTTTTTTTGTAAAATAGTTGGTCAATTGGGTAGAAAAGCAATATATTGAATTGAAAGAAACTGCATCAAGGTTTTGGGAAACATGAGTTTCCAAAGATATAATTGAAGTTCTTCTTAGCATGTCCGTTTTACTCCCACCACCTCTAAGTATTATTCCGAATTCAAGAAAATACGGTCATGAGAACAATTAATTTTAACTTTTGAAACATATATTTGTATCAGTGTAATTTTTTAAAATTTTGTTTATGGTTTTCTAATGACTATTTCAATAATTTCCTCTACTTCATACTTTGACCAAAATGTTTAGGTCTTATAGTCTCAGAGTTAGGATTTTTGTGAAAAATTTGAAATAACGAAATTTCAATAATATTTATCTCAAAAACTATAATACCTGAAGAGTTTTGGTCAAAGAATGAAATGTAGGAAGTTATTTATTAAATTCATTAAAAAATATTTAAACTGAAAAAAATTATTAAAAGACTAAAATTCTTTTTTTCCAATAACTGTTTTTGTTTGAATTCTCCAAAAAACTTAAATGCCCCAATAATAACCAACAATTTAAAAAACATGAAAAAATTGTTGTTAGAAAAAACTCTATAGCAGTAGCAGTTCTCTATTTACGATGTATATATGACTTGTTGGTTATTGTACTATTCATATTTTTTTTTTCAGGATTGAAAAAAAAAGTTTCTGAGGAAAAAATAATTTTAATTTTATAAATTTTTTGCTATTTTATTTTAAATATAAATTTAAATTCTGAAAAAAAATTTACATCACACTTTCACACAAAAATGTTACGTGTAATTAAATACTTTTTCATGAGTCTCCATGCTATAAGAAATGAAAAGCTGGAGCCTTCAACAATAGCCATATAATCGTTATAACGTACCCTCGATATAGCGTCACTCGATATAACGTACACATTTTCAATGGACAAATTTCATGCCAACTTGTCTTAGGAAGTGGCAGTAAAACATTGTGGATGTGAAAACATTGATCGTTTGAACTACTTGAGCATACTCGAAATCTCAAAAAATAAAAGTTAGAAAGGGCCAGTTTTTTTTCCTAATGTTTTACAAAAAATTTTAATTCAAGAACTATAATATCTACAAAATTTTTGTCAAAGAATGAAATGTAGGAAATTGTTTGAATTTTCATTGAAATTACAATTTTTTTAAAATTACGCTGCAAAAAAAATTAAAAAAATCTCCGAAAAATTGCTGAAAGTGGCAGTGCCCTTCTCCCGATGTATGGAAGACTTGTTGGTAATTGTATGGACTATTCTTATAATTTTCGTCCAGAATGGTAAAAAATATGTTTTTAAGAAAAGCTAATTTTAATTTTCAAAATATTTCTTCATGTAATTTTGTTCAAAATTTGTTTGCTATTTTCTACTAAAACTTGAAAAAATTCCCATATTTCATTTTCTGACCAAAATTTTGCAGTTCTTATTGATTTTAAGCCAGATTTTTTTTGAAATGCTAAGCTTGTTTAACTTTTTTCGAACAAAAAATTCTTGAAAACTTTGGGACCCACGAAATTTTAGGGAAAACAGGAAATAATTTAATCTAAGTATATAAAAATGGATTTCTGTCTGTCTGTCTGATTCTTATGGACTCGGAAACTACTAAACCGATCGACATGAAATCTTGTATGTAGGGGTTTTGGAGGTCTGGGAAGGTTCTAATGATAGTTCGAGACCCCTCCCCCTCCCGGGGGTTGTGCCATACAGATGAAACACACACTTCTGCATTACTCGGGAATTAATGAAGCAAATTAAACCAAATTAGGCATATGGGGGTTCTAGGTGATGAAGCGGGTTCGTCGAAAAATGAACCGCTCGATCCGGATGACGGCAGCTGATCTGGATGTGTCTATCGGGACTGCCCACACCATCATGACGAAGAACCCGGGATACAAGCCGTACATGAAACGCAAGGTTCACGGGGTAACGAAGACTACAGCGAAGAAGAGGCTGGGCAGAGCCAAACTGATACTTCCGCAACACGCAGTTTAGGAGTTTGCGTTTTCAGATGAGAAACTCTTTGTCGTCGGGTTTGCGTCGGTGATGGTTTGGGGGGCCGTATCTAGGCGTGGGAAGCTCCCACTGGTGTTTATCGAGAAAAACGTGAAAATCAACGCCGCGTTCTATAAGACCGAGGTTCTGGTGAAGGTTGTGGTCCCGGTATTTCGGGACCCCTACGGGGAGGATAATTATGTCTTTCAACAGGATGGCGCACCGGCCCACTCGGCGAATATCGTCCAGCGTTGAGTCGGGAGAATTTGACAGATTTTCTCGATAATAGTTTGTGCCCTCACAGCTCCCCGGACCTTAATCCTCTCAATCCGCCTGGCTAAGCGAACATAAAATGAGAACTATGGACCAATTCAAGAAGCTCATTTGCAAAATTCTTTTGAGAAACGACTAAAGCATATCATACAGCGTATAGAAAGGGACGGGAGGGTGGTTGTGCTACCAGCTAATATGTCGCAAAGTTTCTCAAAAAACATTGCTTCAATAAAAAATCAAAAACAATATCTTGTATTTTCATTTTGACGTAGCATTACGTCTTTCGGGAACATATTGGGGTACAAATTGAATATCAAAAATCGAGCACATCGTGAAAATTATCCAATTTCAAACGCTTATTGCTCAATCATTTCATGATGGATTGATGAATGTTTTGCGTCAATCGTTTTCGACACTCCATAACAATTTTTTATATTGATTGAAATAATATATTAGGCTGTCAAAAAAGTCCTGCGGTATTTTTTTTTGAATTTTCATTTGTTCATAAAATTAGTTACAATCATCTGTTTTAAGTCAAATATGCGCCGTTTTGTTCGATGACTTGCTCCCAACGAGATGCCAACTTCATAATACCCCTGTTATAGAAGCTCGCTTCCTTATTGGCAAAAAACTCGGATAGCCAATTTTCACAGGCCTCTTTTGTGGCTAACTTCTGACTACCTAGCTCGTTCGCCATGGACAAAAACAGGTGGTAGTCACTTGGTGCAAGGCCCGGACTATACGGCGGATGCAAAAGAACCTCCCATCCGAGCTCCCGGAGCTTCTGGCGCGTCACCAAAGAAGTGTGTGGCCTGGCGTTGTCCTGATGGAAGACAATGCGGCCTCTGTTTATCAAAGATGGCCTCTTCTTCATGAGTGCTACCTTCAAGCGGTCCAGTTGTTGGCAGTACAGGTCCGAATTGAGCGTTTGGCCATAGGGAAGCAGCTCATAATAGATTATTCCTTAACAATCCCACCAAACACACAGCAGAACCTTCCTGGCCGTTAATGAGGGCTTGGCCACTGTCTGAGCCGCTTCAGCGGGCTTTAACCACGACCGTTTGCGCTTCACGTTGTCGTAAGTGACCCACTATTCATCGCCAGTCACCATCCGCTTCAGAAACGGGTCGATTTTGTTGCGATTCAGCAGCGATTCACACGTCGATACGGTCAAGGATGTTTTTTGCGTCAACGTGTGTGGCACCCATACATCGAGCTTCTTTGTGAATCCAAGCCTCTTCAAATGGTTAATAACGGTTTGATGACTTATCCCCAGCTCTTGGCCGAAGCTACGGCTGCTACTATGCCGGTCTTTCTCGGCTAATTCAGCGATTTTGTCGCAATTTTCGACGACAGGCCTTCCGGAGCGTGGCGCACCTTCGACGACCTCTACACCAGAACGAAAACGTTGAAACCATCGTTGTGCGGTGGAAATGGGAACTGTATCGGGTCCATAAACTGCACAAATTTTATTGGCAGTTTGAGATGCATTTTTGCCTTTGTCATAGTAGTACTGTAAAATATGTCGGATTTTCTCTTTATTTTGCTCCATATTTGCGACACTATAACTTACGAACGACTTAACCAAACAAAACACTGTCAAGGACTGTATTATAGCGCGCAAAAATACCTTTCCAACAAGCTATAGTATGACTCGATACCATGAATACAACTAGAACTACGCGCTTACAACGACACCTCGCGGAAATACCGCAGGACTTTTTTGACAGCCTAATATGTCATGAAACTAACCATTGAACAATTGAAAAATCTCTACCCCTATCCTAACGGAAATATCCACTTGGTCGAAATTGTGACCTCAAAACCAAGCTGCCTGGGGGAAATCGGCATTGCAAATACATGAAAGTAGGGGGAGCTTTTGTTCCCAGCGAAGTATGTTCCCTAACAGAGACATCAAAACCAAGGTGCTCGGGGGAAATCGACATCGTAAATATATGCAAGTCGGGGGCATTTTTATATTGCAAGTAAGGTGAGTGATACGATTAATTCTAGCAAATTAAATTTTGATTTGGAACTTTAATGTTGGTTGCTTCGTGAAATTTCATATCAATGACCGATCGTGTATTGTGAAAAATTCAGCACAAGTGTAAGTGTAAAACTGTGTATGGTAGCAGATGTGTTAAAATGACTTGATATATGGAACGGTTTATTTAAATTTTCATAAATAAAAACCGAGGTGTGTTCCCGCTCAAGAACGGGTCGTTCGGTTTAAGCTGTCTATTTTGTTGTGTTCGTCTTCACCCAAGGAAAGTTCATACGGAAAAGTGAACAAATATTCGAAAAAGTGTTTTCCCATATACTCTACATATATTATTAGGTGTTGTTAGTCCAATTTAAATTCGCGCTGGGTTGAATAAACACTCAGAAAGTATAAATTATAAAAGAAAATTACCTTTTCTATTTCAAATATGTTTTCTCTATATTAAAGTAACATGTTTTTACTGATGAGAAAAACTGATAATTGTGTTCGGTATTGATAAATATCTTATATAACAATGATGAGTATTTTTCTTCTTTATTCCATCCATGCATATCACAGGAGACATTTTGTCTAGGGTCACAGAGGACGGTTTTCATCATATCTCATTCCACTTCGGCATCTTCTATCTGATACACACCATCAACCATCCGACCAATTACTTCTGTCATCATCACTTGGTTGTAAACACTGGTGGAGTGAACGAAAAATACCCAGCAACCAAACAAAACGGGCCTTTTTAGAGCCACCAAATCATTCTTAAGAAGTTTAATTCTTCAAACATATCCAAAATCAACAGATAGCCTAACGGAATCCTACGTCAAATATGCGGTCGTGTCTCAGGCACCACTCTCCTGTGACTTTTTATAACACATTTTTAAAGTGTTCGAACTTATTGTTTTATGTTCATCACGAAATTGTATGAATTGTATCTTAATTTGAGAGACTTGACATTTAAGAGCTGTTGGTTTGTTTGTCTCTAATGTAGAATCTTTTTTTTTACTTACTTTTATTCACAAACATACAATTCCGTAAGGTTTTGAATTCATTAAATGCATTAAATTCTTCAATATTATACGAAAATTTCACATACACGACTGACGCATACAAGTTACGAGTGACGCAAGCGATTTCAAATAATCCAAACAAAGTATTATAAGAAAATCATTGATTTTGGATTTTGTTTTTTTGTGAGATAGATAGTTTTACTGTACGGAAGAGAACCCGGAATAAAACGTCGAAATGATGAACGGTAACCACTATGTTTGACACTCATAATGACAACTATGATGCAATAACTGGGATAAGATATCCCAATATGTTAATTGTGAACATGTTATATCGGAAGGAGACATTTTCTAACGGATGATCCCATGATTTCTTTTTATTAACTAAAACTGTTTGTGATATTGTTTCCCTATGTTTTTCATATGAAGTTTATACTTAACGAATCACAATTGTCAAACAAATGGTGCTAGGCTCTGTGAGGTGCGTGAAAGACACAACGTCCTATCCCTCGCAGTTGACAGTATAACAGTGATGTTGATATTATATACTGGCAACACTAGTTAGCCATGCATTGGGCATCATTTCCTCTCACAACAGACAACTGTCGAGCCGGTAAGTCATACTCAATATTTATTCCCTGTGTCGGGTGATTTCACTGTAGGTTTATACCGACTACATTGAGGAACCTGTACAGTAAATATATGAATGCTTCACAGGCTCAAATAGCAAAATAGCTTATCAGTCATTGAACAAGCTTAACAAAGAAGTTTTCTGATAAGCTCAGACAAGTGAAAACATCGTCGTATCGTCGGAAACTCACAATCTCCACAGAAAATCGGCAATAGTTCCAAAGCCGCTATAATCAAATCCGCCCCAAATCCACACATTGTTCGAACGTCAACGGTCCACTCGAGCTCTCATATCATCCTGAACGTCATGAGACACTAAGCCAACAAAAGCACATCAGAACCGTCGTATCGGGGAAATGGGAAATCGCCTAGCGTTAACACACTCACGATATCAAAATTCACTCGACGCAATCGGACGATGGAAAAAAAGTATCGCTCAGAAGCCTAATCTATAGCGCTAGCGTTTCTCTCCAGCTGAATTGGACAACTGACGAACTGGCTCACATTCCAAAACCCTCCCCCCGGAAAAAAAAAGATTCACCAAAAATCAATTCTTGTGAGCACTGAAGCTGCAAATATACCTACTCCCCGTCGTCGACGGTCAGGCTGTAACCTAATGCCACAGAGTCCACCACTCTCGGCCAGCGTCGCCATCCTCACATTGGCAGACATTCCCCTGTGATTGTGTGGGGAAGCTGGCCGACGCATATTGGAGGAATATAGGCGATGCGAGCGTCATTCGGGGAATGAAAGGATCACCGCGCAAAATTTCAGGTTCATCGACTATGAAAACGACTGCGACAGAAGAGAGAGCAACTAAAATAAAACAAAAAAAAACGAAAACTTCAGGTTGAATAACAGAAGCGAAGTTTCCCCCTGAAATAGAACAGCTTCCGATATCTGTGCTCCAGCATTCACCCACACCCACGTGGAAAATATGCTCTAAATCAACCGCAACGACATCACTAGTCGAGCGTTCGAAAGATGACAATGTAGCGATAAGAGTTGTTCAGGTTTTTTTTGCTCTCTATTCATTTCTGAATCATTACCACGATTATATTGTTATTCCGTTGGAATTTTATAATTTCTAGTAAATGGAATAACAATTGGAATCTTTTCCCAAAATCTTCAGGAATCCCTAGGTTTCGGACGTAAGCAATAACGACGTTTGGATCGACGCCTTCGTCCGTCGATTTTTTTGTACATAAAAAAACGAGCTTCTAGTTCAACAGATGGCTCTAAGCAAATTGAAAAAAAAACGCATCATCCGATATCGCTTGTTTGGATTTGACCACCCACGAAAAAAAAACACCAGGCGCTACTCTTGTTTCCGGTTGCTCTCGTGTCATTTTCTCAGCTTTCGTGTCCTGCGGACAGCGACATCGTATCCTTTTTTCTGATTGGATGAGTGACTAGTCATCAATGGGAAAACTCATTTCCCGATGTGATGCATCCGTAGTCAATAACAAACAAAGAAGAAAAAATACGCTGGTACAAGATCCGAGTGAAAATCCAACGACTCGATTTTTCGTTCCACGCTGCATAAAGTTGAACCGAAGTGTGTGATGTGATGTGATGTGGGTGGGAGAAAGGAAAGAGAGCAAACTTCGGATACTCTGTGTGCCTTTGATTGTTGATGGTGTTGGAGTAACATGATCCTTAGATAAAAAAGCATTTTTCACACTCGATCAAATTAATATCTCAATTCAAACACGGTCGGTTGCTTTCTGTGAGGGAAGGATGATTCTTGTCCGGGATTTGGGTTCTCTTTTGGCGAGTAGGTTCTGGCTGTTAGAGGTCATATTGGCTCTTGTTTCACGCTTGGTTACCTCTTATTTGTATCGCATGACGTTGCGGGTTTGGGAACGGATTCGCTGTCTGGAACATTGTTACGTCTCAGCACTTTGCGATGTGTGAAAACGATCTGCTGCCAATCGGTTGTTATGTATTCACTACATAGTTGGGAGGGACTGAGGAGCCGGGGAAATGAGTTCGTGCTTTTTACATCCACCGGATGATATTGTTCAATGATGTGGCAGTAGGGTAACACGGGGTGAGTTGGACATACGGGGTGATTTGGACCACCCTTTTATCTCAAAAAGTACGGCTCAACTTGGATTTTTTATAATGTCATTTTCTATCATAATTGAACCGTATGTAAGTAACGTATAAAAACTTTGGTAAAATTCGACAGGTGGAAGGAATCGGTAGCATGAACACAACATGCACCTTGATTGTCAAAAAATGTGAGTTTTCCGATCGTGGTTTTAAGGTTTTTCTCGCTGATTAAACAAACTTTTCGTGTATTGTGCAGTAAAGTTCTGTTCGTCTACAAAAGAGGAACAATTTGATGCAGCGAAACTGTAAGTTTGATAACAATAAATTAAATTATTTGCATTTCAATTTTTGCATGTTGTGTGGGGTGACATGGACGCGTTTCTGTGGGGTGAATTGGTCCTACAGGTTTGAGGCTTTTATTTGATCTAATTGATTCCAGATGTCACGGAATTACAAAAAGAGGATGGGCAGACAACGTTGGAAGAAGGAGGAGCTTGAAAAAGCAACTCAGGCCATCAAAGACGGATTTTCTTTGACCTACAACGAAAGTGTTTGAAAATGCTCGAATAACAGTGAAAATATTCATGCAGAATTCGAGATGGTGTCAATCCAACTTTTCTGTTCTGGAATCTGGCCAAGACACCTGGTATCGATCCCAAAACACTGTTACTGAATGTAACATTATCCCAAAATACTTTACATAAACATAAGTAAGTTTTTTTCGATGAAACACACACTGGTCCAAATAACCCCGCATCAAATTTTCATGTCCAAATATCATCTTTTTTATTTTATGATATATTTGGTAATTTGAAGCTTGATATAGTGATCAAACATTATTGATTGAGAGAAAACAAGTGTAGCTCAGTATACAATGTGACATTTTTTATTTAGACCGTATTGGTTTGGAAATATTAGGCGATTTGCTTAGGTGGTCCAAATCCCCTTTTTTCCTAATATTCTAGTTGGTTCAGGGCTTCATTGATGTCGTTACGGGTTGAATGAAGCGCTTCGAAATTCGAATGAAATAACTTGTTCAAATAGTCATAAAGTACTTTGGAAAAGACTTACGAGCTGTCAACTTTATTGATTACTAGCTGACCTATCGAACTTCGTTCCGCCCAAAATGGTGTTTTGTTATCGATGCCTTCAAACATTCACATTTTCTTACTAAGCAAACGTTCTTGGGCAGGGCTGCCACATATACAGAATATTTTGTATTTTACAGATTTTCCACCAAATTTCAGATACATTCTCAGCAAAGATACATTATTGACGATTTTTCTCTTTGAATTCAATTCTAAATATTGATTTACGAGGGTTGTTCAAAAAATAAGTTTCAGTGCCTCAGAAATCGCGGAAAAATAAAGTTAGGACAAAAACCAATGTGATTTTCGTAATCTACGTTTTATTCTCTATTTTTCTACATGATCGCCGTAACGTTCAAGGCATTTTTTGCCGATCAACGATTCGATAACACTGAAGAAATTCGTGACGCAGTTACATCGTACTTCAAAAAGTTGGACGCTACGCACTTCGCGTTCGGAATAGAAAAACTCGTGCCACGCTATGAAGAATGCCTCGAACGTTACGGCGATTATGTAGAAAAAAATTAAATAAAACGTAGATTACGAAAATCACCTTGCTTTTTGTCTTAAATTTATTTTTCCACGATTTCTGAGGCACTGAAACTTATTTTTTGAACGACCCTCATATTAAAGTGCATACATACACTCTACAGAAAAATAAGATGAACAGAGTGCGAGTACGAAGTCGGAAATTTTGAGTGATTTTTGACATGCTGTACCTTCATGAAAAATCAACGCATATCGATGGCATGCGCATGAGTCTGAAGTAACAACTTTCAGGTACTAGAATATTTGACGTACATATTTTTATCTTGGTGTGTGTAGGTGTAGTGGGCAACAATATCGGGAAGAAATGAAAAATCGATTTTTCTTTGTTGTTCCAAGAATATTGTAGACTAACATGATTTTTTGCCAACCAACTCAACAGCAAATCCAATTAACCTTATCATGCATCTTTCATGTGGTTCCAAGAACGTTCCTGTAGGACTTTCCCACACAAAGATATTTCAGTTTGAATGAAAAATTACCCCTTTGTCTTTGATGATGACTAATTCAATAAACAACCAGCGCATCGCAAATCGAAAGGTAGTTTTAAAATCTGCAATAAATTTTGCACAAGAATAATTTGTTACTTTGACGAGAAAAAAATATTTAATTTTTTTGCATCGATTTCAAAAAAGTGCCAAAGACGGGATTTTTACAGTGCTTTACAAAATCCACTGTAATTCTGCAAATATCACAGCAAGTTATAATGTTTGCAGGCACATTTTTAGCCTAGTGTATCCCCTAAACATTTGTGAACGTTTCGTATTGATACGTTCAGCCCTTTTTTCTAGCCGATTTTTCAAAGTTTAGAGTAAATTAGAGGAGCATTTAATCGCAAATCGTATCAGAAGTACAAAATGCTACGCGACTCTCAGAAACAAACGATTCGTAATTTTCGTTTTCAGCTACAAAATGATGCACATCCCATCGATATGCGTTGATTTTTCACGAAATTACAGGGTGTCAAAAATCACTTGAATTTCCGAATTCGCACTCAGTTCCTCTAATTTTGCTGTCGAGTGTAGATACCTTGATTTATCGGGCTTCCGTGGCCGAGTGGTTAGCATCTAAAGGTAGGTTTGGAGTTTCCGTGAACGTGAACGCGAACAAACATTTTTTTGTTAATAATTCATCAGTCCATATATAAAATGTGAGGAAAACATCTTGAAACGATAGGAAGAAACATTTTCCAGTTGAAAACCATGTTTCAACACAATTCATATTCATAAAAGTAGATTAATTCAATAACACCAAAAACGATTCTGAATTTCCACCGTGGAATCCTCCGTGGACTCACCATAGTTCACCGACTTCGGTGAACGTGAACGTGAAAACAGTGGTTAATATATTTAGACGTCAACATATTTTCCCGTTCATGTCCACGTTCGAATGTCCCAAGACATTCTGAAAATTATTTCACCGTGAACTGTAAAAGGATATGTTTAGCAATTCTCAAGTTTTCAATGAAAATTTTTATATGGATGCAATTTCATTCAATCGGATCTTTGTGCGGGTTGAAAAACTTCGTTGGTTCGGGTTGATTCGTGAACAACTGTATATTTTATCCGAATTACTTTATTGAAGATCGATGTTTATTTACTTCACTTTTACTGCCGAACTTTTAATATAAACGCGAACGTGGATAAAATCATCCTACTCACCCCGATTTTTTGAGTTGTTGGTTCGCAATGTAGTTCACCGTGAAATTATCGTACTATTCCACCACCTGTTCAAGTTCACGTTCACGGGTACTCTGAACCAGGCTTAACATACCGGGGGTTCGGGTTCGATTCCCGTTCTGGTCGGGGAAATTTTTCTTCAAAGAAATTTCCTCCGACTTTCACTGTGGTCACGCGTATTCTAGAGCTTGCCACTCAGAATGCATTTAAGGCGTGTTATTTGGCATAGAAATCTCAACTAAGTACAGGTCGGACTCGGTTATATGTGATTCGATTATATACAATTTTGGGCTCGATTATATACAGTTTGGATTTTTTTTTGTATTTCAAATATGGCTTATTTCAAGAAGAAATGTCAAATGTTTAAGTGGCTTTTGCATGTACAGTGGGGTAAAAATTGTGATTTTTGAAGATTTTGCTTTTTCTTGACTCGATTATATACAGTGAAAAGAAATCAGAAATTGTATATAATCGAGTTCGCGCTGTACTAATGAAGATGACGCAATTAAAACTACGTTGAGACGGCGAAGTTCCTCTGGGAACGTTAGGGCCATTTAAGAAGAAGAAGAAGATATCTTGATTTATAAAAATGTTGAACGCAACGCAACAAGATGAGTTTTGTTGGAGACCGTTGTTAGGCGAATGAAGAGCTTAAACTGTTAAGTATAACCATCATCAATCCGCCAATCGTATATTGACTCATTTAAACGATCCTATGACTAAACCGATTATGCTATTCCTAAACTTTGTTCAACCGCTCATCAATAACGTCAAACTTTTCAATCAGAACGTTCTCAATCTTGCAAACCAACAAGAAGGTTATTGTTGATCGTATTGGGTAACTTATGTTTGGAGAGTTACGTGCAACGTTTTGCTAATGCTAACCTTGATGTGAAAGGTTTTGAAGACTTTCTGAGGAAGCCTGAGGATGTTTACGTTGGTATCGATGCTGGAGAAGTTGAAAAAGAATTGGATGCTGTTAGGAAGCTGAGCCTAAAATCGATTTGTCGTAACTTCTATATTGAACTCGTGAAACAGATTGCAATGCGATTTGATTTCAGCGATCCGGTCATCCAAACTGCAACCTTGATAAACCTTCAAAATTTTGTCAAGCTATAAAACCTTAATGATTTGATGCGACAATTTCCTCAATTCGTTGAATCAGGTAATAGATAAGGATTGGAAAACAAATTCAGGCTACTCAAAACGAATCTTATGGGGCAAAAATTGGGATAAGATTCATCAGCATGTGTTCAACAAATATTTTCGCTCAGCAATGCCAACAAAACAAAGTCCGGAAATCGGTTAGCACCCACAATTATAGACTCCCCGCAATATCAGATCAACAAGTCATAACTCAAAAGCAACCTGAACAAGACGGTTAAGGTGTTTTTTCAAGTCAAGTATGACATTACTGTGATTAAGGATGACGAGGCACCGTGATAGAAAGAAGTGAAGAGTGTCGGTGGAGATATTTTGCACTGACTGAATTTGCTTTTCGATTTCAATATGTTTTTTTATGTTTGGACGAGACCTTATTGACCGCTTAGCCAACGAAGTTAAGTTTATTGCATTTTCCAAGATTTGATTTGAAAGCAAAAAACTGTGTATCGGCTCAAGAAGGTGTTTCGAGGATGAAATTGAAGAAAAATTTGAAAGAAAAGTTCAACAAAACCATATATAAACATCATACAATTCAGAGGATTATGAGAAAACCTTTTTAAAGGGCGAACACGAATTTATTGCGACACATTCAACAGGTCATAACTTTTTTACCATTGGGTAAAAATCAACCAAATTTTACACACTTTCTCATTGATGTGTATTGTCTACATGCTGTCAAACTCGAAGTCGTGTTTTTCGATTCAACGAAAATGGAGGTGAACCAACGCGAGTCGAGAGCACAAATTCTTTCCAAACACCTGGAATTCCCTGACCTGTCGCACCGGCAGTTGGGAAAAATGTTGAACATTCAGCATTCAACCGTCTCCAGAGTGTTGAAGCGGTTCCAGGAGCGATTGGCGTTCTTCCCAAACCGCGATGAGCGGCAACAATCGACGGCTAAAACTCGGGCACGGAAGCTCTACGAGAAGATGCTGACAAAATATGGCTGCTGTGTGATGGACGACGAAACGTACATAAAAGCCGATTTTAAGCAAATTCCGGGGTTGGAGTTTTTCACCGGCAAGAGCAAGTTCGATGTGGACGACAAATTTAAGAAGAAGAAAATGTCGAAGTTCGCCTCCAAATATCTCGTTTGGCAGGCCATCTGTTCTTGCGGACTGAGGAGTGAGCCTTTCGTGACAAAGGGCACAGTAAATGGCGAGATCTGCAAATCTGAGTGCCTCGAGAAGCGCCTTTTGCCGTTCTTGCAGCAGCACGACGAAGCTCCGCTATTTTGGCCAGCTTTGGCATCATGCCACTATTCTAAAAGTATCCTGGGGTGGTATGAGGCCAATTCTGTCCATTTTGTTCCAAAGGACATGAACCCGCCAAACTGTCCGGAGCTGCGCCCGGTGGAGCAGTACTGGGCAATAATGAAGCGGGAACTTCGGAAGAGCAAGAAGACAGTCAAAGACGAGAAGGACATGTTAAGAAAATGGAAAAAAATCTGAGAAACTGGTACCGGGTGACACTGTAAAGTCTTTGATGGAGGGCATCAAGCGAAAATGCGTTCAATTTTACACTCAAGGCTCCATCGATTAACTTTTCTTTCGATTTTTGAAGTAAATATATGTATAAAATTACCCTAAAATTTTGGTTTGATTCTGAACATTATAAGAAAATTGGCATGACATTTTCGGTGTCGCAATAATTTCGTGTTCGCCCTTTATGATTTATTTTGTTGTATTGATACGACTTTAACTACCAATAAATAAGAAACATAAATTCAGAATGAGAATAAACCTTCATTTTCATTTTTTCCTTTAATTTTTCGATACCGATTTTTTATACAGATTTACTTTACTTAAAATACACATATACAGATTTTTTTCAGAAAAAAAAATTACAGAATTGAATGTGGCATTCCTGTTCGATGGTCCACTCGTAGAACTGTTCATTGATTGATTAGAATTGATCCTTTCCAATTTCCTTTTACTACAAGTTCCTAGTAGATGCTTCTAACAAAACTAGTCGTTATAAAATAAAATTGTTTTCAGAAACAATTCTCGTTCAAGGTTTTTCAATCACTTGCAAATAACTTGTTTCTTCGTTACATGGAATACATGTTTGATACAGAAAATATAATAAAATGAAGACATCTCAAATCGGACGATTCCTTCCTCGAGTTTTGTGTTTATCAACACATTTGGCGATCCGTTTTTATTCATATAGTTATAAGACATAATGTAACGAAACGATCCGGAGTTGAAGGAACTGGGAGCGAATGTGGTGAAAACCAGGCGCACCCAGAAAGGAGAGATACACTTCTAGCTTAAGAAAAATCCGGCGGTAAAGAGCTCAGTTTTCAAGGAACTTGTCGAGAAGTCGCTCGGCGAGGAAACGAATGTGAGAGCCCAATCTCAGGAATCAGTGGTCGAATGCAGGTATCTGGACGAAATCACTACAGACGAGGTGTTAAGCGTGAATTACTGGCACAGTGTAAGCTGGACGATATTCCGATGACGACCCGAATGAGGAAGGCGTACGGTGGCACGCAAACTGCGTCGATACGGCGCTCGACGGTAGCAGCCAACGAAATGGTACAGACGACCAAAATAAAACTCGGTAGGTCGGTGTGCCCGCTGAACTTTGTGCCTCGGGTGTCCAAGCGGATGGAGAGATGCTTCAAGTGCATGGGCTTTGGAAATTAGGCAAGAAACTGCACAGGCTGCGAGAGACTGCACGAAGCAACCTGGATGCCTGCTCTGCAAATCGGGGGACGATATCGACCATGCGACAGGAGGCTTCATGTGTCCCTCGTACAAGAAGGTGTTGGCAGATTCGCAGTAATCCAGATAAACCTCAACCATTGTTACACAGCTCAGCAACTGTTGTGGCAGTCAACAACAGAATCTAGATGCGATGTTGCAATCGTAGCTGAACCGTATCGAGTACCTCGCGATAACGGAAATTGAGTGACGAACAGATTAGAGATGGCTGCAATACAGATGATGGTCAGATATTCTATCCAGGAAGTGGTTGGAGGCTCATATTGAGGTTTTGTTATCGCCAAAATTAATGGCAGTTGTTATGCACCCCCGAGATGGACAAACGAGCAGTTCGACCAGATGATAGACGCAATGACCGCAGAGTTAATCGGTAGGAAACCGATCGTCATTGGAGTTGATTTCATCGCTTGGGCGGTGGAGTATGGAAGTAGATGTACCAACGTTAGAAGGCACAGTCTACTGGAAGCTCTCGCCAAGCTGAAAGTGATGCTACTCAATGAAGGTACCACAAGCACCTTCCGGAAAGATGGCCGCGAATCTTTCATCGACGTGACCTTCTGCAGTCCGTCGTTGGTGGCGAACACGGAGTGGAAAGCTTGCGAATCGGATAAACATAGTCAACGAAGCCACGTGATAGTATTGAGGACAACAAGCAGTGAGCGGAAGTAGAAGACCTTTTCATGGAAGCACTGTAATATGATTACTTGAGATGCCACACATAGTGCATAATAGTCAGGACTCCTAAGGCAATAAAACTCCCACGAGGGTGCCGGGCAATTCGACCATAAAGTGTCATTCGATACCGAAGCCTCTTACTGGGGAAAGGGTCTATTTATTATTTATGTTTGCATTACCCGAAGCGCACCGTGTGGAGTCGTGCGTTTGTTTTCTTTCCGTTTTGCCGTTAGCTTGGCTAGCAGTGATGATCGGTAAACACATGCTACGTTTTGAGAAACATGTGTACTCACTTCCTTTTCCCTATTTACATTAGCAGCTCGAAGAAGCTATATTTATCTATCTAAAATATTGCGTCTGACCACGCCTAGAATAATTATAGCAAAACCCTTGTACATAGGAAACTTCTGGAACAATAAAACGAAAGAGCGGCACGCTGGCCGCCAGATTCTCTGGCAGACAGGACGCGTGATTGTATCAAAATCCGAACACACCCCAGTACACTGAAGCACTTCGTCTAGATAGCAGAGCTTTAGACTGGAACGCAGATAACCTGACAGATTTTCTGGTGAGAGCTTGCAATTCTACCATGCCGAGGAAAGTAGACCCTAAGAACAATCGACGCCCAATCTGGACGATGGTTACTTTCCCAAACAATGGAAGATATAGAGGTTAGTGTTGCTACCAAAACCAGGAAAGCCCCCGGGAGTACCAACATCATATAGGCCTATATGCTTGCTGGATACGCTCAGAAAACTCTTGGACAGGGTTATTCTCAACCGGTTGACGAAATGTACGGAGAGTGACCATGGTCTGTCAAATATGCAGTTCGGCTTCCGGAAAAGCAGGTCCACTATTGATGCCATCCGGACGGTGCTCGGAAAAGTTGAGAAGTCGTTCAAACAAAAGCGGAAGAGTGACCGACACTGCGCAGTAGTAACGATCGGCGTGAGGAATGCGTTTAATAGCGCTAACTGGGACGCCATCACCGAGTCCCTGCACCTTATGAAGGTTCCTTGGTTCCTGTGCTGAATCTTAGGCAGCTATTTCCAGGAACGCGTTCTAGTCCACGAGACGTACAGAGGGCAGATACCGATGAAGATAACGTCCGGAGTACCACAAGTCTCTATCCTGGATCCAACGCTCTGGAACGTTATGTATAACGGAGTGCTGACATTGAAGCTCTCCAAAGGCGTCGAGATCGTGGGCTTCGCGGACGACGCCGCACTTACAGTGACAGGAGAACGCTCTAAGAGATGAAGATGCTAGCAACCGCGTCCATCGTCACAGTAGAGAACTGGATACAAGCGAAATTGCGGATGGCTCATAACAAAACGGAAGCGCTGTTCGTGAGTAATTGCAAAGCCGTGCAGCGGGCGGAAATCACACGTGATAACTTCGAAGCGTATGTTGAACTACTTGGGAGTTCTGTCCGATAAATGGATGCCTGCGAAATGGACATAAGCGCAGTGGAGAACAAAGAGCGGTGAACGCTGGTCAGCGTTGATGACTCGTGAAGTGCATGAGCACAGGCGCCCCCTGAAGTAGTCGCCTAGATGTGGACCCAGGGCTAATAAGGTAACGAAATTGAACTTGGCGTGGTTTTAGTGGAGGAGAGCTCCACTCGAGGTCTGGGTTACCCCTTCTCAGATAAGGCTGGTAGAGCGTTCCTCACCTCTATAAAGAAGACCAGCTCCACGCCTTCAGGCATAGACCCTTCTACTTTTTGACAAACATCAACTTTTATTGACAAATCATAGATGGGTTTAAAGAACAAGGGCGGAAGACAACCAGAAACTTTTGACAAACATCAACTTTTATTGACAAATCATAGATGGGGTTAAAGAACAAGGGCGGAAGACAACCACGGGTGGAAATATGCTATAAATCAAAGAGAACTCTACACGCAATTGGTCAGGATAAGTTTGATAAGTCGGAGGAATAGTCTCATTTGACTTTTAAGGTAGCCCAAACATATTCTCCGATACCGCGTCTTGAAATGGACTCGACTTTTTGAACTTCGCTTCTTCGAGCGCACTCACTCCCAACATTGCGGAACTCTGATTATTGCCTAGCTCACTAACAATTATCAATTTCATAATAATCCCAGCATGAAAATGCACCTGTGCATGAAAAAAATTCAACCCTGAAAGAAAGCGTGAACTTTATTAGCAATGTTGTACATTCAAGCAGCTCAAAAATGTGCAGGAAACTTTGTTAAGCTCCTTTCATTAGACAGGGCTGCAGGAAAGCATCAGACAAATCTCATAACCCGGAAGACAACATGTGTCTAACCTGGTTAATTTAGGTTTATCCTCCACCTGAACATATTCATTACTTTATAGTATGTAGCTCTCGTTTTAGTTTGTTGTATATTGTTGTGCGAGACATGCTTTTAAAGATGTTTGAGCCCGGATCCGATCTTCTCCCGGCACACATTATCCCACCCGGTAGCACAGCACGGCATGAAGCCACATTTGTGCTGCACATTATCCATTGTCCGCCGGTCCGGGGTGGAATCCGACTACCAGCCATCCTGGGGGCTGGGAGCTCTAGTGAAGGAGAAAATTATTTTCCTCCTGCAGATACATGCATGTTTTCAGCTTGTACGAAAGCCGTTCCACAACAGCCTTCGCCGAGGTGAAAGGGTGAAACTGTGCTGCCGACAGAAAAGAAACGACTTCAACTAGCTCTCCAGATTTTCTTATCAGAGTTTCTCAGTTTGCTCGTAATGTTTGCCACACCTCCGCACCTTCCCACGAAACGCACCCTGGGATATCAACGGCTGTGAAATTAAGTTGTCGCAATGAGCAGAACATTTCCTATTTCCATCCACACAATGATGCCGCCCTGAATGTATCTTCAAGAGGTCTTCCAGTAAAACATATTTTCCTTTCGTTACACTGTGAACATTATGTAGCTTCTTCTGCTCGGCTGCTGCTGCCGAGATGCCAATCCCAAACTAAGGAAGACGAAAGTAACGTTGGTCCCTACGACACCATCATCATCGTCTCTCACTTTGTCTCTCTCTCGCTCGACCGGAATCGTCTCCTTGTCCGGGTGAATTCCATATGCAGCATCAGTGCATTTACACTTTGCTCAAATTATCAGTTTCCTATCCGGAACGACATAACTATGGTATTGCCATATTCGCCTGCCCCGTCCCCTCCCAAGTGGGAGTGTGCCATGTGGACGGCGACAACAATATTTGCACCATTTGGAGACAGTAATGACTTTGACCCAGAAACCGGGGCTCGAGTAGTGGCTGCATAAGTAGTTGGTAGCTTCTGTGTGTCAATGTGTGACCATTGAGCGTGGATTTCCGCTACCGGTGGGGGGAAACAGGACCTTAGAAAATGGTAGGAATTATCGCAAGCTGGGATTTGCTTTGGGAATATTCAGTTAAGGATAGTTAATCAAGACACGATTGTTTTCGTTTCAGGATAATGAGAATGCATTGTGGGGGAGGAAATTTCTCATGCTTGATGAAATTAGTTTGGGATGAGTAATATTCTGGAGAATTCTTTTGCAATCGTTTTTCACAAGAAA
This sequence comes from Toxorhynchites rutilus septentrionalis, assembly GCF_029784135.1. Classification (NCBI taxonomy): domain Eukaryota; kingdom Metazoa; phylum Arthropoda; class Insecta; order Diptera; family Culicidae; genus Toxorhynchites; species Toxorhynchites rutilus. The sequence goes on from NC_073745.1 coordinate 130,040,563, forward strand.
GGAGAGTTGCTCAAGATAGTTGAGTCATGTTATTTTCTGTTATATATGTGTGTATTAATAATATGACGAGCACGAGAACACTGAACAAGCATTGCAAGCAGAGATGCCAAACTTCCTGATTTTTCAGAATTCCCCAAGAATTTTTGGCACGTTCCCTGATATACTGACAAACGTCCGATTTTGCCAGATTTTCCTGAAATTAGCCTGAATTTTCCTGATTTTTGTAGTTTTCACTTCATTTGAACAAAAATAATCCGTAATAAGTATAATGGGATCCTTGCCAAAGTTTTCCTGGTTGCGAATGAGAACTGTCAGAAGCCTACATAATAAAACCCCGGTAAGTATATAATTGTGTACATAGGGGAACCGCGGGTAATACGGACAGTGGGGGTAATATGGACAGGTGGTTGATTTGTATAGTTACATTTTGAATTTCCGATTTCTGTTAATGAGAACAACTCCTACATGTTATTCTAAAGGGATGTGACACACCCTTCATTGCATCACGGAAAAAACGCTGTAGAAATTTAATTTTTAGGAATTATATCTTCAGCTCTCGTTTAAAATCAGATAAGAGTGTATAGATCACGTTGGCCATGCTTCACTGTCAATTTTTCGTAAATTTGGAAAAATGTCGTCGAACGAAAATGAGCGTCGTGAACTAATCCTGTGCACTCATTTCGAGAATCCGGAGTTGTCACATCGGGACATCGGTAAGATGCTGCGAATCGTCCAATCCACGGTCAGCAGAGTACTAAAACGATACTTCGAGAACGTAACCATCGACCGGAAGGTGAAGAACGGCAAAAATGGATGCTCCGTCAGTGAAAAAGATCACAAGCGCGTAGTTAAGCAGTTTAGACGTGATCCGAGAAGTTCGGTCCGGGATGTCGCCAATAAGCTGAATTTGTCAAGTTCATTCGTCCAGCGGACCAAGCAGCGGGAGAGCCTGCGTACAAACAAGGTTCAGAAGGCTCTTAACCGCGACGAAAGGCAAAACATGGTGGGGAAGACGCGAGCCCGGAAGCTGTACACCGAAATGCTGACGAAGCCGCATTGCCTGGTAATGGACGACGAAACCTACGTCAAAGCGGACTTTCGTCAACTGCTGGGCCTGTTGTTCTTCTCCGCAGAGGACAAATTCAGTGTTCCGGAGGAGATTCAAGCAGAAACTATCCAAGTTTGCCAAAAAGTACATGGTGTGGCAAGCGATCTGCTCTTGCGGAAAGCGGAGCGCCCCCTTCGTGATGACCGGCATGGTAAACGGGCAGGTTTACCTTAAGGAGTGCCTACAGAAGCGCTTACTACCACTATTGAAGCAGTACGAGGGCCCGACCTTCTTCTGGCCGGATCTCGCTTCGTGCCACTATTCAAAGGACGTGTTGGAGTGGTACGAAGCCAACGGGGTCACCTTCGTGCCAAAGGAAATGAACCCGCCCAACGCGCCGGAGCTTCGCCCAATAGAGAAATATTGGGCGATTATGAAGTAGGCCCTCCGGAAGAACCCAAAAGTTGTCAAATCGGAGGCGGACTTAAAGAGAAAATGGATTTCTGTTCAAAAAAAACTACAACCTGACGTTGTACAGAACCTTATGGACGGGGTAAAGAGGAAGGTGCGAGCATACGGGCTTGGGCTCGAAGTATGAATAAAAAGAAAATGCCAAAAGTTGTTTCATAGTTTTCATTTTACTGTCTAAAATTTTCAAAAGGATCGGTCTACTGGGCGAATTTCTACAGCGTTTTTTTCGTGATGCAATTTGATGTGACACACCCTTTATAATATTTAAGCCACAATGGCAATGAATACTGATCAAAAGTGGAAAAGGGAAACAAAAACCGAAAATCAAACATGATTCTGCGTGTGGATGTAATTTTAGCTGCTTCGATATTGAGCATTTTGAGTGGTTTAATATCAAAAATCAATTCGCTGATGGATATATTTAGATTTGTGAGTTAACAGAGAAGCGATATTAGATATGTACGGAAAAGAAAATTCATTTTTGAGTGGAAAAATTTTAATTATTGAAATAATTGTACTGGTGGGGTAAAGCGGACAGCTGCCAGTGGGAATGAGATGAATTGTGAAAAGTCTGTTTAATCTATCCCTAAGGAATGCCCTGGGTCTATAAATGGAAATCAGATGACCAAATGTGGACTGCTTAGAAGCTGACTTGCAAAATAGTTGAGGGTCTGTCCGTTTATACTCTAGGTGGACTAATTCGATTTTTTCATCATTTAACGGACATTCGTGATGGGCTCAGACCTTGGTTGAATAAAATTATTCCTCTAGTGATCGATAAATCTCTACGCTTCATATATTACAAACCTGTCCATATTACCCCCACTACATGTTAGGGATTGTTAACCGGTTTCACCGGTAATACCAGGTCATTTATCATTACCGAATTACCGGTAACTTTACAATCTATAACCGGTAAATTCGGTAATTTTAATTTTTACACCATAAATAATATTCGATTTCATGCCACTTTGAAATACTACTCGAGAATCAAAATAAGATCGAAGAAACCAACTGGCAGTGTTGCGCCGAATCTACGACCTCAATTCAAAAATCGCTCATCGATATGAGAACGGGACACAGGATAAGCTTCAGCGATGGAGCACTGATAGGGATAAAGAATTCGGCAGCTATCCTGGAGCCAGTTCTGGTCGCTGTTGAACTGCTACGCCGGAAGAAATGCACCCTTTATGAAGCTGACGTCGGATTGTAATTTATGCTAGAACAGCTATCGGAGCAACCATCAGAAAATTCGAAGCCCTGATTGAAAGGATTGCAGAAAAACGTTTCCTGTATGCAGATTTGTTCGCGTATATGAATAATCATTCTGCTCGTGGTTGTGACACAATTAATGATGACTTCGGCGTCTTTTATCATACGTCACGGACTGCGTTGACCAAGCAAGCATTTGAAATCGTTCGTGACTTGGTGAAATTTGACGATTATGGTCATCTGCTGTTGCTAGAAGATTCCCTAGTAATTTGTACACTATTCTGCCGATGCACGTGCAGTACCAATGTTGGACCGTCCAGAGCTAAGTAGACAGGGAAAGACGTTCACGAATAGCTGCCCGTAAAAACCCCGTCCCGTTGTACCGCCCGGCGAGCTCCCCGTTACCCAACACCTAAAATCCACGTACGAATCGTGATAAGGTGCGGCACTAAGCGCTAAACTCCGTTACAAGCACTAATTACCGTAATTTGCTCTGAGGGAACATGTGAGCTGAGGGGGGATGTGATATTGCACCGGTCTTTTTCTACGCGGGTACCGCGTTAATTGTAAAATCCGCGTAAAAAAACTCGTAAAAAAAACCGCGCAAAAAAAACCACGTAAAAAACCTGGGTGTATTTGCGTCCCTAAGTATTATTTTAACCAACAAACTAAGTAGCAAAACCTTGCAAAATGTTTTCTTGTAAACTAATCGTTATCAATAAAAGCCGTTTCTTCAATAAAATGTTTTTTTTTTCAAAGTGTTTTTATCGTTAATTTACCGGTAATGAAAGTTTCATTACCGAATAACCGGTTATTGAAATTTTGGAACGGTAATGCAATCTCTACTACATGTCCATTATACCCACATCGAAAAAAATGTTGTACTTTTCGGTCTATTTTAATTTTAACCGAAAAAGTAGAAAGTAGAAAACATTGTGAAAATTTTTTGCAAAATATTGGGCCAATTAGGTAGAAAAACAGTATATTGAACTGCGAGAACTGCATCAAAGTTTTGCGAAACATGAGTTTCTAAAGATATTATTGATGTTATTATTAACATGTCCGTTTAATCCCCACCTCCTCTACTACTTCCTTCTTTATTGTCTATCCATTCTAAAGCGATTCGCGAAAAGGTATGGGCCAAAATGTATACAAGTTGTAGGAGGGAAATTAAAAAAATTATCGAAAATGGAAATAGAACTTTTTCTCATTCGAAAAAATAAATGAAGGAACAGAGTGCGATATCGAAATTTTTAGGCGATTTTTTAAATACTTCAAAATCGTGAAATATCAACGCATAAAGATGGATTAAAATCGTGAAATATCAACGCATAAAGATGGGATATAAATCTCTTTAAAGCATAATTTACATGAATTTACACGGAATATTTTACAAATTTGTATTTCGATGTATGTAGATGTAGTGGATAAAAATATCGGGAAGAAATGAGATTCGATTTCTTTCTGTTTTTTTAAAGATAGCAGGTCCAATTTTTTCAATACCTTTCAGTAACTCAAATAAAGAGCATAAAATTTTCTTTCTCCAAGAAAATTGCTCTTTGGGCTCCCTAGAAACAGTAGCCGTGTTTGGTTTTGCTAGTTCGAATTTAGTCAAAGCAAAGATGGCGTCGAAACAGCACGTGCTCCGCGAACGCATTGTACGGTTCTACGAAACGCATTTCCAGCAAGGAAAAAAGTTCACGGTGGCACTTTTTTCAGGAAGAAAATGTACCTGTCAGTACGGTATATCGTATCCTGAGTTCCCTGAACGTAGAGCGGAAGGTCGGAAGTGGTCGTCCGGTGACGATAATGACGAAGCAGAGGAAGACATCGTTAAAGAAGCTGTTTGACAACAAGGACGCAACCAGCCTGCGTGACGCCTGTCGGAAATATGGCTGCTCCCACGTAGTGATCCATCGGACCCTCAAGATGGAAGGAATCGTCCGCAGGAAGAAGACGAGGTCGCCGGAGTACAGGGAGGAGCAGATTGAGACGGTTAAATCACAGTGTCGGTGGATGACCAAAAAATACCGCGGGACGTCTTTCGTTCTGGACGACGAAAGCTATTTTCCGCTGTCCAAAACGCATATTCCAGGAAATGATAATTACTACTCCAGCGACATGTCATCCACACCGCCTGAAGTGAAATACAAGTTCAAGCACAAGTTTGAAAAAAAGGTTATGTTGTACATCGCCTGTAGCGTTGCCTGAACGGTCTTGGCTTTCTTTCATTCAACTAAAACTCGACCAATCGTTTTAGCGTGCAACTCTCGACTCTTTTATTTTTCCGAAATTAATTCTACAAACTAATTCTTCTACCTTCGAATTTCTGGGGAGGCGCTTGGAGTTACCCCGCTATATCAGCCGATAAATAATTATGCGCCGAGTAATCAAAAAATGTCCCGTGTGTGTTGAACTGCCACGAACCGAATGGAAACTTGAGATTTGTTTCACTCGCACAAAAATAACAAAATTGATGTACGTAAAAAAATGTAGACTCGGTAACAACATAATGTAATTAGAGAAGTGTTCGATTTTCGACAAAGGGTGATGCACTTTTGGATCTTGACGACAAAGCGCCAGTGTGCTTCAATGAAATATGAAAAATGGAGCGAAGCATTCTCCAAGCGTCTCTATAATGATGTCTGAAGCGATTAGGGCCGCTTCACGCCATTTCCGACCGGGGCATTTCAAAGCTTTGGTTTAAGCCGAGCGGTCTGGCAAACAACCAACAAATCTATCGAGAAGAGTGCCTCGATAAAATCCTGCTGCCGTTCCTGAACGAGCATCACGCGGATGGGAAGTACGTCTTCTGGCCGGACAAGGCGTCTTCCCATTACGCCAAGAAGACGCTGGCGTATCTTGTGGAGAAAAAGATACCGTTCGTGCCGAAAGATCGTAAACCAACAAACTTGCCCCAGTGCCGCCCAATAGAGGATTTCTTTGGCTCACTCAGTGCCCTAGTGTATAAAAACAATTGGAGCGCCAAGGACACGAAGCAACTGACTACAAGAATCCGGAATTGTATCCGGAAAATGGACGTAAGTGCCGTACAACGTTCTTGGGAGAGCATCGCGACAAAGTTGCGTCGAACAGCAGACCACGGCCCTTACTCAAACATTCACTGACATTTTTTTGAAGAAAATACATTATGTTATTAATAAAAAATACTGAAATCGATGAAAAAAACCAAAAAAAATTTTATATGTGATTGAAAATATTCTCATTTTTTATTTAACACCCGTTAATGAACATGATTTCGAAGGTTGTTACTTGATAAACAAACTATTTATTTCAACTGAAATAATTCATTATTCATTAAATCCAGTAAGACGTTGAACAGAAACTTGCACGCAACAAAAACTTTTATCCGCTGAACTTTCATCCGCTAACTTCACACATAGAGGCGAATGCACTGCAAAGTTTAAAGTCTCTTAAAAGCTTGCAAGCAAAGCAAGCAACTTCACACAAGTCAAAACGTGCGGTCCCAGGCGTATGTCTTACATATTTCTTCCCGGCCCTTAAAATGTTAAGGGCAAGAACATCGACTGTATGGACAGCTTAAACAATACCTTGCACAGTTCTCGACGAAAAAGTGTGTCTGTCTATGAATATAGCGGTAATCGTGAGCATTCGATAATAGAACTGCTGCTTTCACCAAACAATGCGGGTCCTTTCAGTCTGGCTGCAGAAAAGAAGTGGAATTGGGAGAGAAGAATACAATGCATAGGCGTGTAAGCGTGATCATCCTTATCTCACATCGAATTAATAACTAAATGGATTTCCGGGCGGGCACCCGCTTATATACAGCTCTGTGTGATTTCAATAGCCGGTTTTCAAAGTTATTTTTAAGCTTTCGAAACAGTTTTTCGGGTCATTGAGCAGCAAGCATATAACTCTTGGTCATGTTATCTTTTGGTTCAAATTATTATCACACCTTTTCGTTGATCCGTAGCAGAATTATTAACGCTTGAAAAAGGAAGGGATTCCCCCTCGGAATTAACTAACACAAATAATGTTTCCTCTTCCTTGGAAACGACGATCAATTGCGACGTTCTGGCATTCTACTTTTACGTTATCACCGTCTGTTGCCATCGGGCGGAGCTTAAATTTCAATAATTCCTCTCTCCAAAGTGTTCGTTCACATGTGGCAAACACATAATTTAATGCGCAGAATGATTACACTGATCTGCGGGATACTCATTAAGATAATGCTTGAAATTTTCCAGTTGTTCAATGCTTAGTTTCATAGGATGTATAATTTTCTTCATTGTAATAGGTACGTAGGGATTTTTTTTTAATCCATTATAAAATAAAGTAAAGATTTTATTTCGATTATTGGACCCCCAAGGTTGCTGCAATGTTAAATCCCAAAATCATTCTCATTCTAACGAGCATCAAAGAAATATTGGAAGCGTTTTCAGGGTTTTATGATGGTGATGACAGTTCCCTCGCATTTTAATATTCTTACTAAGCCTCACTCCTCGGCAACTGTTGAGTGATTTTTTTTTTCTGAATATAACAACAACAAAGCAACGATATCGATACCTAAATCGACGAAACAACGATACGATGATCTCAATCTTGAGTTCTTAACATTTTATCAAACAGCATAGGGCAGCTCGAAATTTTTAATTACTGATGCAGTCAAAGTTTAGCAGGAATTTGTGTAACAATCATCTTTCAAATGAGTAATTTACACGTTTACACGTAATTTACGCAACAAATATTTTGAATGAAACAGATTGTGATACAGATATTCAAAAGAAATAGTACAGATGCAAAACATTTCAGTATCACTGTGACTAAAATCAAATTGTTTGCAGAATATTGACTGCCCTCAAAGATTCAATGATATATCCTCGTTTGATTTTTTGAGTAAATTTTGCCATAGATCAGCAGATTTAATTGTTTGTTCCAGGCTGAAAAAGCTGGAATAACGATGCTACATAAAGGAAAAATAAGCTGTAGGTTTTTATCTCATCATTCTCACAAATATCTGCAAGGAATCTTATGTTGTATCAATGTTCAATGCTACTGAATTGAAAGATCATTTGGAAAGTGGCAAGAATATTTATGTTGGGTGGACCACGAAAGAAACTATCAAAACAATAAACGGTGAAGGCAGATAATTTTGAAAAATATTTTGAGCAGTTTTTTCGTGGAGCGAATGTGGTATTTGTTTTCAAAGAAAATGTAGTGTTTGTAGTAAGTAAATGTAAATGTGAAGTTAGTGAGCAAATGTAATATTTTGTAGAAAATGAATGCATATTTTGAGGGAGGACTACGTCTTACATTAAGGGTGCCATATCAGAAAACAGGTCACGTTTTCATGAAATAAAGTAAACGTAAGTAACTATTTTTGCTGCCGTCGGATTTTAACGATTTGCATACCAATCGAATCGGCAATTTTGAGGATTTGAAGATTTGTTTGATATGCTATACATTACAATCCCATAGTATGTATATGGTCTAAATTGATGAAAATTGGAAGCAATCCCATTTCCCCATACATTTGTTCTATCCATTTGAGTGCTTTCCCGAAAAGAGCTGTTAATAACGGGCAACTTATACAGCCGTTATAATAGAAACAATGAAGGAGGATAGCGAAAACAGAATATTTACGAAGTAAACTCCACCCTTTCATAGTAAGTAAGCTGTCGCTAGCGTCTAAGTACTGAATCTCCCCTGAGGAAAATTCTCAGAATCTTTCTGGCCAAATGGAATGAAGAAAGAAAAAAGAAAGAGATGTCTGCTCCCATACATACAAACCCTTTTTAAGCTATTAAAACAGTTCATTTTTTGCGAATTTAGCCCTCCAAATGGCATTATTTATGCCAAAGATGAAATGTTTTCAGCCAACGCTAGTTTGGGTGTAGCTTTGTTGACGGTTTAGACCGAGAATGGAGAAACGATTTTTCATAAACGGCCATTCTCGCGATGTTTCATTTTTATCGCTGCAACTGTGTGCATCTGTTAGACGCGTGTTTGATGCTTGTTAAATGGCGATATACGGAAGATGCCTCTTGTTAAATACTCAGTGCAATGCGTGCATTGATATAAAAAACAAATTGCGACATTTGACCAACTAGTGACTAACCATGCATGCCATTAAACCTTTTCAGGGACCCCGGAACATTTTACTATGGAGTTATTTATGAAATTTCGACGTATTCGCCAATAATATCCGAAATTATAAACCAACAAATTCAAAAAAAAAAAATTGGCGTAGTCCTACGTCCTGAGCGGTCGTGTCTCGGATACAACCCCTCGATTTTTTTTTATTATACACCCATACCTCGCTTTACGGCTTAAATACGTTTCACGAAACTTGGCCGCAAATCGAAAAGTATATGGCTTTCAATTTTTTCGGAATCAATTTTTCTAATACAAATTCAATTGGATCGGTTCTAAATACGGAAAATATGTAACATGATTTATCATTCAAAATACATATTATCTTTTCATTTTATTTGTACATAAAATAATAACAGACTCCAAAAACCAACAATAATCTATAAACAAAAATGAAACAACTTCATGTTCCATGAATTTTGTATTAACACTTTGACGTCCGCACGGTTCGTAAAAAAATATGCGCTTGGCGCCGGCAGCGCTAACTCGGATTACTTGATGATTTATCATTCGGCTTGTCGCCGCCCGCTCTTGACATTTTCGGGAAATTAGAAATTGAAATAGAAATAGATCTAGATCTAGAAATAGATTTCTAATCTTATCGTTAGTTTTCATAAGATCTCAACCCTATTCCCCTAATTTCACGAAATTTCGAAGATATACATACGTAAATATTACAAACATGTCCGTATTTCCCCCACTATATGTCAATGCGGATTATCATCGAATAAATGTTCTACTTTTCGGTCTGTTTTAATTTTATTAAAAACATTGAAAAACCTTCGATCGATTATTTCGAAAAATAGTACATTGAAATGCAAGAAACTGCATTTAAGTTTGGTAAAACACGAGTTTCGAAAGATATAATGAAAGTTCTTCTTAATATGTCCGTTTTTCCCCACCTTCCCTACTTATAAAAACATTAAAATTGATAGTCTGTGTATGTTATTGTTACTTAAACCAAACCTCAACAGAATGCAAATGATACTCAAGTGCTATCGCCGGCCACTGAGATACTGCGCACGTAACCACTGTGGTGTCGCCGGCAGTCAGGCGCTAGTTTGCGTGCGTAACCACTGTGGTGTCGCCGGACGCCAAAGTGTTAATATCGACATTGAAAATAAACTTTTGCCGTTATAGCGAAACATTTTAGACCGTAAATCGAAGGCATGCCTTAATTGAAGAGGGCCGTTATGGTGAAACGCCGTATGAAGAGCGGCCGTATAGCGAGGTATGGGTGTAATAAAAAAGATTTTTCTCTGCAACGAATATTTTCGATGGTATAGATTTTTGGTACAGATTTTTGTACATATTTTTGGAATAAAAAGTACAGACGGAAAATATTTTTCCCCTTTCGGTACAGATGAAAATGTGGCAAGAATGGATGTGAGCGCTTTTCGTTTATTCCGTTCCACCCCCACTTTACGATTGAAGTGCGCTGCCAACTCACAGCAGACGCTCTTCTTCCCACTCAGATAAAGGGTCTCCCAGATCAAATTGTATCACGGAAAAATGCTGTAGAATATTACGCATTGGGTATTTTCTCTTGAAAAATTTTATACAAGTTGTTTAGAGAGTATTGTTTACACTGTATTTTGATCAATGTCAGTTTTTCGAAAATTGAAAAAAATGCGTCACTCGAATTGATTTTGCGCAAGCAGTTGGAAAATCCTCAACACTCTCATCGGGACTTCGGAAAACAGCTCGGAATCGTGTAGTAAACGGTGAGTAGTGTGATTGAACATTATTACGAAACTCTGAGCATCGAACGTAAGGAGAAATGCGATCTATTAGTGATCAGGATCACGAGCGTGTCATGGCGGTTAAGCGGAATCCCAATGCTTCGGTCAAGTATGTGGCCAAAAATTTGAATCTATTCAAGTCTTTCGTTCAGAGAACCGGGAGGGACTGCATACGTACAAAGTGCAGAAGGCACCTATTCGTGACGAATGGCAAAATACGGTGAGAAAGTCACGGGCCCGGAAACTGTACACCCAGATGCTGACCTTATTGTCTCATCATGGATGATGAGACTTACATCAAGGCGGACTTCCTGCAGCTTCCGGGACTGTTGTTCTTCATCGCCCAGCACAAGTTTGATGTTTCGGAGGAAGTATGGAAGCAGAAACTTCAAAGTTTGCCAAGAAATACATGGTTTGGCAAGCGATCTGCTCATGTGGCAAACGAAGTGCGCCGCTCGTGACAACCGGGGCTGTAAATGGGCAGATCTACCTTAAAAAGTGTCTAGAAGTGTCTGCTTCTTCTGTTGAAGCAAAACGAGGGCCTAACGGTCTTCTGGCCGGGTCTAGCTTCGTGCCACTATTCGAAGGATGTCCTGGAGTGGTACGAAGTCAACGGGATCGCTTTCGTACGAAAGGATATGAGTCCCCGACGCACCGGAAATAAGGCCCATCGAAAAATACTCGACTATTATGAAGCAGGGACTACGGAAGCACCCCAAGGAGATAACATCTTTGGTAGGCATGGAGAAAAAGTGGGTTTCCGTACAGAAGAAGCTTCAACCAGAGGTTGTACAGAACTTCATGAGTGGAGTAAGGTGCGAACATACGGTTATGGTATTGGCAAAAGCTTACTAATGGGTTATATTTTATTGTCTGAAAGTTTGAAAAGGATCGGTCTGCTAGGTAATTTGGTATTTAGTATGGGACAATCTTTATCGACCACAAACTATAAGCACTGTTGCTCCTATATTCCGTTTAAAGTGAGATCGAACCCTAGTACATGCAACAGTGAGAGTTTTTTTTTTATCTCATTTATTTATTTATTAGGCTCATTAGCATTTTAGCTGTAGCAGAGCCGGGTTTTAATCGTGTACATGTACATATGTTTATGTTTCTATGAATTGTAAATTACATGGTAGTTAGTAGTAGCCATTTAGGCGTTAAGTTTTCTGTTCCATTACATTATGGTAAATTACACAGTAGTAGCCATTTAGGCGTAAGGGTATTCTTTCTGTTCATCCATTGTTCAGCAGACCGGACAGCGGAGATAGTTGATATTGATCATTGTTGAGTTATTTATAGAACAGCAATCCGATGTGTCTTGCAGAGCAGAGCAGTAGTATGGATGAATCGATCTTATTTCGACCGTGGATCGATTTCCATCGCTGATGATGGTTTCGTGGACGTAGTTATTCTATAACAACACAAAGATGGTCACAATTGAGGGCCCTGAGTTTGAACTCACGATCGATCGCTTGGTAAGCGAACGCGTAACCAAGTGGCTACGAAGACCCCCAACAGCGAGAGTTCAAAGCATAGTTTCATTGAAAAGAATGCAGTTCACGTCTATTAGAGTGCAAATGGAAAAGCTTATCTCGGATTTTCGAACGAGGTTTCCTGCGGGACTTCACTTCAAATTTTCGACTTCGCTCTCTGTTCCTCTATTTTTTTTGTCGAGTGTATTTGTCCCGTTTAGTAACTGCAAAGACACGTGATTCCTCCAGGGGAATTGAAATACAATTGTGCACTGAATGATTACAATAATTGATTGAGAAAATAGACCGCAAACGTCGTCTTGGAAACGATTTTGAACAAATTATTTTACGTTTATTTCGTTTGATGGTGGCGACCATTATTGCTGCACTTAAGCTTTGATGGCCATTTGACTACAATAAAATTGATTTACAAATACAAAAAAATATGTTTAATCACGTTTGTCTCGTATTCCGAACACTTTTATTTCTAATTACGAACAGCAAAAATATAATTTAAAACAAAAATCATAACTTTTGAACTACTGGACCGATTCATATGATCGATATATCAAATTGAAGTCAATTAATGACGTTTCAATGAAGTCTATAACCCAAAGAACATGTGTGTTTTCATTATTCAATTATTTATAACATAAAAGTTTAGTGAATTTACATTTAAAAATAAATTGTTCGGAATTTGAATCATGCGTAGAAACTTGATTTATATTTCGAACACTACTTCAATATTAATTTTAATGAAGATTCCTGCATAAAATATCATTTTTGTTCAACCAGTCATTGTTGGTTCTTACATTCTCTAGCACTTAACACGAAAACAGCAAACAAAATAGTTGAAACAACTACAAAAATTGAAAAATGATCCAACATTTTTTACGGAATTTGCTAACGCAAACATTTTATCATTGGTTTTGACTGTCACTTTTTTTGCAAATGTCTGATATTATCAATTATAGGCTGTATCGATATGATGTCAAAATTATTCAATTATTTATAACATAAAAGTTTAGTAAATTTACATTTAAAAATAAAGTGTTCGGAATTTGAAACTGTTCGTAGTATGAGACAAAACGGTATATCGAGCTGTGTGTGATATCAGCATTAGAAATAAAAACTGTCCATTCGCTTGGCTTGCTGGGCTGAAACTGTGATTTCATTGAATGATTGATTGTGTTGATTTAAAGAGGCTTCTAACTCTGAGATCTCATTCGCCTCTAACCCTGAGAAGGGCCCTTGTGGACAAACCTCATCCAAACTCCTTCTCTATCTGCCTGGAGGAGGACACTTCATTGTCGTTCAACCCTCATCAGCAAACCGTGTCCGCTTCCACAAAAATCAAACGACGTTCTTGAAATGTGACTTCAAATAACAGATGGCTTATTTATACCAAATAGGGTAAATGATCTTGGTTTGTCCAATTTGGGGTGTTTTTACGCAACTAGTAAATGCAAATCGATTTTTCTTCATGAAAATCACACATAATTGATACGAGTTTGGGTTTGTTGAAAAACCCCAAGTCTCTAGTTGCTAATACTACCATAAGGTGTTGAAATTATTCAAATTTTTATATTTTTTAACGATTTTCCTTAAAGAAGAATTATGATCATGGTTTGACCACCTCTGATCATGGTTTGCCCAAAAAAATGATCATGGTTTGTCCGGTTTTAGAAATCTCCATTTTTTAATGAAAACATTCGAATTCACAATTAGATGTTGCATTTATCATTGCTTGAGTTTACTGTCATCATATTGATTCATTCATAATTTAGGCTTTCTTCAGAATATTGCCTTTTCTTGGGCATTTTAGAAGTGTTCACCTCAACACAATCAACACAGAAAAACCATACTTCTGCTATGCACGAAGCACACCATAAACAAACATAAACAAACTGCAGCGCACCAAGCGGTTGCCATAGAAATCATGTGGACAAAACAACATTATTGAATTGGACAACTCATGATCAGAATTGAGTTCATCAAAATGCGTTAATTTAATGGTTTAGCTATGTAAATCCGATACAAATGGTGAGCAAGCATAATGTTTACAATATTTATTAGTGTTGTAAGCCAGAAAAGGTCTGAATACGTGCCAAATAATCATCTGGTGATCGATTAAAACTTAGCTTGAATGAGGGGCGCATTGACACAAATAGAAGGTGTATTTTATAATCCTTTAAAACATGTGATTTCGTAAAAATATACTATCTTTATTTCTTTATTTCTTTATTTTATTTTATTTAATCCATCTGACATCAAATTGTCTCAATGGACCTAACCAAGTCAGTATCAAATACACGCATTGCGAGTGTCAGCTTATTCTGAAATAATCATTTAATCTAATCCGAAGCGCATTGCTAGCGAGATTAAAGTCGAAGATGTGAAAAATCCTATTGAATGTAGCAGACATAAACTCCATCGGATCATGCTGGCCATACAAACTATTCCGGAAATCGAGCCTAAGGAAATCACGATGACGTAGGGTGCGTTCTGGAGCATACATGTTTAGATTAGCTAGCAAGAAAGGGGAGTCAATCTCGTTCCTCAGCAGCTTCGCAACAAACATGGCTTGTGCTGCAGATCGCCTGTTTTCCAGAGTGTCAATTCGCAGCAGATTACAGCGTTCCTCGTAAGGAGGCAATTCCCTTGGATTCCGCCATGGAAGATTCCTCAAAGCACGACGTACGAACTTTCTTTGAACAGATTCAATGCGCGCTTTCCAAATGCTGGGGAAAGGGTACCATACAACAGAAGCAAATTCCAGGATAGAACGAACCAGCGCACAGTATAGAGATTTCAAGCTAAGCGGGTCCTTAAATCCATTGGTTACCTTCAGAACAAAACCGAGCTGCTTGTTTGCCCTGGAGATGATGTCGTTGTAGTGGTAGATGAAAGTGAACTCCTTGTCAAGCATTACACCCAAGTCACGCACTTGTTGAACCCGCTCGATGGCTTTGCCGGATAACATGTAGGAGAAATTGATGGGATTCCGCTTTCTGGTGAACGATATAACTTGGCATTTCTCGACGCTTAACGTCATACAATTTCGTACACACCACGACTCAAAAATGTTCAGCAAGCTTTGAAGATGATGACAATCATTTATGTCTTCGACAATAACGTAGACCTTAGAATCATCAGCATAGAAGAGTCTCGTTCCACGTGGCAGGATGAAGGACACGTCGTTTATAAATAATGCGAAAAGTAAGGGGCCCAAATTGCTCCCCTGAGGCACTCCAGATATGTTTGTGAACGACTCGGACTCATGTGACCCTATTCTTACACACAAAGCTCGATTCTTCAGGTAGGACTCGAACCACTCGACAAAACCAAGGGCTACGCCACATTTCGCTAGTTTTTCGAGAAGGATTTGATGATCAACCCGGTCAAAAGCTGCCTTCAAGTCCAAGTAGACGGCATCCACTTGGTTACCAGCATCCATGGCGCGAATACAACGCGATGAGAACTCAACTAGATTGGTATTCACGGATCTTTGTGGGTAGAAACCATGCTGATTCGTTGAGATGTACTGCTTGCAACTAGCAAAAAGCGATTCATTTATAATGATCTTAAACAGCTTCGAGCAGGCGCAAAGAGAAGTAATGCCGCGATAATTTTTAGCATCTCGTTTATCTCCTTTCTTGTGGATGGGGAATAGGTACGATTTTTTCCAGTTCGAGGGAAACACACGTTGCTGCAGTGATCGATTAAAAAGTTTCGTCAGCGGAGAGGCCATTTTTTCAACACTGCAGGTGAAATTCCATCCGGGCCTGGAGCATACGAGAATTTAAGCCTTTGAATTGCTTTGACTACATCCTGTTCAGATATTTCGAACATTTCAACGCTATATACATCCCGGGGAGCATCCTGGACAGATAATCTCACCTGTTCAGGTTGAGCTGTATAACTGTTGAAGGCGCGTTTGAACTGTCGTGCAAATAGTTCGCATTTTCCACTGATCGAGTAAGCAGAAAGTTCGTCAAGATCAGTGCTTGGAAATATCTGTATCACATCAATCTTTTCAGCAGAATTTCCGGCCACATTCGATCATTATACCATTGCATTCGGGATACCGAAAATGAACCAACGCCAAATGTCACAATCACAGCAAGCCACTCACAGTTGATTCATTCAGTTTTTTTTCATTCTGTTTTTCGTTCTGTTCTGCGCTCACGGAATGTGAGCAAAACAAAATATCCCTAGTTTTGTCATTCATTGACATTAACATACCAGTCCATTCACTATCAGCATCGTTCTCGGACACCGACGAAACGGAGAAATTCGTTGAGGAAGATAAGAAAGTACAGAATGCTCATAATAGTGACAATAAATTAAATTGTTCAAGCATGCAAGGTTTCCGTCTCAGTTAAATTGCTTTAATTTCACATAGTGAATATGCAGCTCCAAATCCACTTGTCAGATATGCTTCAAAAGAAGAATTCCGATGTAAAAAATACCGTCTTGACTCAAATTTCAAACATTTAATTCTTTTTAAATTCTGAACACACGAACATAAAATGGTGGTGTCCAAGACACGACCGCAATGGGAATATTTCGAGCTTCCTTTTGCAAACGGATCAAACTATGCTATAGGATTAGCGGATGAAATTGCCAACATCCAGCTTTGGCTGACACAGTTTGCATTCGCTGCTTGGATCGATTCTGCAGAATGCCCCCTCGCCGTCCAAGCCTAAGCAATCCTGTGAGTGTGCATGCAGATCTTGCTCTTTTGTTGGCATTTCCGCTTGCGCCACCGATTTGCGTTGCCCTTTCGGAGTAACTTCAAAAACAACTGAATAAGCAAGGCACTGACTCAATGAGACAACCACACACATATCGGGATACTGAAAATGAACAGTCACAACATTCCTGACAATTCAATGGCAATGAATAAATGTGAATGAATTCTCATGACTCGAGCTTTGAGGAAAGCTCAGAGAGCACAGAATGAATATGAATGAACACAGAACAGAAATTTGTTTGCCGTCGAATGAATGACAGTAGCATCGACAAGCAAAATAAACGCGTTACACTGATAAAAATATATTTTCAATGTTGCTTAACAAGCTCAATATTTCCAAGCTCTGGTCAAGATACATTGATGTCGGGAGACCGTTTTCATTTCGCTTTGAGTTGACGAACGACCAGAACCGTTTTGGATTCACACGTAGGCTCTCCTCAATACGAATCTTGTATCTGGCATACAAAAATCCATTGTATCTCCTGTACTCATTACTGGTCCGATTGAACTGCAGCTTCGAGTGTTGAGAACGTTGACTGCAGTAGGAACGTAGAGCAGCAGATCGACGACGTTTCAGCAAGCGTAAACGGTTGTTTGACCATGGCGGTTTACACGGAGGAGACTTCAAAGGAACGTG
The DNA here is from genome assembly GCF_029784135.1 of Toxorhynchites rutilus septentrionalis. NCBI lineage: Eukaryota > Metazoa > Arthropoda > Insecta > Diptera > Culicidae > Toxorhynchites > Toxorhynchites rutilus. Next base: position 130,058,039 of record NC_073745.1, read on the forward strand.
TGCTGTAATCGCCTGAAGTACAGCGTTGGAGAAGAATCCAACTGCTCTATCGGTATCTTGAATCGTGTCCAGAGTATTCCAGTCGACCACGAGTAATGCTGCACATAAATGCTCAAAATTGGCCCGTTTGAAATCGAAACCAGGATCGTTACGTTCTGTTTCGTATGTTACAGCCGTTGGATATGCAACGATTAGCTCGAGTGGAGGATGACGAGGATCAATCCTAGAGAGCGATTCAACGGATTCGCTAATCTGGTAACCAGGTAGCACGATGTCGTTTACGAGGACAAGATCAAGTGTCCTGTTCTCTGCATTCTTTAAGCTGTTAACTTGGGACAAGCCGTGGAAGCAGAAACCATCCAGAAATGAGCAGCTGGCAGCACACGGTCGAGAGCGATCCAGATCAACTGACGCGTAGCCATCCTCGTTAACAGCCCATTATCAAACTACTATAAATCATGTAAAAGGCAATTTCATTTATATGTTTCGAAACATTCGAAGGCCTTATTTGACACGGGAGCGCTGAATTAGGGCATTCAAAAAAGTGGGCAAACAATGATTATATTATCGACTGGACAAACCAAGATCATTAACCCTAGGTTGAAAACGGACAGAAACAAATGTATTAGTTACCCGTTATTGACGGTACGGGTTGGTGAACAAATAAATTTGCAGAACAAATGTATGGGAAAATGGGAATGAATGATTTGAACCGATTAAAAAATAGGGAATCGTAATGTATAGCATATCACACAAATCTTAGAGAATTTCCGATTCAATTGGCATGCAAAATAATTCGTTCGTGGTGAAAATAATTTTTAACGTTGACTTTATTTCACAAAAACGTGACCTGCTTTCTGAATTGGCACACTTCCTGAAAGACGTAGTCCTACGTCAAAAGCGCGAGAACTTAGTTGCGCATCTTTTAAATTTATCGAAGTCAATCAATTCATATAACTTCTATATCATTGTACTGAATGATATGAAAGTTTATAGATGCACCTTTCTGTCACAAAATGGTGCTGAATAGCTGATATGTGACCTCCAAAATAGTTTGGAAAGCAAAGTGTTAAATGATTTGGTACATGCATGTGATGTTTTTCAAAAACTGGATCTAATTAATTTGTGTGGGGAATTGCTTAACAGTAGAATGACAAAAGGCTGTGAACTGATTTTATGTAACCAAATTGAATGCTAATATCCTTCATACAAATCATTTCGACTTTCACATTACCTTACAGACAGAGACGCTACAAAAATAATTCCAATTTTGTAATAGGTTGTTCTAATTGTTTTTTTTTTTTTTGATAATATTTCGGTAATTTTTGATAATCTTCGAGTCAATGTAAGTTACAGGTGCGGGCAATTAAATGTGAATCATTGTGCCGTTATTGTAAATGATAACCCATACGTGTGCCTCGAGCACTTGTTCCTCTAACACCAAAGTATGCATGCGTTCCTTCTATCCCGCTCGATATTGTATTGCAAGAGATTTCTAACTGTGAAGCAATTATTTCCATTTTTATACTCTGTACCTGACACCAGAAAAAAAAGTGTAGCAATGCCTTTTGTAGTCACTTGCACCGTTCCACAACGACATGATATGCAACCATATGCTGCTCGCTAAAGCGTTCGTTGGATGAGGAATTAAATGGAAGTCTGATTTTAATGATTCAAATAAAGCGCATTTTAAATTTCTATAATTACTCTCGCAACCGGTGGCTTGCTCCGCACCGTGAGGGGTTGCCACTGATAGCATGCAAATGGTTGTGTAGCTCAGGTGAGCTACTGAAGTACAAGTAACGGCCGGACACCTCGTTTGAGCTGCGCTGAATCGTTAGACCGTTAATGCAAAATTTCCAACATGCAAACCGGGGCGGGTTGTTGCAAGCCACATCTCCCAACAGTAGTCTCTGCCTTTGGTTTAACACTTTTGGTGCCGCCCGAATCTGCTCTACTGCTTGTTCACGCGGTTGCACGGACCAGATCGAATCAATCAGTGCCGTTGCCGTGGAGTTTCGAGTTCCTAAGCCCGCCAGCCGGGTTCACGGGTGGCAGTGAAAGCTTCAGCTCTTAGGTTCACCTCACTCGCACTACACTACAGTCTGTCAAATCCGTTGGTCGTATCAGAGCAGGACAGAGTTGCGGGGAAAGGTTTCGCAAAAACGCAGAACGTATTAACGATTTTGTACCGTGCTGTTTTTCAGCCTGTTCACTTGAAGCTTTGGCTGGCTTGCAATCATGTGAGGTGGCAAAACATAGCGAGTGCATTTCGGGCAAACGCAACAAACCGTAAACGTATCATGTTGGTACATATCTTTGGCGTCCGTAGCACGAACATGACTGATACCGCTGTGCAATTAGTGTGCGCGTTTCACGCAACCATAGCTTGGGCCTCGGTACTGAGTCTCGGTACGCTTTTCCTGCGGATTATAACTCTGGAGTGATTGTTGTGCCGGTACAGCTACGAACGGAAAAGTTTAGCCAGATTTTTTAAGCCCAAAAACAAATAGACGGGTTTTCAACGATTGCTCTAGAAACGATAGTAATCCTATTCTGCAGTTGGTTCATTTTCACTTGATCAATCATTTGGCATAAGACGAATTGCATGCCAACTCATCTTACGAGTTGACAGCACCATCTCAGATTGCATTGAAACTTTGTGGGTGTAAAAGTGAGATCATTCAAGGGGTCAGTACACTATGAACATCATAAAAAGTAAGTGATTTTCGCGATTTTTTTCATCGAGAAAAGAAATTACTTTGCGTTTTTGCCTCAAAAATCGTGACAAAGCCATTCACCATTCAAAATTGTATTTTTCAAAACATCAGAAAAATCCTACGTACCATGACAGGAAATTTAGTGGAGAACCTGGGAAAAACTATTTCATCAAAATCGGATGGACTGTTCCGGAGGTGGAACTCCCACCAGTTTGCAAAACTTAGTTTCGAGAAAAACGCGTTTCAAATTTTGGATCCGCGCTCTTTACGCATAGACTTAGTTCCACTAATTGGCTTGTAACTTCGGCACGGAGCATCGAACAAATCCGGGATAAAAACTACAGAAGACATCCAACAGAACATTTTAAGCCAGAAATATGTTTTTGAATTTTATTTTCATGTTTCCATAGTGCACTACCCCCTTAAGCAATATTGCATTCTTGAAATCTCAAAACAGAAAAAAAATATGTATTGATTTTTTGAAAAAGTTTATTTTCTTATATTTTACAAAAAAATGTTAACTTAAAAACTATTAGAACTACAACATTCTGATTGAAAAATGAAATGTAGGAAATTGTTTAAATTTTAATTAAAAAATATAAAAAAATTCAGAAGATGGATACAGGGGAAGAATTGTTCAAACAACTTTTCCATGTTTCTTTCGGAAAATCACTAATATTGTTTGACACATACCATTTTTGTATATAATAGAAGAACCGGTAAGTTTCTTCGTTTTTTTTTCAAGAATTAATGTTTCATTCTACAAAAATTGTTACAAATTTAATATTCGAAGTATTGCCCATCGTTAGTCACAACTTTTTACCATATTTCTGGCAATTCACGGATTCCTTTGCGGAAATGATCGGGCGGTTTGTCGGCTAACCACGAATCGATCCAATTTTTGACTTCATCAAAATTGGAGAAGTGCTGGTCAACCAGGCCATGTTGCATCGATCGAAAAAGGTAGTTATCGGACGGAGCATAATCTGGAGAATACGGCGGGTGGGATAGGACCTCCCATTTCAGCTTTTCCAAGTATGTTTTGACCGGTTTCGCGACATGCGGCCGAGCATTGTCGTGCTGCAAAATAACATTATCGTGTCTTTGCTCGTATTGTGGCCGTTTTTCCTTCAGTGCACGGCTCAAATGCATCAATTGTCATAGGTAGAGGTCCCCCGTAATGGTTTAATTCGGTTTTAACCGCTCATAGTACACCACACCCAGCTGGTCGCACCAAACAAACAGCATAACCTTCTGGCCATCAATATTCCGTGCGGCTGTCGATGTTAATGAATGGTCAAGGTATCCATACGTTGCCCGACGTTTAGGATAGTCGTGATGGTGCTATTTTTCATCGCCAGTAACGATTCGATGCAAAAAACCCTTTCTTTTATGCTGTTGGAGCAGTTGTTCGCAAGTGAAAAACGGCGTTCGACGTCTCCTGGCTTCAATCTATATGGCACCCAATGTCCTATCTTTTGGATCATTCCCATTGCTTTTAAATGATCGGATATGGTTTGCTGAGCTATTCCAAGTGTATCTGCAAGTTCTTGTTGCATTTATGACGGATCTTGATCGAGTAAAGCCTCCAATTCTCCATCTTTTTTGGCGGTCCGAAACGTTCTTCGTCTTCCAAGTCAAAATTACAACTTTTAAACCGTGCAAACCACGTCTGATACGTTCACTCAGTTGGAACATGGTCGCCATAAAGTTCCACCAAAATGCAATGATTTTCCGGAGCTTTTTTCTTCATATTGAAGTAATGAAGTAGCACTCCCCGCGAAAACACTCTCGTTGGTACGAAGTTCGACATATGGTGGCAGAAAACTATGTTGTTTACGCTGTGGCAAAAAACTGTGTTGTTTACGCTTCAACTTTTTGACATATACTGAAAAAGACGCGCAATGACAGTAGCTTTCCAAGGAAAGCCTGGAAATTTGATTCACTGGAATAATAGTCAAGTTACGCCATCTGTTGTAAAACCGAAGAAACTTACCGGTACACCTAATAGATTCCTAATAGACTGAAGGGTCCAGAGCCGTGTCATCCAATGCGAAATGATTTAGATCGGCATCTTTGCGCACGATCTTTCGAACAAAGACGGACTGCTCAGTTTGTACGCAGATTTTCAATAGCTTAGAACCATCATCCTCGGTAACATGGCGAGCGTTCCTGGACAAATAAATCCAAAACTTTTTCGGTAGCTTTGGCGCAGTCTCAAGTCTGATTCTCTGCAGATTTGGGGCCAGAAAAAAGGTCACCATACAACCACACACCTTCTATTTGTCACTACTGAAAATTCCATACATAGCGTCATTACCGAGAACCAAAAGAAGGTCGGTTCAGGACCAACGGTCGGATTAGGACTGCCTTACCCAACCTTGATTAAATTGTAGAGCCAAACAACATGGGTTTTGACGATTAATTATGTCATTTGAGATTTAGTGAAGTATTTGAATCTCTTGTGACGTGTTCAGGGTAGGTTTGAATATGGATTAAAAAATTGTTGAGAATAAAATTGTTAATCTGGTAGTTTTGAGCGTAAATGTCCTTCAAAAATAAGTACCTCGCTGGCGGAACATTTATCTGGGGAACTATACTGCCGACTTACCTGAAAATTCACTACAATACCGGTAAACTTATAATATAAAGTAAAGTGGGGAAGAGGGACCGTACAAAAAACGCTTAAAAATCGTACTAAACATAACTAGTAGATTTTGTCACAAAATTTATAAAAAAAAACAAATAAAACCGCAAGGCTACGTGTTAGATAATTTTGTATGCGCTCTTTTGATGATGGAACCAAATATCGGCAAATCCTTCTGACAAAACATTTTTGAGGTTATAAGCTATCCGAAAATATAAAACAAACTAAATTTTTCGTTTTTCTAGGTCGGATTCCTCCCTAAAATCTCAAATCGCACTCGTGGTGTATCGATGTGAAATGATAACATAGCATGATGTTTGTAGGAATTCTTCTAACGATTCCATACAACTGTGGAGTGGTAATCTGTCATTCTACGCATAGTTATCCCATGTTACTTTCTGACGATTTTCACCTTTCTTCATAAAACGTTGTTTTTATGCATAATCTTACGGAAAAACACGAAAAAAAAATTTATTCCCAACTTTCAAAAAAACAACATCAAACAATTGTCGCATGTTGATATTCTTGGCATAGCAGTCCCACCATGATTTTTTAAACTCGTAATCGAGCTTGATTGATTCAGTGAGGGGATCTCATCACATTTTATTAAACAATAGTATAGTGCTTATAAAAAACCCGGTGTATTGCTAAATCTAAATGCTTAAAGCTTTTGGTAGACAAATATGCGAGAAAACTTTGATTGCGTTTTTCTCAGTTGCTGATTTTGGAACATGGGACAACTATGCGTAGAACGGCAGGGACTGTGTTAAATCGTGGGGCAAGGAGTTGATGGTCTTCGTAGCTACTTGGTTGCACCTTCGCTTACTAAGCGATCGATCGTGAGTTCAAACTCAGGGCTCTCAATTGACCATCTTGATGTTGTTATGCCGGGACGCTTCAAAAGTAGACCGATAGGGACAGCAAACGACGCCATACTTTTTCAAACTCTCTGTGACGTCGTTGTGGTGAGTTTTACGAAAAGATCTTGGCTCACATCCTTACAAGATCGAATTGACGCAAGAACTGAAGCCACTTGACCACCAGAAGCGTCGTATGTTCGTGAATTGGGCTGAGTAACAACTGTGGTTTCAATATGTGGTTTCAACAGGACGGCGCCACAAGCCACACAGCGAATTTAACCCTTTCGTTGCGAGTGTCGTCTATAGACGGCATCCGCGCGACGTCCTGTGCGTACGAGTGTCGTCTTTAGACGACAAGAAATTCATACTGCTCTTCGATCACACCAGCGCGCGATGTGCATACTTTTCGGCGCATTGCTCCGTACAGGGGTAGCACTTCGGCGGAGCACACTGCCGTAATGAAAGGGTTAACAATCGATTTATTGAAAACCAAGTTTGGTGAGCGTGTTATCTCACGAATTGGCCCAGTCAATTGGCTGCCTCGTCGTGCGATTTAACGCCGTTAGACTTTTTTCTGTGACGCTACGCCAAGTCTATGGTCTATGCCAACATGCCAGCGACGATTGATGAACTTCGTACCAATATCGAACGTGAAATTGCAGCAGTATCGGCCAATTTATGCTTGAAATTGGGTTCAGCGTCTGGACTTCTGCACGCGTGCTCGTGGTGGCCATGCAAAAGAAATCGAGTTTCATACATAATGGCATCAAATGTTCATTGATATCTAAACCCGTTTTTTTATTTAAGAAAAACTTTTGTAGCGATAAAAATTCTTGATTCGATCGGTTGTTCTCTATGGACACGAAGCATGGACGATGCTTGAAGAAGACTCACAAGCACAAGCTAATAGACTGGACCAACAACGCTTATCACGATGTAATAGTAGAACATATGGGATTTCGATTTTCCCATTTTCCTTCAGTGTTCTCCGAAAATATTCAATTGTTATGTTTGGTTCGAATTTGGTTGGTTGAAATATGTGTCATATTTTTATGAGACCCCCCTTCCCCTTCCAGAGAAGTGAGAGGTATCATGCCATCATAGGAACATTTACTGTTCTGTAAAATCCTCACATTCCAATTTTGGTTCCATTTGCTCTATTATTATTCCTTGAGTTATGCTCTTTCAGAGGAGGAAGGTATTTCAATTTATCATAGAAACATTTTTCATCCCTAAAACGCTTCACAAGCCAAATTTTGTTCCATTTGTTTTATTGGTTTTCGAGTTATGGCTCCACTTGTTTGATTATTTCTCGAGTAATGCAGAAATTTGTGTTTCATTTGTATGGCAGACCCCCTTTAGAGAGCGGGGAGGAGTGTCGAACCACCATAGAAGTACTATTGTCCCCTAAAACGTGTATATGTAAAATTTTGTTCCATTTGCTTGATATGTTCTCTAGTTATGCAGAAATTTGTGTTTCATTTGTCGTCGATGACGATAGTCGTACGGTCGCGAGCTACGACTATTTCTATCTGTAGCTGAACAAAGTTATTCTCGACAAACGAAGGAGAAGAAAAATTTGATGGGTCTGGGCCTAGGGGCACGGACGGGATTTTGACATAGGACTATGATTGTGTGTAGTAATTGCATTTGATTTGAGTTTTTTTCGTTGTTCGAAGTCTGTTTTTTTTTCTTTTGATAAAAAAAATATCATTTCGAACTTCTTTTTTGAATTAACTAATTGCATTTTTACATAGCCAAACAACATGCTCGATATAATGATATCCTGGACCACAATTACATAAATTGTTAGTAGCAAGACGTACACGATAAAACGTGAATTGAGCACGAATTGATTGCACAACAACCTAAACTTCAGTCTAATAAAACCTTTGTCAACGTTTAACCATTTGGGCCAAGCTCTCGTCAAATCTTTGGGGAGAATAGAGTGTTACCATCCAGTTTCATCTTCAAGATCATTCCTAGATAATGCCTCCATTGATTCTGCCAACTGATAAATGCCTATTATAGGCAAATTGAGAATAATTCAAAATACGTATCTAATCACATTGTGAGCTAACGCCGAATTGTAGGCAAAAAGATTGCTCGTTGCGTTGTGGGAGAAAACGAGTGGTTAGTAGAATCGAAATAACATACCCATTTCAAACGTCAAATTGTTAACTTATTTTTACTTTATTCACTGTTCATGTCTTAAGCAGAAAAATGCTGGATGAATTCCCTGTCTAATGGTATATAACACAACATATGTCACAATAACGATTTTGAGTAATATGCATTTGAAAACTCTTAATGAATCGTTACAAAGACATAGTCCTATGTCAAAAGGCTTTGTGCTACATTTGAGCGATGCAACTACAAACATTGTCATGTTGCATAGGATCCATGACTACTTGCATTGAGCTTCGTTTTCCGAGCCTGAGAAGCGGCAATGACAATGATGGGGTTTCTGGTGGAATGAACTTCTTTTTAACTGTTCGCGTAGCAGGGCGATAGCGCCCCTCTTGTTATATGTTAAAGTTGCGAGGAGCGCGATTGTGTTGGTTTTTTATTTAAAATATAAAACATGGGAGTAGTAGTAGTAGTAGTAGTTGTTGTTGTTGTTGTACTAGTAGTAGTAGTACTAGTAGTACAGAATACAAGCTAAAATAGAGCGATAGAGACTAGCTCCATCTTTTGATCACGAAAAACGATCACGATTTGAAACTTACAATCCCACTCAGGTATTCTCAACAATTTTGTTCGGCACTGTTCGCCACCGTGCGGGTCGAAAAGGTAGGTCGCGTTGCATTCTTGCACCCAGAAACATTCCTGCATCAGCGAACTGCCGTTGCACTTGCTATCTCGGCGGCATTAAAACTTACGGTAGCAGATTTCCATTTTACGGCTTTCGAGCGCGATAATGAATCCAAAACCACAGACTCTGTCTTCAGTCAGTTATTTTGCTACGGCAAAGTCATCTAGCGGCAGTGACATGTAAGTTTAATACGAAAATGGAAAATTCAAAGTTTGTCTCAACCACCTTCTATTTCGTTGCGTTCATAGAAAACCAGACCCGGACCTTAAAGTGCGAATAACGAAAAACGATCGATGAACGAAACTAACAAATGCATCGTAGCATGGGACAGTGCTTGACACACCGCTTAATCTAGCTTCACCCAGGCGAGGAATTTTGAAAATTTAATTGGATTTAGTAAACGATAATAATTGGTGCACTGCTGCAGTTGTGACGGACTCACGTTCTGACAGTCGGCCGCCGGTCGCCAGCAGAGGACACCGGTTGCGATGCGGATATTTTTGGGAGGATGCAGCTAACGTTGCAGATATGGTTTGAATTGTTTTTGATTAAAATATCTGTCGTTTCTGGCTAGTCAGACGGGATACAACTAGAGCTCTATCTATATACACAAATTGTAGGGAATCGAACTGTGTTCATTATTATTCAATTAGGAAAATAATTCCTTTTTCATCTTGTTTGGATTGTCGGTTCATCCAATTAAAATAGTTGCGATTCCTTTTTTTAAAAAGATACATTTTTGCCAACACTTACTACTCATCAAGCCACGTGCATATTTCCGCCACCTTCCGTCCGTATCAAGACAAGTCTAAGTTGCGCCACATTGAGGGCCTTGGGAGAAACTCAATCAATCGATTGTCAATTAACCACGGTACGCTACATTAGAGAACGTGATTTCCTCATGTTGCTGATTGTAGAACACATTTCATATACCAAATCCTTTGTTGTTAACGCTGGCCGCTAAATGACCGTACCGAAGCCGGGGCCAACATATTTGCGGGAGAGCGTTTTTTTTTTACCACGATTCCAATAGTTAGTGGTCGATATATTGTGCGCGCGGGTCGCTAATGTATCCACAACTCAATTTGTGCACATGGAGGTTGGATCGGACCGAATGGAGATCAAAGCGCACAACAACATGAATAGAATTCACAAAGCGATTAATATTCCGTATCATGCTCCCGTGGGGTCCTTTCGATTTGATGTGAGTAGATGTGGAGTAGAGCGACTAACCTGTTTCTCACAGCTGCTACAGTTAATCACGTACTGCAATGAAATGCAATCAGTCCTAATGCGACCAATCATAATAAAAAACTCTGGCTCTATTCAGTCTGTGTGTTATTCAAGTATCTGCGGAGCGAATCTCAAGTGATTGGTAATGAACGAGTTCCTTCGACTTTCGTTGGATTTAATTACATCAAGGTTATTGATATGAACTTTGTCATAACTGAAGGGAATTTGTCGTTTTATTTTTCTGACTATATCAGTATACAGGATGCTAAAACTTGCGTGTAAAAATAATCAAACAAAATTAGAACAAATCCAAAACAGTCTTTCATAAAAGTTTTACGTATGTTTACTTACTAGCTCAGTTCCACATTACGTTCAACAAAACAAATGACGGACTCTGATGCTTTCGTAGAAATCGAGACTTCTAAAACCGTTTATATCACTGTCAAACAGTTTTGGGCATGAACTAAGTAAGCATAAATAAATAATTATCGAGGGTTCCTCGATAATTGTTGAACACAATGTTGAACAATGGTGAACATTCTCAGAAATTCGTGAAAATTGGTAGTTTTGTTCTTTATACCCGTATTTTTTAATTTTTTTTCATTAGGATGACCCTTTTTTTAGGGTTGACCGAAAAATCAACTTTTTCCTCTTTTTTCCAAAAAAGACTTTTTTTCAAAAAATCTTAACTTTTGAACTACTAGACCGATTCAGATGGTCGACATATAAAATTAAAGCCAATCACCTGGCCTTTCTTGAATTTCTCTAATTCTGCTCTCGTTATTATTGATTGTATTCGTTTTTTATTGTTTTCGTGGTCTATGGACCAAAGGTGACATATATTTTTATATTTTTTCTGGAAAGCTGAAGATTTTTCACAAACCAGAGAGGCGTTTTTTTTCGTGTTTGAGAGATTTTTCAAAGTTAACCGATGGTTCGAAAAATAATTTTTTTCCTCTTTTTTCCAACACAAAAATTCATAACTTTTGATCTACTTGACCGATTCAGATGATCGATACATAAAATTAAAGCCAGTTAGATAGTCTTTTTTGAAAAATATTAGATTTCCGAAAATCAGAGATGTGTTATTTTACGTTTTTAAGTTATGAGTTTTCAAAGTTAACATGTTTTCAGTCTTCGTTCAATATTTCTATGCGACTAGAATTCAATTAGATGACAAATGTGTTTGCATTTTTTTCAATAAAAGGCTAGCTAATTGGCTTTAATTTGCTATATCGATCATCTGAATTGGTCCAGTAGTTCAACAGTAATAAATTTTTGAACAAAGTCATTTTTGAAAAAAAAATGGGAAAAATAATTTTTAAAAAAATTGTTAAATGGAAATGGCAACCCTACTGAAAAAATAAAAAATACGAATCTAATGTACTGGCGTACACGATATCTCAAGTTCAACTGAACCGATTCATGTCGTATTTTTTTTTTTTTTTCCAAAATATATATTTTTATAAAGGCTCATATGGCGTTAGCCTCACGGGGCCGGGAGTTCAATACAATTTTTCTTATTATCTATGTTAGTAATATGTAACCGATTACTCGCGGTTGGCTCGAGGTTAGTATTACAAGTGTTTTCGTAATTGGTATGTCGCAGTCTTCGATGCTCTGTACGTGTGCCCGACACGGGATACTTCCTATTGGGATGCAGCTGACCATTAATCAGCAACGCCCCCCTAGTCTGTACCTCATATCTAGCGTGGTGCGTCTTTCTCGACTCGAGGAATCCAGGATAGAATGGTCACTAGCCGGCGCAATCATCAGTTCGTGTAGAGTTGTCATGATCGGTACAACCTTTGGCTCTTGTTGAATGATCAGTGGACTGCACAACCTTTGGCCCGTGTGTCTGTAAAGAGTGTGTGTATGTATGTCGTATTTATATGTATACAATATGCAGGCATCTCTCTATCGCATGAACCTCTAAAAAATTGTACTTTTGAAATTTTACTATTTAAAAAAATGGAAAACTTAAGAAAAAACGTTTTCAATCGAATTTTATTTTTCAAACGACCGCCATTTCGTCAAAAAAGTTGTTTTGACTTGTCCGAGCGATAGCGGCATCTTTACTGATTCAGAATCTGTTCGATTTTTTTGTTTCAGATAAACAGTAGGGCTGGAATCGTGTACGCCATGGCACAACTTTTTTTTAACCCCCTCACTTCATCAGCTCTTAACTATTCTAGTTATGAATATTTTTTCTCCGTTCAATTTTTGTTTTATTGTTCAAAGATGATAAACAAATAATAATATAATGGATAGTTGAAATATTCTTTGTTTTATTTTTACGGAACTCGAAAAAACATCCGAAATTCGTGTATCTACACTAGAATGCCCCCTTAATTGAATGGATGGACATGTGCTCAATATCAGAACACATTTAAAAACTGTGTTTTCTTGTCCTGCTTATTTACCGTCAACGTTAAAACGTCATTGCTAGTAATTCCAACAAATTAAGATTATTTCCCAGTTCCCATAACATCGAAACAGGTTTTCCAATACCACTCCTCACCGGAACGATAAACTTCCAACAATAGTAGCAAATATGGACAAGCCTCATGTAATCTAATGAAACGAAAGCAAGACAATAAGTTGCACGAATCGAATTTGCATTTGAAGTGTCTGTATTTCAATACGATTATGAATGAAATATCGCCCAATGCACAAAATGGATCGGAGGTTTGTCGGTTGCACTATTAAGCCCATCACCACAACGAATGGAGTGACAAGTTCTCCGAGAGCTGCAGTTGAATTGAGCCATAACTATTTATTGTCACCCGTTTCATTTGTATTTTATTTCATGTCCGGATATTTCAGCGTTAATAGCATTTGAAATCGTTGTACTCAGCAGTAATGACAGCGGTGATAATGTGTATCGATGTAATTGAATTCGTCTGAATTATTATTGAAAAACCCATATCTATCCCAAATTGATTCGCAGTATCGCAGTGCAGTGACCTTGGCGAACTCCATTTTTACTTCGATTTAAGTACCATTGCATAGGGCTTCATAATACCACAACTATGCCAGGGGCAATCGCTAATGCTGCTGTATCTTTTATCGCAAATCTGCTCAGCCCAATCAATCGATATAGTCAAGGTAGCGTTCGGTTCAGCTAAAACCGCAAACCGTTCCGCCCTCACGGCCGGTGCTAATTATACCTTTTTATAGCCCAAGAAATCAAAACCAATACCTGCTGGCTGCCCTCGTTGTTCGCCCCTTTGTGTTCATGTGTCACCTGAGGCCGACCGGACAGTTGTTCGCCTGCCCCGCTTTTAGTTCCAGGCAAGGAATTTTAAACACACACACACAATCCGTCGGAATATTGTTTTGCATGGCCAAACCGGCCTCTCCACCGGCGCCCTATTCACGGTGCTTTCACGGCGTCGATCCGAGTGACCGAGCGAAAGATAGAGGAAAGACTACTCTATATATTTGACTTTAATTCCTTAATTTATTGGTTTGAAATGTCTTTCGCAAGATACCGAACAACCGGATTGCGCCAGCGAAGTGACCAGCCAGCTAGCAAATGAGAGGGACCAAGCGAAAAGTGCAAACGCTAGTTCACGGTCTCTGAATGAGACAATTCACCCGGGTCTTTTGGATTAATCTAGATATTTCATTACATGCCACATGCTCGGGGATTTGCTGGTGGAGTGTTTCGTTTGCTCTTTGCTGCTAAATGTTGGAGGTATTATTTAGCACTCTGAAACCTGCCATTTAACGGGGCGATTGGGAGCTATATTTTTCTGATGCAAATTGAATAGGGAACGTGTATTGAAAAAGTTAAGTCCTACAAAAAGTCGTCGAATGATGGATAGAATGCGACTACGTCATTATTTTGAGTGAATAAATCCATCAATAACCGACAGAATACCTATGAAACTTGGAATTCCTGGATCGATAGTTATTATTCTACGAGTCTCAACATGAAAACTTATCTCGAGATTAAATACAATCATTGCACATTTTCAGACTACACTTCACAGACCACTTTGTTTCGGTTGATTGAGTAATTTATACTCAGGTTATGCTACATAGAAGATTATATAATGAAAAGCTTGAAGCTTCTGTTCCAATCATGATCAATAAATTACCGTTTTAAGTTCCGTTCTTATGTTGTTAAGTTACCACATATGTAATTGGCAATCCATTTTACCACTTTTTGGCGACTGTACGACTCTTGAATTGCAAGATTGTAAAACTTTTTTATCATTTTTCCATCAGGTTCAGGTTCATGAATATATTCAAAAAAAAAAATACAAATACAAATACAAACAAAATGCATTTTTTCTGCTCTTTTCATGCTAGAGTTTTAGTGCCTATTTTTGGTTAAGCCATAATTGAATCAGCTATGCTTTCATTTTTCGGCAAAAGTATATTACTACTGGACAGAGTTTTAGTTTTTGATTATATATCCACAGGAGAGGGACCAGCTCTGCACACGGATGAATATAACTTTTTCCACTCAACTTTATAAAACTGACCCTTGAATTCTCCGCAAATATTCATCTTTGATCTGATATGTTTATGGCTGGGCCGGGTGCTACATATCCCAATTTGGACAATATAAGTGCTCGAAAGTCATTTCTTAAACAAGCTCAATCTTCTTTTTCGTGCAGCGATGGAAGAAAAATTTATATTATTATTATGATATTTGATAACATCGTTATTCGAGCCAACCATTTGTTCATAGTTTCCTGAGAAATGGTTTCTCTTGCTTGGATATCATTTTGAGAATTGAATATCAAATGGATCTTTCAGATCCCCCGGGTGTCAGCGTGAACTCTTGAGAGTGACAGCCCTGGAAATGAATAATGATTCGGCAATGGATCTCCAAATAACTAAAAGGTAAAAGAAAGGATGACAGAAAACTAACAAATGAATTGTATATCACTTATGATTTCATTCACGGATTTGTAGTTACTCATGACGGATTCCGCTGTTTTGCAACCAATAAGACAGAATCCATAGCAGATCCAATAGAGGATCTTATTTCAAGGCATTTCGTCTGCCCATATCAAACTACTGGGACACCACTGAGGTAACGTGTGTTTGCGGAATTTAAGTGCGCTACAAATATTCTTTTAACATCATTTCATAAAAATCGTGACCCCCTAAAATGTGTTATGATTCGACACCCTTACTGCAAGATGTAAACCTACGTCAAAAAATACTAAGTTGAGGATTAAATTTAACGTTGACGACGTTATAAGATTGACCCTTTTCGCTAACAACTCAATTCATACATTTGAGAGACCATTTTCGTGATGTGAGGCTCGAAAATGGTCCCTTAAATGCAGCAACAGTCACCACGGATTTTGTTGCCTCAATGATGGAATTCTATGGCTTTTTTTTCCTGAAAATAAGTATCTAAGAAATAGTTTTTATTAACCTCAACGTAATTTATCAATAAGACTTTTTTCAATTGGTAAAGCCCATAAATGGATTTGTTTGTTAACATGACAATTTTTCATTCTCCTGATCTCTTCAAATACAGATCATTACTTCAACGTCGTGGATATTCTGAGGTTTTGATGTTGATGTTCTTGGTTGATCGGCTCAATACTAATTATCTGCGGTGTGTAATATGGGCACCAGACAATAGCAGTTTACACTCTTTCCAACTTCTATAAAATAATGCTCCAATTTATATTCTAGTGTATAGGTATTGGTAACAACCATACATTACATGATTTGCAAATGTGTGTGTGTGCAAGCGCTGAGTGTAAACAAATGTTTTTGTATTGTTCAAGTGTCAAGTTTGTATAGGATCAGTTACATTTTCCGTTGTTTTAGTTGTTTTGATCAATTAATCTGGAAAATGCCGAAGGGAAAAGTGCTCACGGAGAGAGAAGAAAGACAAATCGATGCATTTCACCAAGAAAATGTTGGTATCAGATAAATTACTCGTCGCATTGGATGATCCCATAAAGTAGTGCTCAATTATTTGGCGAATCCTCAAGGATGCGGTGAAAAGGAGAGAGCATCATGTAAATCGAAGCTCTCTGACCGGGATAAGCGGAAAATATTTAGATCAGCTTCGAATAGCTCAAAATCGCTTATGCAAATAAAGCAATCTTTGAATTTATTTTTTCCCGGGTGACAATTCGTCAAATTTTGGTAAAAAGTCCTTACATAAAGAGGGCTTAAAAGGTTTAGGCTCCTAATCTTACACCATCTCACATCGGAAGAGGTCTGAGTTTTGCCAAATCTCTCATGACCCGACTGTGGGACATGGTATGTTTTCAAAAGAATACATTTTGCTATATACCGAAAAGTTTTTAATGTATAGGTTATCTTCAGTGGTGACAAAAGTTCAATTTGGGTGTTCCTGGCGGTTTCAGCGTGTACTGGCGTGATTTACGGGAGGAAGAACAGTATTTTTCTACATGGAATTTTGGCTCGTACATAGTTTGGGCGGGATTCTGTGCAACCGGAACGCTCATGATAGCTTTCAATTCAATCATTCAAGGATTACCTAAATGTTCGGGAATCCTATCTTCTACCGTTTTTGCGTGGATATCGTCACCAAAAAAATCGAGGGGTTTTATCCGAGACACGGCAGCTTAGGACGTAGGACTACGCAATCTTTTTTTTTAAAATTTGTTGGTTTATCATTTCAGATTTTATTTGCGAATACGTTGAAGTTTCACAAATCCGGTGACCCTGAAAAGTTTTGATGGCTTGCGTAGTTTTGCAGAGTAATTTCGAGGAGCAACGATTGTTTCTTGCCTTTGCGAGAACAATACACTAATTTGTCATATGTCGCAATATGTTTCTTTATATCAATGCACGCATTGCACTGAGTATTTAACGAGGGGCATCTTCCGTGCATCGCTATTCAACAAGCATCGAACTCGCGTCTAACAGATGCACACAATTGCAACGATAAAAATGAAACATCGCGAGAATAACCGTTTATGGAAAATCGCAGGTACATGTACAGGAAATGATTAAGTTCTAAGTTTCGCGCAACGAAAACAAGCAACACACACAAAGCCAAACACTGATGACTAGAAGCGACCTATAATCATTTGCACTCTTCTATTTGTTCGCCTGTTTTCCCATGGCTCGGATAGTTGTGTTAATTGCATTACCGGATGCATTTCAAGTGAAATATTCGCTAGCATTAACTGCTCGAGGGGAAACAAAAAAAAACAAAGGAGCTGAATCAGCGACCTTTGTTGTTTCGGGTACAGAGAGATTTTGAGAATTTTCCTCAGAGGAGATGCAATACTTATACGCTAGCGACAGCTTACTTACTATAAAAGGGTGGAGGTTACTTCTCAAATATTCTCATTTCGCTATCCCTTTTCATTGCTTCTATTCTAGCGGCTGCATAAGTTGCCCGTTATTGACAGCTGTGTTCGGGAAAGTACACGGATGGAAAGAACAAATATATGGATAAATGGGATTGCTTCCAATTTTCATTAATTTAGACCATATACAGACTGTGGGATTGTAATGTATAGCATTTCAAACAAATCTTAGAAAATTTCCAATTCGACTGGTATGCAAACCGTTAAAACCCGTTCGCAGCAGAAATAGTTATTAACGTTTTCTATATTTCATACAAACGTGACCAGTTTTCTGATTTGTAAGACATAGTCCTATGTCAAAAATTCACATTCCAGCAAAACAATTCATACCATCAAGGAAACTTAATTTTGTTGGACTGGCCGGTTTGCTCTCCAAACTTGAATCCTGTAGAAAATTTGATGGGGAACCTTGTACTCAGAATCTATACTGAGTGAAAGTGGTACACCACGATTGAAGAGCTCAAGGTCGCAATTTCGGAGACATGGGAAAATATCGAGAAATCCGTTCTGCAGAATTTGGTAAATAGTATGTCAACACTAATTTTTCTGATTATTAACCGAAATGGCAAGGTTACCAAATCTTGACATGTAAATCAGCCGATCGTTTTGAATTTTCCATTGATAATACTTATGAATTTTGAAATGGTCTTATAAAAACTGGACAGCTGAAATTATCATTTTCAAGCATAATTAAGAACAAACGACTCTTTGAAACGAAATTGACGTTAAATACACTTTATTCTAAGCATTTTAACTGTTTGTGTTGCAAAAAAATATAATCAGGGTTGCTTATAGAGGTTCTTCTTCTTCTTCAATGGCACTAACGTTCCTAGAGGAACTTCGCCGTCTCAACGTAGTATTACTTGCGTCATTTTTATTAGTACTTAGTTGAGATTTCTATGCCAAATAACACGCCTTGAATGCATTCTGAGTGGCAAGCTCTAGAATACGCGTGATCACAGTGCAAGTCGGAGGAAATTTCTTTGACGAAAAATTCCCCCGACCAGAACGGGAATCTTATAGAGGTTGGACAGAGTATATAATGGAATAAGTGAGCGAATAATCAATGTAACGAATAATATAGGTCGGTTTTCCCGATTTTACTTGTCGATCACATTCTTCCACAATGCGACATGCTTGCTTTCGTTGGCTTCGATTGATGGTTTCGCATGGTTTTTTTTCCATGACACTTTGGTATAAATTGTTATGCTCTGTGGTTGTGTCATTCTAGACAACGATCAGCCTACACCATGCGTTAAAACTTGGTTAATGGAAATATTGCAGTGGTTCGATTGTTCGCGTCGCTCGGTGAATAATTGACTGTGCTATGGAATATATTTGCTATTTCTCTCTGCTGATTTGAGAGTCAATTCCGCATATGTCACGTTGCAGCAAGTGAGGGGTATACATTGTTTTGCTCAGTGGTTTCATTTTAGTGGAAATTACGATCCGTCCTTCATTCAGCTAGTAACCAGTCGGTGCAAGGGCGTCTAAAATGGACTTTTCACAGGCTGATAGTTTAGGCCAAGTTTTTTAAATTGCCTTCTTTCAAGGCTAGAGGCAAACGAACTAAATACAATTCTCTTTCCCGCCCTCTCTCTTCAATTTTAGGTTCACTCTAGGAAGCGATCAACAAACACAATATGCTAAATCTGTTTAAGTTTGGAATTTATTATTTATTGATTTACATAATTTTGGTCCGGGAGGGAGCTTGTGTGAATCACGAAATGTTTTTGGGATATGTGTTGATTTTTCTCGACCGATCATTCAATTTTCGCGAATTCGAGCATTGTTTCCGGGCTAAAAGTTACATCAAAGTACAGCACGTTTTTAGACGGAGGTGCAGAAGATATTTCACTACTGTGCATATATGTTCTTCGGTTGAGAACAGAAGATGAAAATTTGTGTCGAACCTGTTGCTGTTGCTGTTGCACCACCTTCACCATACAACCGATTCGGTTAGTATTTTCCGTTGCCGTTTTGCGGAAGGTCCTTCATTTTATAATTTGTGGATTGTTTCGTTCTAAACTATGTTTTTGGTAAATAAAACAATGTGTTTGGAAGATAAAAGTTACAGAAAATCTACTGTAATATTCAAAAAGTTATTTGAAATGATAGCCCCGGATAGTACTTCGCTTTTCCACAACTTTGTTTAACATAATATTTTAATCGGGCAACTGGCTTTCTAGTTATGAATTTTGCTTCATCCATATGTTTTCCGATGACTTTCAAATATATTTGTGTACTTCTGTTCCGATTAATCTAGAGAATATAGTTAGAAAAATCAATCATGACTTGAGGAATATTTTGCAATGGACAAGGACAAACATACTTTCAGTGAACCCTTCGAAAACTAAATCAATGCTTATTTGCAAGCAAAAAACTATACCTACTCCACCTCCTATAATTTTTAATGGGCTGGTTGTTGAATATGTCGATAGACTTAATAACTTAGGAGTTTACCTGATATGACATAGGATACTTTCATTAATTCTCAATGTGGTAGAATCTATATCGCCTTGGAACGCTTGAATTTAGTAACTACACCCAAAGTTAATTTTTAGCCCATGTTATGGCATCCCGATTTATTACATTAAATGAGCTGAAAAATAACAAAAAAAATTCTACTCCCCAATACATGTATATCATTTGTATAATATATATGCTAGAGCCAATATGTGCGAGCAAAACAGGAGACAAAAAATATAGGAGGTTGTGTTCAAGACACGACCGCATTGTTGACGTAGAACTACGCTGTAGTTTAATTCAAGTCGCTTGTATATAACTGCGCATATTTTATAATGCTACGAAAATTTTGAAATAACCATTCTACCAGTTTGGTCGCCCTGATATGTTTTTTATTGTAGAATCATTTGACGATAATTGTTTGATGATTCATTTTTGTACTCACAGAACAATACATGCTCGAGACTGCATAATTTGCAACACCAAACAATCGTCAATCATAGCATAAAAAATTAGGCGATTGTTACATCGTTACAGGCCCAATGCACACGGGAGCAGATACAAATGGGCCTTCAGCGTAGCGAAGATGCACTATTTTTACGTACGGGTTATGAAGCACACACGTACGCACACAAATATCCATGTATCGATGGCTTGAAGCAACTAAATATACACACTTATCTCCGTTTTGCGCTTTCTCAACAGAAGCCCGTCATCTGTTAATATTGCCAGTCTAGATTAGCTTAGCTGTCATCCTTAGTGAAGAGAGTTTTCCTACCGTCATGCAAAACCATATCTCTGACAAAATTCCAGAACATTTATTTTCTTGGTGAGCTGACGATAGCCTAGCTTGATGATTTCCCACACAATTGTGTAGCTCAGAACCTTAATGCAATGGCGTCAGTATGATGCAATGATTGCAATTCCAGAGACATCAGCGAGTGAGTAATTTGGTCGCGTTCACAGCTCAATCCGAAACGAAGACATGTGATGTCGCAACACAAGGAAGAACAAACGATATTAATTGCTTTGAATAGAGATCGAGGCTGAAAGTTTCCCTCCTTCCTTGATTGAGACTTCAGTTTATTCGTCTCTAACATTCAAAAAGGTCCTTGGAAAACTTTACTTTATCCATCATATTACTGCTCTACCCCCATTGCCTTGAGATAGGCATTCGATCCCTCGCCATCCAGCTCATCCAGCAACCATGTTGTTCAGTAGATTTTCTCACGAAGAATGAAAGTTTGCTTCAGCGAGATCCACTGTTTATACTCGAGGCAAATATTCCCCTTCGCTCTTCTTCTTTTCCTTTGTTCACGGAGACTTTACATCTTACGATTTCCCCTTCGTTGCTCGTTATTGACAGCTCTGTTCGGGAAAGCACAAAAAAGGACAGAACATATGTATGAGGAAATGGGAATGGTTCCAATCTTCATCAATTTAAACCATATACAGACTATGGGATTATTATGTACAGTATATCAAACAAATCTTAGAGAATTTCCGATTCGTTTGGTATGTTAATCGCCAAAATCCGTTCGCGGCAAAAATAGTTATTAACGTTAACTTTATTTCATAAAAACGTGACCTGTTTTCTGATTTGGCACCCTTAATGTAAGACGTAGTTCTACGTCAAAAAAGCTTTGCATTTCAGCCGGCCTCGGTTCGATCCCCATTGACGTCGTATGGACCCCTTTTGGAACGATCCCAAATGAAATGAGGAAAGAAAACAGAAAGAGATGCATCTACGAAAATAAAATCTACACTATCTACACAAATGTTTCTGTGACCGCACTCAACAGACTAAGGGTAAAGTGACATTGGCTAGGAGTACGCACGAAAATTTTATTGTACGAAGAGAAACAAACAATTTTGTTCGATAGAAGCTGACGAATTCGAACGAAGCAAGGGGGAAGTAATGTAACCACACCAATACAACTCAATATGGTTGTTTACTTTCACTGTTGCATACAATTCGTACGACCACTTTTCTGCATCCAGTGTCACCGCCGCCTAAGAGTTGCATTGAGCTCACGGGTAAAGGGTGTGTCAAATTGCATCACGGAAAAAACGCTGTAGAAATTTAATTTTTAGGAATTATATATTCAGCTTTCGCTTATAATCAGATAAGAGTGTATATATCACACCAAAGTTGCCAAAAGTTGTTTAATAGTTTTGATTTTACTGTCTAAAATTTTCAAAAGGATCGGTCTTCTGGGCGAATTTCAGCATCAGCATTTTTTCCGTGATGCAATTTGATGTGACACACCCTTTACAATTTATCGAAATATTCTAATGTTCTCTCTTGCATAGCACGTTAATAGCTTGTAGTATCAACAAATTTTATGTGCACTGCATAATTTTTTTCAATGTAGTTAAAAGTTTCATGCCAAATTTGTTAAACTTCAATGTACCGTTTTGAATCAAATTTCGAACGCTTAAGGCATATGTGCAATTCCAAATGAAATCGTTCAAAAAATGCAGATTTTAAAAACATGTATTTTTGATTCGAATGAAAGTTTGTATTCCGTTTGGGTTGGAGGAAATATGAGTTTTCCACGACAATTGGGAATTTTTTGACTCAAGCGTAACTTTTGAAAAGGGCGTATCGATTTTAGTAGGAGAAATCTTTGATAATTTATATCTAAAAAACTATGAGTCGTACCGAAATAGTGTCTTAGAAAGACTTATAGAGTATTGATGTCTAAACATGAAAAAAATATACACTGAGAAAAAAATTAGTACTCTTTTTTTCATTTCCAAAAAAAAACTTTAATTTGCAATATCCAAACTACATATTTTTTAATTTTTTTTTTAATTTTTTCATATAAAATAGAAGTCATGTAGAAAATTTAATAAATAGGTCCAAGATGGTAAAACTATTTTTGACGAACTTTGTGGAATATCGAATTTTTATGAATTTCCGAGCCTTCGAATTTTCGTATATTAACAATCATTTTTAGCCACAAATTATGATTTCTGATGTGATTTAAAACAAAAAAGCTCATTATAAATCTCCGTCTAAATGTAGCCATTCTCGAGATATTTAAAAAAATATTTTTAATGTATTGTCTTTTTTTAGTAAATATTCCCTTTTAATATGTTTGTCGTGTTATACCGTCATGTTCATGAAATTTTATGAATTTGCTTATAATTTCCAACAACTTTTCCAAATACATCATTATGGTAAAAATATATGTTTAGGAGTTACGTTGAAAAACATTTGAAGACATGTGGGTTAACACAAACGTAGCGATATTAAAAAATCTTTTTTTATCTTAATACAAACTTTTAACATATTATTCGTGTTACAAAATCAAAACACGAACAGTAGAATTGAAATCCTAGATTATGTAGACCGTTTCCGAAAAACGGTAAGAAATGTTCATCTGAAAAACGTTTCTTAACCATGTCAATGATTGAGAAACTTAAGTCAATGGGATGCAATATCCTTTCAGATACATCTTCAAAAATTTGCGGATCATGCCGTTTATCTGTATATTCTTCCAAACCAAAGCAGTGTAATACTGAGGAGCAGATCAGTACAGCAGTAGGAAATACTTTAGAAGAAGTACCTTCAATAGTTTCAGTCGTGTCAGCATCTTCGCAAGATTCCTAAAACAGCGATATTACAGAGTATTCCCGAGCGTACAACATTGAATGAATGGCATTTTTTTTGCAACATCACACGGCAAAGGACCTTGTAATGCAATTGGTGGTACATTAAAACGAATGGCAACAAGAGCTAGTTTGGCTAGGCAGCATGAACATCCGATTACTAGTGCAAAAATGTTATTTGACTGGGCTAGCAAGCGAAACGAAGACTATCTTACAAAATTGTCATATATGACACAAGAAGAATATTATCAGGGTGTGGAAGAGTTGAGTAGCATGTATAATATCACCAAACAAATTCCGGGTACCCAAAAGTATGAATGTATGAGAATCAAGTAGCAGCAAAGTTGTACTCTAACGACAATGCAGCAAGTTATCATAATGTGTATAGAAATATAAGAAAATAATGAAAAAAATAAATTATAAAAAACTCAAAATATCTGGAGAATGGCTGCATTTGGAAGAAGATTTATAATGAGCTTTTTTGTTTTAAATTACATCAGGAAACATAATTTGTGGCTAAAAATTATTATTAAATTACAAAAATTCAATTTTCTAAATTGAATTTCATTTTATATGAAAAAATTTAAAAAAAAATTAAAAAATATGTATTTTGGATATTGCAAATTAAAGTTTTTTTTTGTAAATGAAAAAAGAGTACTAATTTTTTTCTCAGTGTATATTTTTTTCGTGTTTATACATCAATGCTCTATAACTCTTTCCAAGACACTATTTCGGTACGACTCATAGTTTTTGAGATATAAATTATCAAAGATTTCTCCTACTAAAATCGATACGCCCTTTTCAAAAGTTACGCTTGAGTCAAAAAAATCCCAATTGATGTGAAAAACTCATATTTCCTTCAACCCTAACGGAATACAAACTTTCATTCGAATCAAAAATACTCATGTTTTGTCATTTGTCGATTTCATTTGGAATTGCTCATATGATGCAGAAAACAGATCTAAACTTTATGCACAGGTATTATTTGGTTGATATGTTCAATAAATTAGTGCAATATACTTTTAAGATTTCTACTTTGATACCTATTTGTTTGAAAACGTAAAATTTATAGTCAACTGCGAAACGCTTACCAAGCAATCACAGTAAACTGTTAACGATGATGAGATTTAAATATTTATGAACGTGTAAATTCTACGTGCTCACGCTAAGGAAACGTCAAACACAAACGATGATGAGTAGTGCTGTTGGATTTTTCCTACTATGTAATAATTCAAATGTAATTCTCAAATGAAGTGATAGTGAAACCAAGGGATTACTCTAAAGAAGCAATTGTGATATTAATTTTATAGTTATATCATCAGTGCATTAAGTATTTCAAGATATTAGAACAAAGGGTTCGAAATATGATGTTGTCCGAAATATGATTCAGAACGGTATGAGAAACACGAGAACCTTGAGTTTTAAAGTTTTAAAGTTAAAGTTCCTCAGTGTTCATCTGTATACTACGGGCAATCAATGTTAGCGAGAGGTATTTTTTGTTGGAATCGGTTATCACCTGCTCTTAAATCTGTAACTATCTCTAGCTTCAAAGGGGGTTTACTTGGGGCACTTGATCGCATGCAATGAATAAATTTACTTGAATCAAATTATAAATACAGGAGGCGATCTGGCGTAGTGGTAACATCCATACCTCTCACGCAGAGATCACGAGTTCAATTCTCACTCCCGACATTCTTCCAAAAATGGAAGTAACAGTGACGAACCAGCCGAAATGTGTTGAAAGTCACTATAATATAGACAAAAAAAAATTAAAAATACAGGAGTTTTAGTTACATTTTAGTTACATGTTAAGTTAAGTTACATGAATGAGGCAAAACAAATAAATGAATAAGAATAGTCGGGGTTCTATTGTAATTAAAAATTCAGGGTATGCTACGAGAGCCATTTCGATATTGAAAAGACTCAAAGAAAGGCGAATTTACGAATGTGTGTGATTCTTACATTCGAACAAAAATCATAATATTTGTTTTCCTTACTCGCAATGTTTTCAATTCTAAAATAGCTATTCAGAGATTAAAAAAAGTTGATCTATTAAACAAACAAGCAGTTGATTGCATAATCACATTCAAAACAGTTTGAACCGTGTAAATGGAATATTTTATATGGTCGGCATTAGAAGCGACATTTTTTTTCTCTCCATCTCGTTTGCTATAGTTTCCAAGGCAGACACACTTGTGAGAAAGCAAACGGATTCCTTTACAAACACGGCGTGTCAATGAGATTAAAACAGCAAAACAATTTTTCCGTGTCAGGGTCACATACAATCATAACGCCTAATCAAACGCCGAGGTGAACCCACATGTTGTAGGTTTGTCGTGGACAGATGGAAGCAGCCTCACCAATAACAAGTATAACTAAGCCAAAACTCTCGACTGATGAAATTCGCTACGGCGTTTAGCCCCCGAAATGGTTATGTAAAACAAAAACTGGTTCATGTGTCGGGCGGAATAACAGAAAAAACAGTGTCCAGCGCGCGCCTTAGGTGACGCGGTGTCGATACACGTCAGCGCGCTTAATTGTTCGCTCTCCGACTAAAATGATAAATGATCCGAATTAATTATGTAAATCGAAACGAAGCTGTATAATTTGGTACACGAGTGCAGCAGCATTTTGCTGTCCCCAAGTGGATGCAGATTGCGATTCCGCGCTCCGCCGGCGATGAAAGGTTCGTTCGGTGAACGTGTTTTTTGCCATTTCTAATTTTGGCTGATTACCAATTGACAGAGATCAATAATGAGTTGTCTGGTTTTTTTTCGTGTTTTGTTCCATAGAAGAATGAATATCCAAAAAGGGATTATCTGTAGACGTGGTGTCACGACGGATGTAAATATCCGTGTGAACCGTCAAACAATGAACAGTAGAGAGGTTAATTAGGACCATCTTTTTGTCGTTATTTATTATTTAATGATCATGTGATGATTGATGTTCGATGATAATGTTTCAATTAACATTCTATTCATTCAAATGTGTAAATTATTTCAACCTCACACACTGATTCAAACAGAAATGCTTTGAACTAATTTTGACTAGATTTTTTTTGTTAATCTATGCAACATTTTATCGTGTGAAAGAAACCGAGAATAAATCCAATCAATTGAATATTTTTAGATTTACCCGCTTAGCTCTCTTCAATACAGTACTATTTAGATGGTGAAAATACTTTGCGAAGATTATAATGACTTTTGCATGTTTTTTTTTCACAAAATTTGTAAAATTTCAGATCAAAGTTCGGTTTAAAAATATCATAGCATTTATACCATGACTATTCTGTTGTCCAAATATCGATCATCGTAAAGAAATTCTTTGGACTGATCCCGTTACTACTAGGCAAACACAAAATTTAATCAGTAAGCTCCACGAATTCCTTACAGTCTAGAAATTTATTTTCCTTTTCTGAAGATATTTGGCCACAACGATTTGCTACTGGTACGGATTATGTGTTCCACCTTTTTATCTTTCTATTTAAAATTCATGTAATCTATATGAACTGGATATATTTTATCAATGCCACTTTGAATCTTTGGAATGAAGTTTTTTAATCCCATCTGTTTAGTTTATCTGGCTCATTTAGCAATTCAGCTGTAACAGAGCCAAATTTATTGGTGTACATTTTTATCTCAAGATAATTTTTGGGGGTACGAGTATTGCTATCTATCGATAAAAATTTGTTTTATCTATTACACAGCAGCCATTTAGGCGCAAGAGTATTCCTATTCTATCGATTCACATGTCGCCATTTTCGGCGTAAGAATATACTATTGTTCACAGCCGGAATGTTGATATGAGGCTTCCATTGTTGTGTTATTAATGGTGCAAATTACCGATGTAGCAGACCTTAACGTGAGCGGAAAGGGACTGGTAGTGCCGTCACATGATGATTGTTGCGTGGACTTAGTAGCTAGAATAACACACAAAGATGGTCAATTGAGGGGCCCTGAGCTATGAGCTCATGATCGTTCGCTTAGTAGCGGACACGCAACCAATTAGGCTACGAAGGTCCCTTACTTTCATATATCACTGTTATGTTTCTCCTAGAGTAGTCTTTTATGTTTCAAGGTACTCCAACGCAGTATCGTGAAAATTTTGCACATTTTTTGAAAATTTAGCCTCTAGTATTTTATCTAAATCATCTTCTTCATCTCACCAGATTAAAAAATGTGTCAAATTTTTATGGAATGGAATAGTTTTAACGGTAATAAAAATGTTTGCTGCCAACGGATGTTGACGGATGAGCGAATAGCGATTTGCATACCAATCTAATGAAAATTCTCTGAGAATTGTTTGATATTTATCTACCACGATTTCCTGATTTATAAATCGTTCAAATTAACAAACATTGGAAACATACCCATTCTCCACACCTTTGTTTGATGAATTTCTGTGCTTACCTGCCTGTGCATTCTATATCGAGGAACGTGTAAAGCCGTGAGGTATAATTTTCTTATAACACTGCGAATAAGGCATGCCTAAGTGCTCGCTCGCTCGAACTGCAAATGCAGCGTTTGTTCACGCGGACACTGTGTAGAGAGAAGATATTGCAAATTAACCCCGCCTGTTTATAACTTATTGGGTATCATCGGGTATATTTTTATATTCACGATTTCTATTACTCATTCTCGCTCCAACTAGCAAGCGGTCAGCAGTTTTTCTGATGTCACGTACATCGGTTTTGCTCGATACGAAGTTCAAGAGACGAATTTCATGCCAACTCGTCTTAGGAGTTGGCAGTACCATCTCAGATAGCAGTGAAACATTGTGGGTCATTTAAACAACTTTGCGTACTTGAAATCTCCAAAAAGGAATTAGACTACTTTTTGAAAAAAGCCAAATTTTGTACAAAAAAAATATAACTCAAAAACCTACAACATTCTGGTCAAAGGATGAAATGTAGGAAATTGTTAATAAAAAATTATAAATAAAAAAATACAAATTTTTTTTACAATGTTTTCGCTGAAAAAACATGTTTAAAAAATTAAAATTCATTTTTCTCAAAAACTTTTTTTCAATCCTCATAAAAATATATGAATAGCCCTTACAATTTCCAACAAATGGACACTTTTACAGGGAAAAAAATATTCTAACAACAACTTTCTTTATACTTTCTTTGATAAAAAATACAACAAATCCTTATTTTGTTTCACGTCAAGATAGCGACATAGTGTATTCGACAAAGTTTTAGATCGCATTAAAACATGAACTTTTGTCGAAGACATCAACTTTTCATCTTTTATAGTTTCTGGAAATATGAGACATTTTTGTATGGAGACTTCAGAAAAAAATAATGTTTTGCTCGTAACGTTTTTGTGTGTGAATTCTCGCGTTAGACGCGTTTCTAAATGGAAAAAGTTTGCAGAACATGTAAATCGTCATATTAGAATTTTAGGGAGCAATAAATGTTTCTATGATGGTTAGACTCCCCTCTCTAAGGAGGGGGGGGGCCGTGGCTGGGGTCTGCCATACAGATAAAACACAAATTTCTGCACTACTCGATAATTAATCAAGCAAATGGAGCCAAATTTGGCATTTGAAGGTTCTAGGGTGCAATAAACTCCCACTCTCCACTCCACTCCACTCTCTCCACTTCTCTCTCTCTCTAAGGGGGTACTGCCATACAAATGAAACATAAATTTCTGCATTACTCGAAAATTAATCAGGCAAATGAAACCAAATTAGGCATATGGAAGGTTTAGGGTGCAATAAATGTTTCTATAATGGAATGACACCCCTTCCTCCTCTGGAATGGAGAGGGGGTTCCAGAAAAATATTACGCATATTTCAATCAAAAATATTTCAAACAAACATGACAATTGAAAATTTTCTGAAAACTCGGAAAGAAAAAGGGAAATCTCGGAAAATTAAATTCTCATATGTTCTACAATTACATAGTGACAAATTTTGGGCAGGACGAAGCTTGCCGGGTCAGCTAGTTTATAATAAAAATGTTTCGAGTTAAACATTAATAGTAATATTTCGAATAAAACATGGAAAGTTGTTGTCAGAAAAACTTTTCCCTGTAAAGGTGCTCATCTTCCGATGTATGGGTGACTTGTTGGAAATTGGAAAAAAGGTTTTCGAACATTTTTGTTTTACATGTTTTTTTAATTACTATTAAAGTTTAAAAATGTTCAAAAATGTTGCTATTTTTATGTAACTGCTATTTTTTTTTCTATTTATAAACATGTCAAGATGGTGACGTTGACGTTTCAATAAGATCTAAAACTTCGTCGAATACACTATTTCGCTATCTTGACTTTAAATAAAATTAGAATTAGTTGCACATTTTTCAAAGAAAACATCAAAAAGTTGTTAGAAAAACTTTTTCCCTGTAAAAGGGCTTATTTTACGACGTATGGACGACTTGTTGAACATTATAAGGACTATTCATATTTATTTTTTTGAGAATTAATGCTTTTAGAAATAATTTTGATATTTTGCATTTGTGAAAAATTATCGATTTTTTTTAATTTTGTATTTTTTTATGAAAGAGTTTAAATAATTTCCTACATTTTATCCTTTGACCAAAATGTTATAGGTATTATAGTTTTTGAGTAAACAATTTTTGTAAAAAACCATCAATTTTTTTGGCTTTTTCATAAAGTAGTCTAATTATTTTTTGAATTTTTCAAGTATTCGAAGTGGCTTAAAAGACCCAGTCGGCCAATCGAGTTTGCATGAAATTCATCAAGAGTAAAATCATTTTGGAGGGTTCGAAAAAAACTTTATCGAAAACAATTGTCGCTGAAAACTTTTGTCGACATTTTAACATTCGACGCGCTGAATCGGACTCAGTTGCTGAAACGGTTCAACATATGTATACTGTATCTTTTGGAGAGTGTAAACACAGTACACTAGCTGTACCCTGCCACGCTTTGCTGTGGCACATTGTGGTTGCATGGTTGAGTTGAATTTTTCATTTCTAACAACAATCCTAGACGTGTTTTTTTGTTTTGTATATTGTATCATAGTTCGAGCTCAATCGATTCCGTACTTTCGAGAACAGAACATTTTAAATCACTTCGAAACAAAATTTCAGTTCGCGATTTTGTCAAACATGTGAGAAAAAGATGTTTCCATCACATAGAACACATATTCATTACTGAATAGTCGATTTTCATTAGAAGCTCAATTTCAGAAACGCACTCTGGTCATATATAAAATCTTTTGACGTAGGATTACGTCTTTCAGGAACATATGGGGTTACAAATTGAAAAACGAAAATCGAGCACATCGTGAAAATTGTCCAATTTCAAACGCTTATAGCTCAGTCATTTCATGATGGATTGATGAAATTTTCGCGTCAATCGATTTCGGCACTCCATAACAATTTTGTATATTGAAGAAAAAAATATATGTCATGGAACTAACTATCGAACAATTGAAAAACCTCAACCCCTATCCTAACGGAAATACCCACTTCTGATTGGTCGAAATTTACACATGCGGCGGGTCCCTAACAGAGACATCAAAACCAAGCTGGCTAGGAAATCGGCATTGCAAATACATGAAAGAAGAGGGAGCTTTTGTTCCTACCGAAATGTGTTCCCTAACAGAGACTTTAAAACCAAGTTGCCTGGAGGAAATCGACATTGCAGATACACGAACGTACGGGGAGCTTTTGTTCTCACCGAGAAGTGTTCCCTAACAGAACAGAGACATCTAAACCAAGGTGCCCGAGGGAAATCGGCGTTGCAAGTATATGAAGTCGGGGGCATTTATATATTGCAAGTAAGGTGAGTGATACTATTAATTCTAGCAAATAAAATTTAAATGTGGAACTTTAAAGTTGGTTGTTTCGTGAAATTTCATATCAATGACCGATCGTGTATTGTGAAAAATTTAGCACAAGCGTAAGTGTAAATTGTATATGTTAGCGGTTGTGTTAAAAATGACTTGAAATATGAAACGATTTATTTCAATTTTCATAAATAAAAACCAAGGTGTGTTCCCGCTCGAGAACGGGTCGTTTTGTTTAAGCTGTCTATTTTGTTGTGTTCATTTTCACCCAAGGAAAGTTTATACGGCGAGAAAGATTGGAAAAGTGAAAAAATATTAGAAAGGGCGATTTTCCATATGCTCTACATTTAGTATTAGGTGTTGTTAGTTCAATTAAAATTCGCATTGGGTTGAATAAACACTCAGAGAGTAAAAATTTTAAATGAAAATTACATTCCATTTTAAAGTAACATGTTTTTACTGATGAGAAAAATTGATAATTGTGTTCGGTATTGGTAATTATCTTATATTACATTGATGAGTTTTTTTTCTCTTTATTTCATCCATACATAACACAGGAGGCATCTCGTCTAGGATCACAGAGGGAGGTTTTCATCATATCTCGTTCCACTTCGGTATATTTTATCTGATACGCACTATCCAACGACTGTTTACCATCCTTCTGTCATCATCACTCGGTACATACTACATATACATCATGGGGTACATACTAGGGGGCGTTGCTGATTAATGGTCAGCTGCATCCCAATAGGAAGTATCCCGTGTCGGGCACACGTACAGAGCATTGGAGACAGCAACATCCCAATTACGAGAACACTTGTAATACTAACCTCGAGCCAACCGCGAGTAATCGGTTACATATTACTAACATAGTTGTAAGCAAACATTGTCGAAATATTGAACTCCCGGCCCCGTTAGGCTGACGCCATATGAGCCTTAATAAAAATATATATTTTGGATAAAAAAAAAATCTCTCGGTAACCACTGTGTGAACCAACAATACCCAACAACCAAACAAAACGGCCCTTTCCAGGGTCACCGAATCATTATCAAAGAGTTTAACGATTTAACTCTTCAAACATATCCGAAATCAACAGATAGCCTAACGGAATCCTACGTAAACTCTGCGGTCGTGACTCGGACACAACCCTCCTGTGACTTTTTTCTTTCAATTTTCCAATTTTTTATGCCGTCATAACACTTCTTGAAGTGGATTGTATATTGTGCGAATACAGCGGCATGGCACCGGTTCTTCAACCGAAGTGGTGAACAAGCCAATTGAATAAAATAATATTATTTGTTTATTCAATGTCGTAGTCCTGCGTCAACAATTCAGTCTTGGTCAAAAGCTTCTATATCATGTTTTGACAACAATTTTATTTGGGGGTCTTCGTTGCCACATTGTTTGCGCGTTCGCTTATTAAGCGATCGATCGTTAGTTCAAAACTCAGGGCCCTCAATTTGACCATCTTTATGTTGTTACAGAATAACTACGTCCACGCAACCATCATCAGCGATGGAGATCGATTCACGTTGGAACAAAGATCGATTCATCCATACAACTGCCTTGCTCTCCGAGAAACATCGGGCTGTTGTGCGATTAATAATAACCCAGCAATGATCAATATTAACTGCCTCCGTTGAACAACGGGACAAAGAAGAATACTCTTACGCCTAAATGGCTACTAACTTCTGTGTAATTTGCAATTTATAGAAATCTAAATGTAATAAAATAAAAACGCGGGGCATATGATGAAACCATTAAATGCGGATAATGGAAATCCAACGTGTCCCACGATTTTATTTTAGTCTCATCAACGTCCTTGATTAATGAAGGAAGGGGTATGATAACTGCTAACTGCAACTTGCCTAATTATCTTCTAGCTTTTAGTACATTATCTGTATTATTATTATGTTTAATCACAAAGAAATCGTTTAACTTAGAAAGCTTATTTTTACTTATTTTATTTTTGGTTACAATTCCAAGCTGAGGTTCAGTCTGAGAGAAAGAGCGGTCTGCTCCCATGCATACAAACATTTTAATACTCTTGAAAAAGATGCATTTATTTGTTCATTTCACCTCAGCACACGAAAAAGCATTTTTTTTTTCTGCCAAACATAATATTTTTTTCTGCCAACGCCAGTTTGGGTGTAGGTACCATTCAATATAACTAACAAGCTATTGTGACCATTGGTAATTGTTCATGCTACATAATTGATGAGAGAACAGCAAAAACAGTGGAAATCGACGATTTGATTATACATCAATGTTAACAGCCTGGAGCAATAATTAGAAAATCGAAAACAGTGATCCACGCGAACGTGTCTCAAAAGCTTCAGATTAGTATTTTACGAGTCCTGTAAGACGACAGAAAGTACCCCAATAAAAATGTAAAATTGCCCATAATCAAATTTTTGATTGAACGCGCACAGAGAGCATTTTTACGGCTCAATGAAGAAGACGCCGCACGTTTTTATGTTTTTATTTACTTTTTCAAGCGTCGCCCGATCGGATCCTTGCCCACCTTTTTTTTTTGGTTTGTTAAGCCGCGTCGTCGGCCGCAAACATTATCTATGAAGTAAAATTCCCGTGTGTCGCTGGAGGCATCACAACAAAAGGCAGAACAAAGCAATGGCACTTATCTTTTTATTACCACGCTTTTTTCCCTCGGGGGGCTCGAGGTTCTGATCGGCAGTCAATATTTTGGGCTCGAAGCGAATCGATCATCGTCATTGCCATAATCATCCTGCCTTGAAAGAAAGAAAGAAAAAAAAATAAACTTCTGTTTACCTCTCTTCCTATTACCCAAACATCGTATCCGGAGGGAGGGTATAAAGTCTAGTCTATGCTTATTATCTCGATGTGTTTCACATTTTCGGTTCCCGCGGCATCATATGCGGCCACCGATTATTATTGCTGTTGTTGGCCTTCCTTCCGTCTTCGTCTTCCACCAACCTGTCGCCGATGCACTTTAAACCAGGCTCTCGAAGACGACTCGAGAGCTCGAGCTAATCCTATGATTACTAGCCAGCTACCCCATCCATTGCTGCCACACTCTTCCTATCGGGCAGCTTGAGAAGCGCACGCAGTTTGCATCCACATCCATGTAGCCGGGTAATGATGCGATGCTGCATGCAACAGGTACCTTCTTGTGCATAGAACACTGTTTTTTTTGTCTTACTCCGCTCCGGGGTTTTGTTTTCACTTTCGCTTGTTTCTTTGTTTTCACGATTGTATAATTTAGACAAAAATTACGGCTTTTGACCGAAAATTTATTGATTTTCGTTTTCTGTTTCAAACTTCATCGGAAACGATTTGGAATGAGCGGCATGCACTGCGTCATTGCGTCGTCGGTACATCTATTATTAGTGTGTATTTCCATTCACGTGGTTTTGGGAACAAAAAAAAGAGAGTACGAAAATAGAGACGGAATAACCGCTGGCTGGCGGAAAGAACATAGACAGAAGGCTGCGAAAATTTATCGCAAGATGATATGGAAAATCGTTCTTCTCGCACACAAATGTTTGTAGTGATTGGTTTACGACCCGACAATTTGGAGAGTTCGGTATTTCTCCAATTTCGTTGTTTTGTTTTACTGCTGAGGCTCATCAATTTGAATCACTTCGTCGATAGCTCGTAAGCCGCTTGAAAAAGTTGTAAAAAACGTCTGAGTTTCAGATGAGTTTGAATTCTTTAGCTCGTTCGCTGTCAGGTTCCCGAGCCTCCCTGAGAGAAAGCATTTATATACGCGCATTTTTAATAAATTCGATTTACAGTGAACCTATGCATAAGGTTGACCAAACGTACCGTTGAACGGGACAGAACCGTTTTTCGACAATTTTCAATCGTCCCGTGTTTTTATCAACCGTGCCGTATTTTGAGTATAAAGAAAAAATATTTATTTCAAATATATAATCCAAAATATTAGGTTGGGGAAAAAGTTATCCATTATTTCCTCGGCAGCTGGCTTTAGTGATATCGATCATAAATTTCAAGTTTAGGCTCGTTGTAAAGGTGGCATTTCACACTAAATAAAATTATTTTGCTGTTATTTGTTTGTACCATTCAGTTGTAAGTTACAGGGTGTTAACAATGAAGGTCAACAAAGAGAAAATTCGGTACATTTTTTTTTCTTTTATAAAGGCGAAAATGCAAGCCAGGCCGCTGAAATTATGAATGATGTTTATGGTGCCGATACTGCAACAGTAAAAACGTGCAATTTAATTTATTTTTATTTTGCAGACCTATCTCACTTCTTAACTAGGCGAACCTAGCCAGAATTTTCACCTGCCCCCGGGCTTCTGAATGCCAAAGGGGGACTAGGCTCTGCGGAATGCACATATCTGCATGCTCGTGCTGTTTTAGTCCTGACCGAGGAATTGTCGGACAATCGCGCAGGTGCTAAGGATGGCCGACTTTTGGATGCCGGCCAATTCCTTCTCGATGTTCAACATCTTTAGCGCTTCCAGAAGTGTCTTCGGGACAATTCCAGTTCCAGAGAGAACGACTGGAACAATTCTTGGGACCTCCCTCAGCCCCCACAGTTCCTTGAGCTCCACGGCCAATGGTCGGTACTTGCAGATTTTGCGACCGTGGGTCTCCTCCAGATTCTGGTTCAGTGGAATAGCGACATCGATGATGGTGACTTTGCGGTCGCTCTTGTCGTAAACCATTATATCTGGGCGGTTGTGGTGGATCGAGAGGTCGGTCAGAACAGTGCGATCCCAGTACAGCTTGAAACGGTCATTTTCCAGGACAGGTGCAGGCAGGTACCGGTAGTTTGGTACGTTGTCTTCCAGTAGAGTACATTGGAGCGCCAGTTGTCGATGAACAATACGGGCCACGTTGTTGTGGCGCACGGTGTAGGCTACGTTGGCCAAAACGGACAGCCTCCCATTATGTGCTCTATGTTTTCACCTGGTTGATGACACATCCGGCAAATGTCGTGAACGTCTTGATGCCAGACGTACCGCCTGTAGTTTCTCGTCGGAATTATCCTGTCCTGGATGGCTATCATGTCGGCTTCTACAACTGAAGAGAGTTCACCACGCGTTAGCCACAGATTAGATGCGGCATTGTTGACGTGTGGCCGGTCAAGTTGATGGGGGTGGGCACCATGCACTGCCTTCTGCTTCCAAGCTGCAATCTTCTCCTCCATTGTCTGCAGATTGCAGTTGAGTTGGTACTCCGCTTGCGCCAAGTGCAGAGCGCTGTATCCTCTGTCGGCGGCGCAGACAGCCCGGTATAGCGCGTTTTGATTGGCGCGTTCTGCGAAGTACGAACCTGGGCAATACACAGTGCAGAAATGTCGACTATTCCAAGTCCCCCTTCTTTGCGTGGCAGTGAAACTCTCTCCAGTGCCGATTGAGGATGGTGCATTCCGGCCTCTTTAAATGCTTCCCTCATCCTCCTCTCAAGGTACTCTAGGTCAGTTTTGCTCCATTTGACTACACCAAAACTGAAGTTCAGCAGGGGAAGCGCGAATGTGTTGATCGCGCGTACCTTGTTCCCCGCGATGAGGAAAGTCCTCAGGACACAGTTCACTTGATTCAAGAACTTGTCTCGCAGCTTCGTCTTGAGTGGCGAATCCCGGTGAGCTGTCGGAATCCAAGGTATTTGTAAGATTCGCCACGAACCATGTCTTGTATAAACTCGCCGTCATAGACCTCGTAGCCTCCGGATTCGGTAAGTTGTCCTTTCAGCAGATGGACACAGCGGCACTTGTCGAGGCCGAACTCCATGCAGATGTCCCTGCTTATATCTTCGACAACCCGGATAGCTACATCTACGCTGACGTGAATCAGCGTAGACCTTGAGATCGTCCATATAAAAGGTATGGGTCACTTCTTCGTGGGCGCCGTCGCCATACCTTTAAAAAAAAAATTTTAAACTTTTAATTTTTTTAATTTTTTTTTTAATGCGCTGAAGTAAAATTTAGATCTCTACTGTCAACAAATGGACGGTGTTGTGTGTTGGTGTTGTGTTTCATCAGGACAACGTAAGGCCACGCAATTCCGAGAGCTTGATTGGGATGTTATAATGCATCCACCATATAGTCCGAATCTGGTACCAGGCAATGACTACCTTTTTCTTGAATTGCAAAATTTCCAGAGTGATAAGAAATTGGGATCAAGAGAAACGTTTTCCGCAAATAAGGGCCAATACTTCTATGATAGAGACACAATGAAGTTATCTTTAGAATGGTAAAAATTTTCCAACAAAACGGCGCATATTTCACCAAAATCGCACAATCCGAAGCATATTAAAAATAGTTTTGAATTTCACCCAAAAATAATGGATTAGTTTTTCCCCAACTCAATATTATCATATTATCAACCCTAGGATAAGTAATACTTTTCGCAACAAACTTTCATATATTAGGCTGTCAAAAAAGTCCTGCGGTATTTCCGCGAGGTGTCGTTGTAAGCGCGTAGTTCTAGTTGTATTCATTGTATCGAGTCATACTATAGCTTGTTGGAAAGGTATTTTTACGCGCTATAATATAGTCCTTGACAATGTTTTGTTTGGTTAAGTCGTTCGTGAGTTATAGTGTCGCAAATATGGAGCAAAATAAAGAGAAAATCCGACATATTTTACAGTACTACTATGACAAAGGCAAAAATGCATCTCAAGCTGCCAATAAAATTTGTGCAGTTTATGGACCCGATACAGTTTCCATTTCCACCGCACAACGATGGTTTCAACGTTTTCGTTCTGGTGTAGAGGTAGTCGAAGATGCGCCACGCTCCGGAATGCCTGTCGTCGGAAATTGCGACAAAATCGCTGAATTAGCCGGAAAGACCGGCATAGTAGCAGCCGTAGCATCGGCCAAGAGCTGGGGATAAGTCATCAAACCGTTATTAATCATTTGAAGAAGCTTGGATTCACGAAGAAGCTCGATGTATGGATGCCACACACGTTGACGCAAAAAAACATCTTTGACCGTATCGACGCATGTGAATCGCTGCTGAATCGCAACAAAATCGACCCGTTTCTGAAGCGGATGGTGACTGGCGATGAATAGTGGGTCACTTACGACAACGTGAAGCGCAAACGGTCGTGGTCGAAGCCCGCTGAAGCGGCGCAGACGGTGGCCAAGCCCTCATCAACGGCCAGGAAGGTTCTGCTGTGTGTTTGGTGGGATTGTCAAGGAATAATCTATTATGAGCTGCTTCCCTATGGCCAAACGCTCAATTCGGACCTGTACTGCCAACAACTGGACCGCTTGAAGGTAGCACTCATGAAGAAGAGGCTATCTTTGATAAACAGAGGCCGCATTGTCTTCCATCAGGACAACGCCAGGCCACACACTTCTTCAGCGTCAGCGTCAGAAGCTCCGGGAGCTCGGATGGGAGGTTCTTTTGCATCTGCCGTATAGTCCGGACCTTGCACCAAGTGACTACCACCTGTTTTTGTCCATGGCGAACGTGCTAGGTAGTCAGAAGTTAGCCACAAAAGAGCCAGTGAAAATTGGCTATCCGAGTTTTTTGCCAATAAGGAAGCGAGCTTCTATAACAGGGGTATTATGAAGTTGGCATCTCGTTGGGAACAAGTCATCGAACAAAACGGAGCATATTTGACTTAAAACAGATGATCGCAACTAATTTTATGAACAAATGAAAATTCAAAAAAAATACCGCAAGACTTTTTTGACAGCCTAATATCAAAAACCCTACAACAGTTGTGAACCTACTTATGGTCATTTCAATATCAGCAGCTTAAATCTGTTATCATTAAGCTCCCGATAGGAGAAAAATTGATCTCGATAGAGAGACAGAAACGTATTGAGATGAATCTCTTTTTGAACTTAATTCTCGTATATATCAATACGGAAACAAGTAGCTAATAGTTCAAGGAGGACCGCTTGAATGAATCTGTATCAAAGTTATCACATAAGATTAAATATATCGTGTCAAAAATAAAAATTTCCGAGACATATATCGTTGAATCGTGTGGTTAAAAAGCGTAGTGGTTAAAATCAGTTCTCGTAGTTCCTGTCCGAATTTTCAAGTGCGCAGCCGTTCCAAATCGCACCGCGGAAATTTTTCAACATTCTCTGTCGAATGCACATCTGAGTAGAGTTTTGAATTAAATTGTGCACAGTGTATTCACAGAAAAAGAGTTTGGCTGTCAATTGTGTGTTCGTGTAGAACAGGGGTGGCCAAACGGTAGTCCGCAGTCTACCGGTCACCCGCGTAGGTATTCCTAGGCGCCCGCCAGCTAGTCTAGGATAGTGTCACCTCCAAACGTAATGGAATCAATATCCCATCACCTTTTGCTGTGATCATGTTGTATGGTGTTTATGCTAATCTCAATAAAACATATCAGTTGTGAGAGTAGATACTTTTTCATTAAAGTTTCAGTTTTAATATTTTCTTTCAAATTGTTAGTTAGTTTACATTTCCACATCCATTTGTTCTTGTAATTGTAATAAAGCAACAAATAATCTTTAGCAACAATTTCAACAATGTTTTCTCTAGGCATATCATATGTTAAATGACCAATTAAAAATGCTGGAAACATACGGCATAAGATTTCGAAAATAAATAAATACTAAAATTGTAGCGAAAACTTCGCCTTTGAAGACTTCGAATGCGAATTTTAATGAAGTATTGTTATTTTTATTCCAAAACTTTGATAAGTAATGTGAATTAATTGTGTAGATTTCTTTCAATAATTATAGTCACGACTATAACAACAGTGATGAATGCCGAATTTGAATATTCTAAATTCTATTCTGGGCTAAATTAAATATTAGGCCCTGTTATGCAATTTTAGTTGAACATAATTTTGCACGTTAGCTCTATTTTGCTGTTATAGATACAGTCGAGTTAAAGCTAACGGTATATTTGTTCGAGTTGTTTGGTTCCATTGTTGCATCCCTGATATTTTGTTTCGGGAAACATTTGACACCGTGTGCGAGTATACGAGTTAGAATTTTGCGCTCGAGTACAGGAGGGTTAGACCTTTGTTTTATCGTTTAGTACTACATTCATCTTCTAATGACTTTTTCATACAGTCAACTTTGGTAGACCGCGGCCTAACATATTACCAATTAGTCGCCCGTAATGCCCAGAAGTTTGGCCATCACTGGTGTAGAACAATTGAAGAGCTTTTGTGATTTTGTCGGTGAATATTATGCTAAAACACGATTCCTTTCTCTTGGACAGAAGGTCGAGAGGATGTTATACTACGTGATTCGTTTGAAAACACATGCTTCAAATTATGGTTGGTTTTTACCGTCATCGGTTAGTGACCTTTAAAACATTTATTGGACTTGTTCAAAGAGACTATGTTGCTGAAGTTGTTGTAAATTTTGATTGTTTTCTTGGAATTCCTCAGCATAAAAGAAAAGAAATATTTTTGACTAATGAAGTGCAAACTGTTGTTAAAAGTCTAGTTGATTCAGATGAAATGCAGGGTATTAAACACCTAATTTTCAGTGGAATTTTTTTTACGAAACTGAAAAAAATGGAAGACTAATCTAGACAGAATTCAGAATTGAATTACTGATTGTGTCCCGTTTTTATTTCTGAACTATTTGACCAGTTTACTTATGGAACGACTTCAGAAACATTCGTATTACGAAATTTGAGAAACGAATGTTTTTGATGGATATTTCCAACTATACTTGAGATATGAAAATCCATTTGACATTTGACATCAAAATTGAGCAAACTTGTCATTTAGTCGCGTTCAAATTCCGCAATAGTGTTGTGCCAAATGAGCGATAGGAAGCCGAACCATTCCGGGCCTTCGAAAGAATCTATTCTCAGTCATTTTTGGGCAAAATGCAAGTATTTTTTTCGGTGTTCATTCATTACTTATTAAATTTTTCATCCATTCTTGAATGATCAGGAAAAAAACTCATCAAAAGATAAAACGTCACCAGATGAGAAAATTATACATCCACATTAGGGTGCCAATGAGGAAGGTCATCTCGAATTTCAAAAAGTTACCCCATAAAAAATTGTTCACCACCTCGAAAAAAAACACCCTATGTAAAATATCTGCTCAATTGGACTTAAGAGAAAGTGGCGCAAAGCGGTCAAAGTTTGAGTTTTATGAAAATCGAGAAATCTCCCCCCTTGGGTGATTTATATATTTGTTGATGCCAAATGTCTTAAAATTGCATGAAACGTCGAGATTTACTGTCATCTCGAAGAATTTTTTTTGTCATGAATCGACACTCTGGGACTGCGAGGATGCGAGGCAAAACGTATGGGTTTAGTTGCCAATGAAAATCGACGCGGTCGACTCGAGTTTAGAAGTGTGACATATTTTTTTTCAGGATAAGGAGATTGTAACATTGTTGATGATCAAACTGAATACTTCAATATATTCGTATATCTATAGTATATTTACATTTCAACTAATTCAACTATTAATATCAAAGGAAGAAAACGAAATTGTAATTCATTTTTCTCAAGAAATTTTTTTTTTTAATTCTGAACTAAAATTATACAAATAGTCCATACAATTACCAACAAGTCACTCATACATCGGAAGAAAGGTTTCTAAACTAGGTTTTTCTAACAACAACTTTTGCATGTGTTCTTCGTAAAAAAAACTCTCAATATCCTACTCGTAACTTTTTTGTGAGTATATTATCGCGAAAGACATGTTCTGCATTTTTTTTTCTATTTAGAAACAGGGCAAGAACATGTCAAATTTCAACACGTTGAGCGACGAATTTTTCTCGCTGCGCTTTTCATTCAGCCCGTATCAAGAGTGTTTGCTCATCATCTGTTTCGTTCCCTGTTCCCAAAGATATTTATTGTAAACTAGCTGACCCGGCAAACTTAGTCACGCCCACCATTGCTTTTCTGTGTGGCAACCAGTGTAAATGTCGTATATGTAGTAAAGAAATGAGTATTTTTTTCATTGTTTCATTCATTCTTAAATAGAATTTTTCTACAACGAATATTTTCGATGGTACAGATTGTAGGTACAGATTTTTGGAAGAAAAAGTACAGATGAGAAAGATTTTCAACCCCTCTGGTACAAATATGGCAACACTGGTGGCTACATTGATTACAGTGTAGCGGTAAAAGCTAGATGCCTCATCGAAATCCGAACACATAGTTGCTCATGATGATAATTTCAACTA
Organism: Toxorhynchites rutilus septentrionalis; assembly: GCF_029784135.1. Classification (NCBI taxonomy): domain Eukaryota; kingdom Metazoa; phylum Arthropoda; class Insecta; order Diptera; family Culicidae; genus Toxorhynchites; species Toxorhynchites rutilus. The sequence continues at coordinate 130,100,595 of NC_073745.1, forward strand.
TTAAAAAAAAGCCATTTCATAGGATGGTAAATGGTAATTTCTATAGAATTAGAAGCAATTCATTTAAGTTATGAATTACAGAATTGTGGACTCATGTTATATGTTATATTTGTTCAAAATTTGTAAATTTTTTCATAGTGCATAGTTTTCATAGTATTTTCAATTCGGACACTTTTATGCAACTCCTTCATTAAGAAATTTCATCGTTTACTTTGATCCGCAGTCTGTATTTAAAACCAACTTCAGAATGTGTTTTTCCGAACATGGGTTTGTGAAACACAAATATTTGTTTTGATTTTTGCCATTTTTTGTCAACAGCTAGGTACAATGCTCGACACTGTACTAAATTGATACTACAGTAACTATCAGTCACATCAATTCAACATGCAAAGGATGTTATGGTTTTGGTATGATATTGAATATAGTGAAAAAGTGTCCGGATTACTGAATTTTTGAATTTTTAGTGAGAGCAAACAAAGTCTTTCTGATTCAATGTGTTTATATTAAAAAAAAAGATATTATTCTACTAACATAATCAACATATTTTTGATAATTTCTTCACTGTTATTTTGACTGTTTGCGAAATTATTTTTGAAAATAATGTTTTTTGTATAATACTAGCTGACCCGGCCAACTTCGTCCCGCCCAACATTTATTTTTTATTCCTTCAAACATTCATGTTTTCTTTCTAAGCGCAAGTTCATGGGTCCAATCGCCGAACTGTCCATTGATTGACCTTCTAATCAACCCTTTAATGTTACCTTTCACTATAAAATTCCTAGTACTTCTACCAAAACTCGTCATTATAATATCAAATTATTCTCAGACATCGTTTTCGTTCAAGATCTTTCAGCCACTTGCAAATAACATGTTTCTCCGTTACATGGAATAAATGTTTGATACAGAAAAAATGATAAAATAAAGACAGACTCATATCGTAAATTTTTATTTTAAATAATTTTTTTTATTAAATTAAATTTCGTTAGCGCGAACAACAAATGGACTAACAACGTTTGTCAGTATGTAATTGTAGAACATATGGGAATTGGATTATCCGAATTTTACCAGTTTTCCGAAAATTTTCAATTGTCATGTTTGGTTGTAATATGGTTGGTTGGAACCCCCTCTCCATATCAAAGGAGGGAAAGGTGTCATACCATCATAGAAACATTTCCCGTACCCAAAAACACTCACATCCCAATTTGGCTCCATTTGGTTGATTAGTTCTCGAGTTATGCAGAAGTTTAGCATGCCCTCTTCCACCACCATATGGCAGCCCTTTTCCTCCACCATAACCATCATGAAAACATTTATTGTTCGTTAAAACCTCCATATGTCATTGATTCATTTTGCTTGATCAAATCTCGAGTTATGCAACACCCTCCTCCCTCCTTTAGAGAGGAACCATAGAAACATATCATGTACTCTAAAACCTACTACTTGACTCTCGAGTTATGTCACTTCCATATGCCAAATTTGGTTCCTTTTAAATGATTAGTTTTCGAGTTATGCAGAAATTTGTTTTTAATTCATATGACAGCCGCCGTCCCCTTAGAGAGGGGGAAGGAGTAATAAGAACCTTCTCCAGCCCCAAAAACCTCTACATACAAATTTTCACGTTGATCGGTTCAATAACTTCCGAGTCCAAGAGAATCGGAAAGACAGACAGAAATCCATTTTATATGTATAGATAGATGTCTCCAGATTATTAGATAATGTCAGATGTTCAACATACCTTGTAAATGCAAGATAAACCGCGATATCAATTAACCAACAAATTACAATTTACAAATTAATTTGCTGCTATACAAATGAAACACAAATTTCTGCATAACACGAAAACTGTTCAAGCAAATAGAGCCAAATTTGGCATGTGAAGATTTTAAAGTCTGCTTCATTTAATATTGGAACAAATTCTTTTGCTCATTGTGGCGCTCCTAGTGGACGAATTTGGAAACTTTTTTCACCCACGTGTCGGGAAATTCATTACCTTTCACCATGTATTTATGTCATAACACCAAACGATAGTATTTTGTAAACAATCGCCATGGAAGCCGAACGGAGAGATAAAATTGTGCACAGTTTTCTTGAAAATCCATTGTTGTCGGCATCTAAGCTAGCTAAACAGCTTAAAATGCCCAGAAATACCGTATGGCGTGTTATCAAGCAGTACAAGGAAACATTGACGACGGCTCGGAAGCCGCATTCGAAGCGTCGGAGTGGAACTGTCGACCGGAAACTGCGTGGGAAAGTCATCAAGGCCGTCAAGAGGAATCCCAATCTTTCAGACCGCGATTTGGCCAATAAGTTCCAGGCCGCTCACAGTACGGTGCGACGAATTCGTCTCCGGGAAGGAATAAGGTCATTCCGAGCCAGCAAACAGCCAAATCGGACGCTGAAGCAGAACAATGTGGCCAGAATCCGTGCTCGAAAGCTGTACGACCAAGTGCTGACCAAGTTCGACGGATGTATTCTGATGGACGATGAGACCTACGTGAAGGCGGACTTTGGGCAAATCCCAGGTCAAAAATTTTATTTGGCGACGGCTCGGGGGGATGTACCTGCAAAATTTAAGTTCGTGTTTGCGGATAAATTCACCCGCAAGTACATGATTTGGCAGGGGATATGCAGTTGTGGACAGAAAATCAAAGTCTTTCTCACTGACAAGACAATGACATCAGAAGTCTACAAAACAGAGTGCCTACAGAAACGGATTCTGCCGTTTATTCGTGCCCACGACCGTCCAGTAATGTTGTGGCCGGACCTCGCAAGCTGCCATTACAGCAAAACGGTTATGGAATGGTACGCAACGAACGGGGTCAGCGTAATACCGAAGGACCTCAACCCCCCAAACTGCCCCCAGTTCCGGCCGATAGAGAAATACTGGGCAATCACGAAGCGGAGGCTTAAGACAAAGGGAAAACTTGTTAGGAACATGACTCAAATGAAGAACTGGTGGAATCAAAACGCCAAAACGGTGGACGAAAAGGGTGTGCGCCGCCTAATTTGCCGTATTACGGGAAAAGTACGAGAATTTCTTCGAAACAGCAATGAATAATTTTTTTCATTTTTTTTTATGAAAGAGTAAAGAAAATGCTACATTTGTATGAAAAACAAATTATGAATTCGTTAATAAATGACTGAACCACACGCAATTGTTTGTGTTCCAATATTAAATGAAGCAGACTTTAGGGGGCACGAAACGTTTCTATGGTGAATAGACACTCCTCCCTCCTCTCTAAGGGGAGAAGAGGGGAGGGGTCTGTCTTTATTCTATCATTCTATATTATAACATTATAACAATTATAACATAACATAACAGAAGTACTAGGAATTTTATAGTGAAAGGTAAATTGATTGATTAGAAGATCAATCAATGAACAGTTCTGCGATTGGACTCATGAACTTGCGCTTAGTAAGAAAACGTGAATGTTTGAAGATATTGATAACAAAAAACAAATTTTGAGCGGGACGAAGTTTGTCGAGTCAGCTAGTATTTTATTAAAAAACTACCTTAATTGTAATTAAAGCGATATTACACTTGAAAATTTCAGATTTCACTAATAGTTTTTGTGGTAGGTTATAAAATAATATTACAAATTTATTACATATTACAATAAAACAAAAACATGTTACTTTTATTCATTAAATTGTTCAAAAATGTGCACGTCTGTGCATCAATACTCTACGTTATTTTATTCGTCAGGGCTTGGGGTATACGGAAAACTGCTTTTCGAACTCGGGAACTCTCGAAAACATCACTTTTTATACCAATTTTTACAGCGCAATTTACTCAATTTTACTCTGTTTTCTTCATACTTTATCTACTATTGATGTTTATTTGCATTATATTAATTTATAATTCAATTTCTGATTCTATCTCACTATCAGGCCACAAATTTGAGTTATTTTGCAGTAGTTTTATTACAGTTGGTGATAGCAATTAAACCTTTTTCGCAACTTATCAAAGAGTCGGATGTCATAAGCAATCTTGAAAAAACATCCTGATTGCTGAAAATTATAAAAAAAAATATATCAAAATTTTATAAATATATATATTACCCTGCTAAACACTGCTAAAATTCTAAACCTTCAAAATTCAACTTGCAGAGAGATCAGCAATCAGGATGTTTTTACAAGATTGCTTATGACATCCGGCTCTTTGATAAGTTGCGAAAAAGGTTTAATTGCTATCACCAACTGTAATAAAACTACTGCAAAATAACTCAAATTTGAGGATTGATAGTGAGATAGAATCAGAAATTGAATTATAAATTAATATAATGCAAATAAACATCAATAGTAGATAAAGTATGAAGAAAACAGAGTAAAATTGAGTAAATTGCGCTGTAAAAATTGGTATAAAAAGTGATGTTCCCGAGAGTTCCCGAGTTCGAAAAGTAATTTTCCGTATACTCCAAACCCCGACGAACAAAATGACGTAGAGTATTGATGCACAGAGCTGCACATTTTTGAATAATTTAATGAATAAAAGTGACATGTTTTTGCTTTGTAACCACTGTACATCGCAATGGTGTCATTTAACACTAATAGTGTCTTCATCAAAGTTAGGTATTTTCATGTTATCTAAAACATTGTGGAACATGTTGAGTTGATATAATGTAATTTAGGCATAACATAAGTTAAAAAACTAGTTTTGAGAAAATCTCCCCAGAAAAACAGTTATATCTCTGAAGGACTGATAGATAGATTTTATGTATCTTCAGCAAAGTTTCATGAAATTTATAGTTCTACAATATTGCTAAAGACATAACTCAACTATCTCGTAAGTATAAAAAGTTATTTTTTTTTAAATTTTTACTGTAACTTAGTAAGAGTTTCAATGAAACCGTCAAATTATACAAAACAACATTCTGAACAACTTTTCTGAAGACACCATAGCTCTAAAATGTAAGGTAAGACGTGAAAAGATTTTTGACCGTCTTTTTTCAGAACGGCCACACTGTGCGGTCCCCCTATTTTAATGTTGTTGACACCTTGCTAATCCCATCAGTTTAACCATAATTTTTTGCTCATTTTCCTTGGTTTCAGCTATCAGAATTCGGTCGGATGTATTTGAACAACGAAATGGCCGGATTCATTCGATTACACATCCAAACTATTTCCTATCGCTCCATCTGCTACCATTCCGATCATTGGTTTGAGCAATGTCGATTACATCACATATCTCTCCCTCCGTGGAACCGAACGCTTGATTGACGGGAAAACAATCAAAACGTAAATAAAAAAATAGATTAACCTCCAACGCTAACATTCGACCGGTTAATCACGGCTAACGTTAAACCGACAGATGACAATTGGAAATCGAATGGACGCATAAAAAAAATATCTCTCATGTATATTTCATGAACCCGCCGAATTGATTTGAAATTAGTCATTATAATTCGAAATCCGTTAAAACTGTCGTCGCAAAACACGAACAGCCAAGAACCTGGACATCTCGTGACAAGTTGCCAGAATCAAGAATGGCTGCTACGAGATGATTGATCAAATCTTCGAACGGTGTTTGATTTATTCTCCGTTGCGGCGTTCGGAAATAATCTCTAGCTGTTGATGAGGATTTTGGAGTCGGTGTTGTCGATTACTTTCCTCGCTGGAAAGAATTTTTAGGTGAAACGAAACAAGTTGGCCCGTTAAATTTGACGAGTAATCCGATGGCTAGCGGCTTAAGTGTCCGATGATTTGGTAAATATTGTGTTCCACTCGCCGCCGCCACCACCAGCAGATCCAAAGCCTTCATCGGATCGCGTGTTGGTTCTATACCCCATCCAACCTGAAACCGGGCGCGCGGCCAGTTGTATTCGTTAATTTTTTATGACTCTTTTCTCCGGCAATTACAGATCGTAAAAGTGATGTTGATTTTGTATTCTTTACTTCTGTTTTTGTTCTGCTGTTTCTTTGGCAGCATTTTTCGGAGGATTATTTTTACGATCATATGGAAGTTTATCGTGCCCATCTATTGGTACGTGGCCTTAGCCGGATTGAATGGCTCGTGTGGGCCGAAAGTTCATTAGTAGCGATAGTTAAGGCATTAATCAACCATTCCGGATCGAGAAACTTACAGAAACAGGAATATAAATTGCGTGGTGAAAACAAGCAACATAACCATTAACAGGCAGAAGCCGCCTCGCACGATTTTCTGGACGAATCGTTTCGAAATTATACGGAACATATTTCACACATTTGTTGGTATGGTCGAATGTGATTCAGACGCTCGGCGTGATTCGCTACATTTTTATATGCCAAAGTCCTTTTCCATCCACCGGGCTTAGCTGCGATTGAGCAACATTACTTCGCGTGGGAGTATTCGCCGAGCTGTGGCACAGATGGTGCTCTGCTATTATTAATTGAATAATGACATTCAACTAATCCGTACTCAAATCTCGATAAGGACACCGAAAGACGTACGCTGATCTGAAATATTTTCACGCCAAAGTGCCACGCGAAACGTTAGAATCAAGCATAGTCCCGTTTCGGATCAATGTCAACATTAACACAAATGCCGACACTGTTTGTTTTGGCAACATTCGAATGCACTCACCAATGCTGCATCTGATTGACAGAAACGCTGAATAGTGAAGGTCGCTTCGAAAAGTCAAGCATAACAAAACAAAACGGCTCGTACCTAGATTGAGAGTGCATGATAGAGCATGGCTTGTATCCACTGCTTCCACTGCGAAGCCCAAGGTCCCTAATGATCCTTTTCGGTTGCTTCGCTTATTGACACTTAGGCAATGCGTATCATATCCATCGTCTTTCGCTGAACGGATCCATTAATTAAATTCAAAACATGCGCCGCCTTTACCAATACAGAATCATCGTCGAAAACTGTGCGCCACCATCGGAGTGCCGTTTGGCTGAACGAAATCAATCGGTACAGACTTGGATCCAATCCAAAACGATGAAGTCATTTATTTCAATCCAGTCAACGTTTGAGCTCGAGAATGCTCATTTCATATTTTTTTCTTTTCAAGAGGGGGATTTTCAAGCGGACAGCTTAAGGTCGAGATTAGTGATAATTGAGTGCTGTTCAAAATGTTTCAATCTCGCCACGACAATCACGACAAATGCCTGACCCTCGGGGGGCTCCGGCGGTGGCATTCGAAAGAGCTCTAACTGATTGGGAGCCGTGGAGGGATAATCATCTGGAGCATTAGGTATTTAATGAACGCTTTAATTTGTGGAGCCTTCGAATCGGTGGTTCTAAACATATTTCACATCTGTTCATTTTCTTAAAAAAGTGCCCAGGAATGATCAATACAATACAAAGTATTGGGTTGTCCGAAACATGTTGTGTCGTTTTTTAAGAAAAAATAAAAAGCTACAGTTTTGTGGGTAGACAAACACTTACGCAATTATGTTTAATGAGATATGGAAATATCATCCACCAGATTTATTTCTAGTTTCTCGTCGAAAAACTGGCTAATATTCTTTTTTAGTCTTCAAAAAAGTTGAAATTCTTGCGTTGGGATTTTTTTAGAGGGATGAACAAGGTACAATGTCTGATGAGTACATCGTTCTCGGATGAGACGTTGGACCGATCAGTCGATTATACTAACAGCTCTCGTAAAAATCTTAATCATTGTAAACGGCTTTGCCGTTGTAGTCTTCAGTGTGTGTGCGTGTTAGCGGAATCTATTGAAAAATAGATAATATGGATTCGAGTGTAAGAAAGAACACGTTGAAATGTGTTTTGAATCCGGTGCTAAAGTGCCCTCGCATCTAGAAGTCCTCAGATTTGTTACCGGTAACTTGAACCTCACCGGAGGTGCATTCAGTCTACAAAGACGAAAATGATGGCTTATTCTTCATCAAGTTTCATGATGAAGGTAAGTTCAACGAACTCTGTAACCACGTCGAAGAGATCTACACCTTCAAGTACAACGACACTTCAACGACACCGATTAGTCTGGCTATGGCCAGTCGCATTTTTCGATACGTACGAATATTCAATCTGCCACCCGAGATCGATGATAATGCCATTGCTTCAGTCTTGGGACAATTCGGAACAATCAGGCAACATGTAAGCTGTTGAACAATCCAGCTGAGTGCAATCTGAATGTGTTCAGCGGTGTCCGTGGTGTCCATATGGAAATTGCAAAAGAGATCCCAGCGAATCTATTCATTCGACATTTTCGAGTACAAATTTATTACGATGGATTGAAGAACCGCTGTTTTCATTGTAAGGAAGAAGGACATCTGAAGGTGAACTGTTCAAAGTTGGCAACTATCCAAACCTCTGGTAGTGGAAATGCTCGAACATACAGTACAATAGCTGCTCACGGAAAACTGATGCCTTTGTCTAACACAGCTATGCCTCCATTTGTGGCCAACATGCAAACCTTGGCTAGGAAGAATGACGATAAGTCAAACCAAGTGACTCCTGCTTCACACGAAATTGAGGAACCTCAACCGGAATGCAGTAAACAAACGAAGATCGCAAAAGAACACCCCAAATCGATGGAAATCGACCCAAAACAAGGACAAAAACGAGCAGCTACATCTCCAGGATCAACCAGCACCCAGTACTCATCAGTGAAAGAAACGGAATGTACATTCCGTAGTCAGAAGAATAAAAGAAACAAAAAACAGGGCTTGAAAAGGAAATAAGTACAATAAGCAATCGCGCGATTTCGAAGAAGAGTGAATAGGACGTGAATTGAGAGTGAGTGTCTAGTACAACAATGGTATTTCTTCGAACAATGTGTACAATTAATATCAACGCTATTAACATACAGATAAAGAAATCTCTCCTGAGAGATTTTGTTTGGAATAATGATATCGACATCTTATTTTTACAAGAGGTAGCATTCGAGGACTTTGGTTTTCTCTCCTCTCATGCTGCTATTGTCAATATAGGGACTGAACACAAGAGCACATCTATTCTCGTGAGAAGAAATATTGAGTATGAAAATGTCGTTATGAGTGCCAACGGACGAATAACTTCAGTAACAATAGATCAAATGAATTTCATAAATGTTTATGCGGCGTCAGGTTCACGATACAAAAACGAAAGGAACACAATGTTCACACAAATTATCCCACACATATCTACAAACAAAACCAATATTGTCGTTGGCGACTTTAACAGTGTTCTGTTTAGATCGGATTCAAACAGTGTACAAAACAAATACAAATGTACAAATATTTGCACAGGTTTGAAAACCTTAGTTCATGCACTTAAACTATACGATGTAGAAATGAAGAAAAATTTGAGTACTAACTTTACGTTCATTCGTGGGAGCTCTAAATCCAGATTGGACCGCTACTACGCATCACAAGACTTTATCAATCAAGTGAGATCAGATCAGATGAAGAAAGCAGTGGCGTTTTCTAACCACTATGCCGTGATGGTGAAATATCAGGTTCCTGATGGCAATTAATCCTAGTCTTCTTCATAATGAAAATGTCTGTGAAGCTCTAATAGAACATTATCAACATTCTAGAAGGACCAGTATGTATCAAAATAATATTAATGTATGGTGGAATGAGCACGCTAAGCAGAAAATATCTGGATTCTTCAAAACTCGAAGCTTTTTATTGAATCAACAAATACACAGAGAAAAACATCTCTATCACGTATGCTTGAATGATATTATTGAAAAACAATCGGCGGGTGAAGACGTGTATAATGAAATGTGCTTTGTGAAGTCCAAATTAATGGAAATCGAATAAAATAGGTTATCAAATTCAGGAATAAAATTGGCTTAAATTCTCTACTTCATGATGAGAAAATAAGTCTATTTCAATTAACTTCTCGAATCAATAGACAATCAGAAAATGCAAGCTTTTGCCTGAAAGTTGACGGTGTTATAACATCTGAATCTCATAAATTGAAGAGTTACTTGCATTCACATTTTAGCGAGGTCTTTAAAACTGACGATAATGATCTTGAGTATATTGAGACCCTTAGACACCTTACTGCAAAGCTTACTATACAGATGCGGCTAGCCTGATGAAGCCTATAGAAAAAATAGAATAAGAAACTGTTTGGAAGAAGCTGCCAACAAGAAAACTCCTGGTCCAGATGGGTTGACGTACGAATTTTATTTGAAATTCTCTGATTACCTAATTGATGATTTAACGATGCTGTTCAACAAATATTTAATCGAAGGTGTCCATCTGATAACTTTTCGAAGGGGATAATATGCCTTATTCCAGAAAAAGGTGATCCACATGATATTGTCAACAAAAAAACCAATAAGCATGTTGAATACCGATTACAAGTTGTTCACAAGAATTTTAGCAAATCGATTATACCCATTGCTGGAAAAAATTATCGGACGTGGTCAAACTGCATGCAAAAGCTCTCATGCATCGATAACCTCAAAAAATTACGCAATATAACAATCCGTGCAGGTCAAACTAAAAGATTCGAAGGACTGCTGCTAAGCCTTTATATGGAAAAAGCTTTTGATACAGTGAACCATTAGTTTTTATGGGCTGTACTTGAAAAATTTGAATTTCCTATGCCCTTCATCAACTTTTTGAAAAACCTTTATTCTTATGCAAGTTCCAAAGTGATTTTTAATGGCTTTTTAACGAACGACATTAACGTCAAGTCTTCAGTGCGCCAGGGGTGTCCTATTAGGATGGCACTGTTTGTTCTGTACATAGAACCTCTTATACGGACGATTAGTGATAATATTCGAGGCTGCTTCGTGGCTAATACTTTCATAAAGGTAATAGCTTACGCAGATGATCTCAATAATTTTTATTCTCAATGATCACGGGTTCGATACGGTTCTAGAGATAATCAATTATTTTAGCATATATTCTTAAATAAAATTGAACATCCATAAATCGTATTATATGCGATTTAATGATTGCAAATCAGGACCGCATCAGATTTTAGAACAGAGTAATTAAGAATATTAGGCGTTACGTTCCATGCAAAATATCAAGCTACAGTCACATATAATTTAAATTCGATAATACATTCAATTAAGCAGAGCAAGAAGACGCATTAGAAAAGAAATTTGAATTTAATTCAGAAGGTTTGGATCCTGAATAATTTTATATTGTCGAAGATATGGTACTTAGCGCAAGTGTTCCCACCCAACAAAAGTCATCTGGCACAAATTAACACAAGTTGCTGGATGTTTATTTGGAACCGACTTATATTCAAAGTTGCTCGTAACCAATTATTTTTAAATACAAGTAAAGGAGGGCTGTCTCTAGTAGATCCTTTACTTAAATGTAAAGCGTTATTTGTAAGAAAAAAATTATTTTCGACACAAACCAATGAGTTGAAATTTGATCATTTCAAGATGACTCAGAAAAACAATATCTCTTACTAGAAATAGTCGAGAATGGCTATGTTATACCGATACGATTGCTGAACACCCATTGTTAACATCCACAAAACTTATATATAACGCTATGCTGAACGAACGGAATCATGTTGTCAAGACAGTAATGGAAAATCCAGTATTACAGTGGGAAATACTGTGGGAAAATTGTAGTAAACCTTTCCTCTCATCAAATGTCAGAGAAGGACTGTACATGTGCTTGAATGATATTGTGGGCTCAAAAGTGAAACAATTAAGAAATAGTGTAACAGGGGTTACCACTGATATATGTGAAAATTGCGAACAGTTAGACACAACTGAGCATCATATATAAAAGTGTATAGGATCACAACAAATTTGGAAATGGATTCATGGTTTGATTAGAACAAGATTAAAATTAAGGTATGAAGACCCGGAAGAAGTAACAGGATTATATAAACATGATAAAAATTATAAAAAGAAAGCAGCATTGTGGTTAGTTAGTGAAGCTATCACTTTCAATTTGAAAATCTTTGGAAAAGATAGAATGTATGAATTTCAAAATCATATTCGTCAAGAACGATGGAACAAGAATGTTGTGATTAAGAAATATTTCAAAAATGTATTGTATATATTTTAGATAGATAGGAAATAAACGGAATTATATTTAAAAAAAACATATTTCACATCTGTTAATTTTCCTGAAAAAGCGCCCAGGAATGATCAATACAATACAAAGTATTGGGTTGTCCGAAACATGTTGTGTCGATTTTTAAGAAAAAAAATAAAAGCTTCAGTTTTGTGGGTAGACAAACACTTATACAATTATGTTTAATGAGACATGGAAATATCATCCACCAGATTTATTTCTAGTTTCTCGTCGAAAAACTGGCTAATATTCTTTTTTAGTCTTCCAAAAAGTTGACATTCTTGCGTTGGGATTTTTTTTAAAGGAATGAATAAGGTACAATGTCTGATGAGTACGTCTGGGTGGAGTAATACATCAAAAAAAAAAAATCCCAGTTATCACAAAACATGATATTTGATACAGAGCATGAGTTTCTCCGACAGAAGACCAGATTTGTAGCTAACTAGTTAAAAAAAAGAATACCAGGAAAATTCTGCCTTAAAACGACGTGTTTTCGTTGCGATTATAAGCGAGTCGCAGATGGATATGCGATCTATCAAATGATTTTTGTTTTACGACACGAACTAGAAAGATCATTTTCAATACTGAAGTAATATCCGAAGTAATAAACAAGCAAATGTATTGGAACGATTTCGTAGTCCTACGTCAACAATGCTATCATGTTTTAAATACAACCTTCTATAATTTCTTCAGCTACGTATTATATTAATAGGCATGAAAGCCCACCTTGGATGTTTAGAAACTTTTCTAAATTTGTGGAATATTTTATTAAAAACCACTACCGTACTTTTATAGAATTGTTTGTTAACTATTACTCTTTCAATTAATTAACATGGTTTGTCATTTTTGTTGGATTTTGTTTAATCCCTTACATGACTTGTGTGTGCAAATATGCGTTGACAAAAATACAATATCAGCCCACAAAGATCTTGGGTTCTTTTTATAGAAAATAAATGCTTTGTAAGTTTATAAACGATAATTTCCTTAAAAAAATCACTAATATTGATTGATGAGACTTGACAGAAAATAAGAATTACTTATCAATTATTTAGTAACCGATAATTATTTTTATTTTATGGGATAATTTATCATTGGATATTTATTAGTATGACCTATGATTTTCGGTAAATTGATCCTCCTACAGTGGTAGACATTCGTTTAGCCGCATCCTATTTTTCCTCAATATTTTTAAAAATAAGTCAATTCTTTGTACAGTTTTGCTCATAAAAGACGATTATTGTTTATTTTCATCGAATTCATTCTAAAAAAAAGTATAAATTCACTTTTTGTTTTCTAAGCAATTCAAATATATGGAATAAGGGTGGACATTCGTTTAGCCGCATCTTAAAATTCCAATAAAAGAAAATTTGTGCGGCAAATTTCGAGTCCAGTCGGTAGCTAATATTTAGTATGTCCACCTCCATTTCGGATCACTTTGAAAACTCGATTTGGCATCGAGTCAGACGGCTTTTGAAGTGTTGCCATATTGATTATAGCCCAACACTCCTGAATTACTGCCTTGAGGCTGGAAATGTTGTCAAATTGTCATCCGTTTGCATAGACCATCTCGGCCAGGATTCTCCATAGGTTCTCTATGGGATTGCAATCGACTGCCTGCAGGTCATTCAAGAAGCGGAATGTCCTTCTCGGCAAACCATGCCTTCGATTGCTTGGAAACGTGGATCTATGCATAATCCTGCTGAAAAAACGACATCCTCGGTAGCGTTATTCTCAATATGGCCAATCAAAACGTCCTCCAGTAATTCAAGATACTTTTCGGAGTTCATTCGGATGAAAATGAAATAAAAGAGAAGCTTGCTGTGATATTAAACGGCTCCCCACACTGTCAAACTTCCGCCCCCAAAGTTTTGCTTCGATTTCACGACATTTTTTATTTATTTATAATGACACTACATCCCATTGAGAGATTAGATCTTCTTCACAATTTTTCTCCAATAATCCCGATCCATGGCTGCAGTTCTCCAACTCCCGGCTGCACCGATTCTTGCTAAGTCCTGCTCCACCTGGTCCAACCATCTCGCTCGCTGGGCTCCTCTCCTTCTTGTTCCTACCGGATTCGATGCGAACACCATCTTTGCAGGGCTGCTGTCCGGCAATCTTGCAACATGCCCTGCCCATCGCACTCGTCCAGCCTTGGCGACTTTCTGAATGCTGGGTTCGCCGTAGAGTTGCGCCAGTTCGTGGTTCATTCTCCTTCTCCATACTCCGCTTTCCTGTACACCACCGTATATTGTTCTGAGCACTCGGCGTTCGAAAACTCCAAGCGCTTGTGAGTCCTCTTCAAGCATCGTCCATGCTTCGTGCCCATAGAGAACAACCGGTCGAATTAGGGATGTGTACATGGTACACTTCGTACGGGGTCGGAGTTTGTTGGACCTCAAGGATTTGCGGAGCCCATAGTAGGCATGACTTCCATTGACAATGCGTCTTCGAATTTCACGGCTGTTGTTGTTGTCAGTTGATATCAACGAGCCAAGGTAGACAAATTCTTCCACCACCTCGAGCTCGTCGCCGTCGATCACAACACTACTACCAAGAAGAACTCTGTTGCGATCAGTCCCTCCTGCTAGCATGTATTTAGTCTTAGACGTATTGATCCCAAGCCCAATCAGCCCTGCTTCGTGTTTCAGGCGGGTATACAAGTCGGCTACCGTCGCATATGTTCTTCCGATTATGTCCACGTCGTCGGCGAAGCAGATAAACTGACTAGACTTGTTGAAAATCGTGCCCCGCATGTTGAAGCCATTTCACGACATTCCGTTGACTTAAATTGTACCAATAGTAACTGTAACAGTCCGGACCATCCAAATTGAACTTTTTTCGCCGGAAAATACAACATATCTCTATTCTAGTTTCCATTCCATGTATTGCCGGGCGAAAATAAGATGGTTCTGCTTATGGGTGGCGGTCAGTTTCGGCTTCCCTTGAGGTTTCTTCCACATGATGTTTGGTGACTCATTCAAGATGCGAATAATATGCCTCTTCGTTACTGGAACAACCGATTCTGCTTTAATATATGAGCAGGACATCGTTTCCTGATTGCTTCGTGTCTTATTTGATCTTCAAGACGCAAAGTAACTTTGGTGTTCCCATTTGTTGGTCGTTCTATCCCATATTTCTGGCACTATTTAAAGAAATTCCGTACCACTTTCTCAGATAGACCAATTTTTGTTACGATCGAGCGATTAGAGAACTTTTGTTCACTGAATATCTTTATTATTTTCCGCCCTTCTTCCGTCAATAGAATACCTTTCGCCATTCCTTTAAATTCTATGTAAATCACTAATCTGACCAACTTCTTACGTTGCACATCTAATATTTGAACATTTCCAAGTATTTTGCGAAAACTCGATTTTTATGCCCTGCGGCTAAACGTATGTCTCGGGAAAAAACGACGTTTGAATGTTTATATCCACCGATGCCGCCTTGTGTGTGTGTGTGTGTGTGTGTGATTGTGACGCACGTCCTTTCAATAAAAGTGACTTAAATATACTATCACTACAGCAAATAAGTTTCCCGATAAAAAGAACATTCCTAGCTGTTTTGTAAGTGTTTCAATTTTTTTTTTTAAGTGCGGCTAAACGAATGTCTATCATTGTATACTTGAGCATACGGTCCGACAGATCAAGACTCCATAATTTTATTTTAAGGAGGCTGAAAAATGCTATTCAATGGCTATTAAATTTAAATGACAATTAGTCGCCCGTAATGCCCAAAAGTTTGGCCGCCCTGTTATACACCATTGCAATTATACTACTTCAAAGAAGAATAATCTATAGAAAAGTGTCAACAACTTCTTACACGACGATATATTTTACGGAACAATTTTTGTACAATAAATATCTTTGGGAGCGGGGAACGATACTGATATCGTGTAAGTGCTGATGATGCGGGCTAAACGGAAAGCGCAGCAATAACAATGCGGGGCTCAACGCGGTAAAGGATAGAGGTGGACTTCATTAACCTTCCTGTACTCGCGTGCAAAATCATAACACGAATACTCGCGCATGGTGTCACAAACCGCAAGTTGAACTTCTCTTTAATGTTGCTATTGTATATTTGTTAGGCTTTATTGGTATTTATTTGAAGAAAGCGGTATAATTTAATGAAAAAACTCCAGAAAATATGTTTCCTACATCTTCATTCAGTTTTCATAGTCATCTAATTCAGCCTCCTCAAAACAGATTAATTTTTGATACCCCAACACAAATGACGAAATTGGACCTTTTTCCTGTTTTGCGTAGGACTACGTCTTTCATTTCTATACCGGGGTGTAAAATCAAAGTTTCGAAAACGAAAGCGTTACACTGGAGACCGAGATTTTGAGCGTTAATAGCTTCTAAATAACTGAACGAAATGGTATGATAAACACTTCATTCGAAAGATAAAATGTCTACGTGCTTACTTGTTACTTTTTCATCCAAAAACTTGTTTCAATAGCCTTAAAATTGTTTTCAAAACAGGCTATTGAAATCACCAATTGGTATATAAGCGAGCGCCGCTCGGAAGTCCACTCAGTTATAATTGAGCAGTGATTAGAGCATGTTGTCGCTGCTGTGGTGGAGCTGGTGGAGAAGTTCATCATGAAAGCGCTGATGAATGGTGTCACCAAGAGACTTATGATGCACCTTAGGCCAGAAGGGAATTCATCAGGAGGAGAGTGATGCCACAAACGGTTCCGTTTGAGACATCGGAGCAGCCGCCGCACACACACATACACGCGCGGAACTTTTCTCGTTTGGATGTCATCCAGCATCGAGAAGATTCCTGAAACGCATTCAGTTTGGAACTGTGAGGAATCGCAGAAAAGCCGATCCATCAGAAGAAGAAGAGAAGACGACCGAGAGAGTATCAGCATCGAAAAACGTTTCCGCTTGAGACATCGAAGCAGCCGCCACACACACATATATACGTGCGGAACTTCTTTCGTTTAAATGCCATCCAGCATCGAGAAAATTCCGGAAACATATTATCGTTGTTGAAAAATAATCTGCCAGTTCCCCATGGGAATTGAAAAATACATTCATGCGAAAGAGTTTTTTTTTAATGTTTTCTAACATATAACGCTGCGACCAGATACATTTGGTTTTGTGATTTTTCAATCAAGTGCAATTAACAGATGCTTTACATATAACATATAACACTGCGACCAAATACATTTGGATTTGTGATTATTCAATCAAGTGCATTTAGCAGGAAAGCTTCTGAAGATTATTCTTCCCCATCAGTAGGATATGTTCGCTTTCAATATTGGATGCGCGCGCAACGGAAAATGTTTCGCATCGCGAAAAACATAATTTTCAATCGATTATTGCTCAGTCGCCGAAAGTTTCAAACTCAGAGAGTTCATTCGCCTCCAGTTTGCCTTCCAAATTGCCATCGTAAACCACACCTTCTTTCGATACAATCACGGACAAAAACCATACTTAAGCGATATTCTGGTGTTGAAACGCATTCATTTTTCGTGAGGACATCGACAAGACAACATCGTTATTGAACGAGCTGAACGAGCGGAACGAGCTGGACGAGCTGGACGGCGAGGGATCGAGGGATTCATCACCTGGCCTGACCTGAAACGCATTTAGTTTGTTTCGAACTGTGAGAGAGCGCAAAAGAGCCGATCCATCAGGAGAAAAGAAGGCGACCAAGAGAGTACCAGTATCGAAAATTGGTTCCGTTTGATGCATCAGAGCACCCACCACACACACATACCCATACGCACACATTTACATAGATCTTGTTATAACTTTACTTCTACTAATTGTTTCGTTTCAGATCCGTACATGGGCTCACCAATCAAACCATCCGGCAATCACTCACTTCAGGTCCACATGATACCAAACCGGTTCTTTTCAGGACCACTTCACAACTTTGAAAGAATTCAATTGAAGTTTTCTAAATATATATGATAATTTCATACATATACTCATCCGCTCACAGATTTACAAGAACGTACAGCAATCTTGCAATTTATTCATTCATCCATTCATCAATTCTTAGATTCAGATGCAATTTCAAACAAATGATCACTAAATTAACGATAGTCCAGCATTTAGCATTAGCATTTAGAGCACGACAGCTGTCGACTTTTTTTTTGCTCTAACTTTTATATTTCAAATTCTACATACAAACTGTCTTCGGAAGACTCTTAGAACCTACTATGTAACGTTGCCTGAACGGTCTTGGCTTTCTTCCATACAACTAAAACTCGACCTATCCTGTTAGCGTGCAGCTCTCGACTTTTTCCGAAATTAATTCTACAAGCTAATTCTTCTACCTTCAAATTTCTGGGGAGGCGCTTGGAGTTACCCTGCTATATCTGCCGATAAATAATTATGCACCGAGTAATCAAAAAATGTCCCGTGTGTGTTGAACTGCCACGAACTGAGTGGAAATTTGAGATTTGTTTCACTCGCACAAAAATAACAAAATTGATGTCAGTGAAAAAAATGTGGACTCGGTAACAACATAAGTTGAACAAAAATGTAATTAAAGAAGTGTTCGATGTTCGACAAGGGTGATGTACTTTTGGAACTTGACGACAAAGCGCAAGTGTGCTTTAATGAAATATGAAGAATGGTTTGCCGAGGTATTCTCCAAGCACCTCTACATACATATATGGAGGAATTAGGGTCGCTTCAACTAATACAAACAGTTTGCGATGTAGAACTTGTGAATATCTCAGCTGCACTAGAAGTTATTGATATTTTCCCCCAAAAAACACGCTCTTTTCATTTGTTTGTCATTCTTTCTTAGGCAAACATAAAAAATGTTTGTTGGCGGAATCTGAATGAACAAATTTTACTCTATAAAATATGTGATTTTCAAAGATATTTTATTTTATGTGTTTGAGTAAAATTAAATTGAAATCATGAGTTTTTGGGTAGAAAAACATCAATAACTTTAAGTAGGATTAATATATTGACAAGTACTGCATCGCAAAATATTGGTATTGATAAGCTCTAAAAGTCGTACGAAGACAGTTTTGATGTAGAATTTGGAATATAAAAGTTAAAGCAAAAAAAAACCCTGATTTTTCATGGTCACCCTAATGCAACTTAGAAAAAAAGCGCTAAATCGATTATATTGAAAGATAGAAAAAAAGCTTTGTTCTGCAAAGTTGTTTAAAATAACTGGGACTATAACATTGTCGAACTATTTTTATCTCTATCTACCGTTCTGAATCATATTTCGGACACTTTGTTCTAATATCTTGAAATACTTAATGCACTGATGATATAACTATCAAATTAATATCACAATTGCTTCTTTAGAGTAATCCCTTGGTTTCACTATAATTTCACATGAGAACTACATTTGAATTATAACATAATCGGCAGAAATCTTACAACACTACTCATTATCGTTTGTGTTTGACGTTTGCTTAGCGTGAGAACGTGGAATTTACCCGTTCATAAATATTTTAATTTCTCGCGTATTTCATCAGTTTTCATTATCGTTAACAGTTTACTGTGATTGCATGGTAAGTGTTTCGCAGTTGATTATAAAATATAATCAAATGTAATGAAATTTTCGTACAAAAAATTACAAAATAAAGTGTCCGAAATTTGAATTCAATTTGTCCGGAATTTGATTTAGTGTCCGAAGTTTGATTTTTATTCGCTACATATGTAAAGCATTTTGTTCGATGATTTTTTTTTTATTTTTTCAATCAAATAGGTACCAAAGTAGAAAGCTTAAAAGCATATTGAACTAATTTATTAAAAATATCAACCAAATAATACCGGTGCATAAAGTTTAGATCCGTTTTCTGCATCATATGCCTTAAGCGTCCGAAATATTATTCAGAACGGTATAAAGATAAGAAAGTTTTTATTTCATCGCCAATTTTGGTTACCCTATTTTTGATTACATAAAAAAGAGCGCTATCTCATATGTAACAACTTTGTTGAAGACAGTTTTTGTCTAAAAAACAAATATCTCCCACAAAGTTGTTTTTGGCAATTTCTATCTAAGTTGCATTAGGGTAACCACGAAAAAACGTTTTTTTTTTGCTTCGACTTTTATATTTCAAATTTTACATCAAAACTGTCTCAGTACGACTTTCAGAGCTTATCAATACCAATATTTTGCGATGCAGAACTTGTCAATATCTTAATCCTACTTAAAGTTATTGATGTTTTTCTACCCAAAAACTCATGATTTCAATTTAAATTTACTCAAACACAAATCATAACATATCTTTGAAAGTCACATATTTTATAGAGTGTTCTTTTGTTCTTTCCGATTCCGTCAACAAACATTTTTTATGTTTGCCTCAGAAAAAATGACAAACAAATGAAAAGAGCGTGTTTTTTGGGGGAAAATATCAATAACTTTGAGTGAAGTTGAGATATTCACAAGTTCTATCGCAAAATGTTTGTATTAGTAAGTTCTAAAAGTTTTCCGAAGACAGTTTGTATGTAGACTTTGTAATACAAAAGTTAGAGCAAAACATTTTTTTTATGGTGACCCTAACTCAATAAAGAAAAATGGCGCTATATCGGTTATTTCAAGAGATAGAAAAAAAACTTTGTTGTATGAAGATGTCTCAAATAACTGGCACGACAACATTGTCGAAGTATGATTTCCTCTATCTCTAAGAAAGTCAGATTTTTTATTTCATCGACAATTTTGGTCACTCTATTTCTGATAACGTAAAAATGAGCGCTTTATCATATGTAACAAATTGCCGAAGATAGTTTTTGTTTAGAGAATAACTGTCGAGCTCTAAATGCTAATTTCCATTTAAATACATCTCCTGGACCGCTGTGCATTGTTCTAGCGAATAACTATACGAAAACCTAATATTTGCATTTTGCTTTTGCACGTATGAACCTAACGATGAATATATCGATGCATAGTTAATATGTGAATCCGTTCAATCCGGTGACAAAAATCAAATCATATATAAAAACCAAAATCAAATAAGAATAGTCCGGTAATGATCCTATGCATTATATTCAATGAATATTCCACGCCACTAACATTAATTTATACATTTCATTGAACAATATTCTAAAAAAGAAAAAAGTCACTTGTCTAAAAAAGTTACTCCTATACTCGCGTCGGTGTCTCAGACCGAAAGAGTTAGAAAAGTGACACACGTACACCCCATTTGTACCACGCTAAACGATGACGAACGACGAATCACGAACTAGAGAGAATCGCAAAGTCGTAGTGTTGATATTTTCTGAGAAATTAACGAATTGTTGATTTTTCGATCTGACAGACCTATGCACAAGTATAGGAGTGTTAAGAAACACTTCAAATCTATTGACGAATTTACGTTGGATTTACAACCAGATGGCGCAGCGAGTAAAATGAAGATGTTTTGTTTTTTTGGTTTGAAATTCGTTCAAATTTTCTAGACAAATCAGAATTTATCTTCAAATTTCCCGGTTTCATGTATTCTTTCCACGCTGAAAAGGTTAGAAAATCATCATTTTGCAATGTGCTATGTATATTACGAGGAATGGCTTGTTATAAGTATTGTAACTTTAATTTTTTTCAACGTAGTAAACGATGAATAGGATGTTTTGCGCTAAAAATACTGCAAATCTTTCTCGTATCGACCCCTACATAATCAATGATATTAGCCAATTTGATAAGATATCGATTTCATCGCAATTATCCATAGTAAAGGGTGTGTCACATCAAATTGCATCACGGAAAAAACGCTGTAGAAATTTAATTTTTAGGAATTATATCTTCAGCTTTCGCTTATAATCAGATAAGAGTGTATAGATCACGTTGGCCATGCTTTACTGTCAATTTTTCGTAAATTTGGAAAAATGTCGTCGAACGAAAAAGAGCGTCGTGAATTAATCCTGTGCACTCATTTCGAGAATCCGGAGTTGTCACATCGGGACATCGGTAAGATGCTGGGAATCGTCCAATCCACGGTCAGCAGAGTACTAAAACGATACTTCGAGAACCTAACCATCGACCGGAAGGTGAAGAATGGATGCTCCGTCAGTGAAAAAGATCACATGCGCGTAGTTAAGCAGTTTAGACGTGATCCGAGAAGTTCGGTCCGGGATGTCGCCAATAAGCTCAATTTGTCAAGTTCATTCGTCCAGCGGACAAAGCAGCGGGAGGGCCTGCGTACATACAAGGTACAGAAGGCTCCTAACCGCGACGAAAGGCAAAACATGGTGGGGAAGACGCGAGCCCGGAAGCTGTACACCGAAATGCTGACGAAGCCGCATTGCCTGGTAATGGACGACGAAACCTACGTCAAAGCGGACTTTCGTCAGCTGCCGGGCCTGTTGTTCTTCTCCGCAGAGGACAAATTCAGCGTTCCGGAGGAGATTCGCAAGCAGAAACTATTCAAGTTTGCCAAAAAGTACATGGTGTGGCAAGCGATGTGCTCTTGCGGAAAGCGGAGCACCCCCTTCGTGATGACCGGCACGGTAAACGGGCAGGTTTACCTTAAGGAGTGCCTACAGAAGCGCTTACTACCACTATTGAAGCAGCACGAGGGCCCGACCATCTTCTGGCCGGATCTCGCTTCGTGCCACTATTAAAAGGACGTGTTGGAGTGGTACGAAGCCAACGGGGTCACCTTCGTGCCAAAGGAAATGAACCCACCCAACGCGCCGGAGCTTCGCCCAATAGAGAAATATTGGGCGATTATGAAGCAGGCCCTCCGGAAGAACCCAAAAGTTGTCAAATCGGAGGCGGACTTCAAGAGAAAATGGATTTCTGTTCAAAAAAAAAAAAACTACAACCTGACGTTGTACAGAACCTTATGGACGGGGTAAAGAGGAAGGTGCGAGCATACGGGCTTGGGCTCGAAGTATGAATAATAAGAAAATGCCAAAAGTTGTTTAATAGTTTTTATTTTACTGTCTAAAATTTTCAAAAGGATTGGTCTACTGGGCGAATTTCTACAGCGTTTTTTCCGTGATGCATTTTGATGTGACACACCCTTTATTAATAACCGGTATGCATTATCAAACTTAAAATTTTCGTAGATTATCTATGACTTTGGTCAAATCGCGTGTTGAAACCATCGTAAATATACAAAACTCCAACTTTCTTACCATATACTGACGACATTCAACGGCTGAAATGAATCTAGATTGAAATAAAATGAATAATCACCACCGAATCTTGCTTTTCAGTGCGTAAAATAAACAAACACCCTCACTTTTGTGGTTCTGAGTTCTAATGTATATGTCGCATGAGCTGATTCAGCTTTGCGTAAATTCGTCAATAGTGAATCTAAGAACGTTAATTCTCAGATCAACCACGATTCTCCCCTAGCCGGTCCGATAGCATAAACGAAGCAATAAAAACACATTCTAGAGATATGAGAAATTTGTATAAAAACGTTTTTCTCCAGTTCGAATAGACTAAAACCATAATCAAACGCAGGATGAAGAAATTAAAAACCAATTACTATCGCTCCGGAACAGTTCGGTCGAAGCCTTCCGGCGAGCTAATTTTGACCTAATAACACTCATTTCCATCTTGCCGTCGAATGTTGGGCAAACGACAAATAAAAATTTAACGACACTTAAGTCGGAACAGCTTGTTAATTCTAATCCACAGTACAAACCGTTGGACCTGAACGGAAGCAAACAGCCGCGAATGTGGCCGATTGCTCCCAGAACCCCGACTCCGAACGGTGCGCTTCTTTTCAATCCATTCTAGAGTCAAGGTGATAATTTTTATGTTAATACATGGGACACCGAAACGAACTGAAGTTTACCGCCAACGCTTGTCACAGCTATGCCACAAAGCTATGATGATGGTATTTTTCACATGATCATCCAACAGGCTGGGTCCTTTAGATCTTAGCTCGATTCACCGGCTGTTGACCCCAGTGAGACGTGCTTGTGACGCATTTAGCTAACTACCGCAGTGTTTAAAATCACGTCCTTCCGGGCTAACGATCCTGGCTGCCGTTTTGGGTCTTCGACATTTCCAATGGTAGCGTAAAGCCAAATCAGGGAAAAACGGCAATACATGGATTCGGATGGACATGACTAATTGGCGTTTCGAGCACCAAATGGCACGAATGAGGCATTCGAGGAGAGAAAAAAAAGACGTGGAAAATATCTTCCGGCCAGTTATTAAATCTCGCAATGTTCTTGCCCAAAACCGTGAGAATTTGAACCTGATGCTATTTCGCCGTCACGTCATTCGGCATGCGATAACATTTTGTTTTGTTTTTGAGCCTTGAGCGACTGTCCCCATTTGGGTCGTTTTTCACTTGTTACCATTGGAAGTGCTTAATTGCTTTTCATAGGTGCCTTGCTTTACTTTCTATTTATGGTCTCTTTTGGGTAACACTAGCAGTGTATGTTGAGGTAACAACGGTGCAATATTTCCAACGTCAATCCCAACCGATTAGTACAACTCTTTCTAAATAAGTTGTCATCGATTCATTAGAAAGCATCCCTTGTTAACGGGGGTCAAATGCCACACATAATGTTCACAAAAGCACTATAAAACAAAGGCAAAAAAACTAAAATCATCATTTACCCGTTTTTACGACCGTCATACATATTGATGAGCGGGTGTAAATGTTCGATGTGGCATCCATCACTGCTAAAATTAGAACTCTGTGGGTGCTTGCCTCTGGAGACATTTTAGTGCGCTTTGCTGATACGTGATCTGTGATGAGTGAAACATAAAATTAATGAGCGTCATCGGAGCTCATATTTAGTCACATTTTATGAACAATTAATGCGGACTGTCGGACAAAATGAAACCTATGAAATTCTGGAACAGCTCGCAATCAACGCACCGCGAGTCGAGTCGGTCGGCAGATTCAGATCCTAATAACAATATGACAGTGTCATAACTTGTTTCTAGGCTCGAAAGAAATTCATCACCTCAAACCCCTCGAGATCGACACATTGGACTGCGACGTTGGCACTCGAGGTGTGTTCCACTTGTCCCCACTAATGAGTTGATTTTTTATTGAAATGCTTTTGGTTTTAAGGGTCAATCGATTCGTGGGAAGGCACATGGGTGTTCAGTTGTAATTTTCTCGCTTTAATAATTTACATAATGGATCGGTTGAGTAAGGTTGATACTTTGGGGACTAGTTTGGCTATTGCCAATCAAAATGTTTCCGTGTTGCATAAAATATCACCTCTACACTAAATAAACTATATCGAACATTAATTTTTTTGTTTTCTTTTCTAATCATCTAGTATGTTGATATTGTCAATCATTATGCTCTGAATCAAGGATAATCAAACTATTTTGGGCAAAAAACTCCTTTTCAAGAATGAGATGACACCAGAAATTTTACTGCTTTCGATCAGAAATACATTCTTACGATAAGAAACGATGGCTCCAATACGTTCAAAAATTTCGATCAAGTAAATTCATTTTTTTCAGTATTGCGCTTCGCATTGCTTTACTACTATATCAGCATGAGGCCTGATGGGAAATTCGCTATAAAACTACGTGGCACTAACGTGTTAATACAAAGTACAACAATAATTCTTCATATTAAATTATAAGTCGTTCTGCCAAGTTCACGTAACACAACTTCTACAGTATCCTGAAAGTTTCAAATAAGAACGTGTTGTAATGAATAGGTGTCGACTACCAAAATCAGTTTTCGTTTATGTCGTTTATGTCCACTAGGATACCGACATCGACCACTCTGAGAACCCCTGCTCTACAGAATTGATAGGAAAACGGCGAAATAATCGAGTTTTTACTTAAAATATCCGTCCAAAAACTTCCAATTAATTTCATGTATTGTTATCAAGCTTACACTTTCTTACAGTTGCACCAAATTGTTCCTCTTTTGTAGGCGAACAGAACTTTACAGCACAATACACGAAAAGTTTGATAATTCAACGGGAAAAACCTTAAAACCACGTTCGGAAAACTCACCCTTTTTTGACAATCAAAGTGCTTGTTCCTGTGTTCCTGCTACCGTTTCCCTCCACCTGTTAAATTCTACCAAAGTTTTTCTTACGTTAGGTACATACGGTTCAACTATGGAAGGACATGACATTATAAAAAATCCAAGTTGAGCCGTACTTTTTGAGATAAAAGGGTGGTCCAAATCACCCCAACTTACCCTAATACTTCCGACCATATTGGCGCTTGAAGCAAAAATTTCACAACAATATGCTTAATTTTCATGTCAAATATGACCGATTATGATATTGGTCTTCTTCGCGCGTTGTTTGCACCGTTCGTGCTGACATATTGTATTGTACCCAACGAACTTATCTCAACAAAGGCTGACAGGTGGCTGGATGTTTGCCGGATAATTATCACTAGTTGCTAACAGTATACCGCATACCCAAAAAAAATATCAGCACGAGACACCGCTCCCCGAGATTGTGTGTAGTGGTTTGAGAATTTCAACTGTACCAAGCGCTCAATCGAATGATCGTGAAGAAAACAGCAGTTTCCAGTTTTTCTGCACTGGTATGTACATTTAGGTGAGTTGAAATAAATAAATATAATATATAACAGAATATAATTAATTCTTAGAATATAAGCGCCATCAAATAATGGCAGACAGCGGAGGGTCTATGAATACGGAGGTCTCTGATAAGGAAAACAGTCACTCCTCCTTTTAGACAAAGAGGAAAAATAACACTGTGTGTAACGGTATTTTTGTCTACCAGCGATTTATATTAGAATATAGTGTCTACGTTCCTTCCCATGACGTAAACTCAAAATCCAGATGTCTGATTAAAACATTATGTTTGACAAAGTTGTTGGAAAATCATGAAATTTTTTTGGAAAAAAATAACATTTCAAATGCACTGTTAAAAAATCTTACATAAAAATTGAATTTAATATTAAAAGCATCTCAGACCAAAAAAAAAATCTTCATCTCGAATTTTGAAAAAGTTACCCCATACAAAATGTTCACCACTTCGAAAAAATACCCTATGCAAAATTTCTGCTCAATTGGACTTAGGGTGTAAAGCGGTCGAAGTTTGAGTTTTTTGAAAATCGAAAAATCACCCAAGGTGCTGGAGGGGGAGGGAGACTTTGTTGGTACATGGTAAAATTGTGGTACGGTGGTAAAATTGCATGAAACTATTGACACTCTGGGACCGGGGGTTTTGGGGTTTAAAACATTTTTTTATGCCAAATGTCTTATAATTGCACTAAACGTTGAGATTTACTCATATCTGATATCTCGAAAAAAAATCTTTGTCTAAAATTAAATTTTTTGCACTCCGTTGAATCTTTGTTTGAAGAGTTGATTTTTGACAATTTATTTTATGATAACTGTAAATCTTGATGTTTTGCTATTTTAAGACATTTGGCATAAACAAAAAAAAATCCTGATTTCCTGTACTCTCCCCTTGGCTGATTTTTCGGTTTTCAAAAAAAAAGGAAATTTAACGTCTACGACATTAGTAAATGAAATCCGATTGAGCTAATATTTCGCATAGGGTTTTATCGTGTAAATCAACATTTCGCCCGAAGCTCCATATGAAAAATTTGGATGATCATTTTCATTGGCACACTACACTATACGTTTTGCTTCTTATTTCGTAAAATAGACGAATTCCAAGAGTGTCGATTTTTTACATAGTGATTATTTGAAAAACTTTGAGTGATTCTTTTTATTTAAAAAAACTGAAACTTTGACCGCTTTGTGCCACTCTTCCGTAAGTATGATTGAGCTGATATTTTGCATAAAGTATTTCTTATCGCAAAATATCAGAACCGTATTTCTTTTATTTTTCATTAAGGTGCCCATTTGAATTTGGGGTGGTCCGAAAAATATTTTTTTTTACTTTTTCCCAAAAATGACGTTTTTCAAAAATCTATAACTTTTGAATTACAGAAACGATTCAGATAAAATTAATTGTTTAAAATTAAATTTTAAAAAAATAGCAGGTTTTTTTTGGAAAAATCTCACACTCGCAAAAATTTTCGATCGTATTTTGTTTTTATTATTTACATGGCTTTGAATCAGAAAACGCTATATTTTTTAAATATTTTTTTGAAAGCTGAGAAAATAAAAGAAAACTTGAATGTAAGCTTTTTACATAATATATCTAAAAATCAGAGATGTGTTTTTTTCGTTTTTAGGTTATGATTTTTCAAAGTCAACCGATAGTCCGAATAACAATTTTTCGCCCTTCCTACCAAAAATGACTTTTTTAAAAATTCATAACTTTCGAACTTCTGGACCGATTCAGATAATTGATATATGAAATTGAAGCCAATTAGCTTGTATTTTATGGAAAAATATAACACTTGCGGAAAACATTTATTATAGTCGCATAGATATAGTCTAGTTGCATAGAAATATTGAACGAAGACTGAAAACAAGTTAATTTTGATAAAAAATAACTCAAAAACGAAAAAAACACATCTTTGAATTTTGAATATGTTATGTAAAAAATACTTACTTTCTAGAAAAAAATATAAAAAACTAGTCCAAAACAGTGAAAAACAAACACCGTTCAATAATTACTCTGTTCGCTACCGACAGCGCGAAATCGGAGCAAGTGTCAAGAAGTAGTTTCCCTTCCCAATTTCAAATCCTTTTTCCCATCCGAGCTACTCTCTTCCTATCAAAACGCATTACAGGTAAACTTCGATATAACGTACATTTCACTTTCAAAATTGTGCGTTGTATCGAATTGTACGATATAACGTACATAATAAAGCATAATAAAGTACTCACAAACGTAGTCTATAATACATTATTGTGTTGCTGTTCTAGTAAAGTTAATGAATAACTTCAATCAGAAGACGAAGCCAGCCTTTCTCATGATGCTTCCCTTCGTACTGTTGATTAAAACTTGATTCATTCAGAATCCAGAATCACAAAACCAGCTGTATTTCGGAATTGATTGAAGGCACAAAACTTGTTTTAGCATCACAATACGGATAGTTCATTGTTCTATCAGAAAAAAAGCATTGAAAAAATTTTTCCTTCACACTTTGGAAATGTGTACGTTATATCGAGGTAAAATGTACGTTATATCGAGTGACGTTATATCGAGGGTACGTTATAACGAGGGTACGTTATATCGAAGATTCCCTGTATGTGGTGTATGGCACGAACACAAACTGCATTTCTCGATGCATTTTAAATGACACCACATGACAATTTGATAGTGTTTTTTGACGTAGGACTTCGTCTTACATTAAGGGTGCCAAATCAGGAAACAGGTCACGATTTTATGAAATGAAGTTAACGTTAATAACCATTTTCGCTGCGAACGGATTTGAACAATTTGTAGCGTGAATCCCTTATTCCTTTCTCACAATTCAAATTATCTCATTTCACACTCAGTTAACAAACATCCCAAATTCATATCCATATGCATGTCATAAAGTATTAATCACCCGCTTTATGACTTATCCGGAAAACAATTCCCATGTTGTAAACAATCACCACACTTGTACCAACATGTGTACGCTTCGTCACAAGTTGCAAGAGTCGATAGTTTTTATTCATGACCCACTTAAGTTGCGCTTGCCCAAGCAAGGCGGAAGCCTGAAGCAAAGCGTAATAACTTCCACTCATCCTCATTCTTTCTCTTTCCATTTTTACCGCCGTGATGCTCCGCCCAGTAATATACATTAGCTGTTTTGTGTAGAGTTAAGGAAAGTAAATGTAAACTAGTATTTAAGCGGATACTTGTAAAATATACAGCACTGACAGTCAGAGTCACAGCCACAGTCATGATGAGACACATACGTCTTTCATTCAACATTACAACGTTTCCAATATACGTCAAATTTGCATACCAATCGAATCGGAAATTTTCTAAGATTTGTTTGCTATGCTATACATTACAATCTCTTAGTCTGTATATGGTTTAAATTGATGAAAATTGGAAGCACTCCCATTTCCCCATACATTTGTTCTGTTCATTTGTGTCCTTTCCCAAACAGAGCTGTCAATAACGGCCAACTTATGCAGACGCTAGAATAGAAACAATGAAGGGGGATAGCGAAAAGAGAATATTTTAAAGGCGATGCACGGAAGATGCATCTCGTTAAATACTCAGTGCAATACGTGCATTGATAAAAAGAAACAAATTGCAACAAATTACCAATTAGTGTATTGTTCTCGCAAAAGCAAGAAATAATCGTTGCTTCTCGAAATGATTCTACAACCGCAAACCATTAAACCTTTTCAGGGTCCCCGAAAATTTTTGCTAAAGGGTTATTTATGAAATTTCGACGTATTCGCAAATAATATCCGAAATGATAAAGCAACAAATATAAAAAAGATTAAGTAGTCCTACGTCCTAAGCGGTCGTGTCTCGGATACAACCTCTCGAACTTTTTGTGTCAGTGTCATTTTGTCTGTCAGTTTTGTTGTTTTGTTGTGTATTGAAGCTTATACAGTTCAAGTTTAATGGAGTCGCAAAAGTAAACATATATTTATCAAAGTTTTACCTCTTAAAGAATTCTAAATTGCTCAAATCTGTGATACAGCACTACTAGACGAGTGTAAAAAATGATATCTAGCAAAAAATCCGAAGAAATTTATGAAACCGCATAGATTTCCATGTTTACTTTTGAGCGTAATTGAGCAATCTTCGAAATACCATCAGGTGTTCCGCAAGGCAGTCACTTGGGACCTCTTATCTTCGTTTTATTCATCAACGACGTTTGTGACCACTTAAGCTCCTGTAAGTTGCTATACGCTGATGATCTCAAGTTATAACGTACGATCAACTCGAAGCTAGATTGCTGTGCACTTCAAACTGATATTGCTCGGCTAATAACGTGGTGTCAGTTGAACGGCATGCAAGTAAACACAGCCAAATGCAAGGTCATCACCTCCACCCGTGGTCAGTCGCCGATCAGATTCGAATATTCGATGGACCAGTTGACGCTTACAAGAGTCGATTCTATAAACGATCTTGGACTGATGTTGGACAGCAAACTACGATTCAACAAACATATATCCACGTCGATCGCGAAAGCCAATGCCATGTCTGGATTTTTACGCCGCAACACTGCGCAGTTCGACAACGTTTATGCGCTTAAAACATTGTATTGTTTGTTGGTTCGTAGTGTTCTAGAATATGGAGTACAAGTTTGGGCTCCATACCATGCTGTCTACGTTTCACGAATTGAACGGATTCAAAAACGATTCATAAGATTTGTGTTACGCCGACTTCCATGGTCTAGCCCTGACAATTTTCCTCCATACGAGCAGAGGTGTGCGCTCATCGGATTACAAACGCTATCGAGTCGACGAGACTTTTTACAGAGACTCTTCGTTTCTGACGTCATTCGTCATTATATTGACTGCAGTAGTCTGCTACAGGACATCAATTTCCATGCTCCAGCCCGCCAGCTTCGCAATACTAGCTTTTTATGGATTCGAAGACACCGTACTGCCTATGGCTACAATAGCCCACTTGACAGATGCTGCAGACTTTTTGATGGCGTGTGTAGATTTTTTGATTTTGACGTTAATAGGGTAGTTTTTAAGAATAGTATTAAGTGTCCGTAACCAATCTGTGTGACTTTGTGTCAAAGATGTCGATAAGTAAATAAACTATCGCAGTCTGGGGAAACAAAAATTTCTTCTTTTGATTGATCTTCTGAAATATATAATATGTTGGTTGAGATTCAGAATGAAAATCACCATGATCGGTATCGGATAAATGTGACATGACACTATCGTTCCTAAAGGAACTACGCCGTCTCAAGATAGAATTACTTGCGTCATTTATTATTAGTACAGGTCGGACTCGATTATCCGGGATTCGATTATCCGGAATTTTAGACTCGATTATCCGTAGTATTTTATTTTTGATTTTCGGAAATTTTGAATAATTTGTATAATAATTCTATATTGAATAGCTAATATGGGTATCAAATAAAAGGACTTGACTAGTAGAACACAATTATTTATGAAAAATGCAAATCCAAGATGGCGGTCACTACAAAATGGCGGATTTCATATTTTCTCAGAACCCCATCAATATTGGTATCAAAAGAAAGTTCTCGACTTGTAGAGCATAGCAGATAATTAAAAATCCAATTCCAAGATGACCGCAGTCCCCAAACAACAAATTACTTTTAAAATGGTTCCATTCAGCTTGACCTGTTTCTATGTATGTTTGACTGTTTGTAGGGTTGTCCCTCATTGATATTTGGAACATACACATGAATTTTGGAACATACACATTTAATTCTACTGTCGTTATAAAATTGCGTATTCCGTGATCTTGAAAAATTCAATTTGGCTGACGCTAAAAAATGGCTGAATGGCTTTATTTGGAGAACACACTACACACTATGAACAACATAAATTCGAAAAGGTCGCCGCCACAAAATGGTCGACTATGTATTTTTTGCAATCCCTCAATATTGGTATCTAATCAAATTATTTGACTAATAGAATACAGTATTTCATCAAAATTTTCCGGAGAAAGTTAGGTAAGAAACACAAATAAAAGAATATATATTTTTTGAATGGTTTTAATGTAGAGAAGTATACTAATGATACAAATAATTGACTAAAAACTAGAAAATATATAAAATATAAATAAGTAAAAAAAATTAAGTTGAACGGTTGATTGTACTAAAAGCCAGAAAATAATTAGAGAAGTAGCAGTTAGTAGTAATCACATCCGTTCCTTCATTAATCTAGGGCAATGATAAAATAAAATCGCGGGGTATAAGATGAAACAACTGACTGTGGATAATGGAAATCCAACGTTTATTTCTTACCTAATTTTCTTCGGAATGTTTTCATGATGTACCTTATTCTATTAGTCAAATCATTTCATATGATACCGATATTGACGGGATTTCAAAAAATACATAGTCGACCATTTAGTGGCGTCTACCTTTTTGAATTTATGTTGATTATTATGTTTCGTGTTCTCCAAGTCAAATCATTCAGCCATTTTTTAACGACGGCCAAAATGAATTTTTCAAGATCATAGTATACGCAGTTTTATAATGACAGTAGAATTAAATGTATGTTCCAAATTTCAGATCAATCAGTCAACAAGAACGGGGTCAATTTTCTATTAATGTAGGACAACCCTATAAACATTCAAACATACATAGAAACAGGTCAAGCTGAATGAAACCATTTAAAAAGTAATTAGTGGTTTGGGGACTGCGCCCATCTTGGAATTGGATTTTTCATTATCTACTCTGCTCAATCCCTTTCATTTAATATACATATTGATGGAGTTCTGGGAAAATTTGTAATTCGCCATTTTGTAATGGTTGCCATCTTGGATTTTCAAGATCATGGAATACGCAGTTTTATAATGACACAGAGATAAAGATGTGTTCCAAATTTCAGATAAAAAGGTCAACAGAAAGGGGGTTGAATTTCTATTAATGTGGTATAGCGCTACGGACAAAGTTACAAAGTCACAAACATACAAACAGGTCAACCTAGATGAAACCGTTTAATAAATAAGTGCAAATCATAATTATATTACGTTTTACGAGAGAAAATTCGTTTTTTTTGTATGACTCGCTTATCCGGAGGATTCGATTATCCGGAGTGAAAAACAAATCAATACTCCGGATAATCGAGTCCAACCTGTATTTAGTTGAGATTTCTATGCCAAATAACACGGCTTGAATGCATTCTGAGTGGCAAGCTCTAGAATTCGCGTGACCACAGTGCAAGTCGGAGGAAATTTCTCTGACGAAAAAATCTCCCGCCCAGAACGGGAATTGAACTCGAACCTCCGGTATGTTAGGCATGTGACGCTAATCACTCGACCACGGGAGAAACTATTTGCAACTTACTAACATTGTAAACCATAATAACTGCACTATTTTCAACGGCACTTAATTCTGCCGTATAAAATAACTGTCAATAATAAAAAGAAATGCATCATAAAACATTTAAAAAAATCTGAATTTTGTGATTTAGAAGTAGTAATTGCTCCAAAAATTTTTATTGGCTGGTGTCATAGTGACAGATTGACGTCGCCTAATTGATAGAATCAGATGAAAATCTTATTTGATTCTTCTACCCTGAACTCTATCAGATTCTATCTTCCATTTTTTTTCCGGGAAGCCAGAATTTTATGCTAATTAGTATTAGAATATGTTCAATGCAAATGGTAAATATTTCACCACCACTTAATCAATCAACTATAAGCCTCAATGAAAATGACCTTCTCTTCCAAACAGAATGTCAACAAACCAATCTGCACAGTGTTCGTTCTTTTTGTTCGCAATCCGTTTTTTTGCGCTTCACCCGATGGAATTCGTTTGTTTCTGGAACATCAGTCAAAAGAGTCGCGACTCGCTGAATAATTCACATTCTTCTGATTGAATCTGAATTATCTTCCCTTTCGCCATGCCAGCGGTTTTCGACGCCAGGCGCTAATAGGCAAGGTTAATGCAACCATTAAGATTCTTTCCCGTTCATCTTCGGAGAAGGCTCACTTTGTTGAGGACCATAGGCGCGACCAGTGCAGTCCCCTTTTCTTTCTCCGTCAGCGTATTTCGGACTGAACTGAAATCTTGCCATCCCACCTAGAGGGTCAGCTAGCTCAGCTAATCAGAATAAATCGTTTTCCCGTCGAATGCAGCTAAATGAGTGAATGTATTATTTCTTAATCTTATTCTTATTCTTCAAGAATATTGCACATGTTTGTCCTCAGGATAAATAGTGCAACTATATTTGCATTACGCGTTGTACAAGTGCACGGTTCGGTCCTGATATTGTGGTTAATGAAGACGACTACTGGGAAATCGCCCAGCTTCACATCGCATGCCGCTCATTTTTACGAGAGGTTTTTTTCCGCAGCCACATGGTGCTGCCCATGTTGATCCGATTCATGCCGCTCAATCCCGCTTGCATCTCGTTTACTCATTCTTCAGGCATTTCTGCCTTCATTAAATTTATTGTGCAATCCATTGCTGATATGAAAAAGCGAAATGCCCGAGCTGCTGCCGGCCAGTAGCCATTCGAGTATGCGCTGGCATGCAACAAAGCGTAACTAGTGGCTTACAATTGACCGCTTCCAGAGTGAGAGAGTGAGCCCTAATTAACATTTTTTTTCGTGGCAGCTGGGAGCGGAACGAATAATAAAATAACACAACACGCCAAAAATACGAAACTGCAGCAGCATTAAAACGATTAGGACTCGGCGATGATTAAGTGCGGAGCAATTTTTACATGGTGCGGTCCAGCGAATTACTGCGCTTCAGTAGAATGGACCAGTGTTGGGGGGCATTACAGAATTGGCGTGATTTAATAAACTAACACTGTTACATTATTTGTGATGAAATTTCAAGGTTATTTGAGCTCAAGGTAATCCAACAAAGAAACCAGGTTGACCTAAGTCATTTCATTTTCACAAAACGACTGAAACCCCCAATATTTAAATCCTTTTCCAATGAAAACAATTGTCACTTCGCGGAAAAGCGTTACAGCATTCAACATTTATTTTCCTTAACGACCATGGCCTGGATTTGCAACAAAGTATAGATATTTGTCATTCGGGGCTACAAAACCTGGTTAGGAGCTAGGCACTCCCACAGACGGGGTGGTATGCGAACATGCTGTATGTTCACACTCAGTTCCGGTTTACCTTGGCATCCGACACGAGATGCTATCCCTTAAGAGTAATGGAAAGCGTGCAGAGTTCACGCAGCCCGTCTTCAATCAATTCCTTAATCCAACCTATCAATAAAGAATCATTTTTCCTCTGCTGTTTATCATTCGCACAATATCCTTTGTTTTCCCATCGACGGGAAAACTCCCGCAGGCTCCGTAAGCTTACTGCCTCGTTTTTTTTTTATTGTTTTTCTTTCATTGCCACCCGCGAACTTTGAACGCGTCTTTTCAACTTGTTTGTCTATTTGCCGTTCTATTTTATGGCCGCTGGTGGCTGGGGGTGGTGATATAGTGGCAAGCTTTCGCATCTCGAATGGTCTTCGATGGAACGTTTTACGACTTTAGTCATTACTACTGACTCTTCCGCCGTATGATGGAGAGTGATCGCTGTTTGGAAATTCTATCGACCAGAGTGTGGTGATGATAGCACTGCAGCGAGTACAAATAATAGAGATTTTTGCGGAATCATGTTTGGTAAACAATGCTCTGAACGCGGGATGACCCTCATATCCGTTATATCAGTGATGCTGTATTTTCACATATATGCATATTTACACTAAAAATGGCGGTCCGAAAAACTCTAGTTACAGCATCTGATAAAAAAAGTTTAATGAAAAATAAAAAGATTTTTTCGATTTTCGAGCTTCGAGCCAACTGTCAATGTAATCTCTGCA
This sequence comes from Toxorhynchites rutilus septentrionalis, assembly GCF_029784135.1. Lineage (NCBI taxonomy): Eukaryota > Metazoa > Arthropoda > Insecta > Diptera > Culicidae > Toxorhynchites > Toxorhynchites rutilus. The sequence continues at coordinate 130,136,775 of NC_073745.1, forward strand.
AGAGATTAAACGACTAATCATAAAGGTCGTATTAGGTTGTGTCATGGAGATTCGTTCCGTATCAAGCAACTGTTCTTCCGGGCGGACACACCTTACGGCATTTTTAGGAGCTGGCGCCGCTATCCGACCTCGGAGCATCAATGTCGACGTAACTTCGCCACCCTCAATCAGTACCCATGATCATATGACCGTTTGTTATCAAATGGATATCTCTGAAAAGGAACAACTTCACTATGAAAAAACAAAAAGAAATCGATTTTTTATTTCTTCCCCATATTCTTGTCCACCACACCCACACACACCGAGATAAAAATTTATTCGTAAAACGTAAAACGTATAAGCTAAACAATACTTGAAAGTTTAAGCTTTAAAATGACGTGCATCCCATCTTCATGCGTTGATTCTTCTCGAAGTTATAGCATTTCAAAAACCACCTAAATATTTTGTTTTTTTTTCACTTTGAACTTCAAATTTTTTTGTCGGGTGAATTCTTTTTGCGCTCCAGCCTTTGAACAGTCAACAGACTTTCTTAAGGCTAAGAGGTTCTAAAATTACTTTTTTAAAATAATTTGTTAATTTTTAAATGTTACTAGAGATGTGGTTCAGATCTTCTTTATGATATTTCCTAAGGCTCGAGGCGAATGAACTCTAAAGCCTCTATACTACAATACAGAAATACGTATAATTTGCCATCAGTAGTTGTTTTACTTTCGCATGGATTGTTAGTTTCGGAATGCATACTCAGTGCAGTGTGCAATAATTCAATTGGGCTATTTAAGGCAAGTTTTGAGTTTCAATCCAGCTCAATGATTTTACAGGTTGTGATTTAAGTCGCAAGCGAAGAAAGTGACAAATGATCAGTTGTTTATTGCTATCGCGTGGGCAAGACAATTAAATCAACCAGAAATAAATGCTTCAACAAAACCACGCAAATCTTCGATCTAAGTTCCACAAAAAAATCTACTAGTGAAGTAATTCTCAAGAAATTTGATCTAATTCTGAAATAATATCCATAATATTAGGTGTACCGGTAAGTTTCTTCGATTTTACAACAAATGGCGTAACTTGATTATTATTAAAGTGAATCAAATTTTCAGACATTCGTTGGAAAGCTACTATTCTTGGGCGTATTTTTTATTATATGTCAAAAATTTGAAGCGCAAACAACACAGTTTTTTGCCTCTTCGAATATGTCGAATTTCGTACCAACGAGGGTGTTTTTGCGGGGAGTGTTACTTAATTACTTCAATATGAAGAAAATAGCTACGGAAAGTTATCGAATTTTGATGGTAGTTTATGGTGACCATGCTCCAACTGAGCGAACATGTCAAATGTGGTTTGCACGGTTTAAAAGTGGTAATTTTGACTTGGAAGTCGAAGAACGTTCGGACCGCCAAAAAAGTTAGAAGATAAAAAATTGGAGGCTTTACTCGATCAAGATCCGTCACATATGCAACAAGAACTGGCAGATACACTTGGAGTAGTTCAGCAAACCGTATTGGATCGTTTAAGAGCAATGGGAATGATCCGAAAGGTAGTACGTTGGGTGCTGTATGAATTGAAGCCACGAGACATCGAAAGCCGTTTTTTCACGTGCAAACAACTGCTCCAACGGCATAAAAGAAAGGGTTTTATGCATTGAATCGTTACTGGCGATGCAAAGTGGGTCCATTACGACAATCTCAAACGTCGGGCAACGTATGGATACCCCGGCCATGCATCAAAATCGACGGCCGCGCGGAATATTCACGGCTAGAAGATTATGCTGTCTATTTGGTGGGATCAGCTGGGTGCTGCTGAAACCAAATGGAACCATTACGGGGGACCTCTACCGACGACAATTGATGCATTAGAGCCTTGCGCTGAAGGAAAAACGGCCATAATACGAGCAAAGACACGATAAAGTTATTTTGCAGCACAACAATGCTCGGCCGCATGTCACGAAACCGGTCAAAACATACTTGGAAACGCTGAAATAAGAGGTCCTATCCCACCCGCCGTATTCTCCAGACATTGCTCCGTTCGATCGATGCAACTGGGCCTGGTTGACCAGCACTCCTCCAATTTCGATGAAGTCAAAAGTTGGATCGATTCGTGGTTAGCCGATAAACCGGCCGATTATTTCCGCGAAGGGATCCATGAATTGCCGGAAAGATGGGAAAAAGTTGTGACTAGCGATGGGCAATACATTGAATATTAAATTTGTACCCATTTTTGCAGAATAAAGAATTAATTTTTGAGAAAAAAAAAACGAAGAAACTTACTGGTACTCCTATTAAAATGATGACATCTGAAATCGGACGAAATCGGATGAAATCGGATCGGAATTCCTTTTTCGAGTTTTACCGTTACTCCTTTGCTTGCTTAGTTCAAGAGTTATGCAAAAATGTCTGTTTCATTTGTATGGAAAGTTGAAGCTTTAGAATGATTTGTAACACCACTGTATAACATTCACCCAAATACCATCCACCTGAAACACGTTAACCCGAAGCACATTTACCCGAGTGTAATAAATACTCCGCCTGAATGTAACACTTGTCCGAATGTAATAGATACTCGAATGCAGCATGTACCCAAATGGAGAAGGAATAATTCCGAAAAACCAACTTCCATGACGTTTTTGTAATTGGCAATGAGTACGATCAATGTTCCTTTCAGCAGCAAGGAAAACTTACAGTGCATTGAGTCTGATCACATCGTGACTCAGAGCCAATCCTTAGGTTTGCAAATAGTTCTGCGTTAGATCTACTTCACTAGTTTGCGGCAACATTTTGCCATCTCACCTCTTTGACTCAGAATCATCTCTCAGCTATGAGTGAAAAACGAGTAAACAAATTGAAAAGTTCTAAAAAATACTGTGGATTCACTTCACTGTGGATTCTCATCAAAAGCATGTTGTCTTCATAAGTTCGAAGAGTGGTCTACAAATCTAGAATACAGATTTTTGTTTTGTTTTCTCAACAAAACCTGAACTCCTCCATTCGATCCCGACATGGTTGAAGTTTGTCGAATGTTGTGAACTTCATGACACTCCATGAAATCAGATTTAACTCTCCATTTAATAAAAGTTGTCGTTGCCTAAAATTATCAATCTTTTCCCTATCCAAAATGGAAAAAAAAACACAAGAAAGATCATTTTACATGAACATTTCCAGGGCGTAATTCCTCACTAAATAATGCCCCCAATCACTTTGAATGAACTTTCAAGTGTAAGGACTCTATAAAATGAACAAGGAAGAATCACAGCGGTGACGTTCATTCTAAATATTGGAAGATTATTTTTTCTTAAACAGTATGATTACCAAGGTCGTTACCATGGTGACCCCCGGGGCGGACCGCCCCTCATCACCCACCGTACACTACGCCACTGGGTAAAATCAAAAATCTAACTTTCTTATCTTTATAAATAGAGGTGAACATAGTTCGAAAATATTGTAGCCCCAGTTATTTAAAGTAACTTCGCAGAAATAGTTTATTTGTATCTCACAATCGATTTTGCGCTTTTGTTCTAAGTAACATTAGGGTGTGCTCCCGTAGCCAAGTGGTTAGCGTCACACCTAACATGCCGGGGGTTCGGGTTCGATTCCCGTTCTGGTCGGGGGAATTTTTCGTCAAAGAAATTTGCTCCGACATGCACTGTGGTCACGCGTATTCTAGAGCTTGCCACTCAGAATGCACTCAAGGCGTGTTATTTGGCATACCAAGTACTAGTAAAATTGACGCACATAATACTACGTTGAGACGGCGAAGTTCCTCTAGGAACGGGAGTGCCATTTAAGAAAAAGAAGAACATTAGGGTCGCCATAATAGAGGTGAATGAACTGCCAAGTTTAAAGCCTGTTAAAAAAATAGAAGCGAAGTCATCATTAAAAACGTTTTTTTTTGCGCGAATTTTTTTTGTGCGGTTTTTTTTTGTGCGAATTTTTTTTGTGCGGTTTTCTGTTCTTGTTTTTTTTGTGCGGTGTATGAAAAGAAGCATATTTGACGAAGTTATCGTCCATTTAGTTTTCTTCGATGGTTTATATGCATTCCTATCCCCCGCACAAAAAAGGTTTGCCTGTATTTCAATTTCTACATTCAAACTGTCCTCAGAAAACCAATAGAGCATACTAAGACAAATATTTTACATTGCAGAACTTGTCAATATCTTGATCCTGCATTCGTTCGTTCTGGGCCAAACATAAAAAAATGTATGTTGGCGGTATTTGAAATGGCATATTTTACTCTATATAATATGAAATTTTCAAAACTATGTTATATTTTGATTTAAGAAAACTAATTGGAAAAAAGCGCTAAATCAGTTGTATTCAAAGATATAAAAGTTGATGGGCTTGTGTCTAGGGACACGAACGGGATCTTGACATAGGACTGTGACTATGTGTAGAAATTGCATTTGAATTGAGTTTTTTTCATTGTTCAAAATCTATATTTTTTTTCGTTTGATACATCATATGGAAGCTCTGAAAAAACCCGTTTCCTGTACGAACCTGTATACTTTAAACGGGATAGGGGTAGTGGGGGTAATGTGGTCACGTGGGGTAAGGTGGTCACTTGCTTGTTTGGTAGTATAACTATTGATTATTGACACCGTATTGATAGTCATCTTATGTTTGAAGAATTTCATGTCTTTTGAGTCACCCTATACTACAGTGGGGTTGTCGAATGTCAATATATAAATAAAAACAAAAAACGCTCTCTCGGTAGCCATTCGGCCGTAGTTTTGTGCGTTCCGAATTTAAGGAAATTCTAGTGAAATTTAGTTCATTTGACCTGATATTTGCGACAAATCAACAGTTTGGACGATTGTTCACATATTCTAGGGAAGGTGAACAGTTATTTTGTTCACTTTTAGCGATTATTTCGCATATTTCGCATTTCGTTGTTTGGGTGCAAAGAGGTCAGTGGAGGATTACTACTGACAATGTTCTGTTTTCAAAAGCTGATATACCTTATCACCTTCTGCTATTGAAGGGATCCCTTTTGTGGTTTTTTACCCAGGAAAAATATTTCACCCCAACCAAAACCAAGGTGCACGTTCATGGGTCCAATCGCAGAACTGTTCATCGATTTTTCTTCTAACCACCCCTTTAAAATTATTGTTTACTATAAAACTTTCAGTACTTCTACCAAAACTCGAAATTATTATATCAGATTATTTTCAGACACAATTCTCGTTCAAAATTTTTCAACCACTTGCAAATAACATGTTTCTCCGTTACATGGAATAAATGTTTGATATAGAAAATATAGGGTTGGGGAAAAGAAATGTCGTATTTCTGATCGAAATTTATCGTTTTATTTAACATACTTAAAATAATCCAATTTAAGTCAAATATGCGCCGTTTTGTTCGCAAACTTGTTGCCATTTAGAAGGCAATTTCATTATCCTCCCCTTATAAAACCCCTCCTCCTTATTTGCAAAAAACTTAGACAGCCAGTTTTCGCAAGCCTCTTTTGAGGCCAACTTAGTATCACCAAGAGCATTTTGCATGGCCGGAAGAGATGATGATCACTTGGAGCCAGGTCTATACGGACTATACGGTGGGTGCAATAGGACATCCCATCCGAGCTCCCGTAGCTTCTGGCGGGTCATCAAAGTTGTGTGAGGCCGAGCGTTGTCCTGGTGGAAAACAACACCATTCCTATTGATCATTTCTGGCCGCTTCTGGTCAATCGCCTGCTTCAAACGGTCAAGCTGCTCACAGTAGAGAACCGAGTCGAGGGTCTGGCCATAGTTGAGCAGCTCATAGTGGATGATTCCCTTCCAATCCCACCAAACGCACAGCAAAACCTTCCTGGACGTCAATCCGGGCTTGGCGATGGTTTGGGACGGCACACCGCGCTTCGACCACGACTTTTTTCGCTTTAGGTTGTCGTACGTGATCCACTTTTCATCACCAGTCACCATCTTCTTCAAAAATGGGTCGAACTCGTTCCGTTTCAGCAGTGCATCGCAGGCGTCGATTCGGTCTAAAAGATGGGTCTAAAAGATGTTTTTGCGTCAACTCGTGTGGCACCCATACATCCAGCTTTTTTGAATCCAATCTTCTGCAAACGGTTCCAAACGGTTTTATGATCTATACCCAGTTCCTGACCAATCGAGCGAGTGCTCACATGCCGGTCTAGTTGGATGATTTCAACGATTTTATCGGTTTCCACGACGATTGGCCTACCAGTACGGGGTGTATCTTCGACAGCCACTACACCAGAACAAAATCGATCAAACCAACGGTGTGCTGTGCGAATCGTTACAGTATCGGGTCCATAAACTACACGAATTTTTTCGGCCGCCTTCGTTGCAGTTTACCTCGCAGGTAGTTAAAACGTCAAATATGGCGTAAAATATGGGACTCCATCTTTGACGCCCTATAACTTGAGACTGAAAAGGACAATCACAACACTGTCAAAACGACACTTGTAGCACAGATTGTCGTCTTTAATGAGCCGTAGAGTATGACCCGATGCGATAAGTACAACACAAGATATGTTTAAGTGTTGCCATATATTGACAATATACGACATTTCTTTTTCCCCAACCCAATATGATAGAATGAAGACACCCCTAAATCGGACAATTCTTTTCTCGAGTTTTGCTCTTATCAACGCATTCGGGGATCCATTCTTATTTATATAGATAGAAGACGATATAGGAGTGCGTTTTATCACATTAAAATCCATTTCCACTTTCGAACGAAGATTAAATTCGTTAGCGCAAACATCAAATGGACTAACAACGTTTGTTACTATGTAATTGTAGAACATATGTGAAATTGAATTTTCCTCATTTTCCCATTTTCCTTCATAGTTTTCCGAAAATTTTCAATTGTCATGTTTGGTTGGTATCCTATGGCCATGAGTGCTCTCTTGGGAAGTTCGTGTAGCTGCTGTAATGAACTGATCTCATTGGGTGCTATGTTCTGCTTGTGTGTAAAAACTGAAAGAATGGGAAAGTGCATTCGAGTAAGTGATGCGGGCCTCTAAGGAAGTAATATATAGGAAACATAATATCAAGATCGTGACTACTCAAGCTATCATAATCTGATATGTGTCAATATACTCTTTCTAACTTCTAGATCAGCAGCCATTAATTGCATTTTTTATATAAATATACAACATGCTCGATATTATGACATCCTGGACCACAATTACATAAATTGTTAGTAGCAAGACCTGACCGATAAAGACGTGAATTGTGCCCGAATTGATTGAGCTTTGAAGATATCAGAGTAAAACCATTTTCCAAGATCATCCCTCTATTGATCCTGCCAACTTATAAAGCCTGTTTGCCGAAAAATGGAGAATAACTCGTAATAAGTATCAACTCACATCGAAGGCAGATTTTGTCTAAACAATACCTGTCGAGCTTTAAATGTTAATTACCACTTGAGTTCGTTCTCTGGACTATTGTGCAATGAGGTCAATGATGAATTATGTCAGAATATTCAAGCTCTCTTGACAAGCAAATTCATTTGTATATACATACGATTATGAAGATCATTTCTTACTCCTACACTGTACTCAGTTGGTTGTCTGTTTAGTTGGAAATAATGTAGGGCGTAATGAGTGTAGTATACGGAAACAATTATTTCAATCTGCAGGTATAAAACTTAACTAAAATTGATTCTGAACCCACTTGTAGTGCGCAACCATTGAAGCTCCCCAAGAGAACGCCTTAGAACCAAGTTTCAACCATTGCCTCCAGATGTGCAGCAGCTCCAATTACGAACAATTTTCATTACCTTGCGTCAATTATGCTTCGCCGCTTCGATCGGTCACCTGGATCTCTCTCTCTCTCTCTCTCTCTCTCTCTCTCTCTCAATCATCTGCTTTGTTCGCGTCGGACACACGCAAGACCAATCGATACTAAATTTATCTTTTATAGCTTACTGTCCATCGAATTACGACACCAGCAAATGTGGATGTGTGTGTGTGTGCGTGTGTATGTGTGCCCAAGAAATTTTCCAAGAAGGCAATTAAAGTCGTTTATGACTTTCCTGAGTCGCTCCCTACCACGGAGACCGAGCTTCTGGTTGTTTTTATGGTTTACTACCTCCCTAACAGTTCGGGCTGGTTCATACTCTGCGCCCCCCTCTTCGGTTTAGAACTTAACCCACGGCAGGCGCTGGTGGCCAACACTCCGCCCAAGCAAGGGCTTTATGCGTTGTTTTTCGGGACAGTCTGTGACATAAATGTATCAATAATATTATATTTGACGATGTTTTGCCCATTTGATGGATATTTTATTTGACAAGAATGTTGAAAACATTTTGTTTTGTGGAAATTTATGGGTGTGCATCGCCGGTGGCATCTTGGCAACGTAATTTAGTGTAAAGTGAAATAAATGGCTCGAGATGGGGAAACATAAACCCGTTGCTTTTTCGGTGATTGCGATGGGATGCTAAAAACACGCCAAATGTTCGAGTGATTAATCCACGAGCTGATTTTCTCGGTTGGAATAAAACTGTAAAACACGAGAGTCGATTATGAATAAAAAATACGCAATGTAATGAACCTTTATTTTTCAAAAACAAAAATAGTGCTACCACTTATTATTTTCAGCCCTCCAGGATTGTATCAGAGGAATTTTTCGTACGACAGAGAGCACAAGAGGAGTCTTATTTTCCATTGCCGTCGCTCCGCGCGCGAAGTTTCTTCTTTTCAGGGGCAGATTGTACATATCAAAACGTGGAAGACGAATGATCAACACCAACCCGCCTGCGGGGAACGATCGGAGGAAGAGCATATTTTATGCACCAAAAGAGCTCCTTTGGATCTTCCGTGTGATTGGGGAGAACGATGCTACGAAATGTAGTGCTGCGGCCCAGAGACTGGTAGTAAGAGAAAAAGCTGAAATTATGTCCTGAGGAATGCTTTTTAAGTGTCTATTATCATAAAATTTACCACGCATAAATAATTGCGAATGTTGTGTGTTGCCGGGGCTCGGTAATGATAGTCGCTTCTCGACGCTGAGTGTGGGAGGCAAGGTGCGGGGGAATTCGCGAAATTTCGTACGCTGAAGGGGGGAGTGGTTTGCGGATAAAGGAGCCCACAGTTGATTTTCCGCCAGGTCGGCATTCCTCGTTACTGCAGTAAGTGTTAGAAGGTATTTTGACGACGGCTTCATTAGAACCGGTTTAATTAGCGTAATTAACACGTTTCTTTGAATAATGATGCTTTTGGACGGCCAGCGCTATTTGTCGCCAGGGGGGATTCGTTGCTGTTCATGTGTGGGAACACATGTGTCGATTCGTTAATCGAGTAGAAATATTGTAAAGCATTTAAGTATACTCGTGTTTCTATGAGTAGTGTATCCATTATGAAAATGTTGCAATTTGAATGTGTACAATGGTGTATTTTTTGCATACCATGAATGAACGAAATAAATCGATAGCTGGCACACTGTTCATCCATTAATATTCATGCCGGCACTTCAAAATAGGAATTATTGGATATCATACACGTGCTACTTGGAAACGCTATCAAACGCCAGGCCTTGTATCGATTTGCGTTATTTCCGTGAATTTTTTGTTATGCTTCAATCGATTGAAAACCTTTTCTCCGAACTTCTACCTTGAAGCTGAGAGACATAAAACCGAAGGCTGCACGGTGTCGGAAAGGAAATTTGATGTTGTCCTAAATAGCGAGTATTTTTGTGGTACTGTCATTTTTTAATTTTTCGGTACTGTGAGCTTTTTCCATAAAGTTGAATTCGGACTAATCATTTTCCTTAGAATATAACTAGAATAAATCTCGATTACTAAGGCTAGTGCTTGTTCCACCCTGTTCCCAGAACATAGTCCCGACCGATCAAAATAGTTCTGCACCCTAAGATAATTTTTAGTACATGTTGTGGCATCCCGATTTATTACATTAAATGAGTTGAAAAATAACAGAAAATGTTCTACTCCCCGATACACGTCTATCATTTGTATAATATATATGCTAGAGCCAATATGAGCGAGCGAAACTGGAGACACATTTGAATGAAAGCATTCCGTATAGTTTGCCAAATACACGGCCCAGACAGAGAAAGATATATTCTCGTTCAAGTACTTTTTTATCCTCTTAGAAAACACTTTCCAACTTCATTTTATGATGAGGTGTAATATCATTGCGTATTTGACCCTCCAGCACAAGAAATGGTATCATTTCTGCCAAAGATGAAATGTTTTACAGCCAACGCTAGTTTGGGTGTAACTTCGGCTCTATTAAAATATTAGTCTAACTTATTTTATATATAATGTAAAAAAGCAAATAAGTTTCGAAACGATCAGAGGGAGCATATCTTACTCTGTGAAAATTAGATGATAATTAAAAAAAATCACAGGAGGATTGTGTCCGAGACACGACCGCATAGTTCACGTAGGATTCCGTTAGGCTATCTGTTGATTTAGGATATGTTTGAAGAATTACATCGCTAAACTCTTTGATAATGATTTGGCGACCTCCTGAAAAAGGCCGTTTTGTTTGGTTGTTGGGTATTGTTTGTTCACTTCACCAGTGTTTACCGAGTGATGATGACAGAAGAATAGTAAACAATCCTTGGATAGTGCGTATCAGATAAAAGATACTGAAGTGGAACGAGATATGATGAAAACCCTCTGTGATTCTAGACGAGATGTGTTATGTATGGGTGAAATAAAGAAAAAAAACTCACCAATGTAATATAAGATAATTACCAATACCGAACATAATTATCAATTTTTCTCATCAGTAAAAACATGTTACTTTAATATAGAGAAAATATATTTGAAATGGAAAAGGTAATTTTCTTCTATAATTTTTACTTTCTGAGTATTTATTCAACCCAATGCGAATTTTAATTGGACTAACAACACCTAATACTATATGTAGAGCAATCACTTTTTCTAATATTTCTTCACTTTTCCAATTTTTTCTCGTCGTATAAACTTTTCTTTGGTGAAAATGAACACAACAAAACAGACAGCTTGAACCAAACGACCCGTTCTCGAGCGGGAACACACCTTGGTTTTTATCTATGAAAATTGAAATAAATCGTTTCATATATCAAGTCATTTTTAACACAACTGCTACCCTATGTAATTTTACACTTACACTTGTACTAATTTTTTTAAATACAGGATTCATTCAAATACAGTTTCACGAAGCAACCTTACTTGCAATATAAAAATGCCCCCGAATTTCATATATTTGCAATGTCGATTTCCCCCAGGCAGCTTGGATTTGATGTCTCTGTTAGGGACCCGCCTCATGTGTCGTCAATTTCGACCAATCAGAAGTGGTTATTTACGTTAGGATAGGGGTTGAGATTTTTCAATTGTTTGATAGTTATTTTCATGACATATATTATTTTCTTCAATATAAAAAATTGTTATAGAGTGCCACAATCGATTGACGCAAACATTTCATCAATCCATCATGAAATGACTGAGCGAAATAAGCGTTTGAAATTGGACAATTTTCACGATGTGCTTGTTTTTCTATTTTCAATTTGTACCTCAATATGTTCCCGAAAGACGAAATCCTACGTCGAAAAACTGCTAATAAACACACGAGAAATTGTCATGTCCTAATCTCCAAGCAATCGATGAAGGTTTAGTCGGTCCGTTTTGTGGTGACACTGGATGTAATATTTTAATTATATTTAAACAATTAAAGCGTTCCAAATATTTCCATTAACGCAGGATTATGTTTTTAACAAGCAATTCAATTCAGATATACCACTGCGAATCACTCTGCCATTCGTGAATTCTATTACACAAACTCGCTCCAGCTAATGAGCAGTCAGCAGTCTTCCTTAATGGTGGTGTCAAACACAGAGATTTTACCTAATACGAAGTGCAAGAGCAAATTCACGCCAGCGGGTCGATTGCGTGCGCAACTTCAAATCCAGGATGGGCGCTCAATGAAATGAACGATTTTCATGACGTCCGGTGGATAGTGATTATGTATTTTTGCTTCAAACGCACACATTGCTGTTGTTTTAGGTCCATATTCAAAGGCAAAAAGAGTACCGTGATAACTACAATGCCGTGACGCATCAATCTATAAATTGAATTTATGTAACATCCGCTATTATCAGCTTTTTAAACAAGTATTAAAATTGAATAGAGCGTGGCGTACATGTTTAGTTACCCTCATCAAAATACCAAGAATAGGTGTAAACTTTCCTGAAAACATGCATTTAAAACTAATATTTGGGTATTTATTTATTTGTCCAGCATTTGTATGGCGTCGTCCCGCTGTGCACTAGGTTCCCCAGACTTTAATTGACGACATTCACGGAGAAAAAAAATCTCATAGAAAGCTTCATTCTTTTCAGGGAATGTTTTATTTTTACGGGAAAAAGTTATGGAATATTTAAACAGACTTGCAAAATGTGCATGAATTCATAGCCTCTGAGTTCATGTACTTTTTGCAATACGAACTGAATTTCTAGTTAGTTTCTGTGAAAAAAGTATTCTACAAAGAAATGACTTAGGAGGAATTTTTTTTTTCCGTGCATGAGAAAAAACGAAGAGCAATAATATGAGAAACACGTGCGGTCTATACATGTTTGTGTTTGCGAATCATTGGGCGTGCTCAGGATAAACATTGAACACTACCGAAAAGCATGTTCGTGTTAAACAAAAACTTTTTGAAATTTTCATGAAAAATGTCAAAAACAAATTTTCATATTTATATCGAAATAAAAATCATGAAGTCATGAAAATTGAAATTCATTTTTCTCAAAAAAATACTGTTTTAAACTCTCGAAAAAATATGAATAGCCAATACAACTAACGATAAGTCATTCATACGTCGGATGATAGCAGCTTTAACAGGAGAAATGTTTTTCTAACGACAACTTTCTTCTCGAAATTATTTTTTTCAATGATTTTTTTCAAAATTGTTTGATATTTTTTAACGACAAACACTTTGAACCAGTGTCACAAATTATCAAAATTTATTTACGATTGGAGGAATTAATTTTTCCTCAGTGTCGGATGAATTCTCTTCTGTTGAAACTAAGCATCATATCTGTCATAATGAATATAACACAAGAGTCAAAACGCGTGAACTTTGTCTAGTATCGTAAAACAGTAAAACAGCACGAATGAATTTCATAAAGCCTGCATTCAGGCGCTTTCCTTACTGTCAATAATTTCAAATGATTATCAAGAAAGCTAAATTGATCTTCATCGCTTGGCGTGAATTTTTATTGAAAACGTGTTTTATTTCCATAACACGCAGTGATCTTCAATTTCGACGTTTCGAATATCATGACGAAAATGAAGATACAAATGAAAAAATGAACTTCATGGTATGTTGATATTGATGTTCATCCCACTCATGTTCATTGACAGCGTTGTTTCATATTTATCGACTCTCACTTGAGCAGAAGGATATCAATACAAGGTAGGCTGAAATTCGCCGTATTTGAATGTCGTGAACGTGAATATTTTCGGCACTGCTTTGAACATTCCATTTTTTTGCAGTTCTTGTTGTTTTTGAATTGGAATTTTTCGAGAAAAAATTGAAGAAAAAATAAAACATCTGAAAATTGTGACTTAAAAACTATAAGATTTACAAATTGTGTGATCTGTGGACAAAATGTAGCAAATAATATGGATTTTTACTAAAAACAATCAATCAATTAAAAAATCACTGGAGTAAAAAATATTTTCAAAAATAAAGTTAATTTTTCTCAGAGACATGTATTTTTCAGATTCTGAAAAAAAAAATATGAATGGCCCATACCACTACCAGCAAGTCATCCATACATCGGAAGAAGGGCATTTCTCCAGATGAAATGCTTTCTAACAAACACATTTTTAAGTTTCTTTGAAAAATTACTATTGATGTTTACTCGTAACATTTTTGTGTGTAAAATATCGCGAATGACATGTCCAATTTCAATCGCTTATTGCTCAGTCATTTCATGATGGATTGATGAAATTTTTGCGTCAATCGATTTCGGCACTCCATGACAATTCATCGCAAGGAATAAAATAATATATTATGTGAAACTAACTATTAAACAATCGAAAAATCCCCAAACGGAAATACCTCGTTCTGATTGGTCGAAATTGAAGATATGGAGAAATTGCAAATAGAATAGTGCGGGGCGCATTGGCTATTTTGAAGCAAAAGAGCATAAAGTTTCGACAACAGTGTATTCATTTGATACATTATTACACCAGCAGCTCAATCATCTAGATACATTTCATGAAAGTGGCAAAAAGTTATGAGGTAAAAAGAGTTTTGCGATTGATCTATTTTTTTTTAGTTTTGGAGATAACGATTAACTTACCTAAAATCATTGGAAAGTTCGAAACTACAATGTCAAGAAAACCTTCATTCTATAGTAGATGATTGTGCGTTTTAGTTTTTGTGAAAAAGTTCAAGAGCTTTTTTAAAAAACTCGATTAGTTCAAAAATTGCTTGTGGGGCAAAGGTGCGCAGTGGCTGGGGGGCCAAAGCAAAGCGTCGGAATCCTCAGAACCGAAATCCGAGGAAGCAAAATGAACAATTGTTTAAAAATAATTCAAAATGAATTTCAAATGAATGTTTTCATTTTCATCATGCATTCAATTCAATAACGGTTACGTTTCGTTTATGTTTATGTTTTCACATTGAACTACAAATAAATATTGTTTTTTTTTCAACAATGAGTTTCAAATAAATCAAGTGACGGTAATGATGTATTTATTATTTTTTTTGTCCCATTTATTTATTTTAGGCTCATTGGCATTTTAGCTGTAACAGAGCCGAATTTTAATTGTGTACATGTCACATATTTATCATATCTATAATTAGCACATTACACAGTTGCCATTTTTCGGCGTTAGAGTATTTCCTTCTATACCATTCCATATGGTGCACATTTACACATTTTTCTATCTGTTCTTCCATTATCCAGTTAGACCGGACAGCGGAGACAGTTGATTGATCATTGTTGAGTTATTTATAGAACAGCAGCCCGATGTGTCTTGCAGAGCAAAGCAGTTGTATGGATGAATCGATCATATTTCGACCGTGGATCGATCTCCATCGCTGATGATTGTTGCGTGGGCGAAGTTATTCTATAACAACACAAAGATGGTCAATGAAGGCCCTGAGTTTCGAACTCACGATCGATCGCTTACTAAGCGAACGCGCAACCAATGTGGCTACGGAGGCCCCCATTTATAAATTTGATCTATATTAATAAAAATGCTGGTAAGGATAAAGCATTTATTTTTGTTACAAGTTACCCCAGAAGGACAATTCAATATGTGCGCACTTTTGCCCCGTACGGTACGCACGTTTGCCCCCACTATGGGGTAAAAGTACGCATTTGCCATTTTGTATTAAAATAGGTTTTCGTCTGACTACCAACAAAACTCGAGAAATTCTTGTACTACGTTTCGAAGGTAATATATATAGTTACAATTTGGTAAGCAAACTGAATTCTATTTGCTTTAATTTCAAGAGTTATTGGACGACAACAGTTAGGTGCGCACCATTGCCCCCCACTACTCTACATCAAAGTAGAGGGAACTTTTGTTCCCATCGAATTGTGTTCCGTAACAGAGATCTACTCTACATATTGTATTCGGTGCCGTTAGTCCAATTAAAATTCATTGAGGCATATAGCATCGTGTTACGTTGGGTTTGAAGCTGAAATGGAAATGGGAATTGAATTGAATAAACACTCAGAAAGTTGAAATTATAAATGGAAATAACCTTTTCGATTTTAAATATATTTTCTCTATAATAAAGTAACATGTTTTTACCGATGATAAACATTGATAATATTGTGTTCGATAATGATAATTATCTTATATTAAATTGGTGAGTTTTTTTTTCTTTATTTCATCCGTACAAGACACAGGAGCCATCTCGTCCAGGTCCACAGAAGGCGGCTTTCATCATATCTCATTCCACTTTAGCATCTTCTATCGTGATACGCACCATCCAATGACAAATCACCATCCTTCTGTCATCATCACTCGGTTGTAAACACTGGTGGAGTGAACAAACAACACCCAACAACCAAACAAAGTAGCTTTTCAGGGCCTCTAAATCAGATTCAAAGAGTTTAACGATGTAATCCTTCAAACATATCCAAATCAGCATGCAACAGATAGCCTAACGGAATCCCACGCCAACTATGCGGTCATGTCACGGACACAACCCTATTGTGAGCTTTTCTAATTAGAAACAGGTAAAGACCATGTTAAACGCGAGATTTTACACACAAAAATGTTACGAGTAAGACATTATTTTTTCAGAAGTTTCCATATGGAAATTCTCTTTATTCCAAAAAAACTATGGTAGACAGAAAGCTGTCGTCTTCGACAGAAGTACTCTAATACTTATTTCCTGTTTTCCCATTTTCCGATGCATAGATGACTTGTCAGTTATTGTATGAGTTATTCATACTTTTTTAGGAATTTGGAAAAATGCATTTTGGAGAAAAATAAATTTTAATTTTAATTTTTTTCGGCGTTTTTTTTTTTTTTTAAATCGATAAACAATTTCCTTCAATATTTTATCATAAGCTTTGCGCAGTGGCGATATCGTAACCAATGAGGTACAATCCGAGGTGCGATTATTGCTAGTTTAAAAAAAATAATATTTTATCAACACTTTGTAGGTCTTATAGTTTTCGAACTAGAAATTTTTGTTAAAAATTAAGAAAAAAAACTGACCCTTTTCAAAAATTAGCATTTTTTTTTTATTTCAAGTATGCAAAGTTACTTAAATGACTACGGGGCTCTTCCTGGATCGGTCACGCTGCCGAGCATCGGATGCTTGAGAATGACCAGCTGGACCGCACCATGGCTCACCCCATACTTTACAACAATTTTTCTTTCAGACTTGTGTTAAGATTTCCTTTCAATCTATTTTCCATTTTCCACATCGTAAAAAAACACGTCACTACGCACCAAAAGTTGACTAAACAGCTACGAAAATTATGTTTGTTTCAGATGTAAATAACTAGCTGTCAAAATCGAGGGGTGCATCGATGAACAAAACACGGTAAAACAAATTTACGCCAGTGGATTTTTTAATGTCATACCCTAAAAGTACCCATTTAGCAACAAAAATCTTTTTTTTTTGTTTTTCTAAAAAAACATCAACAATTCTGAAATGGAAAAAATGGTCTACCAACCACCTAATTTTACGTAGTATTGATAGAAGTTTTCGGAAAAAAATATTGGAACACTTTGATTTGGGGTGGATTTTTTTGTGCTAATCATTCTAGGGTTCCCACGGCAAGAATCCATACTTCCTGAAGCCCAAAACTATGATACGGTTAGTATACGATGCTGGTATCTGTAAAATATTACCTCCTTCACGACTTGTATACTACAAACGGACTATGCTGGAAGATTTACAGTTTTTTTTACCTAGTATCAAAGATCCATTCGGAAAAGTCAACATGTAATACTCCTAGAAGCAATATATATTTCGCTCCGCGCTGCTGCAATCAATTGTGCAATTCCAACTAACAGAAAACTTACTCTCTGAAGATCTTATTCATCAGCACTATACAGCGAAACTTGAAATGTGAGCAGAAATAAATTATTCCTAGCCAAGTCAGCACTGATAAAGGAAGCTAATGCTTGCTGGAAATGTCGCAAACTAATGGTCGTAAGAATTTCCTGAGGATAGCCCCGTATCCGTTATAGTTTCATTTTTTTTGTTCTTTTCTCCCGCCGGCAGAATCCTCGCTGCTTATTTGCATTGCTGGGGGAGACAGCCTTTGTGGTGATATTGCGTTCTGACTCGCAAATCTCCCTTCCAGTACACCAGCGTAGTATCAGATGACTCTCGATTTATCAGTAAACTGTCGTCGTCAAAGGAAGCAGCCAGCCGAGTGGTGCTAGGTGCGGCTTCCTCAGCTGCTCCCGATGATGATGATGATGGTGATGCTCATGTTCCAGGTGCAAAAATAGATAGCCCACGAAGACGCCAACGATGACAACAACAACGGTTCTTCTAAGAACAGGTTGAAATCGTGAAGATGTTGATGGCTGGGTGCACTTTTGCGTGCACTGCATCCACTGTACATTAGTATGCAATCTTCGACTGTTTTCCTCACTCCCGAGAGGCAAACATTATCTCGACCGATGTTTCGTTTCGGTTTTGAGTCACTTTTATCGGGGGCTGCCTTTCGCTTGGCGATGGAAGAATTTCTTGCTGTCTGTTTTTCGTATTTTTGCATAAATCTGCATACGGGCCAACGGTGACATCGGAGGCGTAGGACAACATACAATTCATCGGAAAGCGTATGCTTATGTGCCTTCGCGGACGGGGGACACTATAAAGGGTAGCGTGTCTGCACCGGGAACCAGATTAGATATCATCAGATGGTTGGCCTTTTTGACATGATTCATTTTAAAATTGAATATCTGCAGGCTAGTGCTCTCAACCGCGAAAACTTCGGTTAAAGGTATATTGTAAGTCCAAAAAAGTCCAAAAATGGAATAGAGCGAATAAATAAATTACTTAGAAGTTTCAGAGAAATCCAATAAAAGGCTTTTAGGTCGTTATACTCATATGTAATTAACAATATTATGACTTTTATTTCAAAATATACAAAAATTGTCATGGCGCGTATTTTGTGACATTTTTGAATTAATAAAAATACCGGCACAGCACTCTGCGGATGAGCCATTTAGGAAGAGGTTCGTGGATAGCGTACTGGAATTCGAGGTGAACATGAATCGATGCATGAAAAAGAAGAGCTGGAGATAACGAACTCGAGATCTAGAAATTCTCCCAATCAAGTGGAGCTGAAAAATGTGGAAGATAACGTAGGGGAAGTGGGGGCATAGTGGTCACCCTAAGGAATACGCCCATTTCCAGCGCCCACATACCGATTCAATTCCCGTTTCTCGAAGAATGTTATAGTTCAACTCATTGTTCTTCAAGATAGCAAACGGCTTTCACTATAAAAAATCAAAATAGTACATTTTTCATCATTAGAAAAAAAGGGGAAAATCGAACTTTTTTTTTACTTGGAGGTAAAGTGGTCACCTAGTGGGGGCAAAGTGGTTACTCGTACATAACAAGCTAAATGGGATAGATTAATGCGTTTTTTTCGTCAAAATTTGTTCACATCATATTTGAGATACTAGGTAGATGTATGAAACAAGCTTGGCGTATTCACCTATAGTCTCAATTTGAATTTTCTCATGCATACAAAACGTAGTAAGAAACACATAACGTTCCGCATAATGAGGCTTGGTTTCATTGGAATGGAATATTCATCAAAGCCACAAAAGGATCTTCTTCAAGAGCAGAATGTGATAAGGTATAGCAGCTTTAGTAAACAGAACATTGTAAGTTGTTATTCAGCTATGACCACTTTGCCCCCAAACATCAAAATAGTTTCTATGCTAATTAATTGCTGAGATTGAACAAAATGTCTGTTCACCTCTCCTAGAATATGTGAACAGTTGTCCAAACTGATGATTTGTCCAATATATCAGATTGAATAAACTAAATTTCACGAGAAATTCCTTAGATACCATGCGCACAAAACTACGGCCGAATGGCTATCGAGAGAGTAATTTCTGTTTTTATTTGTATTTTGACATGCGACAGCTCTACCGAAGTACAGAGTGACTCGAAAGTCATTAAATTCTTCAAACATAAGGTGACTATCAATACGGCATCTATAGTCAACTGTTTTACTACCAAACAAGCAGGTGACCATTTTGCCCCCCATGACCAATTTGCCCCCACTACCCCTAATGCATTTATGAGAAAATGTATAATGTAGGCGCGTGAGAACAACAAGTAGAAGACACTTTCACGGACAATCCCGACGAAATTCCTGCTCAAATTGTTTGCATCGGTCAGCCAGTTCTTGTTTAATACAGGTTATAATAAGTAAAACCCGAATTATGCAAAGCAGCCGTCGCGTGCGTGCGTGCGTAAATGTGAGAATGATTCATCTATCTCAAATGAACATCAAATGAACATCTCTTCTACCATTTTTGATGAATTTCCAGTTCTATTAAACACCGACACAAAATAAACGCATTGTAGAATTCATCAAAATGGTATCCGCCGTCAAACTTCAGTTTATGCAGAGAGAGTTATCTATAATTTAATTACTGAAGTTTGATAATGAACCGAGAATTTTTAAATTTGAAAAGTTTGTTCCGGAATTAGTGGAGCATTCTCTCATTTAGCAGCGTTGTGTTCACTCCAGTCCAATTCGTTGGTAATTACGCTTCCGAACGTATTAAATATATGTCGACCTCATCGGAATATCAACTATCAGAATACTAGTCTCGTGAAGCGCACGAGTTTTCGTTCCGGTTGCCCATGGAGCATATCATTATTATTTGTGGCTGAACTGCACTGAAAATTGGCATTTACGGGACGATGGCAATTCACAATGCGAATACATTAGATACTGGATACATGATAGAGAGCGAGAGTAACATTTCCCCAACGGTGGGAACACACGAACATTATGTGAAAATAATTATAACCCAACGCACGGGATGAACATACGCAATCCGGTCAGCTGCAAAAATGTGGGCCAACGTTAATTGGCACTAAATTAGACCGACACGAGCGATGCGTTAGTTATATTGCAAGGCGTAACTTCGATTAAATTAGTTCGACTAGTGCATTTAATACCCATTAGCAATGATCGGTGTGGTCGGAAACGGATATAGGCTGGCTAATTTTAGAATTAATAATTTGTACTCTAATCGTGTCGAATTGTCGTGGTAAATCGATAGGTTAGTAATATATTTTGCGGGTTACGATTTCATGAGCCATATTATGTTTAACATATTTCGCTATAAATTGGTGTAAATATTTTTACATGAAATATTTCAACGAAAAATGTGAATCACGCAATGTGAGTAAAAAAGTAATGATTCCTTCCCTGAGGCTTGTTGAAAAACGCAATGACTTAAAGAACTGTCACATCTTGAATATTTTTTACTCTTTAGCAGACATTTTTTTCTGCCGAATATGAAATGTTTTCGGCCAACTCTAGATTGGATGTAGTGTTGACAGACAATAGAGTGAATAATTCACGCTGATTTCTGTAGAATTATTGTATCTTGGATTTGACATCTGCCATCAATTTCTGCAAATTCTCTAGCCTTTGTGCTCTTCCTAGACACTGTTGATCAATTTTTCCTGAAGCCTGACATGTTCCGAGACACTGTACCACCCTTCTTGAATATTCCCTTGACAATTGCCCAGCAACGTGACTAATCTGTTGGGGACAATTCGGTGGGTTGGTGTCTTTTTCGACGTACATTATGTTGTTTTCCGCAAACCTCTTGAGAATAGATTTAGAGTAATGAGCTGTCGCCAAATCTGGCCAGAATAAAGAAGGAATAACGAATGGCTTCCGTTTTCCTCGATATCAAAGAGGCATTTGATTCAGTTTTCATGGAAATTCTCTCAGAGAAGCTTCATAATCGTGGACTTTCACCAATTCTGAATAATTTCCTGTACAATTTACTGTCAGAAAAGCACATGAATTTCTCTCATGGAAACTCAAAATCTTCTCGTTACAATTTTATGGGCCTACCGCAAGGCTCCTGCCTAAGCCCCCTCTTGTACAGTTTTTACGTCAATGATATGGATGATTGTCTAACTAGAGACTGCACGCTGAGACAACTTGCAGACGATGGAGTTATTTCCATCACGGGTACTAATCCCGTCGCTCTGCAAAAGTCGTTGCAAGATACCATGAACAATCTGTTCACGTGGGCCCTCAAGCTGGGTATCGAATTCTCTACGGAGAAAACAGAAATGGTTGTTTTTTCTAGGAAGCACGCATCCGCCCAATTCCAGCTTTACCTATCCGGCAAAACGATCCAACACTCTATGTTTTTCAAATACCTGGGTGTATATTTTGATTCTAAATGTACCTGGGGGAAACACATTGCGTATTTGAAACAGAAATGCCAGCAAACAATAAATTTTCTCCAAACAATAACCGGAACATGGTGGGGTGCCCATCCAGGAGACCTCATTCAGTTGTACAAAACAACGATATTTTCAGTGTTAGAATATGGCAGTTTTTGCTTCCGATCAGCTGCCAGGATCCATATTTTCAAGCTGGAGAGGATACAATATCGTTGCTTGCGTATAGCCATGGGGTGTTTGCATTCGACACATACGATGAGTCTCGAAGTCTTGGCAGGAGTACTCCCGCTTACTCTTCGGTTCACAGAATTATCCTATAGATTTCTCATCCGTTGCAAGATCATGAATTCGTTGGTGATTGATAACTTCGAAAATCTACTCCAACTGACTCCTCAGTCAAGTTTAATGTATTTATACCATGAGTACCTTATCCACGACGTGCACCCTTCACCAGGCATCTCCAACCAAGTTTGCTTCCCATACTTCTGCAATTCCTCTGTCATTTTTGATCTGTCCATGCGACAAAAAATCCATGGAATCCCAGATCACCTACGCTCCGATTCTATTCCGCCGATATTTTCGGCAGAATATGGAAAAGTTAGATCTGATAAAATGTTCTTTACGGACGGTTCATTCATAAACGGATCCACTGGCTTCGGCATCTTCAATGAAAATTCCGGTGCCTTTTTCAAACTCAAAGATCCTTGTTCCGTGTATGTCGCTGAACTGGGTGCGATATATTACGCATTAGGGATCATTGAAACATTGCCCATCGACCACTATTTTATTTTTTCAGACAGTCTCAGCTCAATAGAGGCAATCCACTCAATGAAAGTTGATAAACGCTCATCTTATTTCCTAACAAGAATAAGACAACTATTGAGTGTTTTGGTCGAAAAATTATTCAAGATTACCTTAGCACGGGTTCCCTCTCATTGCTCGATTCCGGGGAATGAGAAAGCGGACTCGCTAGCTAAGGTGGGCGCTTTAGAAGGCACACTTTTTGAAAGGCAAATTGCCTATAATGAATTTTTTCACATTCCTCGTCAGGACACACTCGTTAGTTGGCAGCGCATGTGGAGTGAAGATGAGTTCGGTCGTTGGTTACACACGATTATCCCTAAGGTCTCGACGAGTGCATGGTTCAAGGGATTGAATGTAGGTCGTGATTTCATTCGCGTGATATCTCGGCTTATGTCCAATCACTACAACCTAAACGCGCATCTCTATCGCATTGGGCTCGCAGCAAACAATCTTTGTGATTGTGGCGATGGCTACCACGACATCGAGCATGTTGTCTGGTCGTGTATCCGGTTCCATGCTGCTCGCTCTCAGCTCTCTAGAGTACTGAGAGCACAAGGCAGACAATCGGATATCCCCGTCCGGGATATCTTAGGTAGCCGTGATCCTGATCTTCTGCTTCATCTATACCTGTTCCTCAGAAACGCCGATGTCAACGTTTAATGATGTTTCCTTCGTTGTGTCCCCGTTTCATATCCCTCCTATCCGATCGATAAACTTTTACTTAGTCGCGGCAATACATACACACACTCTTTACAGATGCACGGGCCGAAGGTTGTGCAGTCCACTGATTATTCAACAAGAGCCAAAGGTTGTACCGCTCATGACAACTCTACACGAGCTGATGATTGCGCCGGCTAGTGACCATTCTATCCTGGATTCCTCGAGTCGAGAAAGACGCACCACGCTAGATATGGGGTACAGACTAGGGGGGCGTTGCTGATTAATGGTCAGCTGCATCCCAATAGGAAGTATCCCGTGTCGGGCACACGTACAGAGCATCGAAGACTGCGACATACCAATTATGAGAACACTTGTAATACTAACCTCGAGTCAACCGCGAGTAATCGGTTACATATTACTAACATAGTCCAAGCAAACATTGTCAAAATATTGAACTCCCGGCCCCGTTAGGCTGACGCCATATGAGCCTTAATAAAATATATATTTTGGATAAAAAAAAAAGTATATTATATTTTTTCGAAAAAAGTTCTTCAAGCGAAAAATTTCACTTCGGAAAAGTCCATGTATACCAATCTTTCGTGTATTTTTCGTTTTGAGTGGGAAAAAGGCTGTTTATTTGAGCTACAACCAGTCTCCAGAATGCAACGCGGTGCTGATGTGTAACAAGTTTTTTGTACTCAGTTGAGCTCTCACTCCTTGTATACACATGCGCTCTGGCGAATGAGCACACTCCTAAAAACAGATCAAATATTTTGTTATCAGCACCGTGTTTTGCGCCGTGTTTTGCACCGCATTTTTATACCTGTTTCACACCGCATTTGAATCTGGTTTGTTTTCTCTGTTGAATCATTTTTCGTCACACAAGCGTTTTTATGCTTTGCTTAGAACGACCGAAGACAAAGCGGGGCGCTAAAATTTGATATGTGTGGGTATGCATATTTTTTTCTGAAACTTCGTCATGGAAGTTTGCCTTGCAATGGTAAATTGTTTCGGAATTGATGTTTGCAACTATCAGCATAATATGTGTTGAGCAATAATTGCTTAAAAATTAAGGGTACTTCTTTGGACGATCTTGACGATTTTTTTTTTGTAATTCCTGGTGAAAACTATCTATGCACTCCAACATACTCGCCCTATTTTCCTTATTTTTTCAGTGTGTTTTTTTTAGAGTAAAAACTTTTATATTGATTACTACAATTTTGCATGTAAAGTTGCATCTATCGGAAGATCTTCAATCTGTTTTCATTCAATTTTTTTCCATTTCACCGCCCACGGTGTTCTTTTTGTCTTTTATTTCGATGTTCCAAGTTGATTTTTTTAATGGCTAAACTGAAGTGTAGTTTTACAATTGTTTCACAGAAAGACGTAAAGATTAAGAGGCTAAATGCTGCATAGCGAGTCAACAATGAACCATTACAGGTCAATCTAATCTGCAAAAACATATCCAAATACCGAAATATTGCAAGAATATTCAAATGGCATCCACTTCCAAATCCTCGCTGAACTATGATTGCATAAATCAAATTCAGCCGTTCACAAGATTGGGCTGCAGAAGGTCTTGTGTTGCATTCTAACAGCTGCAATTCCAAAAATTGTAAACATGAACTATTGTGCATGATACTTAACGACGCGGAAACTGCCAAAAAATCTCCTGTGCTTATAAAAAGACAGAAGTCATAATTTCCGGAGTACAGGTCGGACTCGATTATCCGATTATCGGAATTTTAGACTCAATTATCCGGAGTATTTTATTTTTGATTTTCGGAAATTTTTAATAATTTGTATAATAATTCTATATTGAATAGCTAATATGGGTATCAAAAGAAAGGGCTTGACTAGTAGAATGCAGTTATTTATGAAAAATGCAAATCCAAGATGGTGACCATTACAAAATGGCGGACTACATATTTTCTCAGAACCCCATCAATATGGATATCAAACGAAAGGGCTAGACTAGTAGAACACAGTTATTCATGAAAAATACAAATCCAAGATGGCGGCCACTACAAAAAGACGGATTGCATATTTTCTCAGAACTCCATCAATTTGGGTATCAAATCAAAGGCCTTGACTAGTAGAACACAGTTACTTATGAAAAATGCAAATCCAAAATGGCCGCCACCGCAAGATCGCGCCATATTTTTTTTCACAACCCCATCAACATGGGTATCAAATGAAAGGGCTTGACTAGTAGAATACAGTTATTTATGAAAAATGCTAATCTAAGATGGCGGCCACTACAAAATGGCGGATTACCTATTTTCTCAGAACCCCATCAATATGGGTATCAAATTAAAAGGCTTGCCTAGTAGAACACAGTTATTCATGAAAAATGCCCAAAAATGCATCAAAACAAAGTTCTCGACTAGTAGAACATAGCAGATAATTAAAAATCCAATTTCAAGATGACCGCAGTCCCCAAACAACTAATTATTTTCTATTTTCTGAATGGTTTCATTCAGCTTGACCTGTTTCTATGTATGTTTGAATGTTTGTTGGGTTGTCCCACATTAATTGAAATTTGAACCCGTTCCTGATCACTGGTTAATCTGAAATTTGGAACATACCTTTAATTCTATTGTCATTATAAAAATGCGTATTCCATGATCTTGAAAATTCAATTTGGCCGCCGCAAAAAATGACTGAATGGCTTGATTTGCAGAATACACTACACTATGAACAACATAAATTCGAAAAGGTCGCCGCCTCAAAATGGTCGACTATGTATTTTTTGCAATCCCCTCAATATTGGTATCAAAAATGTTGAGCGTTATCTAAACGCCCTAACTGCCTCGTTTTGATTGGCCCGATTTACAGCTTCCCCAACACAGCCATCAAAACCAAGCAGCATTGGGGAAATCAACATTACAAATACATGAAATTATGGGGACTTTTGTTCTCACCGAAATGTATTCCCTAACACAGACTTCAAAACCAAGCAGCGTTGGAGAAATCGGCTTTGCGAACACGTGAGTTTTTGATCCCACCGAAATGTGTTCTCTAACAGAGATTTCAAAACCTTGGTGCCTGGAGGTAATCGGCATTGCGAATTCATACAAGTCGGGGGTATTTTTGTTCCGACTGAAATGTGTTTCCTAACACAGACTTCTAATCCACGGAGCGTGGGGAAATTGGCATTGCAAACACGTGTCAGTCAGGAGCATTTTTGTTCCGATTGAAATGTGTTTCCCTAACACAGACTTCAAAACAAAGGTGTTTGGGAAAATCGGCTTTGCAAATAAATGAAAACTGCGAGTACTTTTGTACTCGCTTGCCTTTGTGCAGACAAGAATATGTTTCCCTAACACGGTCCCTTAAATTTGGGAACATGGGAAAATCATGCATACACTAGAGGCGAATGAACTTTCAAGTTTCAAGCAAATTCGCATTTCGAGAAGTACGTACACTTGAGTGATGCAAACTCCAGAGGGAAATGTTAAATAAAATAATTGTTTGATAATTCTTCTGTTCACATATTCTGTCCTAGGCATCATACCAAACGTAAAAGGACTGTCATTAAATTTACTTGTAACGAAGAGCATAATCTATCACAATGCATGAATTGACCTTACATGGTATTGTTCAATCTTTTTACTCACAAAGTGAATATATTGAATTCAATTGAATTCGGAAATCGTTGCATTCAATCAAGAATTTAACTAATACCATCAAGTAGTTGCTAAGCTAAGGTAGTCCCACGTCAACCGTGTGGTCATACCATAGATATTACCCACTCATTTTTTTTGACGTAGGATTACGTCTTTCGGGAACATATGGGGGTACAAATTGAAAATCGAAAATCGAGTACATCGTGAAAATTGTCCAATTTCAAACGCTTATTGCTCAGTAATTTCATGATGGATTGATGAGATTTCTGCGTCAATCGATTTCGGCACTCAATAACAATTTTTTATATTGAAGAAAATAATATATGTCATGAAACTAACTATCGAACAATTGAAAAATTTGAACCCCTATCTTAACGGAAATACCCACTTCTGATTGGTCGAATTTGACGACACATGCGGCGGGTCCCTAACAGAGACTTCAAAAACAAGCTGCCTGTGGGAAATCGGCATTGCAAATACATGAAAATAGGGGGAACTTTTGTTCCTACCGATAGGTATTCCCTAACAGAGACATCGAAACCAAGCTGCATGGGGGATATCGACATTGCAAATATATGCAAGTCGGGGGCATTTTGGTATTGCACTTAAGGTGAGTAATACGATTAATTCTAGCACATAAAGGGCCTGATTACGAACGCCACTTCACGGTGAAGACGAAATTAAGTGCATACAAATTGCATACAATCAATTCCGTTTTCACCGTGAAGTAACGTTCGTGATCAGGCCCAAAATTTCAATTTGAAATTTCAATGTTGGTTGCCTTCTGAAATTTCATGTCAATGACCGTTCGTGTATTGTGAAAAAATTTAGCACAAGTGTAAGTGTAAAATTGTATATGGTAGCAGATGTGTTGAAAATGACTTGTTTCAATTTCCATAAATAAAAACCAAGGTGTGTTCCCGCTCGGAAATGGGTCGTTATGTTTAAGCTGTCTGTGTTGTTGTGTTCATTTTCATCCAGAGAAAGTTTATACGACGAGAAAAATAGGAAAAGTGAAAAAATATTAGAAAAAGTGATTTCTCATATGCTTCAAATATAGTATTAGGTGTTGTTAGTCCAATTAAAATTCGCATTGGGTTGAATGAACACCCAGAAAGTAAAAATTATAAAGTAAAATCACCTTTTCCATTCCAAATATGTTTTCTCTATATTAAAGTAACATGTTTTTACTGATGAGAAAAATCGATAACTGTGTTCGGTATTGGTAATTATCTTATATTACGTTGGTGAGTTTTTTCTTTCTTCATCCATACACATAACACAGGAGGCATCTCGTCTAGGGTCACAGAGGATGGTTTTCATCATATCTCATTCCACTTCGACATCTTTTATCTGATACGCACCATCCAACGACTGTTCAGCATCCTTCTGTCATCATCACTCGGTAAACACTGGTGAAGTGAACAAACAATACCTAACAACCAAACAAAACAGTCCTTTTCAGGGCCATTAAATCATTATCAAAGAGTTTAACGATATAATTCTTCAAACATATCCAAAATCAATAGATTACCTAACGGAATCCTACGTCGACTATGCGGTCGTGTCTCGGACACAACCCCCCTATGGCGACTTTTTGTATGAGAAAAGTATTTTCTGACTTCAAGAGAATTAATCAAAAATTAAATTCTTCTTTTATATTCAAAGAACAAAGAATACATGTATATATAAAAGTAAAAAAAAGTGAAAAGAAATTGGATACTATACATAATCGAGACCGCTCTGTATACGTAATCCAAGTTGAATAACCGCTTTTTCACAGATCTCGTATAAAACGTACATCTCAGCTGCTGTTGGAGAAATTAGTCTATGTACGAACCTAATAAACATGCTTGGATTTCTGCATTGAAAAATAAAAACGTTAAGTAAACGTTATGGGAATAAATATTTGTTAGAATTTTTTGTTGACACATCCTGTTGAATCTGGGATCAGCGTTGTGTTATCCAAATGCAGTACATATATCGGGAACGAGGAATCGAAAATTATCAACCCTTGCAAGAAATGTATGCATATTATGAGCTTCATCAGTAATGAATCGCTCAAACCAGATCCCAAACACACATAAAAAATATTCGATATCATGAAAGGTCACTGAATCCATTCAGTAACTTGGAAAATAAATTTATACAGATCTCACGGAAGTAATCTTCCGTGACATATACACGTCATAAAACTCCTCCAGACCACCGGGAAAATCGTTGTTCTTGTAGAACCATAAGACAAAACAAAACTCCTACACACTTCATCACACGCGAATGGCCCACTATCGAGCGGTTTGTCCCGACCTCGACCGAACGGAAGAATTCGAGCATAAACGAGACAGAGAGCATCATCAAAGAAATGAAAACATTTTGTTAGAACCTTTCCCGGTGCTACCTGTTGTCCGTCGTTACCACCCACCCGTGACACCGCCGGAAATGTTGTCAATTCAAGGGTCTGCAAGAAACGAGATCAATTGTGGGGTACATAGACTGGAAGCGATACCATCGGCAGGAAAAAAAAAAAAAGAACAAACAAGCAAACTATTTTCACGTTCAGTGCGCTCTGTTGAACTGCGGGCGGGATAGCGTAAAATTTGTCATTAAAATTAGTAAACATTAATGAATAGAACGCACCTAGCGAAGTTATTTTGGGGGGATTTGTGTGTGTGAGTACGCGAGTTGATGAGTGAGGGAGACAGGTAAATGTTTCCCGTTGTAAGACATCAACATAAATCGCAACTCCTGGTGTGACTTAACCCCCTCTCGCCACATGTGGAGGAATGTAAATTTACAAGCAAAACACACAGAAATTATGTACAAACAAAAGGCGAACCGATCGGAGCTGAGCGAAGCGCGCGAAAGCGAAAAGGTAAATGACTTGCAGAGGGACAGAGAGCGTCGAAAACTGTTAACAAAACTAAAAGGAAGAAAGATGAATAATGGTTTTAGTTAAAAGTTCGTTTGGCGCGATGAAATCTAGCTTCTAGGTGTATCTTCAGAGCTAAGAAGGGAAAAAAACAACACCCCGGAGTGGCATCAAGCGCGCCCATTGGCTACCTCTTCCTGAACCCATCGGGGGAGCACCGCTGGATGCTAGCGCGAGTCAAACGCGAACGCGATGGCAGATCAATAAAATTTTTGAAATATGTTAACAGCAGAATTTCAATTTTATAACTTCTGTCTGCGCCAACGGCAGCGCGAAGGTATGTGGTCCCGCGTCGCCTAGCCGCCTATCCTGGGTAAAAGCGCGGCGGTCAACATTCTTATATATTATATTGCCTTTTTTTTCGTTACCTCATATCGGTGGGAATTTTTATGTCGGAGGGCAGCCAAGTGGATACAGCCAGCGGATAAAATATAGCTGGTAGGGCGAACGGTAGAATGCACCTTCCAGAAGGTAGGCACACGAAGTCGTCGATACGATATAATCATCTAAATAAAGTCACCCACTCGGCGGGGGTCGGTAGCAGCATTTTTTGGGAGTAGATGACAGTGGCCTTTCACTGTGTGTACGGCTTAATCCAGCGAGCGGGCACTCGGCTTGTGGAACTGTGGGATTTTTGTTTTTGTTTTTAATTATCCGCAGCATAAAATGTTGATAATTATTGCTCGCTTAATTTATTATTATTGCACAAATCCTATTTATGTGACAAGTATTTTTAACTTCCTACGCTAAGTGTTAAGTTATTCGAGGCGAAACGGAGGGAGACAAGTTCTTCATCCGACTGAATTGAACACAAACTCAAGTCGAAGTTTTAAAAGTTTGATCATTTTCATTGAATTTTACGTAATCGAAAAGTGTTATTTTTCAAAGAAAACTCAACCGAATAATGATTTAAAACATAACGCAAAAAAAATTCTACAGTTGAAAGGGTGAAGTTCTCCCTAGAATATATTTATTTAATTATTCCTTCTCAACGTTCAGCGCTTTCATTTTTTGACTCCGAGAATGCTCATCCTCTATCCATATTCAAGTTATACCTAATTCACGCTAGTTAAAATAGAAACTATTGGATTTTTTCAGCTTGTTCATTTGCCCGGTTGAGTTAATTATGTAGTACATAATTAATATCTTGATAATAGTCTAGCAGGATTGGGCCGATTACTCTCGGTTACTCGAGTTTAGTAAGAATAACATTCTTCAACGAAGTGTGTTGGAACTTGAAGAAATCATGGCTGGTAAACAAATTTCAATTCTCATCCAAAATTTGGTGGTCAACGACTCTAAAGACAATCTATCAAAACGGAAAATTGCCGTCAAATATAGTATCAGTCGTGGTGCTATACCAGAAAATTGGGCAAAGTACCAGAAGCTCAGATCTGTGGCTGAAAGAACACATAGAAGAGGTGTGCATAAAATAGACCGTCGCACAGTGCGTTGAATGCATAGAAATGTGGGACAAAAATCACAACAGTAGAATTTAGTTATTAGGATACTTTGGTGTCATGGGAAAATTTGTTCATAAGTATCAGAACTACTGTTTGCATAAATGTCTCATGTCATTTGAATAATCGCATAAGTGTATCAAGAAGTGCACCCGTGGCCGAGTGGTTAGCGTCTCACATTATCATGCCGGGTGTTCGGGTTCGATTCCCGTTCTGGCCGGGATATTTTTTCGTCAAAGAAATTTACTCCGGCTTGCACTGTGGTCACGCGTATTCTAGAGCTTGCCCCTCGGAATACATTCAAGGCGTGTTATTTGGCTTAAGAAATCTCAACTAAGTATTAATAAATGACGCTAGTTAATGCATACGTTGACCCGGCAAAAGTTCCATGGGAACGTTAACGCCATTCAATTTTTCAAATAAGTGTCTTATTGACCAAAATGTCATAAGTGTTTCATGTAAAAAAAAAGTTGTTTGTCAAGAAAGAAAAGTGCTGATCTTTACGGATATACATTACCGGTAATAATTACATATTGATTGAATGAATGGCAAAAATGTTTCATATCCAAAGGATTATAAAAATGAATTATGTATTGACTCAACCTCAACCTTCTTTCAAAAGCAAAAAAAAAATTATGGCATTTTAATTTTTTTAACTCATAAACAAAACTGCAGCTTGCTCCAAACACATACTAGAAAAACTATTCTTTCGCATTATACGTCTATTCTTTCTTCTCATTTTCAATGTCCTCGTCACTAGAAATATCTACGTCTTTCAACATTTCGTTCTCGAAGCTTTCGGTTAACTAAACGTGAAGCAGACTTCTTCTTCATTCGATTGATGTTTAAAAGCTGGCGATTTTCGCTTCAAAGATATTGATCTTCGCTCGAATTGACTCGGGATGATTTTCTCGTGTGATTTAAATGGGGTTTCTTGATGGGTAGCTTCCAAGGTCTCTTCAGAAAGGTGGGTAGATCGAGCTTTGAAGCAATGTTGGTACTGTGGATCAAAAGTACCAGCTATGAGTGAGCGGTCCTTAATATGTTAATTTGCTTGCCGCTGGATATAATTCTTAAAATGGTAGACAATTTTGTGATGAGATTTACAACTATTACAGTGATTGCAGCACTTGTTGAAGGATCGGAAAAAATCTGTGCAAGGTGTTCTCGTCGTTGCTCGTACCCTAACCAGCTTTCGACTTGTCATCGTTTCATACATCAAGTCATTTTCAACACATCTGCTACCATATACAATGTTACACTTACACTTGTGCTAAATTTTTCACAATACACGAACGGTCATTGACATGAAATTTCAGAAAGCAACCAACATTGAAATTCCAAATTCAAATTTTGGGCCTGATCACGAACGGTGAAAACGGAATGGATTGTATGCAATTTGTATGCACTTAATTTCTTCTTCACCGTGAGGTGGCGTTCGTAATCAGGCCCTTTATTTGCTAGAATTAATCGTATTACTTACCTTACTTGCAATACCAAAATGCCCCCGACTTGCATATATTTGCAATGTCGATTTCCCCCATGCAGCCTGGTTTTGGTGTCTCTGTTAGGGAATACCTATCGGTAGGAACAAAAGTTCTCCCTATTTTCATGTATTTGCAATGCCGATTTCCCACAGGCAGCTTGGTTTTGATGTCTCTGTTAGGGACCCGCCGCATGTGTCGTCAATTTCGACCAATCAGAAGTGGGTATTTTAGATAGGGGTTGAAATTTTTCAATTGTTCGATAGTTAGTTTCATGACATATATTATTTTCTTCAATATAAAAAATTGTTATGGAGTGCCGAAATCGATTGACGCAAAAATCTCATCAATCCATCATGAAATGACTGAGCAATAAGCGTTTAAAATTGGACATTTTTCACGATGTACTCGATTTTCGATTTTCAATTTGTACCCCAATATGTTCCCGAAAGACGAAAGACGAAAGATTAACATGTTTTCAGTTTTCGTTCATTATTCCAATGAACAATTTTTCATCTTCAAACTTTTTTGGCGGTCCGGAACGTCAAAATTACCACTTTTAAACCGTGCAAACCACGTCTGACACGTTCGTTCAGTTGGAGCATGGTCACCATAAACTTCCACCAAAATGCGATGACTTTCCGCAGCTTTTTTCTTCATATTGAAGTAATGAAGTAACACTCCCCGCAAAAGCACTCTCGTTGGTACGAAATTCAACACATTCGAAGTGGCAAAAAACTATATTGTTTATGCTTCAATTTTTTGACATTTGCTGAAAAAAAACGCGCAATGACAGTAGCTTTCCAACGAATGTCTGGAAATTTGATTCACTGGAATAATAATCTATTTACGCCATCTGTTGAGAAACCGAAGAAACTTACTGGTACATCTGATATAATGGGTAACATCATTGACAATTCAAAGCCTGGAGGTTCTGGCAATAGCAATGATGGCAATACCACCCGTAGGTTTCTAGCGAATCCCGAAACAAGTTCCGAAATAACTGGCATGGATTTAGAATTAATTTAACGACTAGTTTCAGAAAAAAAACCATTAATGTATCGATACAAACAAAACGTTACGTTAATCTGTACTCTTGATACAATATGACCACTGCTATGCACAGAAATTTGCTGGCTATAGAATTATTCAAACTGCAACATTACCTATAAAATAGGCTCAAGTAAAGAGTAATGAAATGATTAAATATGCCCAAGAACATTTCAAAATTTCAATTTCAATATGTTCAAAATAGTCGTCAACATACTAATCATAATATAGTCAATCATCTCCTTATGTCCACGTATCTAATAGTAAACACTTATTTTGAAAAGGAGAGAAGTAATTGTAAAAAAACATCTAGATGAAGTAAAATTTCTATTGAAGAAAACAACTGTTGAATCAGGAAAAGATGACGATGAATCTGATGACCAGTGTTGCCATACGTACAGATTTATCTGGAAAGGTACAGAGAATGTCAATCAATCTTCCGGGGGTCACTTTATTTTTTTTACGGCGCGCTGTCGGGGAGGAAGATTTTTTCCTTGAAGAATCATTTTTTCTAAAGGTATTTGTGCCCTACAGTCACTCACTTCAGATAAATCGGAATCCAACTCTAAGTTTGACAAACCCAAAAGTTGTTTTTCATATTGAACGGCTGATGAAGATATCAACATTTTAGCGTACGTCCATTTGGAGCGTCCAATGATAGAACACTGCACTTTTACGGAATGCTGTTGGTACATTAGAGTGCCGATGGATGTATGGGAAAAAAGTGACCCTCGAATTTTCAAAGCGAACTTGATTAAAAATGTTGATTTCCACGAATAACTACCCTATGCAAAATATCAGCTCAATCGGACTTCATTTACTAAGGTCGCACAGCGGTCAAAGTTTGAGTTTTTTTAAAACCGAAAAATCACCCAAAAAGGGAGTAAAGGAAATCGGAGTTTTCGAATTTTTTTTTTGATGCCAAATATCTTCAAATTGCGCCAAATTACGTCGAGATCTACTGTCATCTCGAAAAATTTTTTTTGTCAAAAATCGACACTTTGGGACCTAGTGGTTTTTTTTCGGAATACGAGGCAAAACGTATGGTTTGGGGTGCCAATGGAAACCGTCATATCGATTTTTCATACGGGACTCCCTGCGAAATGTTGATTTGCACGATAAAATACCCTCTACAAAATATTAGCTCATACGGACTCCCCCCTTGGGTGATTTTTCGGTTTTCAAAAAACTCAAACTTTGACCGCTGTGCGACACTAGTAAATGAAGTCCGATATTTTATATTGCTGATATTTTGCATAGGGTAGTTTTTCGTGGGAATCAACATTTTTAATCAAGTTCGCTTTGAAAATTCGAGATAGCCATTTTCATTGGCACTCTATTATATATCCATTACTGTTGCAGAGGGTGAGGATTCTCACCACAGTGAACATACTTTCCAACAGTTCGATTGCGAGAATCCTCCCCGCGTTTTTCACCACATTTTTCATAACGAATCTTGTTGCCGCAGTGGCTGGCCAAGTGTCCCAACTTTTTATAGTTGGTACAATTATACACCTTCAGTCCAAACAATCGCACCGGGAAAAAAGTTTCATCAACTTTAATATAATTCGGGAGAACTGAACCAGCGTTTTTCAACCGATACGAGTCTGAAGGTTGAAAATCTTTTTTACCATCCTGTAAATATTCTGAATGCAATTACTTGATATCCAGCATCTTCACATGCTCTCCAATATTTGAATTTTCGAAACAACCTGAGAATTGCTTTGAGTCTTCGACACTCAATCTCGCATCGGAGACGAGACCTTCTATCTCCACATCTCGAGCCAGGATGTAGATATGGTACTCAATTTTAGAAGCCTCGTGATCAAAAATGTTATTGGCAACATCAAAAATCTTGTATACGCAGCTTGTTCGGTCCTACCTTGTGTACGATGACATCCGGATACTTTCGCAACAGAGCTCTCGAAATATCAAATGGCTGGGTCGAAAAAAAATGTAAGGGGTTGTATCTAGGACACGACCGCATATTTTCGACGTAGAACTACGCAATCATATGATGCAATCCACTTGTTTACCACTTCGAATATTGTTTTAGAATGCATCGAAGTTTTTGTAATAGATTATATTCTTCGTTACAAATTTGATGAGCGTCCTTTTACGTTTGATATGATGCCTGGGACTACCAAAATATCTGAACGGAAAAATTGTCAAACGATCATTGTATTTTACATTTCCCTCTGAAATTATTGCACATCTCATGTTTACGTAGTTCTCGAACCGCGAAAGTTCATTCATCTCTAGTATCTGAAACGCCGATTTTCCCAGGCCTCTCAGTTTAAAGGTAACTTTTAGGGGAACATATTCCGGTCTGCACAAGAACAAGCGAGTAAAAAAGTACTCAACACCAAAAAAAAAACCCGGCTTACATGTATTTGCAAAGCGGATTCCCCCAGGCACATTAATTTAGAAGTCCGGGTTAGGGTAACACAGCTCGCTGGGAACAAAAATACCCCCGACTTGCATGTATATTTGCAAAGCAGATTTCCACAGGTACATCGATTTAGAAGTATGTGTTGGGGAAACCGTAAACCAGGCCAATCAATCCTTGGCAGTTAGGGCGTTTAAATAACGCTTGAAATTTTCCAGTTATTCAATTGTTCATCTCATGTAAAAAAGGTTTTATTAATTGTGATAGACGCATAGAATTGTTTCCCATCAATTGATGCAAACATCTTTCCGATCTGTTAAGAAATGTTCGAGTTATAAGCATTCAAAATACGGGTAGGGTCTTCCAGTTTTCATGAATTTAAACCGTTTAGACATTAGTTAATTGTAATGTATAGCATCTCAAACAAATCTTAGAGAATCTCCGATTCGATTGGTATGAATCATGAGAATTCGTTCACAGTGAAAATAGTTATTACCGTTAACTTTATTTCATAAAAACGTGACCTGTTTTCTGATTTGGCATTCTTCCTGAAAGACGTAGTTCTACGTCAAAAATACAACCCACGATCCCCTTAAGCACGTATCCGTTCAACAACTTCAACGTCAAGTCATTGCCAAGTAAAAAAAAAACAAAACCTTCACTTAACTTAACTAGTTGGAGAAAAATGACTATTGGGATTTGATGACACGCGGATTTTTCGCAGTTAATTATGCGATTATGGCGATTCAATTGTGCAACACAAACTTGATCCAATGCACATATAAAATTAGAAGTGGCATTTATCTCAACATCTCGGATGAATAAATCCTTGTTAAGTGTGTGTGTGTGTGTATACGTTGAACAGCCGTCCCTCAAAGACATTCACAGTAAAGACAATTTGTTTTCTATTGAACCCATAATCAGCTTAATGCATTATATTAGTGGAACAGAACGCCCGATAGAACTAAATAGCCGGGCGTCTTTTCATGGCAAACGGGAGTAAATAAAACTACAAATACTACAAGCTGCAGTTGGGAAACGTCTTCTCTGTCGCTGCCGGGCAGCGAAGACATCGGCTCCAACGTCTCTTCTCGGAGTTCGTCAAAGGAAACTGCAGCGTAATGTGCCCTGCTATAATGAATGCCATCGTGCAACCGTTTCCCATCTCTTCCCTCGCGCTTTCGTTTGGCACATGACCGGGAGATGGCGTTTACAGAAACAACAAATAGAGCTGATCGTCGTCGGAACGCTTTGCAGTGCTGTTCGGGCGAAACGAGAGACAACTGGTTATGTCAGATAATTATAGAATTAATTAGCTCCCGAGTATTAACTCGAGCCAATAGATATCGAAACTGAAATTTTCGAGACGGCAAGCGACTGTCTCAAACCCTTCGGCTTGTGACGGGGATTCCGGGGGAGAGAACGGGGAGATGCAATTTCTTCAACAGTCCGGCGCGCTTAGTTCGGAAGAGTCCTCTTATAGAATTTGGAAGCTGTGCCCGGAGCGTGGCTGACACATTTTAAGGTTTGTGTTGTGCTGAAGCCGGAGCGTGAATGCCAACGGCAAGTGGAAGGATTGGCATATTGACAGAGCCAATAGCATTAGCAGCAGTGCACAGCTAATCGAGTGATTGACAGATCGCATTGAAATCTGCAAAGTATAATTCAAAGTTGTCCACTAGAATCGTCGATAAATGCATCTCTTGTTTGTTCGGCGTCTCGGTAATCCTACAAAGAAAATCATCACCAACTCAATCTCGTTCGCTCGTCAGTCTGCTTTCATCAACCGAACGCCTACGCGTGTGTCATAAAGGCAAATTAGTGCTGGTCTCTTCCCGCGAACCGCGATCGCTTGTTCCTTTTCCCCATGTCGCAAATGTCGTTGCCTGGCTTTCGAATTGCGGTGTTACACGCATAGGCTGTGCAACGAATTAGAGTTTGATGCAGTAACTAATAAGTATCATCGTTAGAAACTCAACATCTATATGCATGTCACAATCAATTGACATAACAGTAGGTCTTTATTATGAAATTATGATTTTTTGAGCTTATATTATGAAACGTTCAAGGGTGACTGATTTGAAGTGTTACCCTTATGGATTCTACTCTATCTCTGCATGTACTGATGGTAGCGCCCTCGAAATTGACATGAGTTCACTACACAGGCAAATCAGTTTTTGAGCGAACTCTTGCGGTTTCTCATTTGTGTGGCTTTTTTTGTGTGATTTTATTATGAAACTAGCTGACCCGGCAAACTTCGTCCCGCCCAAAATTTATTTTTCGTTATCACATCCACGTTTTCTTACTCAGCGCACGTTCAAGGGTCCAATCGCAGAACTGTTCATTGATTGATCTTCTAATCTACCCTTTAAAATTATTTTTTACCATGCAATTTTAGTACTTCTACCAAAACTCGACATTATAGTATCGGATTATTTTCAAACACAATTCTCGTGCAAGATTTTTCATCCACTTGCAAATAACAGGTACCTCATGGAATAAATGTTTGATACATAAAATATGATAGAATGAAGGCAGCCCTAAATCGGACCTTTCTCAAGTTTTGCTCTTATCAACACATTCGGCGATCCATTTTTATTTATTTAGATAGAAGACGATATAGGAGTGCGTTTTATCACATTAAAATCCATTTCTTTAGCGCTTTTTATTTAGTTTACAGCTTACAGAGAACGAGAGAAAACTTGAAGTGCTTGCATAATATCATTGTTAATCCCAATTCCCAAAGATTTTTATTTGCTAAAAGGAAAAAAGTCAAACAAAAATTGCTAAAATGTAGATATATTTTTAATTTGATTGAAACTTTGCAAACTTATTCGGCACATGGTACGATGTCATTCCACGATATTAACTTTTTTTATTTTTTATTGTTTTCAAATTTGAAATGACAACAAAAACAAAAAAATACAAAAATTTCAATGGTGTCATTTGATTTCGCCGTGGTAGGTTTAGTGTTAAATTCTCAAAAAAATGTATGAATAGTTCTTACAATTTCCAACAAGTCACCCATACATCAAAAGATGGACACTTTTACAGGGAAAAAGTTTTTCTAATAACAATAATTTTGTTTAAAGTCAAGATAGGAATATAGTGTATTCG
The DNA here is from genome assembly GCF_029784135.1 of Toxorhynchites rutilus septentrionalis. Taxonomy (NCBI): domain Eukaryota; kingdom Metazoa; phylum Arthropoda; class Insecta; order Diptera; family Culicidae; genus Toxorhynchites; species Toxorhynchites rutilus. Next base: position 130,176,164 of record NC_073745.1, read on the forward strand.
ACAATGTTTTAGATCTCATTAAAATATGAGCTTTTGTCGAAGACGTCAACTTTCTATCTTCTATGGTTTCTGGAATAATTAAGTTTGAGTTAAGATTTTTCGAAAAAAAACGTTTAAAAAAAACTCAAAATTTCGAACATTTCCTCACTCAAAAACTATGAGACCTGTAGGTCTCATAGTGGGTTAAAGAATAAAATGCAAGAAATAATTTATGTGCTCAATGATAAATATCAAACAATTCGGAAAAATAATTGAAAAAAATATTATTAAAATCAAAATTTATTTTCCTCAAAAAAAATCTTTTTAAAAATTCTGAGAAACATATGTATGAATTGCCCAAGAATTATCAACAAGTTATCCATAGAACAGATGAAGGGCACTGCTACAGGGGAAAAAATTTCTAATAACAACTTTTCAATGTTTTCTTTGAAAAATTGCTATGAATGTTTAATTATAACTTTTTTAAACTATCGCGATTGACATATTCTGTAAACTTTTTTCTATTTAGAAACACATCAAGAACATGTCAAACGTGGGAAGTTACACAAAAAAATACGTGTAAAACATATTTTTTTCAGAAGTCTCCATACAAAAATGTCATATATTCCAGAAACGAGAGAAAAAATTAAAAAAAAATAAAAGATAGATAGTTGACGTCTTATTTTATATTTTAACAAAATTTAAAACTTTGTCGAAAACACTATATCGCTATCTTGACTTTGAACGAAATTAGGATTAGTTGTATTTTTTCTAAGAAAACATGAAACAATTGCTGTTAAAAAAATTTTCCCTATAAAAGTGCCTATCTTCCGATGTATGGGTAACTTGTTGGAAATTATAAGATATTTTTTTTCAGAATTTAAAAAAAATACTTTTTTTGAGAAAAATGAGTTTTTATTTTTTTTTTTTTATTAATTCGTTTATTTTTACAGGCTCAGTTACTTAAGTTTAAAGGAGCCGAATTCTTAAATATAATTTTAAAACTATATATATAAACAATTTTCTTACATCTATGGTTAGTAAGGTGGAAAACCGATTACTCGCGGTGTACTCGAGTTTAGAAGGAGTTTTTTTAGGAGAAGGATGGGATATAAGGAAATTGTAACACTGTTGATGAGCACTCAATTCTTAAATCTATTCGTATATCTATAGTTTATTTACATTTCAACTTATTCTACTATTTATAGCAAGGGGACGAATTACCCGCAAAGGAAGGAAAGGAGGGTATAAGGATGTAGGGACAATCACACACGAAGATCTATAGCTTTAAGGAAAACATATATATGGGGCATGTAATCAAGGTCTAACCGAGCCAACACATCTCTCACCGGCACATTGGGCTGTCTTCCTCGGGCCCGAAGGGAGTTTTCTAAATTCGATCTGGCGACCAGATACACCTCGCACGACCAAACAACGTGCTCGATGTCGTGATAACCTTGGTTGTGTTTTTATTTTTGAAGTATTATTTTTAAAGGTTTTTTTATGAAATTTTTAACATTTAATCCTTTGACGCGTTAGAATTTTTTGTAAAAAACGTGCAAATTTGAAAATGCCATAATTTTTGTTTGTTTGCTCAGTATCAGAAGAAAAACTAGTTGTGGGAAACAATATGGGTTATATTGTGTCAAAAATTTAGATTTTTTTTTTTAAATGAGGTTTTCAAAAATACCATTTTTAAACTTTATTCTCAATTTTTTTCTGTTAAAAATGATTATAATTCACGAACTTGAGAGTATTCCCATACATTAGTTTATGCAATTCGGTGCTCACCGTGCTATTCGTGCTATCATTCACGAGCAACTCATGTGTCAGCGAGGCGCAATATTTCTATATCACTGCGAATTAGTCGCACGTAAATCGTTTGCTCAAAAAAAAAAAAGGCAGTGCTCGTTCTACGGACAATGTGGAGAGGACGAATATTGCAACTGAAGCTCCTCCCGTTTTCAAATTTTTGGTTATAAATAAGCCATGCTCCATTTCAAATCACATTCAGCTAGTGAGAAGACAACATTCTTTTCTAATGTTTATATCACATACACAGATTTCGATACAAAGAAAATGGGAGATTTCGCAAATAGCGAAACAATTTTATTTGGTGGAGGCACCGCGCCGAGGAGAGATTACTTCTGTAGATTTATATGAAACACACATTGTTGTTGTCAAAGTCAGATTGAAAGGGTTAAGAAATGTGAAGTGATGGTGGTACATAATAAAATCACTTGTGACCGAGTGTGGTCAACTGCGAAAAAGACCATCGCGATAGATTTCGCGATGAATACAATGCGAATATTGACCTAAGGAAACAAATTGCGGTATATGGCCAGCTAGGGTATTCAACTGATTCTACAGAATTACCTAATTTCTACTTAAGAGTTATTTATAAAATTCCGATGCATTCTACAACGATATCCGAAGTAATAATGAAAAAAAATTAACAAAAATATTGTTGAGGTTCCACGTCCACAGTGCATGGTCTTGGACATAACCTCCTTTAATTTTTGTTTGCTGATAAATTTTATGAAAACCTCTGATATGGAAAAAGATATGGAGCTGTGGACGATAAACCGAAGTTTATATTTCTGAAAATGTATGAGAAGTGCCGTGAAAGTAAACGTATGTTACCAAAAATACAAGCACACAAGGATTCTGTGTAGTTTTGGGCCGGTATAGTTAGATGCCATTATAGGTCTATATCGAGAATGTATGACATTCATGATAGCGAATGGATGCATCCAACAAGCTAAGTCCCCTTAAGTTTTTCTCTTTCTCTGAGTCTGAGGGATGTCAAATGCTTAATTTTTTTTTCTTAAAAAAATGTTTTCTAAATGATCAATTACACCCCTAATCAGTCGGAAAACATCCGATTTTGACGCGACCCTCTTCGATTTATCAAACATTTTTCATATGGTGACAACTACCTAAAATAAAAATTTTCATTATGAAACGACCTATTTCTATTACGACTGATTTTTGATAAGGGCGTATCTAGAATAGAATGCCTTTTAAAAAAATCATAACTCAAAATCTGCATGTCTGATTGAAATATGGTTGTCGGGAAATAAATTAACTATTTAGGAAAAATGACATTTTGATTACACCGTTTAACTCAAAAATTGAATTTAATATTAAAAATGTTTATAGCTTAAAATATCTTTTTAAGAAAACCCTTTTAATTTGGCAAGTTTTGACATATAGTGATATACACTATGTCCGACTTTCCAGAATTGATATATGAATTCTTGAAAATTTATGTAATTTCAATACTCTGCGAAATCATAACCATTTAAAAGAATAATATGAAACTTGAAATATCTCGAGAACGATAAGTCCTAGGGCAAAATATAAAATAAATTTTTCATGTAAAATCGTATGTAAATTCCATTTTTATACTACTTGTTCTTAAATTGTTTTGATTTCGCAGAGTATTGAAATTTCACAAATTTTTAGAAATTCATATCATCATCCATCATTTGTCAAAATTTGTCATCCATCATTTGTCAAAATTTGTCAAATTGAAAGAGTTTTGTTATAAAAAAACATTTTTAAAAATATCTAAGGAGACATGTTTTGAGCTATAAGGATGTTTACTATTGAATTCATTTTTTGAATAAGATGTTTTAACGGTGTATTCAAAATATTTGACGTGGGACTACGTCTAACCGGAATATATGGAGGGTAAAATGAAAACCTAAACACAGAACATGCAGGAAAAAATTAAAGTTTTCGAATGCTTATAGCTCGAACATTTCGTACTGGATAGGAGAGATGTTTGCATCACTTGATAGGGAATATACCGAGGTTTCTGAGGAAATCGGCTCTGCAAATAAATGCAAACTGCGAGTACTTTTGTCCTCGCTTGCCTTTGTGCAGAGTGGAATATGTCTGTCCTAACATGATCTTCTAAACTTAGGAACCTGGGAAAATCGTGCAGCCACTAGAAGCGAATGAACTTCCCAGTTTCAAGCAAATTCGAGATTCGAGAAGTATGTACACTTTTGGGATTTAAACTTCAGAGGGAAATGTAAAATAAAATAATCGTTTGATATTTTTTTTTGTCTTTATTGGAAAGATTTTCAGCCTTAGGCTGGTTCATCAAACGTTTTATAATTCTTCCGTACATATATTTTGTTCTAGTCATCATACCAAACGAAAAAGGTCCGTCATTAAATTTACTTGTAACGAAGAACAATCAATCACAATAAATGAATTGACTTTACACGGCATTTGTTCATTTTTTTCACTCACAGAGCAAATATATTGAACTCAATTGAATTTGGAAACTGTTTTATTCAATCAATAATTTAATCAATACAAACGAATGATTGCTAAGCTAAGGTAGTTCCACGTGAACCTTGCGGTTATATCATAGATATAACCCACTCATTTTTTTATTTTCCCCAAACAATTAATCGATTTCCCAACAACTTTGTTATACAAAATATTTCAAATCAAACATCTAGATTTCGAGTTAAGATTTTTTGGAAAAAATCGTAAACTATTCTGGATACGTCCTTATAAAAAATCAGTAATAGTAATTGGTCATCTGGTAATAAAAATGTGATTTTAGGTAGCTGCCACCACATGTAAAAAAATCAAAAAAATCGAAGAGTCTCGAGGCAGAGGCCGGTTGATCTGGCGTGGAATTGCTCAAATGTAAAGTGGCTCATTCAAATGAGATGTGTGCACATCGCTATTATTCATGGAGTTTCTCAACATTCAGTGCATTCAGTACATCCAACATGGCTTAACTAAATTAACTATAACGCTCCAGACAATGATACCTTATGACAAATGATATTCTGTCAGCAATTTGTTTCATTTGCATTTACCAACTGAAGTCGCAAGTTGGCCCCATCAATCGCATATCGCCACGCCTATTCTGCGGAAGTGACAGCGATTCGAATCAGTCAAAGTGCCAAACGAGCCACGCACAAGATTCTCACGTTCGCTCGATGACGACAATCCCGTAATTAGTCTCGGTTTATTTTTCACCGCTCAAGTCCCGTTCCGGTCCAAATTCTAACGAGTAATTCTACCTTCACTCTGCTCTTCTTCGGAAAGATTTCATGTGGCCAACCTTTATTGCATTATTGCTCGTGGGTTGTCACCATGCCAGGGACAAAACATCGAACAGCACCATTTTCCCCCGTTTCCTGTTATTGTTGGCTTGCTTGACTTTCGCTTTTTGTTTATCTGTGGAGCTATTTCCACTCGTTCGAACTTCTAACGTTGTCGCGTGGTATTCACCCGTTTCCGCTCGGTAAATCTTGTCGTAGCAACGGGGAAAACGCAGGGCGGACTGTTTGAACAAGACTTCAAACAAATGATCGATTCACGCTTAATGTAGCACTAAACGAGTCACCCAAAGAGGAGAAGGAGGGAAAAAACTGTGTATAAAATATCAGTTCCACTGTGGGTCCCGCAAAGTTCGACCTGTTGAGATAGCAATTGAATTAAATTAATTTATTAGAATTGAGAAAAGAAAAAAACCTTGGGATAGGATCAGTCCTAATTTTTGAACGGGTGCATAAAGGCTGTCCCTCCGTTTTCTAGGCGAGCGCCGGCACTACGAAAAGTTTAAGGCGCTTGATAAATGGCGACAAAGGTCCAGTAGCTACAGGCGTTCACCGCACTTCATAAAAAAAAGGTTGAGCAATGGGCACAATTTGAATAATGACACGGTAGCGCAACAGTGGACAGTAAAGTATTGGGAAATGAAATAGGTTAATTACAGTGCAGATATTGGGCCGTGCTTTCAAGTTTTTGTTGGTTCTGGCTATGGCGAGCACAAAGTGTGCGATTGGGTAACATACATATTGGCCAGTTACTGCTGTACGGACTGCACCAATCTGTGTCCCGGTTGCCTGTTACGGTCCGTATCAGAATGTGGAATACAAATGTTCTAACAGAATAACGTTTATGAATTTCATCATAACACGCGATAACCTATCCAGGGAACGGGTAAATCGTTTAACTACACAAGAACCGGAGAGGCAGAGACATTCGAATCATAGATAAACAGGACCTGGCGTGTGTGGCTTGGCTTTAGTTTTTTTTCCTCTTCGCCACGAATGTCCGACGAGATCGAATGGCCATAAAAGAGGCAGCCCGAGTTGTGCGCAGTCTCGACGGATTCCCGCGAGTGTAAAGTAAGAATAATAAATAATTTTAATGTGACCGATTTATCACCAACGGTGGGCGAAATGATAAGTTTTATAGCAACCGGATTGTTTGGAATTTGAGCCAGTTTTTTTAGATGTTAGCTCGGCGCAAACCAGTTTTGCAGTTGCGAAATATTGCTTCCACACAAATTAGTCCAGTTCGGGGATCGCGTTTTTTTTCGATCAGTGGCTGAGGCGCCATACCAAATGTTCGATTGCGACACAAAATTTCAGTTTAACCAAAAGACAGCCACATTGACGAGAGGAATTTCTTTGTCTGTCTGTTTGTTATTTATTCATTATTGCTTTCGTGTATTCGTCCGTCTGTTCGATGGTCGTTTCCGTCGGAAAGACTGTTCAATATTGCGTTTATAGTATTTAATTTTGTATGAATTGTAAGTTAATAAGGTTTCAATGTGTGTCTCGAAATATTGATCCCACGAATGGAATTTTCAGAGAATTTCCTTTACTGTAATTAAGAACTCGTTTATGTTTCATTCTCAAATGCTGCCTTAATTCCCGATTATAAACAAAATATTCAGGAATCTAAGTAGAAAATCTATTCGGCATATTCTGTGTGTTGAAAAATCGTTAAATTAATACTGCATCTTTATCTCTCCAGCTTGGTAACCCATTTAATAACATGTATTTCATTCAGATGTTAGTTCAACAATAGAATCACAGAAAAAAAAGAAAAGATCAATAGAAAAAAAGAAACGGCAATTGAAGTCATTTCTACAACTGTCGAGGTTGTTCGATTTTAAAATTATGAATACGTTTATTTCGAGTTTTAACTAATTTTTATTTTCGTTGTGAAAAGGCCGGATTTCTGATGGTATTGATATACAGCCATTCCATGCCAAACCGATATAGTGGTTCTCAGATTTTTGTGAAAATTGGTTCTTTATCGCAAAACATTTGACCCGTATTTTTTTAATTTTTCATTGGGGCGACCAATTCCATTTTAGGGTTGTCCGAAAAATCAATTTTTCCTCTTTTGACGTAGGATTACGTCTTTCGAGAAAATATTGGGGTACAAATTGAAAATCGAAAATCGAGCATATCTTGAAAAATTGTCCAATTTCAAACGCTTATTGCTCAGTCATTTCATGATGGATTGATGAGATTTTGCGTCAATCGATTTCGGCACTCCATAACATTTTTTTATAATGAATAAAATAATATATATATCATGAAACTAACTATTGAACAACTGAAAAATCTCAAACCCTATCCTAGCGGAAATACCCACTTCTGATTGGGCAAAATTGATGACGCATGCGGTGGAACAAAGCTGCCTGTGGGAAATCGACATTGCAAATACCTGAATGTAAAGGAAACTTTTGTTCCTACCGAAATGTGTTTCCTAACAGAGACATTAAAACCAAATCATTATCAAAGAGTTTAACGACGTAATTTTTCAAATATACAGTGAGGGGCAAAATAAAGTGTCCAAATTATTATTTTTCCATTTCTTTCATTTTGCGGGTTAAAATTCAACGAAAACACATCGTAATCATTTTTAAAATATTACTTATTATGTTCTTTTCAAGTTTTGTTAATGTTGCGCTGGTAGAAAAGAAAATTTTTCTGATAGAAAAAAAGTTAATATTCAAAAAACAACAGAGGCAAAATAAAGTGTCCAGATCAGTACAGCTTCAAATAAATCAAACTGAAGGCAAACAAGAACGATTTAATAATGGGTATGGCCTCCTTTAGCCTTCAACACCTCCTGCAAGCGCTTCGGCATACTTTCAACAAGATTGTGCAAGTGTTGTGGGTCGAGTTCTTCCCACGCCTGCTCCAGGGCATCAAAATAAATATTTTTATTTGTCACACCAGTCTTATAAATCCGAGCATCGAGGATGGCCCACAGATTTTCGATGGGGTTCAGATCAGGACTTTGTGGGGGGTTTTGAAAATTGACTTCGTCAGCTTGGCCGTATGCTTCGGGTCATTATCCTACTGGAAAACGAGGCGCTCTTCGAGGTCCGTCTTGATGAGGGATACCTCGAGGTTTTCCCGCAGGATATTGCAATATGACTCAGCTGTCATGATTCATGAATTTTTACCAAACTGCCCACCCCACCCCAAGAAAAGCACCCCCACACCATCACGTTACCTCCTCCGTGCTAAACTGTTCCTTGGATATGGCGGTTTTGGAGCTCCTCACCCGACTTGTGCCACACACGATCCCGCTTCTTCCGGTTGAACAGCTCGAATTTGGATTCGTCGGTCCACAACACTGTTTTCCAGTATTCGAGCGGTTTATCGACGTGTTCCTTGGCGAACTTGAGCCGCTTAGCCTTATTCACCTGGCTAGTGAAAGGCCTTCTCACTGCGATCTTGCTATGGCACTCCTTCGCTTGGATGCAGCGACGGACAGTACGACGGAGCTCTTCCTGTATTTTCCGGATCGTAATTTTTGGGTTTTTCTTCACCTCACGAATGATTTTCTTGTCCGTCCTGGCATCTGTCTTGGGCTTCCGTCCTCTTCCCGAGCGATCCACCACCGATCCGAACGTTTTCATATTGTTCATTAATTTTGATACCGTTATCTTGCTGATTTCGTAGTGCTTGGCCACTTCCCGGTGCGTTTGGCCGTTATTGACATCACGAACAACCAGTTTCCGGATGGACAATGGAATGGAACCGGAAATTTTTGCGTTCTCCATATTTTACAACTTATTCGAATGTATACACCTGTTTGAATGCTCCAGAGCCACGCCAGTTGTTCATGAAACATCAAAATACACAAGACAAACAAATTCGAGGGGCCTCACGATGGAAACTTATCGAAATTATATAGATTTTCGAGTTGGACACTTTATTTTGCCCCTGTTTTTTTGGAATATTAACTGTTTTTTTTTCTATCAGAAAAAACATTCTTTTTTACCAGCGTAACATTAACAAAACTTGAAAGAACATAATAAATAATATTTAAAAAATGATTACGATGTGTTTTCGTTGAATTTTAAACAGAAAAATCAAACAAATGGAAAAAAAATTTGGACACATTATTTTGCCCTTCACTGTATTCAAAATCAACAGATAGCCTAATAGAATCGTCAACTATGCGGTCGTGTCTCGGACAAAACCCTCCTGTGATTTTTTTCAAAAAACCGACTTTTTTTAAAAATTCATAACTTTTGAACTACTAGACCGATTTAGATAATCGACATATCAAATTAAAGCCAATAGCCTTTTTATAAAAAATACTATACCAAAATTCAAGTTCTGCTTTCGTTATTATCGATAGTATTCGTTTTTTATCGTTTTCATTGTCTCGGGACCAAAGGCGCTATATTTTTATATATTTTTTCTGGAAAGCTGTGATTTTTCACATAACATATGTCGAAACCAGAGAGGCGTTTTTTTTCGTTTTTGAGTTATGATTTTGCAAAGTTAACAGATGATTCGAAAAATCAATTTTTTCCTCTTTTTCCGAAACGAAAATTCATAACTTTTGATCAACTGAACCGACTCAAATGATCGACAAATAAAATTAGAGCCAATTAGATAGTCTTTTTTGAAAAATATTAAACTTGCGAGAACAAATGGATTTTGATTTCGTAATTATTTCTTGTAGTAGTTTTTTATAGTTTACATGGTTTCGGGACCAAGAATGTTATATATTTTTTATATTTTTTCTTGAAAGCTGAGGTTTTTTACGTAACATAGCCAAAAATCAGAGATGTGTTATTTTTCGTTTTTAAGGGGGTATTCTAGTGTAGAGACACAAATTTCAGACGTTTTTTCGAGCTCCGCAAAAATAAAACCAAGAATATTGTTACTTTCCATTATATCATTATTTGTTCATCTATCTTTTAACAACAAAACGAAAATTGAACGGATAAAAAATATACAGGACTCAAATAGTTACAAGCTTATGAAGTGAGGGAGTTAAAAAAAAGTTATGCCATGGCTATTCCAACCATTCTGGTTTTTTTTTATCCCATGTATTTATTTTAGGCTCATTAGCATTTTATCTGAAACAGAGCCGACTTTTAATCGTGTACACATCGTGTCACATGGTTATCATTATCTATAATTAGCACATTACACAGTTGCCATTTGCCAGTATTCCTTCTATACCATTGCATATGGTACATCTACACAGTAGCCATTTAGGCGTAAGAGTTTTCTATCTGTTCTTCCATTATCCAGTTAGACCGGACAGCGGAGACAGTTGATTGATCATTGTTGAGTTATTTATAGAACAGCAGCCCGATGTGTCTTGCAGAGCAGAGCAGTTGTATGGATGAATCGATCTTATTTCGACCGTGGATCGATCTCCATCGCTGATGATTGTTGCGTGGACGTAGTTATTCTGTAACAACACAAAGATGGTCAAATGAGGGCCCTGAGTTTTGAACTCACGATCGATCGCTTACTAAGCGAACGCGCAACCAATGTGGCTACGGAGACCCCCAACCATTCTGGTTATCTGAAACAAAAAAAAAAGAACAGATACTAAATCAGTAAAGATACCGTTATCTCATGAACCTCGGACAGCTCTAAAACTTTTTTTTTGGCAAAATGGCGGCCGTTTGGAAAACAAAATGCGGTTCAAAACGACTTTTCTTACGTTTCTCGATTTTTGAAAAATGGTAAAATTAAAAAAGTATCATTATTTAGAGGTTCATGCGATAGAGAGAAGCATGCGGATTGTATTCATATAAATTTGACATGAATCGGCTCAGTAAAACTTGAGATATCGTGTACGCCAGTTTGGAAAAACTAGTTTCGAGAAAAACGCGTTTGAAGTTCATTGCTATGGCCATAACAGGTTAGATACCGCTTCACTAAAATAGCTCTAACTCGGTGAATAATAGGATTTTCGATAAGTCCTTTCTAGAGTATATTCTCAAATGCCTAAACAAGAGAAATATGATGGAAAAAAAATTGATTTTTTTCAAATTTCTAGACTAGAATATTGCCGCAAGTTATGATTTTTCAAAGTTGTTTCAGTACATATATGTTTTCAGTCTTCGTTCAATATTTCTATGCGACTAGACTGGATGTATGCCACTAGAGTTCAATTAATCGGCAAATGTGTAATTTTTTTTTCAAGAAAAAAGGCTAGCTAATTGGCTTTAATTTGATATATCGATCATCTGAATCGGTCCAGTAGTTCAAAAGTAATAATTTTTTTTTCCAAAATATATATTTTTATAAAGGCTCATATGGCGTTAGCCTCACGGGGCCGGGAGTTCAATACTTTGACAATTTTTCTTATTATCTATGTTAGTAATATGTAACCGATTACTCGCTGTTGGCTCGAGGTTAGTATTACAAGTGTTTTCGTAATTGGGATATTGCTGTCTCCAATGCTCTGTACGTGTGCCCGACACGGGATACTTCCTATTGGGACCAGCAGACCATTAATCAGCAACGCTCCCTAGTCTGTAACCCATATCTAGCGTGGTGCGTCTTTCTCGACTCGAGGAATCCAGGATAAAATGGTCACTAGCCGGCGCAATCATCAGCTCGTGTAGAGTTGTCATGAGAGGTACAACCTTTGGCTCTTGTTGAATGATCAGTGGACTGCACAACCTTCGGCCCGTGCATCTGTAAAGAGTGTGTGTATGTATTGCCGCGACTAAGTAAAAGTTTATCGATCGGATAGGAGGGATATGAAACGGGGACACAACGAAGGAAACATCATTAAACGTTGACATCGGCGTTTCTGAGGAACAGGTATAGATGAAGCAGAAGATCAGGATCACGGCTACCTAAGATATCCCGGACGGGGATCTCCGATTGTCTGCCTTGTGCTCTCAGTGCTCTAGAGAGCTGAGAGCGAGCAGCATGGAACCGGATACACGACCAGACAACATGCTCGATGTCGTGGTAGCCATCGCCACAATCACAAAGATTGTTTGCTGCGAGCCCAATGCGATAGAGATGCGCGTTTAGGTTGTAGTGATTGGACATAAGCCGAGATATCACGCGAATGAAATCACGACCTACATTCAATCCCTTGAACCATGCCCTCGTCGAGACCTTAGGGATAATCGTGTGTAACCAACGACCGAACTCATCTCCACTCCACATGCGCTGCCAACTTACGAGTGTGTGCTGACGAGGAAAAATTCATTATAAGCAATTTGCCTTTCAAAAAGAGTGCCTTCTAAAGCGCCCACCTTAGCTAGCGAGTCCGCTTTCTCATTCCCCGGAATCGAGCAATGAGAGGGAACCCATTCTAAGGTAATCTTGAATAATTTTTCGACCAAAAAACTCAATAGTTGTCTTATTCTTGTTAGGAAATAAGATGAGCGTTTGTCAACTTTCATTGAGCGGATTGCCTCTATTGAGCTGAGACTGTCTGAAAAAATAAAATAGTGGTCGATGGGCAATGTTTCAATGATCCCGTATAAAATTTTGTACAAAATGATTTTTTAGACCATCGGTTAACTTTGAAAAATCATAACTCAAAAACGAAAATAAAACGCCTCTTCTGGTTTTTATGTGAAAAATCCTCAGTTTTCAAAAAATAAAATAAAATAATATAGCGCCCTTGGTCCCGAGACAATGAAAACAATAGAAAACGAATACAATCAATAATAATGAGAACATCAATCGAATTTTCTGCAGGTGTTAAGTAAGACCAGGTGATTGGCTTTAATTTAATATGTCGATCATCTGAATCGGTGTAGTAGTTCAAAAGTTCTGAATTTTTGGAGAAAAGTTATTTTTGGAAAGTTTTTCTAACAACAACTATTTCATGTTTTCTATTACAACTAATTATAATTTTCTTTAAAGTCGAGATAGTGATATAGTGTATTCGACAAAGTTTTAGATCTCATTAAAACATGAACTTTTGTCGAAGACGCCAACTTTCTATCTTTTATAGTTTCTGGAATGTAGGGCATTTTTGTATGGAGACTCCCGAAAAAAAATAATGTTTAACTCTGTGTGTAATTTTGTGTGTAAATTCTCGCGTTTGACATGTTCTTGATATGTTTCTGAATATAAATGTTAACAGAGCACGTAAATTGCGATAATTTATACATACAAGTGTTACGAATTAAACATTAATACAGGAAAAAGAACCTTTTATTTTTTTTTTTGCTCCGTCGATGGTAACACTGCATTCTCCACTTCGGGCCGATAATTTTCGGTTACTCGTTCAGTCTGATCGGATGGTTTTTAGTGTCAAGATGTACAATTTGCAAGAACGTGTATTTTTAGCGAAATCGTATTACTCGTGCAACCGAAGCTTTAATGAAACTTTGTCCTCTTATGGTAAGAATTTGGTAAAATTTGGAGGAACTTAAAGAAGAAATAACAGTTCGGCTGAAAAGTTCATAAGGTAACACAGTCAAACTTTTTTTTTGCAAAATTCAATTTTATTATTCAATATAATTGCCTTCGAGGACATTAAAGCGATTATAGCGATCTTGTAACTTTTCGATACCATTTTTAAAGTACTCTTTCGGTTTTTCCTTTAAAAATAAGCTAAAATTCCTTGCCAGCGAGCATTCTCTTCAGGTCTACGAACAGAAAATAGTCGCTGGGGTCAGATCTGAAGAATACGGTGGATGCGGAAGCAATTCGAAGCAATTTGCAATTTTGCCATCGTTTTCATCGATTTGTGATTGTTCCATTTTTTTCACAATAACAAAAGTTGCTTCACTCTCAATGCCGTAACTCACGAACCAATCGACCGATTGGTGTCAAATTTTGACACGTATCCATTGAAAGATGATGCTTTGTGATAGTTAAGTAGATTTTTGCAAGAGGCACCATCTAGACGTCAACCTTATGAACTTTTCAGTCGAACTGTTAACTCGGATTTTCAACAGCATCGAAGTCGTAATGTTAGAGTTGTGCATGAAGAATTTTGTTCACCGTTTAAAACGCGTTGTCGAAAAAAGGGGTGGGCACATCGAAAATGTCCTAAACCTTTATATTCACTTTTGTAGAAGTTATTAAAATTTGTTGCGTGAGCGTTTAGTCTGAAAGACCCTGTAGTAATTTTTCAAAGAAAAACATGAAAAAGTTGTTGTTTGAATAACTTTTTCCCTGTGAAAGTGCCCATCTTCCGATGTATAAGTGACTTGTTGGAAAATGGGCTTCATAGACTGCAACTGTAAATCTCTGTTTGATAAGAGAAAAAAAAAACTAAAGCTGGGTTAGACCTGTGATGTGATACAACTGAAAGGTTGACGAAGGACTACTAATGACTTAGTAACCGTTTGTTTGAAGTTACATCTGAATCAATTCGCAATGAATGAATGTTTTGAAAGATTTCAGAAAAATTCCAAGAAAGCATAGAGTGGGATTGGCTAGAGCGAGCGTAATAGATCCATCAAACAATCATGATTGAAATTTTTTTTTCAAACGGGCGTTCATATGTATAGTTTTTTTGTGGTTTAATTTTTTCTAAACCATCTTTAGAGCTGTTTAAACAATTGTTTGGTTACATATGTAACAAACATCACTCATATACCTTTTATCTTTCGAATGAAATGTTTGTCATACCACTTTCCTCAACCAGCAAGATATATTAAAGCTCAAAATAATCTCTCGATGAGACCTCGCCACACTGTGTTAGTTTCACAACATAACTAAGTGAACTTCTGAGCTGTCACCCACTTATTAGTCGAGTTTTGTGATTTTCCTAATTTACTTTTCAAACACACCTTCCGAAATGAATATGCGTTCCAAATGTAGAAAATAATTGCTACAGATTATTTCGTTATAAACTCATCTCATTCGCCTTCAAGACTCATCTAAGAAATTGAGCCCTAACTCAAACGCGAAACGGAATTTAGTCATAATAATAATTCCGAATGCGGTCAAATGCTCTGTCATTGGAGTGAAATCAGGCAGTTGCCGAAATTCGTTTTAGTCTCACTTTTATCTGCAGATAACAACCCGTCATATCTTCGAGCTCCAATTATAAAGCTAAACATGGGCGCAATTTGACGTCATCGCAATAGCGATAAAACGCTAAAACTTTTTACGAGTATTCATCATGACCTATATCCACGCCCGCCTATAATTGGTTCTCACCACTAAAACATGTTGGAAATTAATTCTGCGCGTCTCTGCGCTCCTTCTTGTCTTCTCGTCGGCAAACGAAATTGGACAAATGTATTTTGCTTGTCAGTTGTTTATAGAGGCATCAACACGGGCACTATGGACACTCATTTTCTACGAAAAACATCATCTTCTTTCCGACACAGCTCGACACTCCCCCGCAGTGTCGTCTATTGCACGCGGTTTTTTCCCTCCTCGTTCCTATGACAAACCGAACACGATTCGATACTCATCATTACGACACATTTTTCGACAAATCGCGCAAAACAAGCAGATAACCGTGTTGTGTTTCACTTTTAAAAGCAAATATTCAACGATGGCAAAGGAAATGGTTCGAAGGGCCGCGGTTTCGTTCCGTTTCGCATCTAGCGCTTCGGTTGTCGCCTGGAAGACCTTGCCGGCCGTTGCGTTGTTTGCTCGCATAAATTTCTCGAAACACCACTCTTTTGGCCTTTAACCGGCAACCCATTTCGGCGTCGATCCGAATGCGCGGTCGCAGCCGTCAGAGGAAATTGATGGATGTAAACAAAATTAGCTTAAATTACTCAATAAATTATAAAAAGTACAATGTTTTGATCGGCTGAATTCCGGTCCGAGTGGTGTCTGTCCGAAACCAGTCGATGGGTGATGATTTTGTTGAAATACAAAACACATGGGCGGCTCTCTCGGCTCAGGTTTGAACAATTTTTGGGTTAGTTAGGGATGGTCTATCCGCTGTGTAGTGAAAGATAGTCGGTGGAAGCGTCATCATAAAACTCTTCTACGGTTATATTCACTAGAAAAGGAGTGGAGGTTTTGTTTTTGGTGGGTTTATGACTTATTTTATGGGCAGTAGTTTTGTTCTATCAATATATTTTCGACATCAGCGGAGTCCAGCTGAGAACTAGGCGTTCTAACTGATCTTTATTTGCGTAGAACCGTTTAAGTTCGGCAAATAGCTCGTGGAAAGTCATTCGAAGCTTTTTGGGTCAGAATTGCTAACGGAATGTATACCGAACTATTAACGTAGAAAATGGATACGAACAGTGAGATAGCGTATCAACGTCAGAACAGGTTGAACGACTAAGGGATCACGAAGCGAGCAGGAATTGAAGCAGGCTGGCTGAGCCTGGCAAAAAGTGCCAGTCGTTGACATCAAATTACAATTAATTTCATTTCATACATTCGTACCCTCAAACGTCGTAATTGATTACATCTCTCTTATAATCTAGATAAATTCCATGTTTTTGCTCACCAAGCTCGAATGGCGCGTTAGCTTGTCTCGTGTACGTATCTCATTTGGAATGATGGCGTGCGCTTTTTTTTGTCTTGCAGCTCCAGTTTCGTTTTTTTTTATTTCGTGCTCGATCCATCCATGGCATATAAAACACTCTTCTGCAGGAGTCACAAACCCTGCCAACCGAGGACAGTGGCGACCGCATGCAACTACGGGAGTGATTATCTTTGGCGTAGATTTTCCACGCTTTCTTAATTAGTATCTTGTTTGAAGTTTCGTCGCAAGAACGGCAGCAAAACTCGGCTACCGTTCGACAAAATCCGCTGCTACCAGCGGCGGTAAAAACGACAATAATTTTTGTTTGATCTTTCTGACGTTTCGAGAGATATAATGAATCAGTTATGAGACATGATTGACGAAATCGGGAGTGAGGAAAAAGTTGATCTTCGTTGTCAATTAATGTTTACCCGGAGACATGACAGCTGTTCGGCCGACGATCAGATAGGGACAACCGAGCGGGACTTGTTTAGTACATATAAAAATGATTTATGCATTGCTCATAATTGAATTCGGGTTCCACGGCTACATGTTCGTTGAACGATCTTGATAATGCAAAATTTTATCGATGGAGTCGCGTAGGTATTTCAATACACCTTTGCTGGAACACCAGCTAGATCATTTTTATATACTTTATTTATTTATTTTTATATTTATATTTATAGTTTCCTCGTAATGAAATGGACCACACTGCAGGTGATGGGAAATTATGTTTTTTTCTCGAATTAAGTTCGAAATGATCAAAAAAGGGCATATACAGGCATTGAGAAAAAAGTATTGAGTTTTATTAAATCTAGATTCGAGTTAAATACATACACTGTGTTGCAAAGTAGATGGGGCATTGGCATCAGTGTATTACAGGCAAACCTGTTTTCGTGCCAAGGATAGGGACCACAAAAAAAATCGTACTAAACTTCACCAGTAGCTTTAAAAAATAATTTTCGCAGCACAATTTGAAAAAAAAAACTTTTTTTTGTGCTTTTTTTACGTGAGCAACATGAGCAACGTACGGAAGGAATGCGGTGGATAGGGACCGCGTAAAAAAATCCTTAAGTAAATTACCCAAATCCTATTGATTCCATTCGTGATCAACGTTCGATTCCGTTTTGTTTTCCTTCTATACGTTAAGACATGTTGCTCACGTAAAAAGACATGTTGCACTTATTGGAGAAAAACTCTAGGAATAGATTTTTACAAGCTTTTCTTGATTCCAATTTCCTATTACTCAGGAAGTTTTACAATTTAAAATAAAGGTGGTAACCGCTTGGTGCCAAGTCCGGACTATATCCGGACTATATAAAACATCCCAATCAAGCCCCCGGAGTTGTGTGGCCTTGCGTTGTCCAGATGGAACACAACACCCCATCTGTAGGCGAATTCTGGACGTTTCTGGTTAATTTCCAGATTCAAACGGTTAATTTCTTGACAGTAGAGACCTACATTTAATGTATAGCATAAACTGTCTAGACGTCCCGCGTTACGCGGGACAGTCCCGCATTTCAACAAAATGTCCCGCGTAAGATTTCGTCCCGCGAAACGTCCCGCATTTGGCAAAAGAAACGAAAATGTCCCGCGATATCAATATATTCCAATATCACAATTTGATCACGTTGAATGTTCTTAAATGGATGAACCTCAAAAAAAACTTTTATTTGGCAGACTGTTCAAGAACGCTTCTAATGCATCCAAAGATTAATACTTTGAGCTGGTTTCATCGAACCGACATTGGGCTTTTTGTTTAGAGAGTGTCAACTGGAAGTGACAGCAACAAAATTGGAAAATCTAAATCTATATATATATATAATATATAAATTGAATAAATTGAATTTAAATTAATATATAAATTGATTTCTGTCTGTCTGTCTGTCGTCTGTCTGTCAGTCTGATTCTTATGGACTCGGTATGTAGGAATTTTTGGGGTCGGGGATGGTTCTTATGATAGTTCGAAACCCCTCCCCCCTCTCTAAGGGGGGCTGCCATACAAATGAAAGTTTTAGGATGCAAGAAATGTTTCTATGGTGGTTAGACACTCCTCCCCCCTCTCGAAAGGGGGGCTGCCATACAAATGAAACACAAATTTCTGCATTACTCGAAAATTAATCAAGCAAATTTCTGCATAACTCAAGAACTAATCAAGAAAATAGAACCAAATTTGGCATGTGGAGGTTTTAGGAGGCAATAAATGTTTCTGAGGTGGTTTGACACTCCTCCCACTCTCTACAGGAGGGGGGAGGGTCTGAATAACTCGAGAACTAATCAAGCAAATGGAATCAAATTTGGCATATAGAGGTTTTAGAGATTGATAAACATTTTTATAATGGTTCGACACTCCTCCCCCCTCTCCAAGGGGAGGCTGCCATACAAATGAAACACAAATGTTTGCGATAACGAAATTGATTTTCGTTTAAAGTGACCAGATGGTCAGAGGTCTAACGCGGGACACAAAAAATAAAACGTGATGTATATACGTTATGTGAACATAAACCATAGTTTAGAGAGTCTCATTTTTTCGTGAAACTCTCGACATGTGTCCTTGCAATTAAACCTGATCTGTATTATTTCTTTATAAGTATCTGCACTCAGTTGTGATTTTGCGGTGGTTTAGATTTTGTTTACGCCTAAAAAACACTCACTCAGTCAGAGCATTTAAGTGTGGCAAGCACGATTAAAATTCTAAAATTTTGTTCCAATTATCGAATGGAATGCTCGAAAATTCCAATCCATTTTTCATCGATTTTAGCGTTAACGTTTGCATTAAAAAATTAACTAATTTCGGATGGCGATGAAAAAAACTATAAAAGATAATTTAATGGAACAAATTTTCCTTAAATCTAACGTATATTAAGCCTACAACAAAAATGATTCAAGGTTGTTGATTCGCAGCAGCAGCAGCGCTGTCAAGCAATTTGATGATTTTTTTCATACTTCATACTTTTTCGTACTTATAATGAAAGACAAGACGTACTTGATGCTTGAATTCAACGAATGGCAAGGGACCGGATACTTTACGTTCCCCAGGTAAGCGATGATGACGAATTTATCACCCACATCAAGTTCTCGAAGAAGGTCATTCTCTGACAAACGAGAAGGGAATGTGCAAGCCGCTCTTCTTTCGAGTCATTTGGTGAACTGGGAGATATACAGTATGAAGTGCTAACCGGAAGTTGCGAAGGTGATGTGGTCTTTATGCTGAACCTGTGATCAGCCCATTATGCCAAAAGATCACTGGAGGATGGATCGGCTGGAGATAAACATTGTCGCGAAGACCGCCAACCTTCCCAACATCCCTCAGCTGCGACCGATAGAAAACTTTTGGGCGAATGGCCAAAATGGAGAGACAGTCGACCACCAAAGTCAGGAAAAGGTAAAAGAACACACCGATATGCATCTTTTCATCGGCCATAGTTGAGGTTCCGGCCAACTTCCGTAAGGCTGCCAAGCGCTTCATTTACGATACTTCATCAAACAACCCTGCCTCTTCCTGTCCCGTATACACTAGTTCTTCCGGCTTATTATATTTTTCCGGCCCTGATCGAGCTAGGGGACCAAAGATTAACTTTTCGTCTGACTCACGTTGGTCCCTGCGGATCAATAGGGGACTTTTATAAAAATAATTTACTAATTTTGTGGCTGTCGTTTCTATTTGACACTCTCTTAACAAAAAGTCCACTGTCGGTGGGATGAAACCAGCTCAACGTATTAATCTTTGAAAGCATTGGAAGCTCTCTTGAACAGTCTGCCAAATAAAAGTTTTTTTTTGAGGTTCATTCATTTAATAAAATCAACATGATCAAATTGTAACATTGAAATATATTGATATCGCGGGACATTTTCGTTTCTTTTGCCAAATGCGGGACGTTTCGCGGGACGCAATCTTACGCGGGACATTTTGTTGAAATGCGGGACTGTCCCGCGTAACGCGGGACGTCTGGTCAGTTTATTTTCGTTCGAAAATGGAAATGGATTTTAATGTGATAAAACGCACTCTTATATGGTCTTCTATCTATATAAATATGAATGGATCGCCGAATGTGTTGATAAGAGCAAAACTCGAGAGAGGAATTGTCTGATTTAGAGGGATCTCTATCCTATCATGTTTTCGGTATCAAACATTTATTCCATGTAACGGAGAAACATTTTATTTTCAAGTGGTTGAAAAATATTGAACGAGAATTGTGTCTGAAAATAATCTGATATTATAATGACGAGTTTTGGTAGAATTACTAGGAATTTTATAGTAAAAGGTAATTTTAAAGATAATTTTTGTTTCAATCAATGAACAATTCTGCGATTAGACTCATGAACAGCGCTTAGTGAGGAAACATGAATGTGATAACGAAAAATAAATTTTGGGCGGGACGAAGTTTGCCGGGTCAGCTAATGATTTTTATAAAAGTCTCCTATTGATCCGCAGGGACCAACGTGAGTCAGACGAAAAGTTCATCTTTGGTCCTCTAGCTCGGTCAGAGTTTAACGTTTTAAATAAGCCGGAAGAACTAGTGTATACTCGACAGGAAGAGGCAGAGTTGATGAAGTATCGTAAATGAAGCGCTGCTTGGACATTCCCTTCACGTCTGACAAAGAAGGACCTTCTTCGAGAACTTGATGTGAATGATATATTCGACATCATCGCTTACCTGGGGAACGTAAAGTACCCGGTCCCCTGCCATTCGTTAAATTCTACGAAAAGAAGTTTAAAAATGTCCATTTTGGCCAGATTCTTCTCCGCCGTTTTGCCGGTTGCTTCGATCTCCCGGCTTAAGGAGCGGCAAAGAGATGATATTGTGAATACCAGATCGGCTATATCTGGCGGACACAAAGTGCCTCAGGATGTCCAACTCCTTCGCTGTGGGGTGGAGCTTGCAGTATGGAAAAATCATCAAGCTGCTTGACAGTGCTGCTGCTGCGAATCAACAGCTTTGAATCATTTTTGTTGTAGACTTAATAAACGTAAGATTTAAAGAAAATTTGTTCCTATAAATTATCTTTCATCGCCATCCGAAATTAGTTAATTTTTTTGATTGCATACGTTAACACTAAAATCGATGAAAAATGAATTGGAATTTTCGAGTATTCCATTTGGTAATTTGAAGAAAATTGTAGAATTTGAATCGTGCTTGCCAGGAGTAAATACTCTGATTGAGCGAGTGATTTTCGGGCGTAAACAAAATCTAAACCAAAAAAATCACAACTAAGTGCCGATGATCAGAATGAAATAATACTGATCAGTTTAGACTCGCTAAACTATGGTTTATGTTCACATAACGTATAAACATATCGTTTTGTTTTTTGTGTCCCGCGTTAGACCTCTGACCATCTGGTCACTTTAGTATAGCACTAAAAGAAAATTTTTGAAAAAAAATTTCAAAAAATATTATAAAAAAATAAAAAATTAAATTATAAAATATATAAAATATTTAAAAAAAAACATTAAAAAAATTGCACGTATTTTACTGTTACAGTATCGGAACCATTGACACCATTCACAACTTCAGCGGTCTGGCTTGCACTTTCGCCTTTGTAAAAGAAAAACTGTAAATTGTACCGAATTTTCTCTTTGTTGACTTTCATTGTTAACGCCCTGTAACTCACAACTGAATGAAACGAAAAAAACAGCAAAATATTTTGTTTTGTTTGTGTTTTGTCACCTTTACATAGAGCCAAAACTTGAAAATTGTATGATCAATATTAAGCGAGGTGATTATTGATTAGTAGAGCCAGCTACCGAGAAAATAATGGATAACTTTTTCCCCAACCTAATATTATTTGAAGAAAAAAAAAAGAATGTATTAGCATTAAGGGGAAAAGAAATTATGGCCATTATATAATATAATATAATATTTATTTAAATTCTATATTATATTTTATTGTTACTTTATTTTTGTTTCTACTTGAAGTTGTATTTAATTCGCAAAAAACATATTCTCATTTTGGTAATACATATTCGTTGTTAAATTATTTTTCTCATGTGGAAAATATATTACAGGAATATTCCCTCTTTCCCTCTTTATTGGCGACATCGAAGGTTTAGTGTCAACATGAAAGTTTCTAGTGTCAATTACCGAAGTTTTAGATGTATTTGACGCAAAGGCACACTCTTTCAGATTACCATAACAAAATCAATTCAAAATTGTTGATATTTGAATGAAAATGATTACCTAACCACTTGAGTGTTACTGATTACTTGAGTGTTTAACTCTTTGTGGTCGTTTGTCTGCTCTCGGCTACCATACCTTTTTACCGTTCTGGTCGTTCGTCTGCTCTCAGCCACCACAGCAAGAAACCATTCTAGTTTTATATTGGGGAAAAAGAAATGTCGTATATTGTCAATATATGGCAACACTTAAACACATCTTGTGTTCAGTCTTCCATGTTTCACAAAAAACACTGCGTCTGGAATAAACATGTCCCAGCAGCGTTCACAGTTTTGTGTTTGAGTACAAACATGATTTTTTCGTACCTCTGTTAGAAAATGTGACATGTTTGTATTCGTGGTATGTTTGGACATACGATGTTTAATCCCAATGTTTCACATGATGTTCGAACATGGTGTACAGTTTCTCTTGCATTTTCACCCCAAGCACCGGCAGTGCGTAGAGTAGAAGAAGCGAATCGGACACCAAACCACCACCATTCAACGCGTGGTGTGTTGGTATGTTGACATGGAAAAAAATGCTTTCCTATCATGACAATGGGTGCTTCGTTTAAAATATTGGGCAAATAAAATAAACCTCTTTATCTGTTCTGAACAAAATAAACGTCGATTGATATCAGAGTTTTTTACAATTAATATCATTATTTAGTGCACGCATTTATATTCATGTAACTTTCGCTATTATTAGCTATTTGAACAAGTACTAAAATTGAATTATTCAGCAGTGACATGTTAGGCGTGACGCTAACCACTCGAGTGTCGTTTTGACGGTGTTGTGCTTGTCCTTTTCAGTCTCAAGTTATAGAGCGTCAAAGATGGAGTCCACCAAGCAAGAAATTCGCCATATTTTACGTTTTTACTACCTGCGAGGTAAAACTGCAACGAAGGCGGCCGAAAAAATTCGTGTAGTTTATGGATCCGATACTGTAACGATTCGCACAGCACAGCGTTGGTTTGATCGATTTGGTTCTGGTGTAGTGGCTGTCGAAGATACACCCCGTACTGGTAGGCCAATCGTGAGCACTCGCTCGATTGGCCAGGAACTGGGTATAGACCATAAAACCGTTTGGAACCATTTGCAGAAGATTGGATTCCAAAAAAAGCTGGATATATGGGTGCCACACGAGCTGACGCAAACCGAATCAACGCCTGTGATGCACTGCTGAAACCGAACGAACTCGACCCATTTTTGAAGAAGGTGGTGACTGGTGATGAAAAGTGGATCACGTACGACAACCTAAAGCGAAAAAAGTCGTGGTCGAAGCACGGTGAGCCCAAACCATCGCCAAGCCCAGAGTGACGGCCAGGAAGGTTATGCTGTGTGTTTGGTTAGATTGGAAGGGAATCATCCACTATGAGCTGCTCAACTATGGCCAGATCCTCAACTCGATTCTCTACTGTGAGCAGCTCGACCGTGCGAAGCAGGCGATTGACCAGAAACGGCCAGAAATGATCAATAGGAATGGTGTTGTTTTCCACCAGGACAACGCTCGGCCTCACACAACTTTGATGACCCGCCCCGAAGCTACGGGAGCTCGGATGGGATGTCCTATTGCACCCACCGCAGTCCGGACCTGGCTCCAAGTGATTATCATCTCTTCCAGTCCATGCAAAACGCTCTTGGTGATACTAAGTTGGCCTCAAAAGAGGCTTGCGAAAACTTGCTGTCTGAGTTTTTTTGCAAATAAGGAAGAATGAAGTTGCCTTTTAAATGGCAACAAGTTTATGAACAAAACGGCGCATATTTGACTTTAATTGAATAATTTTAGGTATGTTAAATAAAGCGTCAAATTTTGATCAGAAATACGACATTTCTTTTTCCCCAACCCTATATTTTACTCAACTAAGTATCAGTTTATGCTTTTCCTAAACGAAGCTTGATGTCTAGTGAACCTATTCACGAATCAATACGGTGCTCCTATGAGTAATAGATATTCAGTATTCAGTATCAAACAAAGTAGTCACCCGCACAAGACAACGCACAGTGCGTTGAATGCATAGGAATGTGGGACAAAAAACATAACAGCAGAATTTAGCCATTGTAACACTTTGGTGTGATGGAGAAGATTGTTCATAAGTATCAGAACTACTCTTTGCATAAATGTCCCATGTTATTTGAATTTATAAAGAGCAGAATAATTGTTTGCATAAGTGTCTTATGTCATCTGGATAATCTCATGTGAAAAAATATTTGCTTGTTAAAAGTGAAAAGTGCTGATCTTTTCAGATACACATTGCTGGCATTAATTACACATTTATTGCATCAATGGCAAAAGAGTCTCATATTCATGGATGATAAAAATAAAATTATGTATTGGTTATGATTTACTCTTGATATGATTTACTCTTGGAGACTGTTGTAGAAATCTATGTAAAGGATGTGTCACATCAAATTGCATCACGGAAAAAACGCTGTAGAAATTAAATTTTTAGGAATTATATCTTCAGCTTTCGCTTATAATCAAATAAGAGTGTATAGATCACGTTGGCCATGCTTCACTGTCAATTTTTCGTAAATTTGGAAAAATGTCGTCGAATGAAAAAGAGTGTCGTGAATTAATCCTGTGCACTCATTTCGAGAATCCGGAGTTGTCACATCGGGACATCGGTAAGATGCTGGGAATCGTCCAATCCACGGTCAGCAGAGTACTAAAACGATACTTCGAGAACCTAACCATCGACCGGAAGGTGAAGAACGGCAAAAATGGATGCTCCGTCAGTGAAAAAGATCACAAGCGCGTAGTTAAGCAGTTTAGACGTGAACGAGAAGTTCGGTCCGGGATGTCGCCAATAAGCTGAATTTGTCAAGTTCATTCCTCCAGCGGACCAAGCAGTGGGAGGGCTTGCGTACATACAAGGTTCAGAAGGCTCCTAACCGCGACGAAAGGCAAAACATGGTGGGGAAGACGCGAGCCCGGAAGCTGTACACCGAAATGCTGACGAAGCCGCATTGCCTGGTAATGGACAACGAAACCTACGTCAAAGCGGACTTTCGTCAGCTGCCGGGCCTGTTGTTCTTCTCCGCAGAGGACAAATTCAGCGTTCCGGATGAGATTCGCAAGTAGAAACTATCCAAGTTTGCCAAAAAGTACATGGTGTGGCAAACGATCTGCTCTTGCGGAAAGCGGAGCGCCCCCTTCGTGATGACCGGCACGGTAAACGGGCAGGTTTACCTTAAGTAGAGCCTACAGAAGCGCTTACTACCACTATTGAAGCAGCACGAGGGCCCGACCATCTTCTGGCCGGATCTCGCTTCGTGCCACTATTCAAAGGACGTGTTGGAGTGGTACGAAGCCAACGGGGTCACCTTCGTGCCAAAGGAAATGAACCCGCCCAACGCGCCGGAGCTTCGCCCAATAGAGAAATATTGGGCGATTATGAAGCAGGCCCTGCGGAAGAACCCAAAAGTTGTCAAATCGGAGGCGGACTTCAAGAGAAAATGGATTTCTGTTCAAAAAAAACTACAACCTGACGTTGTACAGAACCTTATGGACGGGGTAAAGAGGAAGGTGCGAGCAAACGGGCTTGAGCTCGAAGTATGAATAAAAAGAAATTGCCAAAAGTTGTTTAATAGTTTTTATTTTACTGTCTAAAATTTTCAAAAGGATCGGTCTACTGGGCGAATTTCTACAGCGTTTTTTCCGTGATGCAATTTGATGTGACGAAAGAAAGATGAAAAGAAAGATTTTACACAAAGACGAATTACAAACTATAATTTTCATAAAAAAACTACACATTAAAATACATTGTTGAGTTAATACTTATACATAGTTCACAAAAACAATAAAAAATGTTTATTTTTCATAATCTTGCATGTATCACTGCTTTTTCAAGGAAAAATAATTCCGACCAGTACGATACCCATGACCAAATTTAATACGACCGCAAAGGGTTAAAACATGCAGTGCTGACCCTCACTCAACAATTTGTCTATGTATTTTGGTTCTAGATTTTCACCACTTGCATAAATGGTGTTATTCTACTCCTTAGAATATTTGTTTCCTACGGAAAAAATAAGTTTCATAATTTTGTTGTTGTTGTGCAAATGTGTTGATTCTTTCTGGAAATTTATCATTTTTCTCGAATTTAGTGTCATGGACACGACTGCATTTTTTAATAGGAATACGGTTTTTTTTTCAATTTGTATTGTTTCTTATTTCTGATATAATTTTAGAATGCATCGAAATTCTAGTAATAACCATTAAGTAGAAAATTTGGATGGTCCCAAAAAGGGACGTGGGTGTGGTTTTGTAGAAACAGCCTAAGGAGATTGATTCGTTCTTGTCCTCGCGATAACAATACACAAGCTGATCATATGTCGAAATTTGTGTCCTTATTGCCAATGGTCGGAGTGCACGCAGTATGCTTCGGAATGTTCTTCTCCCTCTAGACACACACTGCGGCTCCTGGCGATTATATTTTCGTTTCAACAGCACCATTATCGACTTTTGCCAACGCAGAAGATTAACAATGTGTTCGTATGATGCAATAATAAATAAACACTTTCTACCTGACGATTTTAAAACCGATGCGGTAAAACTTTTCATCGAGTCTCCACCTCGGATTTGAGAACACATTTTGACGTAGGACTACGTCTAATCGGAAGATAGCGGGTAAAATGGAAATCTAGGCACTGAACATGTAGGAAAAATGAGAGATTTTGAATGCTTATAACTCGAGCATTTCTTAGTAGATCGCAAAGATGTTTACATCACGATGTTCCACGTATCTAACAAACTGAATAACATTTTATTTTCTTTGAGATAAACAGTTGAATAATTGTGCAATATCTCAAGCATTGTCCAAACGCACAATGTGTCTCGTTTTGATTGGTCCAATTTGTGCTCGTCAAATGGGTCCAACCAAATGGAGCAACCAGAGTAACAGCGGAACATAATTTAGATAGAAACAAAGTATTATACTGTAAACCACTCCCACTTGTGATTCTACCGCCAGTCGAATGAAATGAATTTGGCTGTTGCTTCCCGAAAACATCATTCATTCTCTAACCGCGAAGCAGGGCTGATGCGCTAAGTTCATCGTTCTAGCATATAGCGGCATAACTGGCAGGAGCCATGGCAGAATCGGCTGGAGCAGCGGCAGGAATGGCAGAAAAGGCGGTATTAGTGGTAGCAGCGTAGCGGTGGCAACGGGGACAGCGGTCAACGAGTTTTAATTTAGTTGCGCTCATACTCTGGGGGCACTTAGAGTATGCACTGGATATTTTTAGTTGGCCGATAGTTTGGTCGGGTCAGCCTGATCAAGAAGCCGATCAAACTATTTGACGATAAAATGTCTGCAGTCTGCGGGGACTTCGAGGTCATCGTTCCACGAACATCATCAGCAACGACCACCGAGTTTTCATCAAAGTGATAACCTTGACCCATCGTTTTCGTGTCATCGATCCAACACTCAGTGTCTGTGGCTGCATTCCGTTTCTCGAGAAAAGTGCATCAGCAAAATGAGGCTACAAATTTCGGCATCGTGAGAACAAAAATTAATTGGCGCTTTTCAGAGCCACTAAGCCATTTACAAAAGAGTTATTCAAAGTTATCTACAACACAATGGGTTCTAAAGTTATATCCGAATAATAAAGTAAAATATATAAACTTGGGGAGAGCCTGTGTTAATTTAGACATATTTTTTGAGCTTATTGATCGTTGGAGATCGATCATTCAGTTTTTACTAATTCGTGCATAGTTTCCAAACTGACAGTAAGTGGTAGTAAAATACAACACATTGCAAGCCGGATGGAAAGAAGAAATATTCTATAAGCGAGAGCAGTGTTCATTGTTATAGTTATCACCAAAACAATCCAAATCCTCCGAAGCGATTTCGCGCTCAATCTTCGTGTCGGGCAGAACCTCTGTGTGTGGATAATAGCTGCTGGCTGGCTGGAGCGAGACTCAAATTAAAATAGCGCATGAAATTTCTTCTATTCTCACGGAGCCTAGTTGATATTTTTCTTCCGCTTTGCTTTTGCGCAAAGCACTGAGCTTGCTTTGTGAATGTTCTTATACTGCATTCTGGAACAAACGATTTCGTCAGATAACAAAGCAGGAACTGGTTGGCAGAATTTTTTGTGGTATTTTTTTCTTTTTTTTTTAGATAGAAGGATGTATGATGATAAGCTCCATAGCATTGTACAATTATTTGTACAATGCTATGGAGTTATTTAATTTGGGCCTCGCTGCAACGTTTATTTGTGTTCATGTTATATTTTTTTTTTCTATTTAATATGATCAAAAAACACTCGACAAAACAAATCAGAGGCACAGAGTGCGAAGCTAAAATGTTGAAGTAATTATTGAAATGCTGTAAGATTGTGAAAAACCGACGCATGGAGATGTACATGAGGATGTACGTCATGTAGAAGCTTCAATTTCAAGCTTCGAAATATTCTATGAACACATTTGTATCTTGGTGTGTGTAGATGTAGTGGACAAAAATATCGCAAGGAAGAAAAAAATCGATTTGTTTACATTTTGTTTTAAGTTTTTGTATACTAATACAGTATTTCACTGACCAAGTCAATAACGAATTTTTTATCGCACGCACTGTTCGTTAGATGCGCTATTCTTTCGTACTAGACTTGCCGATAGCAATATCTGTGTTTGTGGCCAAGGTTATCACGACATCGAACACGTTGTTTGGTCGTGCGAGGGGTATGTTGTTGCCAGAACGAATTTGGAAAACTCTCTTCGGGCCAGAGGAAGGCAGCCCAATGTGCCAGTGAGAGCTCGGCTAGATCTTGATTACATGTCCCAAATATATGTTTTCCTTAAAACTATCGATCCTCGTTTGTGATTGTCTATATATCCTTATATTCTCCTTTTCCTTTTCCTTCGCGAGAAATCGGACACCTCATTACTAACAATAGAATAAAGTGAAATATAAATACATAATAGATATAAGAATAGGTTTAAGAATTGAGTGTCATGAGTGTGCACATTGTTACAATACCCTTATGTACCCTTCTTTTCCAGAAGAAAACATGTCACCCTTCTAAACTCGAGGCGACGGCGAGTAATTGGTTTTTCTACATTATGACCATTATAATCAACGAAAAATATTTATATATACCAGTAACAATATAGGAGTTTGGCTCCTTTAAACTTATGTAACTGAGCCTGTAAAAATAAACGATTTAAAAAATGTAGATTGAAATGGTTACTATATCCAAAAATCAAAGAAATGTTTTTTTTACTCTGTTTTGAGTTATAATTTTTCGAAGTTGACATTTTTTGGTTGCGCAAGCAGCTTAAGGGAGTAGAAGGTACTGTGTAGAGGTAGTGGTAGAGGTAGATGTAGTGTAGAGGTACTCATTTCGGA
Source organism: Toxorhynchites rutilus septentrionalis (assembly GCF_029784135.1). NCBI lineage: Eukaryota > Metazoa > Arthropoda > Insecta > Diptera > Culicidae > Toxorhynchites > Toxorhynchites rutilus. Next base: position 130,206,132 of record NC_073745.1, read on the forward strand.
CGTTTTTTCAAGCTCTGATCTAATAAAAAGAGTATTTTCACCATCCATTATTTCATTATTTTTTTTATCTTTTGACAACACAATTAGAACCAAACGGAATAATATTAAAAATTAGAATAGTTCCAATCAGTGTTGCCACACGCACAGATTTATCTGGAAAGGTACAGATTTTTTCGTTATTTTTGGTACAGATTCTATACAGTACAGAGTACAGATTTTCGTCAAATGGTACAATTAGTACAGATATTTTTCCACGGGTGAAATTTTTCACATATGAACAAAACTACATTAAGCTATATGATTACGTTTAAGCCGCAGTATCGCTTGGTGCGGCAGATCGACTCTTTTAATAAATGATAGTATGCAATCTATATTCAGAAAAACTATGTATAAGCATCATCAAACACACGAATGACAAATGAAATGTGAATGGGATTTTCGAAAATACCGTTCTAGGGTAAATTATTGTTTTCTTTTGTAAACAACATAAATACGAAGAAAAAAAATTGATTTTTCGTGTTTCTAGAATACCCCCTTAATCAAAAAAATGTAGTAGTTTATATTCCAACTTTGAAAAATCGTAATTAAAAACGAAAAGAAACATCTGCTTGATTTTTGGATATGCTATGCGATAGAACCTACCAGCTCTAAAGAAAAAATTGAGAATATATAGCGCCCTTTAAATTTAACCATGTGAACTATAAAAAAACAAATATATTTATTAAATAATAACGAAAATGATACCCATTTTTTGCTAGTGTAACATTTTTTTCGAGGCTTTCTAGCACATTGACTTCAATTGGCTGAATTAGTTGAATAGATTCTCAATTAAAAAAAAAATGTTTAGGTATTACATGAACGCTAAATATTACATGGCATGCCGAGAAAACTTCCAACCTTGAAAGACCTTTGGCCGATCGAGAATTTAACTCAATACTTTTCAGCATTAGTCGTGAATTTATGAGGAAATTCCTGTTTTACTAGTTCCCCAATATCGCTTGTGATCGTTTGCTAGTTCAGATCGCCTAAGCTTAATTACAGTCAGTCCATACTACAGGCCATTCATCCATTATGGGGTACAAACGTGTTTTCCTGAATCTGTATTAAAATCAAAACAGAAAACTCTAATCATAAGCATCGGTTGTGAAGATAAATTTACATGTATTCCAGTTGAGGTGTCCCTTGCCTTGTTTACTTCATTCACTCATTTTCACTTTAAGCCCCATGAATATTTGCCGAATGCGACAAATACCTGAATGCGACATTTACCCGAATACCAGGTTTACCCGAATACTACATTTACCCGGATGCAACGTTTACCCGAATGAAAAAAGTAAAAATCCCTACATATCAGGCTATTTTGTCAAATCTCCTCAAAATAAATAAGATTTCATCAACACAATATGCAACAAAAGCAACCAAAATACGCAGTTCAATGTAAAATTGTAATGAGAAAATTTGAAAATGATGCGGGAGACTTCATTGATTTGTTTTTGAAAATAAGTGTAGGCACAATTATTGTGCCGTCTTCTTTTCTTTCCGTATTGCTCTTTAAGGCTAAGATATATTTTTTCGAAAATTAAGCATTAAGCATTAAGGATGTTGCATTAGGATAAATGTTACATACGGGTAAATGTAACCTTCGGGTAAATGGTCATTCGGGTAGATGTTCTATTGAGGTACCTGTCGCATCCTGGTACTTGTTACATTCGGGTGATTGGATTTCGGGTGAATGGCTTTCTGGTAGCTGTCGTTCGGGTAACTATTTTTCGGGCAAGGTTTTCGGAAGATTTTCGAGGATCAAAAAATCAAAACTATGAGCGCATTGAGGCACCCCTAAATCATGTCCGATCGAGCTGAAACTTTGCACAGATCATTTTTTTTTGGCCATTAAACAAAATGTACATGGTCGGTTTTTGAAATTTGACATGACCATTTTCGCTGCCACCCTAATGTAGCCTCATGGAAAATTTTGGTTTATACCCAAAACAGCATTTATACCCAAAGAGTAAAAATAATCTTTAATCTGTTTTACACATACTAATATTTCGTTTAACCACTTGCCCCACTAGCCTCATTCATTATTTAATTACATTTCAGTTAGTTACATTACCGTTTGTTGATAATATTCGTTTTTATTGCTTATTTTTCATAATTCGTCAATCCATTTATTTTTATTGGGGTGTAGTTTATCCTTTATTTAAAATTGAGCACAATATCTAATTTTATGCAATTTCATTTGAGAACGAAAGTGGGAGAAAGTAAAGCTGCAAAAAATAATGTCTGAATTTATAGATCGCGAAATACCCGAGGAAATGACGAGAATCCACAAATACTCTCAACATATCAGCCCGGAATCCTACGTAATAACTTCTTCTCGGAAATATTTTTTCTCCAACTCGAATTCATCACACTTCCACACGATTATGGAATCGTAACAGTGCGAAAGCTTGCAGAAGCTGATTTCCGCAGGGGTCGAATCATCGAAGATGATTGCGAGACAGTGATGGGTGACGCGCTCGACGCCGCAGGGAACCCTAAAAGGATCAAACGAACGGATGAGACGAATTATTGATGATGCTCCAGACGAACCGAACGCATCGAGCATCGAAGGAACCATTAGTGGAGTTCCACGGAAAAATATTTTCAATCATAGTTTGAAGAGATAAAATTGCAGCGGATACAAATCAAGTCCCCTTTTCATGGCCGGAGTGATGGCAATGTGTGGTGCGGTGGCGATTCGGTAAAGGAACAGCAGGAACAGTAAAGCTGCTACTCATGTTCGATGAGATAAAACATTGCCGAGGAAATAGTTTTTATTCGTTGTTGCAGCACTCCACCGAGTGGAATCGCGCTACCACTTCATCATGCTTCTGTTCTGATGCTCTTCAGCGTTCGCTCGAATCCCCTCCCCGTTCCTGGCGAAGGAAGCTGGCGAGCTACATTTGCGCCACAATAGCGCTGGAGCCTTTTGCTCCATCGCTCTCTGTGAAAACTAATCAACAAGTTGAATGATGATTTATTACCACATTGCTCACAGCGTAGAGGAGTGAAAAAGCTAGTTTTACTGAAATATTACCACGTAAACTATTTAACGGGTCACTTATTGCGAGAATGTTTTAATCAGGTTCTGGTGGAAGCGAATTGATGGGCTCGGAGGGAAGGAGATGTTCCGAATTATCCACGGGTTAATCTTCGGAATGAAACAATGAATGAGCAAAAGTGCTGTAAAGTTATTCTTTTCAACACAAGCATCGAGTAGCGGATTTCGGCACGCTATTCTTGATTTTATTTAAATGTTGCATCCATATTCACTTCGACGGGTTCCACCTTCCCCAAGGAAAGAAACTTCTTTCGCAACGATAGCTGGGAATGGAAGAATTGGATTCGTACGAATGCCCTGGGCAGTCTGTCTGATTCGTGGAGTGCACAAATTTACCACTCACCGATAAACTTTTGATTGATTTTTGGTGTATTCAATTTATTCAAACTTGACTGCACGCAAAGGACATAAGGTACTGGGTAGTATCATCCATATTCCGTGCGAGAGGAAAAATAATGGCAAAGGAATTAAGATAGAGAACAATTTCTAAGTGCTTTTCAAGGTAACTTTAGGAGCGTGTGGGATGGCTGGAAATGACATGCCGAGGATGTGTTGTTAACGGAACGGTTTATGTCCTTAGAATATACATTTCAATGCAGTCGAATGCCAGAATGTTGCTTGATTCGATTATTGCTATACATAAATGAAAGAAATGTGTGAAATATTTACGAGTTTAGTTCATTGAAAAAATATGTTTATATTTTTATATTATGTTTTACGGAATTTCAACGCGTGCATGGATATGTGACAAACACTAATACATTATTTGAAATAAAAAAAACTAGTCGGCGAAACCGGAACAGTATTTATCAGTTTTTCTTCGCACTTCAAGAATTCCAAGCATTTAAGCCATTAGAGTAATTTACGTCGTCTTCATTAAAACGTAATTAAGGTGAGATAAATTATTCTGTTCTGATAGCACAAATTACGACCGACTCGAGAGAGCGCGCGCGTCTCTACTGCCTCGCACAGGACGGGTGCAATGCATGTCTTACTGTTGATCCTGACACCCATTATATGAGGTTTCCTCAAACATCCGGAACATTGTAGTGGCACATCGGGAGGCGGTAACTCCGCAATACGAATATACGAACGTTTCCTTTCCGCCGCTCGGCAAAAACTGGGCCAAGCCGGGAACATTAGTATCACGCAAAGCGAGAGCTTGACACTCGGAGGAATTTGACAGACAGGAAGATTTCACTAGCAGCTGCTACATGGCCACATCAGTGCCATCCATCGCAGGAGCGCAAAACACAAGCAATCTCTTCATCAAAGCTACGAAATGGGAATTGTGATCTCTGTGGAAGAGAAATGTTTTCGCCTTCGTGATGGTGGTGTCACACTGATGTGATTGCATTTTTAAAACATTTGTGTGTATTTAAATGAATAAAATGAATTCCCAATCTAGTAGAGCTTATTAGTGACAAACGGATTGATCACGGATAAATTACATCACAAATATTAAACGTTCATGAGGAAGCCATTGAATTATTCGGGCCATTGAATTATTCGGAATTCACAATGTCGACAAACTTTTACTTAGTCTCGGTTATACATACACATACTCTTTACATATAAAAACTACACGGGCCGATGATTGTATAGGAAACTGATCTTTCCTCAAGAGCTGAGGATTGTACCGATCATGACAACTCTACACGAGCTGATTGTACCGACTAGCGACCATTCCACCTGGATTCCTCGAGTCGAGAGAGAGATTGTTTCCAAGACACGACCGCATTGTTGACGTAGAACTACGCTGTTATTTTATTCAAGTCTCTTGTTTATAATTTTATAATTCAGCGAATACGCATACAAATATCCATATATTGATGGCTTCCAGCAATTAAATATACACACCCTTATCTCCGTTTTGCGCTCTTCTCAACAGAAGCCTCTCCTGTTAATGTTATCGGTCTCGATAAACTTAGCTGTCATCCTTGGTAGAGATAGTTTTGCTACTGTCATGCGAAACATTATCACACACAAAATTCCTGAACAATTATTTTCTTGGTGAGCCGATGATAGCCTAGTCTGATGATTCCCCACACAATTGTGTACTTCAGAACCTTGACGGAATGGCGACAGTTAGAAGTAATGATTGCATATCAGAGACATCAACGAGTAAGTAATTTGGTCGCGTTCACAGCTCAATCCCAAACGAAGACATACGATGACGCAAAACAAGGAAGAACAAGCGATGTTCATTGCTTCGTATCTAGAAGGATACTGAAAGTTTGCCTCAGCGAGATCCAACATTCATGTTCTAGGAAATATTCCCCTTTGCTCTTATTCTTCTTCTTTTTTTTGTTCACGAAGACTTTAAATCATTCCCCTTCGTTATTCGCCGATAAGTTGGTCGTTATTGACGGCATGGGCAGGGACGCTCACAATTGGACAAAACAAATGTCTGACATACAAATGAAACACAAATTTCTGCATCACTCGGGAATTAATCACGCAAAAGAAACCAAATTAGGTATGTGGGAGTTTTAAGGTGCAATGAATATTTTACGGTGGTTAGATACTCCTCCCCCCTCTCTTAGGGGGGATGGGGGGGCTTCCATTCAAATGAAACACAAATTTCTGCATTACAGGAGAATTAATCAAGCAAATCAAACCAAATTAGGTATATTGATGTTTTAGGGTGCAATAAATGTGTCTATGATGGTTAGACTCTCCACCCCCTCTCTAAGGGGGGCTGCCATACAAATGAAACACAAATTTCTACATTATTCGAGAATTAATCAAGTAAATGAAACCAAATTTGGCATGTGGAGGTTTTAGGGGCAAAAAACATTTCTAAAGTGGTTCAACACTCCTCCTACCTTTTTGAGGGGGGGGGGATGTTTCTATGATGGTATGACACCCTTCCCTCATCTGGAATGGGGAAAAAAATATGAAATATGTGTAATATTAAAATATTACACATATTTCAACCAAAAATATTCCAACCAAACATGACAATTGAAAATTTTCGGAAAGCTCTGAAGGAAAAAGGGAAAATTATTCCCATATGTTCTACAACTACATAGTGACAAGTGCTGTTAGTCCATTTGATGTTTGCGCTAGCGAAATTGATCTTTGTTCGAAACTGGAAATGGATTTTTATGTGATGAAACGCACTCCTAACTTCTTCTATCTATACCAATAAAAAAGTATCGCCGAATGTGTTGATAAGAGCAGAACTCGAGGAAGGAAATGTCCGATTTAGGGCTGTCTTTATTCTACCATATTTTCTGTATAAAAGATTTATTCCATGTAACGGAGAAACATGTTATTTGCAAGTGGTTGAGAAATCTTGAACGAGAATTGTGTCTGGAAATAATCTGATATTATAATGATGAGTTTTGTTAGAAATACTAGGAATTTTATAATAAAAGGTAAATTCAACGGGGTCGATTAGAAGATCAATCAATGAACAGTTCTGCGATTGGACCCATGATCTTCCTCATAGTAAGAAAACGTGAATGTTTGAAGGTATTGATAACAAAAAACAAATGTTGGGCGGGACGAAGTTTGCCGGGTCAGCTAGTATAGCATAAAAAACATATCTTAGAGAATTTCCGATTCATTTGATATGTGAATCGTCAAAATCCGTTCGCGGCAAAAATAGTTATTAACGTTAACTTTATTTCATAAAAACGTGACCTGTTTTCTGATTTGGCACCCTTAATGTAAGACGTAGTTCTACGTCAAAAAATGGGTAATTTCTGTGTGATTTATATGCCCTATTAGAATCCCTGACCCTGCTCAAAGAAAATTTTCAACTGCCGTTTGTTGAGGTCTAAACACGATGAATTATAAATTATTTCTCTAGCTTGGTTCATTCCTAAGTGTTCACCCAGTTGCCTTCTCAAATTAGAGATACCTTTCGCCACTGCGCATAGGAATATACGGCCAATGAAAGAGTTTTGGGTTCTACGAGTTATACAATATATCAGTCATTCCATGCCAAACCGATATAGTGGTTCTCAGATTTTCGTGAAAGTGGTAGTTTTGTTCCTTATAGCAAAATATTAGACCCGTATTTTTTTTTTATTTTTTCATTAGGGTGTCCATTTCCATTTTAAGGTGGTCAAAAAAATCATTTTCTATTTTTTTTTCAAAAATTTATAACTAAGCCGATTAAGATGGTTGACACATCAAATTAAAGCCAATATATAACTGATATCACCTGTTTAATTTATTCCAAAAATTCGCAAAACATTTGGAGACATGTGGGTTAACCCGTTGCAAATTTTTGGCAACCCTCACGAACACCGAATGCAGATTCATCCTTATACTCAGTGACACCAGATCGCCAAGAGGGTGCCATGGTAGTATAAATGGTATATCGGCTATAAACATCCCAGAACGCATTGCCTCTAGCATCATGGAAGCCTCTAATCCTCCCAACCCAGTCGCGCTTGCTGCTCATTCTTGGCATCTCAGTCGTTCTGGCCCTGTGGTTGTGGACGATGACGGGGTCTTCCAAGCATTTATTCCAGGCAAGTATTCGTGTTGTTCGAGCCCTTCATTGCCTGATATTGTTCCAACTTGCAGTGCAACTCAATTTTCACCAGTCTCACCTCATCAATCACCTCTGGTTAATCAAACACTGGGACGCATCGAAAACAGTACTATGGAAGCCCTATTGCCCCCCGCCGTAGTCGAGTCTCTCCCGCCAGCATTCAACAGTCGTCCCGGCCCTACGTGTGGGAGTGGTACTAGGGTCTTCCAGCTCGACATCAAAGGCAAGTACGATGGTCCTATGTACTCGATGACTCCTGATTTGCCCATCGCTTGCAGCCTCCTGTCACCTATCAGCAATCGTCCTGGTATGGCCACCACAAGTCATCAATTTCGTGGCCATCGAAATTCTGGAGTATCCATCTACTACCAGAATGTAAGAGGATTGCGGACTAAGATTGAAGACTTTTTTACTTCCGTTACTGCTTCGCCATATGACGTACTCGTGTTAATTGAAACCTGGCTCGATGATGTTATACCTTCTAACATGCTGTTTAGCAGCGATTATTCTGTTTATCGGGGGGACCGCACTGCGTTGACGAGCACTAAGAAGCGTTCAGGCGGTGTCCTCATTGCTGTGAAGGATACCATCCCGTCCAGTCTAATTCCGACTAACGTAGACAGCATTGAGCACGTATGGGTGTCGTTAAGCATGTCACAATGTAAGCTTGTCATTGGTGCCGTGTATATTCCTCCAGATAAGGCGTCGGATGTGCAGTTGTCTAATCTCCATATCGACTGTATGGAATCAGTAGTCTCACACTCCGGGCATGATTCGGTTGCTGTATTCGGTGACTACAACTGACCTGGACTGCGATGGATTCGAAACGATAATTCTAGATGTTGCGTGGATCTCACAATATCATCTATTACTCAATCCAACTCTGTTCTGCTTGACGGCATGAGCTCCAATAACATGTGGCAGATGAACTGCCTGAAAAACCACTCCGGGAATACGCTTGATCTGTTATTTGTCAATGAGGAGATAACTAACTACTTGACTATTGATGAAATTGACAATCCTCTTGTTCCAACCGACATCCACCATCCACCTTTCTCATGTACAATCGAAATTGACAAGCCTTTACTAGAGCTCAATGACCATGAATTTGACGTCGAAGTACTTAACTTCAAGAAAGCTGATTTCAACAGATTGGGCCAATATTTATCGTCAGTGGACTGGTCGCCAATGATCCAGTGTGTAAATCTGGATGATGCTGTCGAGAAGTTCACTCTCATACTTCAACGCGCTTTCATCTTATTCGTTCCACATCTACGTCCCCCGCAGAAACCACCTTGGTCAAACGCTGAGCTTCGACGTAGGAATAAACGCTGCAACGCTGCGCATAAGATTTACCGAAGAAATCGTACATCAACGAACAAAGCGTCGTTCCAATTCACCAGCCATCAATATAGAAGCCTGAATCGTCAACTCTATCGTAAACATGTGGTCTTTATGGAACGAAATTTGAAACGCAATCCAAAAAGCTTCTGGAATTTTATGAAATCTAAGCGCAAAGAGTCTACACTACCTTCGGCAATGTATTTGGATGAACGATTGGCTTGCAGCTCTTCGGATAAATGTGAGCTTTTTGCTTCCTACTTCAGTTCGATGTTCAACCCCACCTCTGACAGTGTTGAAGCTGCTCTGGAACTAACTCCTGCTGAGAGCGCTGACGCTGATACACCTGAAGTATCATCAGAAGGGATACGAAAAGCGGTCGAGAAATTAAAAATTTCCTATCAGCCTGGACCTGATGGAATTGCAGCGTGTGTTCTGAAAAAATGCTTCGAACATCTGGAGCAGCCACTCACTCATTTGTACAACTTGTCTCTGAGAACTGCAACCTTCCCGACTCGATGGAAAGCATCGTTCATGTTTCCGGTGCATAAAAAAGGAAGCAAAAACGATGTCCGGTGTTATCGGGGCATCACATCGCTGAGTGCTTGCTCAAAGCTATTTGAAATAATTATGTCGGAACACATGTTTCGTCAGGTGAGACACTATATTTCCCCGAACCAACATGGATTTTTTCCTGGCAGAAGTGTCACTTCAAATTTGTGTGAATTCACATCCTTCTGTCTTAGCAAAATTGAAGAGGACCGACAGATTGACGCCATTTACACCGACCTCAAAGCAGCATTCGACAAGGTTGACCATAGTATACTTCTGGCCAAATTAGCAAAACTTGGTTTCTCTGTAAGGCTCGTTAAATGGCTTCGCTCATATTTCCTCGCTAGAAAACTAGCAGTCAAAATTGGCTCTTGCACCTCAACCTGGTTTGAAAGCAGCTCCGGAGTTCCTCAAGGTAGCAATTTGGGACCGCTACTATTCTCACTGTTCATCAACGATGCCATCGTGTATCTTGGAGCCGACTGTTGCCTGGTATATGCTGATGATCTAAAGCTGTACATTGACGTCAACAGCATTGAAGATTGTCGTAAACTCCAAAAACTTCTTGATAAATTCGCTGCATGGTGTCGCGTAAACAGGATGCAACTAAGCATACCAAAATGCTCTGTCATAAGCTTCCACCGCAAGATGAACCTCCTGTCGTTCGAATACACTGTCGGGGACGAAGTGTTAAGTCGAGTTCAAACGATTCGAGATCTCGATGTCTTCCTTGATCCAGCTCTGTCATTTCGGAACCACTACGAAGACATCATAGACAAGGCTCGTCGTCAATTGGGATTTGTGAGCAAATTGAGCAGAGAATTCCGAGATCCTTACACGCTGAGATCCTTGTATTCGTGCTTGGTTCGGCCGTTTCTAGAAACCGCTTCATTAATATGGGACCCTTATCGTAGCACTATGGCTGCTCGCATCGAATCAATTCAGGGAAGGTTCGTCAGATTCGCCCTACGTCTCCTGCCATGGAATGATCCGCTGAATTTGCCACCGTACGAACATCGATGTCAGTTGATAGGGTTGGAAACGCTGAAGCAAAGGCGGAAACGGGCTAAGACAATATTCATCGCTTGACTTCTTGTCGCCGAAATTGATGCTCCAAACGTACTTGCGCAAATCGCCATCAATGTTCCTGGTTATACTCTCCGTCGCTCTGACTTCCTTCGCCTGCCGTTCAGACGTCGAGACTACTCCCTCCACGAACCAATACGTTCAATGATGGAATGCTTCAACGATGTTGCCCATTTGTTTGATTTTAATATCACGATTAACGAATTTAAGAGTAGAATTAAGCGTTTCGTGTTCAGCTAGTTTCACTACACATTTGTTCATTGAGACATACTTGTCGGATGAAATATAATATTAATAAATAAATAAATAAATAAATAAATACAAAACGTAGTGATAATGTTTTTCGGCGTAACTCTTAAACATATAGTTTTACCATAATGATATATTTGGAAAAGTTGTTGAAAATCATAAGCAAACTCATAAAATTCCATTACCTTGGCGGTATAATACGACAAACATATTAAACGAGCCTATTTAGTATTTTAAAAAAACAATAAATCCATATAAATAAGAATGATTTGGTGACCGTTCATCACGATTTAACTCCAGTACGGAGCAACGGATTTGAACTATCAGTATCAGGATTGAAGTGTCGCAGTCTGCGTCAGGTGTATATGTCAAGAAAGAAATTATATACTGCGATCGCGCACGGAAAAATAATTTTCGGGGAATGTGAGTGTTCGAAATTATTGAAATCAGAAAAGCAATTGTGGGCGGGACGAAGTTTGTCGTGTCAGCTAGCTAGAAATAATTGTGCTCCCTTGGCCGAGTGGTTAGCGTCATAACTAACATGCCGGGTGTTCGGGTTGGATTCCCGTTCTGGTCGGGGGATTTTTTCGTCAAAGAAATTTCCTCCGACTTGCACTGTGATCACGCGTATTCTAGAGCTTGCCACTCAGAATGCATTCAAGGCGTGTTATTTGGCATAGAAATCTCAACTAAGTACTAATAAAAATGACGCAAGTAATACTACGTTGAGACGGCGAAGTTCCTCTAGGAACGTTAGTGCCATTGAAGAAGAAGAAGAAGAAGAAGCTAGAAATATATTTTAAAATATCTCGGAAATGGCTGCATTTAGAAGGAGATTGACAATGAACTTTTTTTGTTTTAAATTACATCAGAATTCATAATTTTTGGCTAAAACTTTTTGTTGACATACAAAAATTTGAAGTTTAGAAGATTCATAAAAATTCGATGATCCACAAAGATGGTTAAAAATAGTTTTACCATCTTGGACTAATGTTTTAAATTTTCTACATGACTTTTGATTTAAATGAAAACATTTTAAAAAAAATAAAAAAACCTATATTTTTCTTGTAAATAAAAAAAGAGTACTAATTTTTTGACGTAGGACTACGTCTTTCATTTCTATACCGGGGTGTAAAATCAAAGTTTCGAAAACGAAAGCGTTACGCCGGAGACCGAGATTTTGAGCGTTAATAGCTCCTAAACAATTGAACGAAATGGTATGATAAACAATTCATTCGAAAGATAAAATGTCTACGCGTTATATACTTGTTACTTTTTGATCCAAAAACTTGTTTCAATAGTCTTAAAATTGCTTTCAAAACAGGCTATTGAAATCACCAATCGGTATATAAGCGAGCGGCGCTCGGAAATCCACTCAGTTCTAATTGAACAGCGATTGGAGCATGTTGTCGCTGTTGCGGTGAAGCTCTTTATTTATCATGAAAGCGCGGATGAACGGTGTCACCAAGAGCCTGTTTGTGCATCCTATGCCAGAAGGGAACCTATCAGGAGGAGAGTGATGCCACAAACGGTTCCCTGGGAAGACATCGCTACACACACATACACGCGCGGCTATTAACAGGTGGTTATCGAGTTGGCATTAACCACTGGTGGGCTTCCAGTATCGAGGAAAATGTGGAAATATCTAATCGTTACTGAGAATAATCTGCCAGTTCCTCTGGGAATTTTCCAAATATATTCATGTGAAAGAGTTTAATTGAATGTTTTCTATCCATGTTACACTGTGACCAAATATGTTTCAATCAAGTGCTATTAACAGGTGGTTTTCGAGTTGGCATTAACCAATGGTGGGCTTCCAGTATCGAGGAAAATGTGGAAATATCTAATCGTTACTGAAAATAATCTGCCAGTTCCTTTGGGAATTTTCAAAATATATTCATGTGAAAGAGTTTAATTGAATGTTTTCTATCCATGTAACACTGTGACCAAATACATTTGGTTTTGTGGTTTTTCAATCAATCGCAATTAACAGGATAGCTTCAGAAGATTATTCTTCCCCATCAGTAGGATATTTCCTTATCCAATATTGTATGCGCCCGCAATCGATTATTGCTCAGTCGCCGAAAGTTCCGAGCTCAGAGAGTTCTTTCCCCTCTAGTTTGCCTTCAAAATTGCCATCGTAAACCACACCTTCTCTCGATTCAATCACACACAAAAAGCATACTTAAGCGATATTCTGGTGGTGAGACACATTCATTTTTCGTGAGGACATCGACAAGACAACATCGTTGCCTAACGTGCTGGAGGAGGTGGACGGCGAAGGATCGACACATACACGCGCAGAACTCTTTCCGTTAGGATGCCATTCAGCATCGAGAAAGTTCCGGAAAGATCTAATCATTGCTGGAAAATAATCTGCCAGTTCCTTTGGGAATTTTCAAAATATATTCATGTGAAAGAGTTTAATTGAATGTTTTCTATCCATGTTACACTGTGACCAAATATGTTTCAACCAAGTGCTATTAACAGGTGGTTATCGAGTTGGCATTAACCACTGGTGGGCTTCCAGTATCGAGGAAAATGTGGAAATATCTAATCGTTACTGAAAATAATCTGCCAGTTCCTTTGGGAATTTTCAAAATATATTCATGTGAATGAATTTAATTGAATGTTTTCTATCCATGTAACACTGTGACCAAATATGTTTTAATCAAGTGCTATTAACAGGTGGTTATCGAGTTGGCATTAACCACTGGTGGGCTTCCAGTATCGAGGAAAATGTGGAAATAACTAATCGTTACTGAAAATAATCTGCCAGTTCCTCTGGGAATTTTCAAAATATATTCATGTGAAAGAGTTTAATTGAATGTTTTCTATCCATGTAACACTGTGACCAAATATGTTTCAATCAAGTGCTATTAACAGGTGGTTATCGAATTAGCATTAACCACTGGTGGGCTTCCAGTATCGAGGAAAATGTGGAAATATCTAATCGTTACTGAAAATAATCTGCCAGTTCCTTTGGGAATTTTCAAAATATATTCAATCAATCGCAATCAACAGGATAGCTTCTGAAGATTATTCTTCCCCATCAGTAGGATATTTCCGTATCCAATATTGGATGCATAAAACCTTGTGCCTCCAACGTAACGCTCTCGTTTTCGAAGTTCTCCAAATATTCATTCATTCAGAATGAATTCAGATTCAACTTCATACAAATGATCTCTAAATCAACGATAGTCCTACGTCACCCTTGCGGTTATACCATAGATATAACCCACTTCCTGTTTTTTCTCAGTGTATATTTTTTCCACGGTTTCACATCAATACTCTATAACTCTTTCTAAGACACTATTTCGATACGAGTTATAGTTTTTGAGATATAAATTATCAAAGATTTCTCTTACTAAAATCGATACGCCCTTTTCAAAAGTTACACTTGAGTCTCCTCCAACCCAAACCTATTTTCTATTTCCTATTTCCTCCAACCCAAACGGAATACAAACTTTCGTTCGAATTAAAAATACAAGTTTTCAAAATCAGCATTTTTAGTTCGATCTTATTTGGAATTGCGCTATTGGAATATACAATAACTGAAAATGTTAAACGCGCGAGAAAATATGAATCGCGAGTTCAGATGAGGATAGACTGGTTACCTGATGTTGATGAAGAGATGAGATCGAATATAGTCAAAAGCATGATCTATACTGAACGATGGTTTATTTGAGACTGAACTACTGAACATGCATTGCCCTATTTAGACGGTCAAACCTTATCATTCCATCCTGGATTCCTCGAGTCGAGAAAGACGCACCACGCTAGATATGGGGTACAGACTAGGGGAGGGGTTGCTGATTAATGGTCAGCTGCATCCCAATAGGAAGTATCCCGTGTCTGGCACACGTACAGAGCATTGAAGATTGCAACATTTCAATTATGAGAACACTTGTAATACTAACCTCGAGCCAACCGCGAGTAATCGGTTACATATTACTAACATAGATAATAAGAATTGTCAAAATATTGAACTCCCGGCCCCGTCAGGCTAACGCCATATGAGCCTTGATAAAAATATATATTTTGGATGAAAAAAAATTTCGACATCGAGTAAAATGATTGGACTAATAGAATACAGTACATCATCAAAATATTCTGCAGAAAATTAGGTAAGAAATAAAAATAAAAAAAGATTGAATGGTTATATTTTAGAGTATACAGAAAATGTACTACAAACTAGAAAATAAAAAATTACAAACAAACTTTTTAGGTTAAACGGTTTAATGCACTGAAAGCTTGAAAATAATAAGGCAAGTAGCAGTTGGTAGTTATCACATCCCTTCCTTCAGTAATCTAGGGCAATGATGAGAAAAAGAAAAAGAAAATCGTGGGGCATATCGAATTTCCATTGTCCACAGTTAGTTGTTTCATCATATGCCCACGATTTTATTTTAGTCTCATCATTGTCCTAGATTAATGAAGGAAGGGATGTGATAACTACCAACTGATACTTGCCTTATTATCTTTCAGCTTTTAGTACATTAAGCCGTTTAACTTTAAAATTTTTGTTTTACTTTTTTTATGTTCATTATTGCGTCATACTACATCTTTCATTTCTGTGCTGGAGTGTAACTTCAAAGTCTCGAAAACGGGGGTGTGACGTTTGCAGTACAGTAAAACCTGTTTTTATGCGATTTTTTGTGTGCGGTTTTTTTTGTGCGGTATATGAAAAGAAGCATATTTGACGAAGTTATCGTTCATTTAGTTTTTTCGATTGTTTATATGCATTTCAGTGCGAAAAAAGCATATTTGCGTCTCAATTATCCACTTCTGAAATCATTCCCCTCCTCCCATGAAATGCTAAATGCCAAGTTTTTCTGAGTTTTTGCATGATATGACAACTAACAGCATCACGTTTCGGCATGCAACTAAAAGCTCAAAACAGCCACGCGCAACCGAAGAGGCAAACTGTCCCATCACAAAGCATTGAAACAAAGGGAAATTGAACGGTGAACGGCGTGGATTTGAGTTATTTTCTTGGGGGAAACTTTTTTTTATGCGGTCCCTATCTACCGCACAAAACATTTTTTTTTCGAAATGTGTACCGAACACGGTTTTTTAGAGCTACTGGTGAAGTTTTGCACGACTTTTTTATGCAATTTTTTTATGCGATCTCTATCCCCCGCACAAAAAAAAGGTTTGCCTGTACAAAGATTTAAACGTTAATATCTCGCTACCGGATGAACGAAGTGGTATGAAAATAGCATTATTCGATAGATAAAAGATCTACTGGAGATGTTTTTACTTTTCAGCCATAAAAACTAGTTTCAATAGCTCTAAATTGCTTCGAAAGCAAACTATTTGAATCATAATAAATAGCGACAGCTTCTTGAAATTTCACTTCAGTCTAGATTGGTCTGCGATTGATGCATGATGCGTCAGCTGGCCAGCCTCTGTTCATTTCGCTTTTGTTGCCGTTAAAAAGGAAAGGGGAAAACGAAATATCCTTTCATCCATTTATTGAGAGTTGATTTAGATACAACTTCAAACAAATGAATACTAAACCAATGGTAGCCTTGCGTTAATCTTGTGGTTTTATCACATATATAACCCACTCCTTCAACAACGAAAGAAGGTCAGGGTTTAGTTTTCATGGAGTCCCGTTCGCAGGCTACCGATCGCTCCAACCATGTTAGGATCAAATGAAGGAGTTCAGGATTTGTTAAGAAAGCAAAATAAAAAATCCGTATCCAAAGGGTTTGTAGACAACTCTTTGGGCTCATGAGGACAACATGATTTTACCTAAGAATCTACGGTGTGTGACCTCCTCCTACCAGAAGTTTATGATTTAATACTTCTGTGTTGTCTGTACCTCTGATGCATTTTACTATATAAATTAGATCTAGCGCAGAACACTTACAAACCTAAGGACCATATCTGAGTAACGTTGTGATCAGACTCAATGCACACCCCAGTAACCCGGTTGTCAACCGGTAACGCTACGCCACTGGTACCATCCAAGAAGTTTACAAACTGAAAGGGGTTTCACTTCCGATTTCTTCTTAAGATCCGTATGAATTTATCAACATTTCAGTATCAAAGGAAAGCCGGAAAATTTCATTATTCTTCTCCATAAGTAATTATTGTAATTATACTAAAAGTCGCAAAAATTTTGATGAAGTTGCTAGAGGATGCCAAATATTTCGATAAATGCATACGGCACGCCTCGAGATTTGTAATATACGTTTAATATAGCTATATGTTCATCAATTACACTTAGTTACACCAAAATAAAATGTATCCATCCGTCGGGTCGTTTCAACACGCAATCCATTATCATAATTAAACTGCGATTCGAGATATTTTCAGTATTCTACTTCCCGGTTTTGTTTTCAACAACACCTCTCCGCCAAAACTTAACACTTTCCATGTTTTATCCAACATGAGTGCTGGTGTATTTCGCAGAATTGTTCTGCCTGGTACCGCATTGCTTTAGTTTTCGTAACTTCAACACACCACACTTCGCCGCAGCATTCTCACAAGTTGACCAGTAACCGCGGTGTGCAGAACTTGTTTTCCGTTTTGTCTCACACTTATTCTCCTCTGTGATTGATATGGTCTGCCGGAGGTGCCCACACCGGCAGAACGAGAAAACTCAACCGGCCAAGTGCCAGAAGCCAGAAGCCCTGCCAAAGAGAAGGTAAAACATCAATGTGAATCAAGATCCATCGAGCCAGCGAGTTGAATCGATGCACTTCCAAACATCAGAAAACGTGTACACTTTTTTGTTGTTGTGGTTCTTGTTCTCCAACCTGGCGAACATCGGTTAAACGCACAGCAAGTTTTTCTTATGTTGGTTCACACGTCCAAATGAGCCCAACGAAATCAATATCCTTCACGGTCATTCCACCGGTTGAATCGACGCGACGGTCGGATGGGTTGGGTTCTCTGCTCTCCCCCCTCTCCCCCTCCCCTCGTGACCATATACGCGAATGAAGCGAGTTGTGTCCGTTCATACGCGTAACGCGTTAATTGGTAATTAAAAGCGAACGTAATGCTATTTGTTCCTGCGAGGAGACACGCAGGTAAAAGCATTCGTTGCATACTTTGTTTGGTAGATAGGTGTCAGATTAGCCAAATTTTTTTTCAATGCGTATAATAGATAGTTTCAACGTTGAGAAATGTTATAATACATTCAATCAGATACGTGCCACAGATACCGAAACATCTTCAGGAATTATATATAAATATAAATGGATTTCTGTCTGTCTGTCTGATTCTTATGGACTCAGAAACTACTGAACCGATCGACATGAAAATTTGTATGTAGGGGTACTCGGGGCCGGGGAAGATTTTCATGATAGTTTTTGACCCCTCCCCCTCTCTAAGGGGGAGCTGCCATACAAATGAAGCCCAAATTTCTGCATTACTCGAGAATTAATCAAGCAAGCGAAACCGAATTAGGTATATGGAGGTTAAAGGGGGCAATACATGTTTTCACGGTGGTTAGACACTCCACCCCCTTTCTAAGGGGGAGCTGCCATACAAATGAAAGACAAATTTCTGCATGGCTCGAAAACTAATCAAGAAAATACCAAATTTGGCATGCGAAGGTGTTAGGGGATACAAAACGTTTCTATGGCGAATAGACACTCCTCCCGTCTCTCTCAGGGGGGAGGGAGGCTGCCATACAAATGAAGCATACATTTCCGCATAATTCAAGAACTAATCAAGCAAGCGGAACTTAATTTGGCATGTGGAGGTTTTATGGGGAAGAAACATTTCTAAGGTGGCTCGACACTCCTCCCCCCTCTTTAAGGGGGTCTCCCATACAAATGGAAACAAATTTCTGCATAACTCGAGAACTAATCAGGCAAACAAAACCAAATTTGGCATGTGGAGGTTTTAGGATGCAATAAATGTTTCTGTGGTGGTTCGACACTCCTCCCCCCTCTGTTAGGGTGGGCTGTCATACAAAAGAAAACACAAATTTCGGCATAACTCGAAAAATAATCAGGCAAATAGAGCCAAATTTGGCATGTGAAGATTTTAGGGGACAGGAAACGTTTCTATGGTGAATGGACACTCCTCCCCCTCTCTAAGGGGAGAAGAGGGGAGGGGTCTGTTTTTATTCTATCATATTTTCTGTATCAAACATTTATTCCATGTAACGGAGAAACTTGTTATTTGCAAGTTGCTGAAAAATCTTGAACGAGAATTGTGTCTGAAAGTAATCTGATATTATAATGATGAGTTTTGGTAGAAGTACTAGCAATTTTTTAGTAAAAGGTAAATTCAACGGAGTCGATTAGAAGATCAATCAATGAACAGTTCTGCGATTGGACTCATGAACTTGCGCTTAGTAAGAAAACGTGAATGTTCGAAGGTATTGATAACAAAAAACAAATTTTGGGCGGCACGAAGTTTGCCGGGTCAGCTAATCTATATATATATGAAAATGGATTTCTGTCTGTCTGTCTGTCTGTCTGATTCTCATGGAATCGGAAACTACTGAACCGATCGACGTAAAAATTTGTATGTAGGAGTTTTTGGGGCCAGGGAAGGTTTTTCCGATAGTTCGAGACTCCTCCCCCTTCTCCAAGGGGGGGCTGCCATACAAATGAAACTGAAATTTCTGCATTGCTCGAGAATTAATTAAGCAAATGGAACCAAATTTGACATGTGAAGGTTTTAGGGTGCAATAAATGTTTTTACGGTGGTGAGACACTGAACCATACAAATGAAAGACAAATTTATGCATAATTAAAAAACTAGTCAAGCAAATGGAGCCAAATTTGTCACGCGAATGTTTTAGGGGACACGAAACATTTCCATGGTGAATAGACACTCCTCCCCTCTCTCGTGTCTGCCATAGACATGAAACACAAATTTCTGCATAACTCGAGAACTAATCAAGCAAATGGAACAAAATTAGGCATATGGAGGTTTTAGGGTGCAATAAATGTTTCTATGATGGTTAGACTCTCCACCCCCCCTCTAAGGGTGGGCTGTCATGCAAATGAAACACAAACTTCTGCATAACTCGAGAACTTCTTCTTCTTCTTCAATGGCACTAACGTTCCTAGAGGAACTTCGCCGTCTCAACGTAGTATTACTTGCGTCATTTTTATTAGTACTTAGTTGAGATTTCTATGCCAAATAACACGCCTTGAATGCATTCTGAGTGGCAAACTCTAGAATACGCGTGATCACAGTGCAAGTCGAGAACTAATTAAGCACAATTTGGGATGTGAGGGTTTTTGGGTATGAAAAATGTTTCTATGATTGGATGACACCCCTCCAAACATGACACTTGAAAATTTTCGGAA
Source organism: Toxorhynchites rutilus septentrionalis (assembly GCF_029784135.1). NCBI lineage: Eukaryota > Metazoa > Arthropoda > Insecta > Diptera > Culicidae > Toxorhynchites > Toxorhynchites rutilus. The sequence continues at coordinate 130,226,263 of NC_073745.1, forward strand.
AACTCTGAAGGAAAAAGGGAAAATTCGGAAAATTAAATTCCCATTTTTTTTTATCTGTATTATAGTGATTTTCAACTCATTTGGCTGGTTCGTCACTTTTACTTCCATTTTTGGAAGAATGTCGGGAGTAAGAATTGAACTCGTGACCTTTAACGTGAGAGGCATGGATGTTACCACTACGCTAGATCGCCTCCACAATTCCCATATGTTCTACAACTACATAGTGACAAGTGCTGTTAGTCCATTTGATGTTTGCACTAGCAAATTGATCTTTGTTCGAAACTGGAAATGGTTTTTCGTGTGATGAAACGCACTCCTATATCTTCTTCTATCTATACCAAATAAAGGATCGCCGTATGTGTTGATAAGAGCAGAACTCGAGGAAGGAATTGTCCGATTTAGGGCTGTCTTTATTCTATCATATTTTCTGTATAAAACATTTATTCCATGTAACGGAGAAACATGTTATTTGCAAGTGGTTGAAAAATCTTGAACGAGAATTGTGTCTGAAAATAATCTGATATTATAATGATGAGTTTTGTTAGAAATACTAGGAATTTTATAGTAAAAGGTAAAATGATTAATTCAACCGGGTCGATTAGAAGATCAATCAATGAACAGTTCTGCGATTGGACCCATGAACTTGCTCATAGTAGGAAAACGTGAATGTTTGAAGGTATTGATAACAAAAAACAAATTTTGGACGGGACGAAGTTTGCCGGGTCAGCTAGTATAATCATAAATGTGTTTCAATCGCATTAGCAGAACATGGAAAATATTTTGATAATCGTTCCAAATAAACGGTTTACCAAAGCTTTACATCGATTAGATGATCAGCTTCGGCAGACGAGCAACAGGCAATAATGACCATTTATTTAATAAATTACCTTTTGCCGTATATGCGACGAATCAACCGAGTGAAACGACAGAAGGAGATGAAACGAGCTAACGAAAAAGAACGCTGTAGAGTAATTGTACCACCGATCTATTGGGCAGTAGCTTATAAACCTACAATCTCTCACTTCTGTGCAGACAGACGATTAATAGCAACGAAGGAACCACGGAATGGGACGAGACAAAAGGCCGCTGGAGAAGACCAAATAATTTCATTAATTAACACGCCAACTCCGCCAACTCCGCCGGTGGTCCCATCGCGATCGTTTTTCCTAGTTTCGTTTCACAAGTTTCGGAGAGCGCGATTTTTCGGTGTGTGCCTCTGTCAGCTCCCGGACGCCAACTGCTGTTCCCATTTGACGTGATCAGATAATGATCGCCGGTATACACGCACACTTCAGATGCTATTAAAATTTGAGAAATTCAAAATGCTTAGCGCTGACATTGCTATTCTGAAGAAAGCGATTAAAATTCCCGCAGCGCATAGAATGGTGAGATGAATAATGGAGATCAACACAAATAGCATCTTCGAAGAACGATGAAATTTTATATGAATGTGTTTATCCAACCAGTTGTGGTTCTCCACATTTTGTAAATCGTTTTAGTGATCACGATTTGTCAAAAAGTATAAAGACCAAACGACATTCACATACCCTCAGTTCATCATTGACACCAAATTAAAACTATCAGATTCCAGCGCGAGATTGACCTGAACGGCGTATAGTCTGCATACGCTATAAATTCCGCTGCCAAGCGATTTAAATCCAATTAAAAGAAAAATTGATCATCGTGCAACCGATATCATCCGAAGGTTTGCTGTTCCCCCGGATTCGACCTTTCGACTCCGCTGTGGTCCGTGTCTCTATCAAAATATCATAATTCGGGATAAATTGTTCTCGCTGGCGAATTATCAATCAGTATCAACTTACCGACGCAGAATCCCCCCCGAATCCACTTATAGTCATTTGCATATTTGCTTTTTCGCCCCCAACGGAGAGTTCCGAATTCCGAGTGGATTCGAGCACCCGGACGCCACGCCATTCGATCCTTTTTCCGTTCGCCACTGCAACCGAAAACCCATCCAGCACATAATTTGTTATCAAATTTATAAGTATTCGCAGTCGGTTCTCGACAGGTTACCACCGGAAACTGATATCTTTTTTTTTCCGTCCGATGCATTCAACTGCAACCGGAGCTCTCCGTACGCAATTTCTCTGGGTGCACCGGGGTGCAATTTTATTCAATATTGTGGATATTATAGCTCCAAACCGAGAGTGCGGCCAAGTCGATGGACACAGCAGGGACCCTTCGCGATGGTCAGTGTTTCTCTGCTGGGCGGTCAATAGCCATTCGGAGCGCCGCTGGCCAACGGTGGAATGACGAGTAGACCATTCCCGGCGAAGAAAGTCGCAAGATAATATCGTGAAAAACAAAATATGTACGCTTGGTTTTAATATGATAAAATATCATCGCCGGCATTTCGGTTTCGGCGATGAATCATATTCCCTCACTCTAACGATGGTAACGATGCGGAGAAAATATTTTTCGACAGTCTTCCTTTTTTTGCCGTGAGCAATCCAATGAAATTACGGACATCAGTAACAGTAGAATGACCGAATGTGGTAGAATGTGAGCGATCTTGGGGTGAAGAATGTCATTGCTTAAATATAATGTTGCTGAATGGATCCGTAACCTACACTGGATTGAAGCTGATGGCATACAATCTTGCTGCGTTATTGTTTTATGGATACTAGACAGGAGTTTTTCTTGTAGATCGGTTTTATTTGGAACTTTACTTGTTTTTTGTTTGTTCAAATAATTTTATTCCGCATCAATCTTGCGGTTTCCGGTGCTTTCTTTAATTATTCTAATAACGTTGATCACGGATTAGCTCATCAACATCATGAACAAATTGTGAGGGAAGGAGAAGTAATAAAAACTTTGCTTGTGTCTGTGAAAACAAAGAGTAATTACTCGCCAAACTAGCCGAGAAACAGTAAATTTTGACGCGATTCTCTTTGATTCTATTGAAACTTGGTAAAAAACTTGGCTTCCCAAAATCATATTATTCATTAGCATATGGTCGGTGTTCAGTCAGACCAAACTAAGTAACATATTTATGGTTTCGAGTAAATCGAACTCAAAGTTTGAAGTTGTGTAGTTTTAGCATTCTTCCCAATCGTTTTTCTACAGCCTAGTTACCTTTTTAACAAGGTCGTGTTATATTATCACCAAAAAAAACTTCTCTAACCCTCCTGTACTCGGGCGCAAAATCGTATATTCACAGACCGTGCGTGTCTCTGTAATGTTGCTATTGTGTATTTTCAGGCGTTATTGGTATAAGTTATTATTATTATTATTTTATTGTCGTCAATCAAAATTGTAGACAAATACATTCTTCATACTACTTAAAACTAAAAAAAACTAAAGAGAGCTGGCTGGATAATTTATCCGTATAATTCAAAAGACGATTTTAACAAGTTACATAATCGAAATTTTTATTTATTTATTTATTTATTTCGTCAAACCAGCGTAGACTAAATATGCTTCCCAAATATTACAGTGAAATTTAACTATATCTTATTCTATTCAAACAGTCTTTGAGTATTGACCTTGACATGGTCACATCAATTATTTCACTGTGTTCGTTACAAAGGCTCATCATACGATTAATAGGACTATATTTGGCATAATTCGTTCTTCGGTAATCTGTGTAGAAAATGTTAGGATTTCTCAGATGTCCAATCGGATGACGGCAAACGTCATTAACAAATAAAATGAACAAAAGTGGCCCCAAATGAGAGCCTTGAGGAACTCCGGATGTAACAAATATTGGTTTTGAAATTTTCCCATTAAACCTTACTATTTGCGTGCGGTCAGTCAAACATGATTCCAGCCATTTCAATAGCTTGACTTCTATCCCTATTTTTTGAAGTTTAAGAAGCAGTAATGGTATATCAACACGATCGAAAGCCTTACTAAAGTCAGTGTATAGAGCTTCAACTTGATTACCATTATTCATTGCATTCAAAGTGAATGTGACAAATTCCAGCAAATTTGTTGTTGTTGATCGTCCTTTGAAAAAAACCGTGTTGCTTATTCGTAATTCGTGTCTTTAGTTGTTGAAAAAGTTTTTGATTTGTTATGGCTTCAAAGAGTTTTGGAATGCAAGAAATAATTGCTACTCCACGATAATTTCTTACATCGGATCTATTGCCGGATTTGAATATATTTAGGTACAAGAGAAGAGTTTTTCCATATTTTTGAGAACCTTTCTGATTCCAATGACTTATTGAAAAGCCATAAAAGTGGATGAGTTATTTCAGATGCCAAATTTTTTATAAACACCGGTGGAATTCCGTCAGGACCTGGCCCTTTTGAGACATCAAGCTTATGTAATGCGTCAAAAATTTCTATGTGAGTTAGTTTTCTGACTCCAACATCACATGGAAATTCTGGAAGAGATGCGAAGATGTCACGATCTCGGTCCTCCTCAGCTGTTTCAATATAAACTTTTTGAAAAAATGTTACAAAGAGGTTGCAAATCTCTGGGTCATTCCCCACGGTATCGTCAAAGTGCATGCGTGATGGAAATACATTGCTTTTTAATTTTGTTTTTATGTAATTAAAGTAACTTTTCGGGTTATACTTTATGTCCGACACTGTTTTTAAGTTATTATCTTCAAAAGCGATTTTAACAGTTGAGTTGAGCTGTTCGCAAATGTTCAGATATTGTTCGAGATTAGCGTCAGATTTGTATTTATTATAAATTTTATGTGCCTTCTGTTTTTTTATTTTTTTAGATTCTTTATCTTTTGATTAAACCAAATCGGATACTTTGTGTTTCTATTTCTCCTTTTTCGTCTTGTTGGTATCTCCTCCTCTATAATTTCATTGATCATCGAGTGAAAAGTCGTCACTGCTACTTCAATGTTATCCACACTTCTAAATAAATCCTGCCAATTGATATAGTTAAGCTTACACTTAATTGATTGGTAATCTGCTTTAGTTTAATCAGAGACTTCCTCGAATTCACAATCAAATGGTTTTTGGGTTTTATCTATAAATATAGAATATTCGATAACTGTGTGGAAAGCTTCATTTTTTTGTGCGTGATTTTTTACGCGATTTTTTTTACGTGATTTGCTCAAAATTACGCGATTTTCTTGAAATTGCATGATTTTCGACCAGGTCCAAAAATTTTCTGCCCGTATGCACGTTTGTTTGTGCATTTGTGTGCAAGTGTGCGCGTGTGATTTTTGATTGTTTGCGCATGTGTGCACGTGTATGTGCAAGTGTGCGCGGGTATTTGTGCATGTTTGTACATGTGTGCAAGTGTGCGCGTGTGTTTATGAATGTTTGTGCGTGTGTGTGCAAGTGTGCGCGTGTGTATTTGCACATGTGTGTTTGTGCTTGTTTGTGTGGGTATACAAACGCACACGAACATACAAATTCATCCATACACACAAACACGCGCCCACACAAACGCACGCACGCACGTAAGAACACAATCTATCGCGTAAAAAAAGAATCCAGTGTATTTAATTCAGCCACCTCATTGATTATCAGTCTGTCAGACCGTATGCGCGAGTATAGGAGGGTTAAGATTAGTCGAGAGAGTTTTACGATTGGCTAAGTGTAGTTGGTCCACTCTGACTAAACAATTTGGTAATGAAACCGTATCATTTATCCAGAACGCAGTCGACGTCAATTTCAAACTGTAGAATTTCGTTCACTAAACCTATCAAATAAAAAAATAAACCGGTTTTATGGTTAGAAACAGTATTTTACATACCAAAACTAATCGATTAGTATGTATTTTCAAGTACAATTCTTAATTTTTCGGCCATTCTCGCGATGTTTCATTTATATCGCTGCAACTGTGGGCACCTCTCGTTAAATACTCAGTGCAATGCGTGCATTGATATAAAGAAACAAATTGCGACATATGACCTACACTCTGTCCAACTTCTATAAGACCAGCTGATGATCTTGCTGCTTTGTGTCATTGTAAACAAACAATGCGTCAATTTATATTCTAGTGTGTAGGTATTGGTGACTACCATACACTGCATGATTTTCATATGTGGGTGTGCAAGCGCTGTGCGTAAACGAATGTTTTCGTATTTTCAACTGTCAAGTTTCTATAAGACCAGTTACATTTTCCGTTGTTTTAGTTGTTTTGATCAATTAAATCTGAAAAATGTCGAAGGGAAAAGTTCTCACGGATAGAGAAGAAAGACAAATCGATGCATTTCACCAAGAAAATGTTGGCATCAGAGAAATTGTTCGTCGGATTAGATGATCCCATCAAGTAGTGCTCAGTTATTTGGCTTATCCTCAAGGATACAGTAAGAAGGAGAGAGCTCCACGTGAACGAAGCTCTCTGGCCGAGATAAGCGGGAAATAGCTAGAACAGGTTCGAATAGCTCAAAATCGCATGTGCAAATGAAGCAATATTTCAACTACTCAACTGCTCGTGTGACAATTCGTCAAATTTTGGTAAAAAATCCTCACATAAAGAGGGCTTTGAAGGTTGAAACTCCTCAGCTTACACCATCTCACATCGGAAGACGAGTTTGCCAAAGTTCACATGAATCGACAGTGGGACAAGGTATGTTATGACAAACAATGTTTTCAAAAGAATACATTTTGCTATATACCATAATGAAAAGTTCTTCAATGTATAGGATATCTTCAATGACGAAAAAAGTTCAATATGGATGGGCCTCATGGTTCCAACGGGTACTGGCGTGATTTACGGATGAAGGAACAGTATTTCTCAACCAGGAATATTGGTGGAGGTTTGTGCATGGTTTGGGCAGGATTTTGTGCAACCGGAGAGCTCAAGATAGCTTTTACAATCCTATCTCCTACCGTTTTTGCGTCACTTTCCAGCAAAACAATGCTACTATTCATACCAGCAAGAAAACTGAGCAATGGACTATGGTCCAAAAACTCAAATTTTTTGGACAGGCCGGCTTGCTTTCCCGACTTGAATCCTGTTGAAAAATTTAGGGGGGATCCTTGTACGCAGAATCTACACTGAGGGAAAATGGTACACCACGACTGAAGAGCTCAAGGTCGCAATTTCGGGAAAATAGAAAAAATATATGGAGAAATCCGTTCAGCAGAATTTGGTAAATAGTAATCTAACACGAATTTTCGCAATTATTAGTCGAAATGGCAAGGTTACCAATTATTAACATGTAAATCAGCCGATCGTTTTGAATTTTTCATTGATAATACTTATGAATATTGAAGGGGTCTTATAGAAACTGGACAGCTGAAATTATCATATTTAAGCACAATAAAACGACGGCGCCAGTGGTTGTGTGGTTAGCGTAACAGCCTCACAATCCGATCGGCCCGGGTTCAATCCCAGCTGGCATCGTTGGGATTTTCTGAGGCGAAAAATCTCTGGTTACGTCTTCCTTCGGAGGGGAAGTAAAAGAAGTTGGCCCGGCTCATGAGTTGTTGAGTCTGATAGGTAGGAACAGGTGGAGTCGCCTCCCTGATGTCGGTGATTGGCACTGAAGTGGCGGAAATAGGCCGACGAAAAATAAGCGAAGATAAAAAAAAAAAGCACAATAAATAAACAAACAACTCTTTTGAACGAAATTGACGTTAAATATAATTTATTCTAAGCATTCAACAATGTTTGAATGTATCTTGTTGAAATTATAACTGTTTGTGTTGCAACGAAATAGAATCAGGGTGATCTTATAGAAGTTGGACAGAGTGTATATTCAGAGTAGAAAGGAACCAGCTATATTTGGACTACTTGAGAGGTGGTCTACAATTAGTCGACCCAGAGTCGAAAATAAAAGCATTATTTATTAGAAACATATTATGTAATATTGATATGGATGATGGAAAATATTGGAAATATGGAAATATTCTAGATAATCTTGATTTCGCTCTCCCGCAAAGACTCACGAAAAATGCCAAGTTGGCTAGAAGAAGTAGTTGATCTGAAAACAAGAATTATGCTACCGTGTAGTACTGAATATTTATACAACCATTATGTTGGACGTAGAAATTGTAAACCTAGAATTGAAAATTTAGTCGATGTTGATTGGCCGACAATTTGGCAAAATATAAATTATTACTTTAGGATCGTGCAAGAGTGTTCTGCTTTGTTAATGATTTGATTCCGAATAGTTACAAATTGTATGCTTACGGCATTCGCAACGATATAGTTTGCAAAAAATGTGGTGACCATGATAGCAATAAACATAGACTGAAGCCAGCCGCGCAGAAGGCAGAAGGCAGCAAATTGACTGACCATTTCAGCGATTTCTTTCAATTTGATTTCCGATCAACATTAAAATTAGTATGTAGGGTTTTTTAGGGCCGAGGAAGGCTTTCGTGATAGTTTGAGACGCCTCCCCCCTCTGAGTTTCGCCCGTGACATCGTTGAATGCAGGCGTCTTTTTCGATCGCTCTGTGGTTAATTTTCTGTTCGTCTCTCCGAGTATCTCTCCGAGTACTGTTTGATGATTTAACAGGAAGAGTTTCTGTGTATTGTCCGAAAGAATTCTAGAAATTTGTAATACCGTATTCGTAAGAAAAAGTGTGAAAATATATATGATTAATTCTATTTGAAATGTGTTATCAGGCCAAGTGAGCGAAGCATATTTTGTTTGTGAAAGTTTTCGTTTCATGTTTGCTCGTGTTCTGGGACGCTTGCATATATACTAGTGTGTGTGTGTGTGTGTGTGTGCTTGTAACGAAAGAAAGAGAACGCGCGTTCACGCAGAGAAATCGTCGGTCAAGAGCTAAGTATTTTACCTTTACTCTCCTTATCTTTACTTCTTTCTCTCTTTCTCTCACTGTTTCTTCTTGAATTTCCCAATGCCAAAACTACCCTCACAGTGTCCCCTTTGGAGAATTTGTGAGCGAGGAGCGGTTGTGAGTAATGTAGTACTCACAACAATATACAATATATTGAGAGCCATTTTGATGCGAATTTTCATCCTACGCTCTCATATTTGCATAAATACGCTTCTTTTTCACCTTCGCGCCTAGTGATGTCTAAATTTTTCATTTATTCGATTATCGATTAATCGTTGGGGCATTTTTCAATATTCGATTCATTCGAATAATTGTCTTTCAATATTCGATTAATCGATCGAATACTTATTTCTTTAAATAATCACGTATCACGTTGTCATTCTGGTCGCGTCGTCTATCGGGTTGACGATGTTAGATGGTTGGATAAAAAATGATGGATAAAAAAATATATAGAATAATTCTTAACATAAAAATGCATTAACCTTTAGGAAGATTCCTACTTTCATTAATCTCGATTACAGTGACAATTATTCGATGTATTCATATTTTTATTTCAAATTATTCGATACACAATTAATCGATTATAATTTCAGATATTCGATTATTTGAATTAATCGAACGATTAATGCCGGATTTACAATCCTTCACAATGAGCGCGATTTTCTCTCACGAAAAAAAAAATTTATTCGCCAACCAATCAGAACGAAGCGCGAGAACACCCATGGCAGTGCGAAAAAAGATAGAACTTTCCAAGCAAGAAAATCGCGTAGCTTTGACAGGAGCCACTACATGCATCAGGCAGTACGAACAAGACATGCTAGAAAGGTGGAACGATATATCGAAATAATTGTTCTGTTCTATACAGATGAGACACTTCTATAAGTGAGCATTGAGGCGAACACCTATTATAAACGTTTTGCTGCATTATCAAAATTATATTTACATTTTTTTGATTATATCCGATTGAATTTGTTAGCTTTCTAATTACGAACCATCTGAAATCACATTTTTTACGATATGAACGATTTGTTCCACCAATCTAGTACAACATTGTTCATGTTGTTTTGATCTGTTTCGTTAGGACAGTGTTGATTGATAATAGAAAACATTTATTTGAAATGTCGAGCTCAACGTATCCCTTTTGAAAAGAAAAATTAATAGACTTGGTAGAAGAAATGCCAGAGCTATGGAGGATTAACTTGAAAAGCAATCGAGATAATTGTGCAAAACAGAGGTTGTGGGAAGAGATAGCGAGCAACTTTTCCGACCTGAGTATAACTGGTAAATATTTGTTGATATTTTTTTTACAAATTCAATTATCTAATTTTAGCTTCCCCTTTCCACAGGTGGTGCGTATTGCGCTAAAATTTGGAAAAATGTATACGACTGCTGGATTAAGGAACATGTATACTGAAGAACACATAAAAGCGGGGCCGGCCAGAAAACGAAGAGAAAATGGTGCTGGTACGAAAGGGTGTCTTTCCTCCAAAAATGTGGTAAAAATTTTGGGCCCACAGATTCAAATCTTAATTATTCCGATGAATTCAACTCAATTATCGGTACAAGTTAGAGATGGGCAAAACAGTTCACTTTGATGAACGGTTCAGTCACTAACCGTTCATATAAGTGAATCAGTTCTTTTGAACCGTTCTTTCGCTCTTTCGTCCAGTTATATTAAGAAAAACATAGAATGTTAGCTGAAACCCAACATCAATAGACAGCTATTAATTGATATCGTTGAATTCATATTTTTGAAATTTAGTGGGGAAATATGAGCTGCTTCTTCTTTAAAAGTCGCAAACTGTATGTGAAAACATGGTTATCTGCCGACATTTGATGCGCACAAAATATGTGCAATTTTTCATATTTTCTGTTTGGACAACACATAGGTTCCATGTAAGAACATTTTTCATAATGTTCATTCAGAGAAAAAATCAGCAGCGATCTTCACACACAATCAATCGTACAAACAATTACGATAACTCGTACACGCAATAGGCCATGCAATGGATTGAAAGCAACGAAAAACCTTTTTGCTCAATTTGCCCTCACTAGAAGATTTCATGTTTACCTAATTCATACATCGCCCCAGATTCCCCCAGATTTTTTTTTCTGATGATCAGGAAGTATATGAATGTTTCGCGGAATTGAAAAAAATACATGAAATTGAAAATATATAGCTTCGGTTTTAAAACTACGAAAATCTAATTCAATGTTTAACCCAAAATTGAGTATACATCAACAAAATAAACCCTGCGTTATATGCATTTTGCTCGTAAATAACAATATCGTTTTATTTTTCTTACAAGCATAATCGTTCTATTGATTCCGTCCAGCGCAAATCAGTTCTGCTGCACTCGTTCGTTCACAAACAATTTGCCCGCAAATACTTCGTTCTCAAACAGTTCACTCTCAATCAGTTCTTTTCCATACAGTTCATTCGCAAACGGTTCACTCTCAATTAGTTCACTCACAAACATTTCTTTCGGAATCAGTTCGTTCACAAACCGTTCGCTCGCAATCAGTTCATGGGGAGAACTACCGTTCTTTGAAAAAGAACGACCGTTCGTTCACTCTTTTCGGCGAACTAGTTCTTTCGTACCGTTCCTGAACGGTTTTCCCATCTCTACTTCACATCTCGCTTCCCTGTTATCTAGCACTTGGTCGAAGAAAATGCAGAAAGAAGAGTAAGAAGCCAGTTGTCACATCTTGTCTTAGGTGATTACATCGTGTTGGCTCAACCGATCCCGCTTCCGTTGCTACCTTCAAAATTTTTGTGTGCAGTCAGCCGATTGCAAAATTCCAGCCGTAAATTGCACTCAACCGAGGGCTGTGTGTTTTTGAAGTTATCCTTTGGCTTGTGTAGAGAAAAAGACTATACCTAAAAGTGTGTTTTTGTTTCCCGAGAATTCGCGTGAAGAAAAAATTGTGTCCGATCGGAAGTTCCCGTGTGTCCTTAGATTGACGACGCAGTTTGTGTGAGCATAACTCTGCAACGTGTCCGAAAAAGTTGTAGAAGTAAAACAAAACGTGTATGATTCTGTACGAAACCGACGGTGTGTAAACTAAATGTATGAGTACAAACAAACTGAAGTGTTTTGTCCAATCACACACACAAATAAGAATGCATCCCGAAAAAAATATACCGAACTTTGAAGCACTAATCCTTTTGCGTGAGCGAGCGAAGCAAAAAGTGACACGTATACGGAAAACCATTGATGATGCCACTGCTGCGGCGAGTGTAAATCAAAATTATGCTGCACAGTTGACGGTGTATTCGAGAAATTGAGAGAACCATTACCAAGAATGTGTGAACTTACACCACAAAGTCATCGCTTAGTGTTCAGATGAAGATTTCGACGATCAAGATCAGTGGTATATTGAATATGGGGACCTTTACAATTGGACATATATGCTGATCGAACGAATGTTGCAATCAATGTATTAGAGTACCGTTATCGATTCCAAGCAAGCTAAATTTCTACATATCGATAGTTCCAGCAAATTTATTTAATTTTAACCATTGATGTTTTCCATACCAGCACTTAATGCTGCTCGGAACCCAGCGGAGCGGCGAGAATTAATCGACGAAGGCACCTCCGATCCAGTGAAAAGTGCGCATACCGAGATGTGTACTGCCACAGGGGAAAGAGAGCCAACCCATGAACTGTGTGCTGATGCTCTCCCCAATAATAAATGCGATGATTTCCATGTTTCGTACATCCGTGAACGTGATCCCAATGTCCGAGTGCTGAGATGCAACTGCGGTTCATCACAACGCTGCCAAAAGTGTGAAGGTGAGCACCACACATTGTTACATTTTGATTCTTCGCCAAATTCCCATCCAACTATACCCATACCTAATCCTTTTCGCATTGATGTATTTCCTGTTTTTCCCATATCCCCACTTGCTGTTACCTCTTGCTCTGTAAGCGATGCTTCCCGCAATGGCAGAACTGTTTTGATAACCGACCAGCCGACCAAGTTGAATGAAAACCATGCTCTTTCTCAATTGTTTATGCCTGAACAAAATTTCCCAGAATGGAAACCAACTCTTGTGTTTGCCAAAATTCGAGATATTCTATCCACATCCGTTGCCAAAAAGGATGATCAAATGCGGAACATATTAAAAGACTCCTATTTACCACGAGAGGTTACCTGGAAGAGAATCATTCTGTATGTCCCTATCACAGATACTGGTCAACTCAAGAAAGTGTATCCATTGTCTGCTGCGATAGTAGTTGAGTAGTCCAGACATCACCCTGTCTGTTTTGTCGTCCTAAGATTAACCAGACACGTTTTCCAATTGCATCCAATTTGGTCAATGCATCTTATCCCGAGGGAAGAATGTTCGCGCCAAACAGTGCAAACGAGGAGCAAGTGTCCCACAAAATAGTTTTTAATGTCCATGCTTATCCTTATTCTCATCCAATTCACTCCCTCCCATCCTAAATTTAGTGTGTGGTGCAGAACACAACTACAAACAGCAGCAGTTCCCGAAGTGAAGCATAAAAACGAAACTAATACTAAAGATGAAGTAGCATACGAATCGATCCATAGCAAAAACCGTTTATTTTTCATTCCAATTCCAACCTTTAACCGAATGAGATTGCGATTGAAAAACCATCAAATGTGTGAAAGTATTCCAAGTGTTGGATTTTCAATGTGTTATTTTGATTCTCCAGTACAAGTAATATTCCAAAATCCAGAGCTATCATCCACTCCTCCTTCAGCCGAAGGAAGGCTGTCTTCCTCAATGGTGTGATTCACCAGTATGTGAAAATATGTTTATCGGTCGACAAAAGTTTATGTAATAATTTGATGCGCACAAAATATGTTAAATTTTTCATATTCTCTTTTTGGACAACACACAGGTTCCATGTAAGATCATATTTCATAATGTTCATTTAGGGAAAAGATTTTTTCTGATAATCAGAAAGTATATGATTGTTACGCGGAATTGAAAGAATACATGAAATTGAAAATATATAGTTTTGCTTTAAAAACTACGAAAATCTAATTTAATTTTTAACCCAAAATTGAGTATACATTAACAAAATAAACCCTGTGTACATGCCTTTTGATGAATGACAAATCGTTTTATTTTCCTTACAAGCGTTCTCGTTATATTTATCCATTCCGTCCAGCGCACTAGTTTGCTCGCAAACAGTTCGCCCGCAAACACTTCGTTCTCAAACAGTTCGTTCCCAAACAGTTCACTCTCAATCAGTTCACTCGCAAACCGTTCTTACGGAATCAGTTTGTTCACAAACCGTTCGCTCGCAATCAGTTCGTGGGGAGAACTACCTTTCCTTAAAAAAGAATGACCGCTCGTTCACTCTTTTCGGTGAACTTGTTCTTTCGTACCGTTCGTGAACCGTTTGCCCATCTCTAGTACAAGTCGATCATCCGATTCAAATTTGTAAGTCTGAAAACACTTTTTTAACATTAAAATGATTTGTAAATTTAAAACTTACAGTCAGAACGTTTATATGGGAGATACCGGCATAGAGCATCTAGAAGAACATCTTGAGTATGAAGGTGAAGATCAGGATATGTTCGGTGTTTTCCCTATAATTTCCTACAGTCTAGAGACCGTTCATTCAAATATAGGGGAAAATGGCATGGCTCATAGATCAAATCGTATACCCTAGGCAGTGGAGAATGATCTACAGAAACAACGGCAGGATCTTGTAAATAGAGCTAAAAAAGAAGCAAAAAAAATCAGAGAGGAAGACAGATCAAGGTGTAAGAAAATTAATAATGCGAACGAGAAAACAGATAAGTCCCTGGAAGAGGCTTTAGTGGCATTAGCTAGAGAAGATGAGCCTGAGATATTATTTTTGAAAAGCTTTGGTCCAACTTTGATTAAATTGAATGACGAAGAAAAAGCCACAGTTAAGATAGCCATAGCGAAGATATTTTTTTTTTGCGGATTGCAAACAATTCGACAACCCTATGTTCAATTTTCAGTCGGTCTTAAGGCTGATTTAGACGATGCCAGTCAGCACTCTAGTTGAAGTATCCAGTGAACAGAGAACAGACACTCTGTTCATGTTACTTGTACCAGTATCGAACAAGTAATTGGCCTCTAACTTGAACAGAGTGTCTGTTCTCTATTCACTGGATACTGCAACTAGAGCGCTGACTAGCATCGTCTAAATCAGCCTTTAGATTAAAGCGCGATTCATATACATCCACTTGCCATTATTATCATTATTATTGTTAATTTTTGCATTCAGATATGTTTCAATGATCTTGTAATAATATTGTTAAACAAGCCTCTGATGAGCAGTATAATGATGAAAAGTACCAACAATCTAGGATAATTCTTAATTTTATCATAATTACTGAAGATCATTTCTATCTTCATTTGTGTGATCGAATTGAAAGAGGAAGTGATGTTCATAGATACAATACTAGAAACGCGGATGATGCAAGAACACCTGCGAATTAGGCATATTGAGTTTTTAGGGTGCAATAGATGTTTCTACCATATAAATGAAACACAAATTACAGGGGGGCACACAAACACAAATTTCTGCATAACTCGAGAACTAATCAAGCACAATTTGAAATGTGAGGGTTTTTGGGTATAAAAATTTTCTATGATGGTGTGACACCCCTCCCTCCTCTGGAATGGAGAGGGGCTCATATTAAAATATTACACATATTTAAACCAAAAATATTCCCACCAAACATGACAATTGAAAATATTCGAGAAAGGGAAAATTCGGAAAATTAAATTCCCATATGTTTTACAATTACATAGTGACAAGTGATGTTAGTCCATTTGATGTTTGCGCTAGCGAAATTGATCGTTGTTCGAAACTTGAAATGGATTTTAATGTGATGAAACGCACTCCTATATCTTCATCTATCTATACCAATAAAAAAGTATCGCCGAATATGTTGATTAGAGCAGAACTCGAGGAAGAAATTGTTCGATTTAGGGCTGTCTTTATTCTATCATATTTTCTGTATAAAACATTTATTCCATGTAACGGAGAAACATGTTATTTGCAAGTGGTTGAAAAATCTTGAACGAAAATTGTGTCTGAAAATAATCTGATATTATAATGATGAGTTTTGGTAGAAATACTTGGAATTTCATAATAAAAAGAAAATTCAACGGGGTCGATTAGAAGATCAATCAATGAACAGTTCTGCGATTGGACCCATGATCTTGCTCATAGTAAGAAAACGTGAATATTTGAAGATATTGATAACAAAAAACAAATTTTGGTCGGGACGAAGTTTGCCGGGTCAGCTAGTTGTACTATAAAATAAGAGATTAGAATACGAATGTGTAAAAGGCCCAATGTAATAGTAGGGATTTGCAATGCAATGAAAGAAATTAAAAAAAAAGAAGTTAAATTAACTATTCAAGAATGGCTCACCATTAATAAAAAGCTCCAACGTATTTCAAAACGCAAATGAGCTTGTAACCTAAGGGTAGTCTTATTATACAGTAAAATATTAGGAGCATGTTTGAACATGAATTTGATGATGGAATCTTTCGTGTTGAATCGCGTATATGTTTAAAGTACAGATAAATTTGCACGAAATTTGTTTTGTTCACGTTTTTTTACATGCCGAATTTTTCATCTTGTACTTTTTGCGCTTTTTTCTTTTCATCTTGCGCAGGCTCACCGTCTTGTTGAGTTTTTAAAATGTACAGCAATAATACTTTCTACTAAAATATTTTTCACTCTCATAACAGGGTGGTTCACGTAACACATATTATGCAGCATCTTAAATATTTCAAATAAGAACTTTTGTTATTTTATAGTAGTTCAAAAGTTCTGAATTTTCTCAAAAAGTCATTTTTTGATTTTTCGGAAAAAAAAATCTCCCTAAAATGGAAATGAGGACCCTAATGAAAGAAAAAAAAATACGGGTCTAATATTTTGCGATAAAGAACACAACTATCAGTTTTCACGAAAATCTGAGAACCACCAAATCGGTTTGGCATGGAATGGCTGGAATGGAATGGATGTCTAACTTTATGATTAGATATTCATTTCAGTCTCCTATCTATCCTGAAAGTTCCGAAATCTGAATACAAACCAGTACAGTAAATCCCAGAACAACAAGCAACTAATACATTTCCAGCTCAAATCTATCAACATTTTACTCTTCCTCCAGCCAGAAAATGACACGACATTGTCGGATGTTTTGCAGAACACGGAAAACTCTCCGCCCGGCCGACAATAAATACACTCTCGAGATCGGCAAGGACCATAATAAACGACACCATTCATCCTATCATCCTACCAATTTATTCGCAATGTATGGACGCTTCAAACTGTACGAAAATTATTTATTACCATAACGCACAAAAAAACGACCCGACCCGAAAGACGAACCTGAAGGAACGGAACGGGCGGTGGGAATGCAAACCCGATCTTCCCGGCGCATATATAGACACACCATCACACGGGCGGCGCAGGAAGAATTCAAACCATTCTCATCACACTCTTTTTTTCGCATTCGAACCGCGCGCACTGGTGAGAAAAATGGGTCGAGAAAGGTAATAATTTATGGGAAATCGTATTATATTTATTTCACATATAAAATTTCACGAAAACACATAAAATACTAGGCCTTCGATCGGCCAGCATTGATCGGGTCACGGGGACCGTTCCGCATTCAATACCGAACATTCGCTCCGAATCGTTTGTGTTTTACTGACGGTTCCAAAGAAAAGCCGGTCGCGAAATGGATGGGGGCCTTCTCGGATATTGGCTGTTGGCAGTTGTTGTTGTTGCTGCATCCAGGTGGGGGCACATTTATGCTTACACTTGAATATAAAACATTCTAAACAATTTAGTGCTGCCATCTCTCAATTCAATAATACCACTTGAAATAATAACGACGCTTCGATGAAAGGAATGGAGGAAAATGCCGCGAATAGAACGATGTTGAGAAAAATATGAATCCGACAGGGTTGAAAAGGTGAAAAGGAGCGACAGTGGCGGACAGTGAGTGTTTTGGGGTTGGGAGTGGTCAATATTCGCATTGGATTATGTTCCGCTTTCAGGTTTGTTATGCTTTCTAGGGAAGTGCCATTGACTGAGCGAACGATTCTCCCTTGAATGCATCCCACTATCCAGTTCAACGGTCAGAATAGCTTCTCTAGTGAATCAGGAGGCTTCATTAGGAAACGCAACGACGACGACGACGACGACGGGACCGTCTGTATGGAGGAATTTCTTTTTCCCTGCTACACCGAACACCAGGAAGCACTCTCGTTCGCGTTGGGCTTCAATAATAAATTTTGCCCCGTAAATATCGAAGAATAAAATGAATAATGAGAATGAAACGTCGTTTGGATCGGTTATTTGAGTGCACTCAGCGCCGCCCGATGATCAGTTGCCGCACGCCAAATAAGGGAAACCCACGAATCAACCTGTGCGCAAAGGTGGCACGGACCGAATGGGAAGGTCCCGAAGGACCGAGGATGGGACGAAGACGAGGCAATTGAGAACGATGTGCAATTTATGTAATGAACGTATAATTATTTATGTAATAAACATAATCAACATTTGCGCCTGTAAAAGGCTTGCCTCCGAGTTGGCGATGATGGGAGGCGGTGGGTGGCAGCAGATTGGATCAACACAATAGTTCCACTTTGGTCCCGTGTGGCTGAAGGCTCTTCTTGAATTCATACTCATTTGACTGTCTCAAGGAAGTTCGATTTTTGTTCTGGTGAACAGCGTTTTCCGAAGCTGGAGCCGACGAAACGGAGCAAAGGAGTGAAGTGCAAAAGAGCAAAATTTTTTAATGACTGAGTTTTAAAGATCATGGTTTAGCTTCGGCAGACGGACTTGCGGAAAGCAAGAGCGAACGATAGTCTGGGAACATATGCACTGGTAATTAGTTTGATTCGAAATATAATAACGATACGGTGATTCAATACTTGCTCAAGTGTTATGTATGTTTGCTAATTATGTGAGTTCAACAATAATTGGGTTATAAGGTTGCATGTTAATCGTGTATTTAGAGAGTATGGGACAAGAATATCAGGTGGTGTCAATAGATACAGTGGTTAATGGAACAAGAGCTATTAACACCATACTGACTCTAAACTGATAAACATGTTTTGTTTACCGTTTCCTGTTAATTTGGAAAAATGTGTTATTATGGATAATTGTTTCCGTACTTTGTTATGAAAACAAAAACAGTTTTGCGTAGATTTAGCTATTCTAAAAGGTCCGTATCGTTGACATACGACTACAACATTTGTATTACTTTGAAACAGCATTTTAGGATTAAATTTTTACGCCTTTTTAGAATTTTTTCGCTTTCTACGAGTAGAACGACGTATGGATACTACAATCCTTTTTATGCATGTTTGAGAGATTTTAATAATGTTAGTGCAGTGTTCGAATTCAATATATAAAGCTGTTTTTAAACTTAGACTTAAGAATATACGTTAAGATGTAGTCTGTGCGAAAAAAAAAAATCGAAGACTAAATAAATAAATAAATATTCGATTCTAATTTTTTTTGTGGCGTTATGTTGGTACTCATGTCTCTCACTTATGCTGACAATTACGGCTATTTTGAATGTTAAATTTTGTTTATTTATGACAACTGCTTTTCTTACACGTGTTTTGGTTCATCTTCGATTTTTGTTGTAATGACGATAGGCGACTGCACAATGACGCGAGTAATTGTAATTCATAGAAAAAACAATAATGTGGAATTCATCGTTGACACACACCGCTCAAACGACTCTATCCATGTTCTTCTTCAATGACACTAACGTTCGCCTTCTTAACGTAGTACTACTCGCGTCATTTTCATTAATACTTAGGTGACATTTCTATGCCAAGCAACACGCCTTAAATGCATTCTGAGTAACAAGAATATGTGAGACTATAGTGCAAGTCAGAATCCATCCGTTCTGAAGGGACCCCGCCACAGTTTGATTCATTATGAATATGATTTCTCATTTTAAATTAACATTTATGAACATACAGTTAGAGGAGACGAAGCGAAAAAAAGAGTGCCCTCGCACACAACAACCAACACAAGCTGCGTGAGAATATATTCACTTGCGGGACGCTGTCATGAGCAAATCCGACACGACTTTTGCTATTGGCAGGCCAAAACTCATCGCTATATTGACTTTAAACAAAGTTGGGATTATACAGTTGTTATTTTTTCGAAGAAAACATGAAAAAGTTGTTGTTAGAACAACAACTGAACAACTCCTGAATAAATAATCGTAACATTTTGGTGTGTAAATTTCGCGTTTGATATGTTCTTTTTTAAAAGTGCCCATCTTCCGATGTATGAGTGATTTGTTGGAAATTGTAAGGGGTAGTCTTATTTTTTTGTGAATTTAAAAAATACGTTTCAGAGAAAAATTAATTTTATGTTTTGAAATATTTTTTTTTCATTGTAATTTTTCTAATTTTTATATTTTTTTTTATGAAGTTTCCTATATTTTATCGTTTGACCAGAAATTTGTAGGTATTATTGTTTTTAAGTTATAATTTTTTGTAAAAAAATTTGGACCTTTTCAAAAAGTAGTCTGATTATTTTTTGAATATTTCAAGTATGCAAAGTTGCTTGAATGACATGTCTTTACACTCATAACGTTTCACTGCTATCTGAGATGGTGCTGCCAACTCCTAAGATGAGTTGGCATGAAGGATATTAATTCTTTACATGAAGTAAAATTATCATTCAGTTACGTTACGTTTAATTAAATGATGGTTATATCCTTGGTCTGCATAGTCGCATCGAAAGCCAACATCGTTTTATATGTGTTGTTTCGTGTGTTACTTTTGACGATATTAGTTTGTAGGAGGCCAACTATCCTCTATCAGATTAGTCGGTCCTAAGGCTGTTTTAAATTGCTAAAATTTATATGAATTTTTTTTTCTTGGCGTTATTTACCTACTAGAAGTACGTTGTTCTGACCCTAATTTAAACTATTTTCTATGAGTTTTCAGACATTTTCACCAAAACATACCATTATAATATAAAATTATCTTTAGACACAATTTTTGTATCATATTTTTTCACTACTTGCAAGCAAAAGTGATTTTAATTTACATAGAGTACTAATTTGATTTGGGAAAAATAATTTTCATTCATAATTTTTATTTTAAAGGTGTGTTCATTTCTTCTGCAAACCCATATTGTCATGCCTACTCCCGTAATACGAAGCTCAATGCCGTCAACGCGGATAAACATTGGATCTCGCTGAGTCAAACTTTCATTCTTCGTGAGGAAATCGACTGGGCAACATCGTTGCTGGGCGAGCTGGACGGCGAGGGATCGAATGCCTCTCTCAAGGCAATGGGGATGGAGGAGTAATATTATGGATAAATTAAAGTTTTCCAAGGGCCTTTTTGAAGGTTAGAGACGAATGAACTGAAGAAGTTCAATGAACGGGTTTTTTTCTACCCATCGTGAACTCAAACCAACGAACTTAGACATTTATCAAGTATGCTATAAAGGTCCTCGCGTTAGTATTAGTTAGTATTAGGCATGCAAAATAGCGCACACACAGCACGCTATTTTATACGTGTGAATAATTTTCGTGTACGATACAAAAAAAATCTAGCTCACCTGTAGCGTTTGTCAAACCACGGTGAACTCAAACTTCGATGCATGCATAAAGATACATGGGAAAGAGAGAGAGGAACGAATTCGTTTAGGGGGATGCCACTTCAAAATGCAATGAGGACAATGGGAAGAATGGAATGATATAGTCGAGTCGGTAGAGGGAGATAGCGACTAAACGCCCGACTGACTGTTCAGTCGTTTTGGCGGAGAAACTGCGTGAAGAGTCAAAAGTCATTTACCGACTGACTATGGATATAGCCAGTCGGTTAGTCAGCCGACTATCCTCAGTTGACTATGACTATGTCGCGCCCTGTTCAGAACAATGAATATCGCTTGTTCTTCCTTGTTTTGCGTCATCACATGTCTTCGTTTCGAATTGAGCTGTGGACGCGACCAAATTACTCAATCGCTGATGTCTCTGGTATTACAATCATTGCATCAAACTGACGCCATTGCATTAAGGTTCTGAGCTACGCAATTGTGTGGGCAATCATTAACACTCCTATACTCGCGCATAGGTCTATCAGACCGAGAAATCAATAATTCGTTCATTTCTCAGAAAATATCAACACTACGACATTGCCCTTCTCTCTAGCTTCGTTATTCGTCGTTCGTCATCGTTTAACGTATCGCATATGTTGGTAAGAAGGAGACGTGTGTCCCTTTTTAACCCTTTCGGTCTGAGACACCGACGCGAGTATAGGAGTAACTATTTTGGACAAATGATTTTTTTCATTTTCTAGAATATTGTTGAATGAAATGTATGAATTAATGTTAGTGGCGTGGAATATTTATTGAATATAATGCATGAGATCATTACCGAACTCTTCTCATTCGGTTTTAGTTCCTTTTGTGACCAGTTTGAAAGGATTCATATATTAATTATTATACGTGCAAAAGCAAAATACAAATGTTTGACTTTCGTATAGTTATTCGCTAAATACAATAGTCACACATATACACAATTGTGAAAGAATTTCACTTATAGAAGAATTGTAAACAGTAAACTATAAACTAATCGGTGGCTTATGGTTATTTATTAAAGATACAGTCTCAGGGATATTTTTATGAACAATATTGGCAAGACAACAAGAAAAAAGAAAAGTAAGTTCCTAGATATGTTGTATGATTTTTTATGTCAAATCTAAAAAAAAGCATTAATTCTTAGTTTACCAAGAATACAGTGACAAATAATATTAGAAATATGCAAACTTCATATTTCAGAAATTTTATCATCTGGTATCTAGAAGGTCGTTATACATTCTTCTCTTCCATAAAAGACCCGAAAAACACGCTACAACTGCATAAAATGTAAAAAATATGTTTGTTTTGAACATGCAGTTATGTGATGTTCTGATTCGTACTTAAATGAAACCACAATCGATTAATACGTTTTTATGTTATTTTATAGCTCTTTATACTTTCATGAATTATATTCAGTTCAAAAGTAATCAAAAGTATGCGATTAATAACAGGAAAAAGTTGAACTTTGATATTTGTGTTGGAGTATAAAAAATACTCTGTTTTGAGGAGGCTGAATTAGATGACTATTAAAACTGAATGCAGACGGAGAAAATACATTTTCTGGAGCTTTTTCCATCAATTACTCCCTCTTCTTCGAATGAATACCAATGATGTCTAAAAAATAATAAAAAATAATACAATAGCAATATTACAGAGAAGTTCAACATTCGGTCTGTGACACCGTGCGCGAGTATACGTGTTATGATTTTGCTATCATCGGCTCACCAAGAAAATAATAGTTCTGGAATATTGTTTGTGATTTGGTTTCACATGACAGTAGCAAAACTCTTCAACAAGGATGACATTTAAACTAATCGACCGGGGTAATATTAACAGAAAGGGCTTCTGTTGATAAGAGCGCAAAACGGAGATAAGTGTGTGTACATTTAGTTGCTTCAAGCCATCGATATATGGATATTTGTATGAGTACGTGCGTGTTTCATAATCCGTACATAAAAATAGTGCATCTTCGCTACGCTGAAACCCTATTTGTATCTGCTCCCGTGTGCATTGGCTCTGTAACGATTCAACAATCGCCTATTTTTTTATGTTATGATTGACGATTGTTTGGTGTTGCAAATCATGCAGTCGTAATGATAAATATAAACAAGGAGGGGAGATAGCGGGAGAGAAATATTTACGCTAGGGTATTGGTAATGAATCTCTACTGAGGCAATTATTCAGCCTTTTTCCAAGCAGTTAACATTGTTTGTTTTCTGTCATCAATGCATTGAACTGACGCTATGGTGAAGCAGGTGTTAAGGTTGTGCACCCAAAAACTATTTGTTATTCAATAAGTTATATCAAGTTAATAGTTCACTTGGGCTCGCGTACCAACTAGAATTGCATTTTCGCTAATATTGATCATAATGAAGCAGTGCTTCTCTTTTCGAGGTTGTTGAGATTAACAGATATAGTTTATTTCGTTTATTTAGTCACCAAGAAAGTAAATGCCGTTCTGGAATCTTGTATGTGATTTGGTTTCGCTTGCCAGTAGCAAAACTTTCTCCACTAAGGATGACAGCTGCGCTTATCTCGAGAATGTATTGTTCTGCGAGCACAAGAACGAATCATCAAACAATTATCGTCAAATGATTCTACAATAAAAACATTTCAGGGTGACCAAACTGGTATAATGGTTATTCCAAATTTTTCGTAGCATTATACAATAATATCCGCAGTTATAAACAAGCAACTTGAATTAAATTACAGCATAGTTCTACGTCAACAACGTAGTCGTGTCTTGAACACAACCTTCTATAATTTTTTCATTATCTCTTCAATATCCTACTCTGCCTCTTGGTACATTAATACTCTTTAGACACCATATTCAACGTTTGTCTCTCTCGGTAATTAATTGTTTGAAACACCAGTTACAAATTAATGTAATGTATTTGCCACCCAAGTTATTCCGTGCTGCAGCTTCTGTACCTCACGCATTCCTCGATCCTTTCTTCCCACTCGGACATCACGGGATGCATCCTCCACCTTTACAGATTGAGTGACATTCTCCTCTTAATCATTTTCATAATGTGCCTCAAATGGAAGGAAATCATTCACCGGTGGCTATTTAGAGTGAACAGGGGGGAAATATGTACATCTAAGAACTTGTTTCAATCGTCCCGAACAACAACAACAGAAGCTCCTTCGTTGGTCACCATTTCCATTAGCAAACTGGTGGGAATTAATTATTCCGAACTCTGACTCTTCAATTCTGGTTGTTTTTTTTTCTGCCGGTTCCTGCCCCCTTCTCGTTGCTCATTTCGCTATCTAACGATGATAAATGCACTTGCTGCTGCTGCTCCCCACCGGAAGACCAGTAATCCTTCACGTCGTTAGAGGAAAATTGCTTTCCAGAGCAGCAGGAGAATTACGTTATCCACCGCAAGTGCAAAGCCATCCTTAAAGTGTGTGCTGCAGCGTGTGACGGCACTCGGGGGTGTTACCCGAATGAAAGTGGTTTGACCTGAATGTTCATTACTCCACTGAGTGGCGGCGCTCACGCTCGATCGCATTGTCCTTCTGGGGAATCCCGGCCCGAGGTTATTTTTCTTCGCAACATTTGTTTTTTAATTGAATATTGAAAAAAAATCCTTAATCTTATACTTAGACCAGGTTTTCATTTATTAATATACATCGAGTCGTTTTCACCTATGATAGAACCATAACCGAAACTGAAAAGAATGAACTCGTTCAAAAGCCCCAATCGACTTCGTTGCATTCGTGCAAAGTTTGATTCTCTGACCGAAGGCTTCACGGAATTAATTTTTTTTTTTCGTTATAGCCAGCTGATAAAACCAATAATCAGTTGACAGCTACTTGTGCCGTGTTAATATTCTACATTCTGCATTCTGCAGGAGAAGCCAACATGCCGAAAACTCTCTCCAAAACAGTCCAAAACTCTCAATTCATTGCTTTGTATTGACAGTATGCATCAGCGTCTCAAATACCGAACAAAGGGCCTGGCCGGGAAAGGGAGTAAAAAGTGCTCCCAAACCAAATCATCCGCTGTATGGAAAATATTGTATATGGTACTAAATATGAAATTTTGACAGTAATACGATATATTTGAGTACTTATATGGTACAACATAGGATCTATGGTGAAAAATGCATCTTTTCGTTTTTTTCACGCCATTCTCAATAGCTTTGAGACAAAAATATGAAAAAAATACTAAGAGTACATCTTACTAAAGTGTATCGATCACTACTTTCAAACAATTTATTTATCAAAAAATAAAATACTAAAAAAAATTAAATTAATTTTTGTTTTATTTTTTTTATTTTGAGATTCAGTACTACTCTAGTTTGTATTCAAATTTCTTCCTGCGTCTATTTTAGGTATATGTGTTTTTTTTTCAGAATTTTTAGAGTGTTTTTCGCGGAAAAAAAATATTCTCAGGCATTTCGAAATTTTGAAAAAAAATATTACTCTGAGACCCAATATTACTCTAATTTTTATTTAAATTCGTAAGTGTTGTTTTTTTTTCCACATGTAGCGTATTTTTTTCTTGAATTTTTAAGAGGATTGCGCGAAAAAATATTGTTTTTTTTTTGGCTTTTGGGCATTTTTAATTCATTTTGAATTTAGAGACCCATTACTGCTCTAATATTTTTTAAATTTTGTTTTTCATTTGCATTGTGCTGCATTTTTTCTCATTTCTTAAAATATATTAGATTATCTTTACATCGGATTTAGATGGTTTACCAAATTCATAAGAGTCAGCAGCACAATAGAGTTCTGTGAGAAAAAAATAAAGTCCTTGTGGAAAGATCATTCGGATTAATTAAACTTAACACTTAAAAAAATACAAATTATTAATTTTTTTTTAATTTTAATTTTACAATTGTAAACCACGAATACAATAAAATAATCTATTTCAAGAAAATTGAAATAATAATGCAAATGATGAAGAAAATTATTTTTGTGTCTCGCAATGCTCTTAAAAATCCAGAAAAAAAATTCCACATGTAGAAAAAAAGACATATACGAACGCATGTAAACAAAAATTAGAGCAGAAGTGGGTCTCAAAGTTATATTTTTTTCACAATTTTGAAATCCCAAAAAAAAAAAATTTTTGTGCCGCGTTTTTAATTTTTTTTTATTATTAGATTTTTTGATGAACAAATTGTTTGTAGAAATTTATCGATACACCTTAGTACGACCTAATTTCAATATTTTCTCTTATTTTTGTCTCAAAGGTATTGAGAATGGGGTGAAAAAAAAACGAAAAGGTGCATTTTTCACCATAGATCCTATGTTGCACCATATAAGAACTCAAATATATGGTACTACAGGTCGGACTCGATTATCCAGAATTCGATTATCCGGAGTATTTTATTTTTGATTTTCGGAAATTTTGAATAATTTATATGATAATTCCATATTGAATAGCCAATATGGGTAATGAAAGAACTTGACTAGTAGAATACAGTTATTTATGAAAAAATCAAATCCAAGATGGCGGCCACTACAAAACGGCGGATTACATATTTTCTCAAAACTCCATCAATATGGGTATCGCATGAAAGTGCTCGACTCGTAGAACACAGTAGATCATGAAAAATCAAAGTCCAAGATGGCCGCAGCTCCTAAATAAACAATTACTTTTTAATGGTTTCATTCAGCTTGCCCTGTTTGTATGTATGTTTGAGTATTTGTAGGATTGTACCTCATTAATTGAAATTTGACCCCGTCCCTGATCAATGATTGTTCTGAAATTTGGAACATACCTTTAATTGTACTGCCATTATAAAACTGCGTATTCCATGATCTTGAAAAATTCAATTTGGCCGCCGCTAAAAAATGGCTGAATGGCTTGACTTGGACAATACACTACATTATGAACAACATAAATTCGAAAAGGTTGCCGCCACAAGTGCACTTAGAAGACAGTTGGAAATGAATAAGAAGCAGGGGGATACGACAGTAGTAAAAAATCTGTTGGAACGATGTTTCCTCGATTATCATATCAAACGGTCGATGAATTGAAACCGAAACTCTTAAACGCTTGTATTTATCATCATAAACATTATCAGCAATTCGAAGGTAGGATTTTTTATAATTTTAAACCAGGATCTGATATTGACGGTTTGTAATTTATAATTATTTCGCACGATCCACAAAAAACTACGCTCCCTTAAGGTGATATTCTAAATAGAGGCACGAATTTCGGACATTTTTTAATTTCGGACGTTTTTTTGAGCTCTGGCCAAATAGAAACACTAATATGTTTACTATCCATTACTTTATTGTTTGTTTATTATTATTTTTTTTTAAATAAAAAACGAATAATACTCTAAATTTTAAAAGTTATGAGCTAGGCCCTGTTGCATAATCAGCATAATAATATTAGGTACAAGTTACAAGTCTAGAAACTACAAGCGTTAATATTTTGAGTTGCATAATAATACTACATTGGACTAACAATATCAGTACTTGTTCCATTGGTAACGCGTCATTGTATTATTAAGAACGCTCCATTTATCTGTCAAAATCAATGATACGATGTTCTGAAAGATGTTTTTTTTTTGTTTTCTGAAAATATCGACGAAGAAAGAACAATACGCGAAGATCGAAGAGAATTGAAGATCTGCGTTTTAGATGGCATTTGCGAGCAAAAGGACATATTGTTTGGGTCTTTTCTGCTACACAAACAAAAGGTGCGCAACAAAGCGTGGTCGAGCATAAATGCAAAAAAATCTCATTGTTTTTGCAATAAATTTTCATTTCAGAAAAAAATCAATTGCAAAAGATACTTCTACCTCCGGTTCTACAGAATTAAATACAGATTTAATTTGTCGAAAGATTCAATTGACCCTAAAGGTTCTCGTGAAAGAACCCAATTTTAAACCAGTTAAAGTTGAAAATATGTTTAAAGGTACCGGTACCATGCTATTAGCTTCATAGGCCGAGTCAATGTAAGGTTGTATCTTACATAAATGTCAAGACTAATTACCCACAAAAAACACTTTACGTTTGCAGGAGTCATCCGAAATCCTGCATAAAAATCAGCTTTATTATGAACAGTTGTGAAATGTATTTTCATTATTTTTTTTTTAATGCATAATATTTAATTATACAACATTTTTATTTCTACTAAACAACATTTTTCGTCTCTCGATTTCTCTAAAACGTTGAAACGGTACATTTCCGTACTCGGAAAATTCAAAAGAAAAATCTAATTCTCAAAAAACCAACTTGTAAATGAAATTACGAGTTCACTCATAGTTGTAGAGAAAAGTTCAAGTGGTTACTAATAATTTGCTTTTGTATTTTGATTCAATATTCACTTGTTAATTGAACTAATAATATTAGTGTAAACAATTTATGTTATTAAACTTGTAGATTTGTGCTTCTAAATTCATTATGCAACAGGATTCTACGAGTTAGAAGTTCCTAGTTATAAAACTAATATTATTAGTGAAATTTCGATTATGCTACAAGCATCTGGTGAGAAAGAAGTGTCCTTTCGTGCTATCCCCTCAGCCGCTCTGGTTATCTGAAGCAAAAGAAAATCCAATGGATTCAATTAATAAATATGTTGCTATAGAATGAACCCCGGAGCAGTAAAAACATTTTAGACAAAAATTTTGAAAAAAAAAAATGCTTTTCAAACGATTTTTTTGACGATATCATTTTTTTTAAAATAGTGATTTTAGAAAAAAACAGGTCGCGATCTGTTCCAAAAAACAGCCGTTAAATTCTCTCCCTCCCTAACAAAATAATATTCTCTTCACACATAAGCTAGTGGCAGATGAACCTTTCGAAATGAATCTTGTTATTTTTTTAGTGGAGCCATCTGTTGAAAAATCCCGAGACTTTTCAGCCTATGTAGTAACTGTAAACTTCATAAATATAATAAAATCTATCTTTTTTTTCAAATTGCAAAGAGATCAGACAATTTGACGGTGCTGTACATTTTCTTGTGAGCCATGATTGTTTTTTCTTAGAAGTGAGCCAAGTGGTTTATAGCCAGGTGGGAACCAAGACATAAACTATATTCAGCCGATATGATTTTCTTAAAAAACAATTGAGTCACAAATAGCAAAAAAAGGTAAAAATAAAGGAAAGATCATCGAAGCCTCGATTTCTTATGTATATAACGTAACTTTCCTAATCAATAAATAGACTATCTGGTAATCAAACCACTTGACAGATACATCCATAGACAATCTCGGTCTATTTTAGAACGATTGCATTTTGACATGAATTTGGATTACCTAAAGCCTTCAGCTCCTGTGCCTGAGTGGTTAACGTCCCCAGGATGCATAATTTCAAAAGAAAACATTGAAATCGAACATTAAACAATCATAAAACACAATTAAACACAAATGAAACATTTCACCGTGAGAGAGTCTCGGTTTCATGAACTTAAATTTGGTTCACTTATCATGAACTGCGGAACATTGACTATTGCTGTCTCAATATTGTGTCCTGTCAGTAGACTGATTATGAGATTACGCAGCCCTGAACGTCACCCATTATCATGCCGTGAGTTCGGGTTCCATTTCCGTTCTGGTCGATAATTTTTTTTTCCGTTCTGGTCGAGTAATACTACGTTGAGACGATAAAGCTCCTCTAGGAACGTTAATAGCATTGAAGCAGAAGAAGTAGAACTCAAAAACGAAAAACAACACATTTCTGATTTTTCTCTTATTTTTTATACCGTGTCGATCATAAATAAAAAACAAACAGAATTAATAATTACGAAAACAAAATCCAATTTATTTGCAACTGTAATATTTTTTCGAGGAAGGCTAATTGGCTTCAATTTGATATATTCCTCATCTAAATCGGTCTAGTAGTTCAAAAGTTATGAGTTTTCGAAAAGAGTCGGTTTTGGGAAAAACGGAACAAATATTGATTTTTCGTGCCAACCTAGAATGGAAATGTCCACCCTAATGGAAAAATAAAAAAAATACGGATTTAATAATTTTGCGATCTAACGTTTTTCACGAAAATCTAATAACCACTATATCGGTTTGGCATGCAGTGGCCTAATATGGGTATTAGAGTGTCAATGAAAATGGTCAACTCGAATTTTCGAACGGGACTTTCTGAAAAAATTTTATTCTCGCAGAAGATATCATATGCAAAATTTCGGGAATCAAATCAATCGGGGTTTAATGCTAAATTTCTCAAAATTGCAAGAAGCATCATCTCAAATTTCAAAGTAAGTAAAGTCTAATTGAGCTGAAATTTTGCATAGGGTATACTTTCGCGGGAATCAACATTTAGCAGAATGTCCTGTTCGAAAATTCGAAGGCCTTTTTCCCCCTACATTCATCGGCACTCTAATGGACATAAACTGCATTCATATAGATACAATGTATCTTTCGAGGAAGTATGCTTTCAAATCCCATTCGGAAGAATTACTGTTGTATGTGCTGAGAATCGACCCCTCCCCAAGCGGAATATAGGAGCAAATATTCTACTTACCTAATAGCGAATAACGAATAGGAAACGGCAATGAGAATTTTTTTTTTCATTTTTTATATCCGAAACAATTGCCTGATTTTGAATATATTAACGGAAACAGCGGTCTTAGGATGGGAAAATAATTTATCTCTATCGATTGGCTTGCTATATGGGGTAGTTGACACTAATTTGGTCAAAATAACCCGTGCGGATCTCTAAATATTGTACCAGATGACACTTGGTGGTAACGGTGATTTGAAATTAAATGTTCAAAAGACCAACTCAAAATCGACCAACATGTTCACAACGCAACCGATACCCATCGAGGGAACCACATTTCTTGGTTTTACACACATAATAGTTTTTCAGCGCCAGCTATAAATGCCGTTACAAGCACAGAAAATAACCTTGTTCAACCTGTAATCAATACAGCGTGACAGCTCTAACGATTTCCTAAACCTCATCTCAACTCGTGCTCCGCTGCATCACTAATCCCATCTCCTCCGGAAGCAGACAAAGAAACTGAACAAGATTAATTGTCACCTGGATTTAGATCGTTATCATATGCTCTGCTGTAGGGAAGACATGGATCCAATTGTAAGGTTCGTGAAAAATGGCTATTCCCGACCTATGCTTGAAAGTGGTATTCGGTTGTAATTTTTATCGCCTACCCAATGGAATGGGGGCTCTTTCTCGGGATCTCCGTCATCTATTCTCGAACAACATCGCCTGTTCTAATGCAACATTTGTTTCCCGGTCACAATCCGAGAAAGAGTCACTTGCGAGAGCATTCCATCAAGGCGTCGAGTGGGTTTTTTTCTTCTTCATTTCGTTCACAGGAGGAAAAGAATGGTTCGTAGCAAACGGATTAGATTACCACCAAAACCGCCGGACCAGAGGCAGGAGAGGAAGCAAAACTGTCCCAAAACGCCGAGAAGTGGAAGCAAGAACTATCTATCTCGAAGGCCAGTGAAATTGTGGCACAAGGAGTAGTAGTTCAAGAAACTGTATCTCGAAATGAGCAAACCGCCGGAGACGATGGCGACAATGAAGAAAACAAAACGCAAAACAACCAGGGCTCATTTATTTTTGGGTTTGTTTTGTTTTCCCCCGATAATTAATGATTGTGTAAAGTTGAAATAATCGCATCACAAATCACCTTCAGTGTCATTTTTCATCGAAATAAAAACTATTAATTTTATGTGACATTTTTTCGCTCTTTGCTTTTTATCGATTGTGTTTTGATTTCGAAGTCGTTTCATAGCTTCTCTATTTCACGATCGAGCAAAGAGTGACTGGTGGCGCACTGACGCGTCGAACAGAGCCATCAGGGTAGTGTTTTACCCCTGATTTACCCATTTCGAAAGTTGATTTATTCTCTGTTTAGTGTGCATGCGCCACATGACACACAGGGCATGTTTTGGAGACGGGTTAAATGAAGAACCAAATAGATCAAGTTCCCTATGTTGAATGGATACGATTAGGACTTGCATTGAGATAGAATTTTTTGTTATAACGTGATCGATGTTTGTAATAACGCAACGCAACAATGAAATTGCAAAACAAAATTCCTTTCGAAATTCCAGAGACAATATAAAACCGCCATTAATGCAAAAAAAAAAAACAAAAATTCCGTGCGGTATAAACGTAATTGCGTGGGCTTTACCTCTCGTTGGCAGATAAATTAACATAACCCCCGTCGAAAGCTACCCCGATTCACTGAGTCTGACTCCGAATCAGGTGCTCTGAACACTTGTGCCTTTATTATAATCCTGTGCAGTGCACTAGTAAATTAAATCACCAGCATCTGTCCCCCGCATTTCAAAAATTACTGCTGAAAGCCACCATAAACAAGTTTCGCAACTTTGGGCCTGTCCTGTCCAAAGAATGTGTGAACAGGTCTCTGTCAAAAACGTTTTGCGTCGATTTTATTTTCTCCTTTTTTCAAGTAACAACACCACAACACTCCACGATTGCTCCCAATCACTCACCTGTTCCCCCCTCCCTGGCCGTCGAGTGTGTGACCCGGCCATCTGGCTCTGCCCTGTGCGCGGTTTTGCTAGGAGCCACAAACTGGTTTTTTGTTATCTAAAGTATTTACGGCAAAGTTGAACAAAATTTAAAATATGGCGCAACCTACGCAGCTTTTTGTCGCCTCGCACTGCTCGGGGCGTTTTACTTAGCGCACTTCAGATGTGGTCGGTTTGCAAACCGCGCGATGGATCGTCGGTAAACGACGACACAAACATGGTCAGACGAGTTAAGGGGTCGTGTCCAAGGCATGATGAATGTGGTTCAATTTACTTGTTTTTCACTTCGGATATTGAACAACATTGGATGTGATTGAAGATTTTGATTGATGATTAATTCCTGTCCTTTCGAAAACAAAACATAGGCTGGCAATATGTAGCATATCGCATGTTTTATATGAAGGAATAGCTGACCCAGCGAACATCGTTCCGTCCAGAAATGATTTTCTGATACGAATTCTTTCGAACGTTCACGTTTTCTTACTAAGCGAACACATTCGTGGGTTTTATCACAGAACTCTTCATTGATTGATCTTCTAATTGGGCGCTCACAATTTCGTTTTAAAATAAATTTCCTGTTACTTCCACCAAAACTCGTCATTATGATATAAATTTATTTTCAGACACAATTTTCGCTCAAAGTTCATGAATCACTTATAAATAGCATCATTCTCCGTTACATGGAATACATGTTCGATAGAGAAAAGCAAATTTTCATTCACAATTTTTATTCTCAAAGCGCGTTATTTCACCTGAGAATTATTCGTCATTTTCGCTTCACACCAACAGACCCCAAGCTTAATTTTGCAAACGAGAAATTCAATTGGACCCAAACGATATAATTGTAGAACATATGAGGATTTTTTGACGTAGGACTTCATCTTACATCAAGGGTGCCAAATCTGAAAACAGGTCACGTTTTTATGAAATAAATTTAACATTAATAACTATTTTTGCTGCGAATGGATGTTAACGATTGTATACTAATCGAATCGGAATTTTTCTAAGATTTGTTTGATATGCTATACATTATAATCTCATAGCCTGTATATGGTTTAAATGGATGAAAATTGGAAGCAATCCCATTTCCCCATATATTGGTCAATAACGGGCAACTTACGCAGCTGGTAGAATAGAAACATTGAAGGGGGATAACGAAAAGAGAATATTTGCGAAGTAAACTCCACCCTTGCATAGCAAGTAAGCTGTCGCTAGCGTATAAGTATTGCATCTCCTCTGAGGAAAATTCTCAGAATCTTTCTGTGCCCGAAACAACAAAGGTCGCTTATTCTGCTCGTTGCGTGTTTCGTGTTTACCCTCGAGCTGTGAACGCTAGCGGATATTTCACATGAAGTGCCATGGCAAAGCAGGCGAAAAAAGGAAAGAGTGCAAATGATTATAGGTCCCTTCTAGCCATCAGTGTTTGGCTTTGTGTCTGTTGCTTGTTTCCGTTGCGCGATACTTAGAACTTGTTCATTTCCTGTACATGTGAATAGCACACCTTTCAGTTGCCATTCGTATTTGCTCTCGTGCGCATCGCCTCTGTTCTGATGCAACAAGCTCGTAGCTTTATGACCGAGAGTCAAGAAACGATTTTTCATAAACGGTCATTCTCGCGATGTTTCATTTTCATCGCTGCAACTGTGTGCATCTGTTAGACGCGTGTTTGATGTTTGTTGAATGGCGATGCACGAAAAATGTCTCTCGTTAAATACTCAGTGCAATGCGTGCATTGATATAAAGAAACAAATTGCAACATATGACCAATTGTGTCGCCTAGTTGCAAAATCGGTCAACTCCAAAAATAAAAGAGACAGGAGAGACAGGAGAGACGATTTTCTGTTGCATCATGCTACTGGTTTTGCAGCATATCATGATTTTCAAACACGTGTTTTATAGGGAATTGATCAATATTGGAGCTTTTTCTCACTACCAATAAGTGGAAAAATGTATCTAAGGTCTAAAAAAAAACCGAAAAATCGAATTTCTCAAACTTGTGGAGTTGGTCGGTTTTGCAACTAGGCGACACAATTAGTGTATTGTTCTCGCAAAGGCAAGAAAGAATCGTTGCTTCTCGAAATGATTCTACAAAACCACGCAAGCCATCAAACCTTCTTAGGGTCCCCGGAACTTTTTACTAAAGAGTTATTTATGAAATTTCGACGTATTCCGAAATGATAAACCAACAAAATAAAAAAAAAAGATTGCGTAGTTCTACGTCCTAAGCGGTCGTGTTGATCATTCTCAATTGAATGGATTGATAACGCTTATCACTGTGTAATTGTAAAACATATGGAAATTCAATTTTTCGAATTTTCCAACCTTACTCCGGAGTTTTCCTAAAATTTTCCGATTGTTCTCTCCATAACATTGATCTACGGGCAGAGACTAATACAACAAAATAAAGATGGCTCAAAACGGATTATTCTTTCTTCCAGTTTCGCGCTTAGCAACAGATTTGACGTTCCATTTTTATTAAACGGTTTTATTTGGCTTGACCCGTTTATATGCGCTGTCCCACATTAATAGAAATTTAATCTCCTTCCGGTTGACCGATTGGTCTGAAATTTTAAACATATCTTTATCTCTGCTGTCATTATTAAATTACATATTTCATGATCTTGAGAATCCAAGATGTTGGCTGCTACAAAATAGCGGATTACATATTTTCTCCTTGTCTGAAACATTGCCTGTGGAAACTCATGATAATTATATTGACAGGTAATGTAGATTAGATATCTCATGGCCGTGAGTGATCCCTTGTAAAGTTTGTGATGATTCTGTTTGTGAACCGATCCCAACGGGTGTTGTTTACTTTTTAGGGGAAAGAAAAAAGAGGAATGGACAAGTGGATTTGGGGAAGGTTAGATGGCTTAATGAAACCATTAATACTCTTTTGGATAAAATATCCGAAACATTCCGAAACGAAACTTTGGGGATAATGGATTGTCGTCTTCTTCCAAGTCATCTCCTCTCCTATCTGATCTGAAATTTGATCTTGATAAGTGCCGCAAATGTAGAATAATTCTTTATACACATTGACTCACCTTATCAAAAATATGTGAGAGCCAATAAGGAAACCAGACCATGGAGTAGAGATGAGCAACATTCCGGTTATGGTTATCACGATAACACGTACGCGCAATAGACCAAACAATGGATTGAAAGCAACGAAAAAACATTTTTTTTATTTTGTTTCCCCACCAGAAAATTATTTGTTTATCCCATCAATTGTCTCAACTTCCTCTGGTTTGTTTTTTCTAATTAACAGAAAGAAGATAAATATTACACATGAACTGAAAAAAAATACAATAAATTGAAAAGGGCTGGGTAAGGGAGTAAAAAATGTCCCAAACCAAATCACCCGTTCTATGGAAAACGTTGTATAGGGTACCAAATAAGAAATTTTTACTATTTCTTTGAACCCCTATGAGGTTCACCATAGGATCTTCGGTAAAAAACGTACTTTTCAATTTTTTGCACGCCATTCTCGATAGCTTTGAGATAAAAATTTGGAAAAAATACTGAAGATATATCTTATTATGGTGTATCGAGAAATATTATAAAAAAATATAATTAAAAATTTAAGTACTAAAAAAAATTTGAAATATTGAAATTTTTTTTGGGGGATTTAGAGATTCAGTAGGACCCTTACAAGATACTTTGAACAATTTTTCAACCTGGGCCATTGGGCTAGGGATCGAATTCTCCACGGAGAAAACAGAGATGGTGGTTTTTTCTAGGAAGCATAGACCAGCAAAACCAAAGCTTCAACTTTTGGGTAAACCGATCACTCATGCTATGTCATTCAAGTATCTTGGGGTCTGGTTCGACTCCAAATGTACTTGGGGGGTCCATATTAGGTATCTGAGTAAAAAATGTCAACAAAGAATAAACTTTCTCCGTACAATTACCGGCACCTGGTGGGGAGCCCATCCCGAAGATCTTATAATGTTGTATCGAACAACTATTCTCTCAGTGATGGAGTATGGCAGTTTCTGTTTTCAATCAGCTGCCAAAACACACCTCATTAAACTCGAGCGAATTCAGTATCTTTGTCTCCGTATTGCGTTGGGATGTATGCCCTCAACGCATACCATGAGTCTCGAGGTTTTGGCAGGCCTACTCCCACTAAAAGATCGCTTCAATTTATTATCTCTTCGGTTCCTCATCCGGTGTAAGGTTATGAACCCATTGGTGATCGGGAATTTTGAGCAGCTGATCGAGCTAAATTTTCACTCCGGATTCATGAGTTCATATCATGAATTCATCTCCATGCAGGTTGATCCTTCTTCGTATATTCCCAACCGTGTTTGTTTTCCTGACTACATCAATTCCTCTGTGCATTTTGATCTGTCCATGAAACAGGATATCCATGGATATTCAGATTATCAACGATCGAGGATCGCTCCAACGATCTTCGATTCAAAGTATGGGGGTATCAATTGTGATAATATGTACTTTACTGATGGGTCCTCTATGAATGAGTCCACAGGATTTGGAGTGTTCAACGAAATTTTTAGCACCTCCCACAGTCTTCAGAATCCTTGCTCAGTGTATATTGCTGAATTGGCAGCGATATACTGGGCGCTGGACAGCGTCGCCTCACGACCTGTTGAACACTATTACATTGTAACGGATAGTCTTAGCTCTGTCGAAGCTATCCGTTCAGTGAGGCCGGAAAAGCACTCGCCGTACTTCCTTGAGAGAATACGAGAAATTTTGAGTGCTTTATCCAGACGCTGTTATGTCATTACCTTTGTCTGGGTCCCTTCACATTGCTCAATTCCGGGTAATGAGAGGGCTGACTCATTAGCAAAGGTAGGTGCGATTGAAGGCGACATTTACCAGCGTCAAATCGCCTTCAATGAATTTTTTTCTTTAGTCCGTAAAAATACCATCGCTAACTGGCAACGCAAATGGAACGAAGATGAATTGGGCCGTTGGTTTCACTCGATTATCCCTAAGGTTAGCCCCAAACCGTGGTTCAAAAGTCTGGACTTGAGTCGGGACTTTATTCGCACCTTCTCCCGACTCATGTCCAATCACTGTTCGTTAGATGCGCTTCTCTTTCGTTTCAATCTTTCCAGCAACAATCTCTGCGTCTGTGGTCAAGGTTATCACGACATCGAGCATGTTGTTTGGTCGTGCGAGATGTATCTTGTCGCCAGATCGAATTTAGAAAACTCCCTTCGGGCCCGAGGAAGACAGCCCAATGTGCCGGTGAGAGATGTGTTGGCTCGGTTAGACCTTGATTACATGACCCAAATATATGTTTTCCTTAAAGCTATCGATCTTCGTGTGTGATTGTACCTATGTCCTTATACCCTCCTTTTCATCCATTGCGAGCGATTGGCCCCCTTGGTATAAACAGTAAAATAAGTTGAAATGTAAATATACAATAGATTTAAGAATCGAGTGTGATCATCAACATTGTAACAATTCCCTTATATCCCATCCCTTTCCTGAAAGATGTCACCCTCTAAACTCGAGTAAACCGCGAGTAATCGGTTTTCCACCTTACTAACCATAGTGTTAGGAAAATTATTTATGTATAGTTTTAAAACATATACTTAAGAATTCGGCTCCTTTAAACTAATGTAACTGAGCCTGTAAAAATAAACGATTTATATAAAATAAATAGAGATTCAGTACCGTTCTGAATCATATTTCGGACGCTTAAAGCATATGATGCAGAAAACTACTCTAAACTTAATGCACAGGTATTATGCTTTGAGGCTTTCTACTTTGGTACCAATTTGATTGAAAACATGAAAAAATCATCGAATAAAATGCTTTTCAAATGAAGCCAACAAAAATCAAACTTATTTAGGATACTAAATCAAATTTCGGACAGATTGAATTCAAATTTCGCACTCTTTATTTTGTAATTTTTTGAACGAACATTAAATTACACTTGATTATATTTTATAGTCAACTGCGAAACACTTACCAAGCAATCACAGTAACTGTTAACGATGATGAGAACTGATGAAACACGGGAGAAATTTAAATATTGATGAACGGGTAAATTCTACGTGCTCACGCTAAGAAAACGTCAAACACAAATGATAGTGAGTAGTGTTGATAGATTTTTGCCGATTATGTTATAATTCAAATGTAGTTCTCATATGAAATGATAGTGAAACCAAGGGATTACTCTAAAGAAGCAATTGTGATATTAATTTTATAGTTATACCATCAGTGCATTAAGCAATTCAATATATTAGCACAAAGTGTCCGAAATATGATGATAGGATGCAATAAATATTTCAATGGTGGTTAGACACTCCACCCGCTCTCTAAGGGTGGGCTGTCATACAAATAAAACACAAATTTCTGCATAGATCGAAAGCTAATCAAGCACGATTTGGGATGTGAGCGTTTTTGGGTATGAGAAATGTTTCTATAATGGTATGACACCCCTCCATCCACTGGAATGGAGAGGTGGTCCCATGAAAATATTACACATATTTCAACCAAAAGTATTTCAGCCAAACATGACAATTGAAAATTTTCGGAAAACTCTGGAGCAAAAAGGGAAAATTCGGAAAATTAAATTCCCATATGTTCTACAACTACATAGTGACAAGTGCTATTAGTCCATTTGATGTTTGCGCTATCGAAATTGATCTTTGTTCGAAACTGGAAATGGATTTTAATGTGATGAAACGCATTCCTATATCTTCTTCTATCTATACCCAAAAAAAAGGATCGCCAGTTGTGTTGATAAGAGCAGAACTGGAGGAATGAATTGCCTGATTCTATCATATTTTCTGTATAAAACAATTATTCCATGTAACAGAGAAACACGTTATTTACAAGTAGTTGAACAAACTTGAACGAGAATTGTGTCTGAAAATAATCTGATATTATAATGATGAGTTTTGTTAGAAATACTAGGAATTTTATACTAAAAAGTAAATTCAACGGGAACGAATAGAAGATCAATCAATGAACAGTTCTGCGATTGGACCCATGAACTTGCTCATAGTAAGAAAACGTGAATGTTTGAAGGTATTGATAACAAAAAACAAATTTAGGGCGGGACGAAGTTTGCCGGGTCAGCTAGTTTTATTATAAAATTTTGATTTTTTTTCCAGAATTTTGAGACTCAGTACTGGTTAAATTTATATTTAAATATGTTTGTATGTGTTTTTGTTTTGAATACTGCGCGGTAAGAAAAAATCCAGTAATTTTAATCTTTTTTATTTCTATTTTGTTCATTTTCTAATACAAGTTGGACTCGATTATATACGGTTAAAAAAATTATTTTATATACATATTTGATTGGATATTTTGAGAACAGTGGGATAAAAATCGGAATTTAGATAGATTTTACGTGAAGATTCACCAGAAATCATTTAAAATGTTATTCAAAATGATATTACTACGAAATTAAAAAAAAAGGAGCAGGGTATCAAATAATGAGTTGTAGAGTGGTTAGAGAACTTTAATTTGGTTGATAGACACTTTCATGTTTATAATGTATTTTTTGAATAGAATAATATTTTAAAAATCATTAACTTTAAAGTTATACACCTATGAAACGTTACTTTAATTCACTAATTTGGATGTTTCACAACTGTATCCTGTATTAAATTTTCTCATCGTTCAATAGAATAGGGCTGATTCTGATGCGCGAATGAGAAGTGACAGCTCGGAAAAATTGCCTCACTCAATTTTCGAAGGCGACGCTTGTGAGATTTTTACCTTGAATGAACTCTCATGAACACTCACTCAATTCTCGTGGGTGATTGCAGTGGAAAAACATTTTGTGACTTTTGAAGTCGTAACTTCATTTGTTATCGACTAGTACGAGCAATGGAAGCCAAAAATAGGATTAGGCATTTCCAAAGGATTTGAACGATCTCTAATTCAATACAATCTAGTTAAACTGTGAATTTTAAATTAATTTATATTTATTATTAACATGTAGTCAGTTCAAGTATTTGGTATGCTATTAGTAATGACAAGAATATACATCTTCTGCACCACTATAACGCGATACAAAATTAAAATGTATGTTAACAATAGTTGACCCTAACTGATACGAGAAACTCAATTCCGCAAACCTTTCCTTTCTCCAAAAACACAAATCAGGCTTTCAAAAATGACGAAAAGTAGTTCAAAACCGTATATGTTTGATCAACTTCTTCCATATGTGAGACATCATCGGTGTCATCCACTAGTGGAGCAGCATCATGCGGCTGGAGTATCATCTGTGCTCATAGCTTCGTCCTCATCGATTCCGAAACCCAGCTTGATCATACGATAGACGTGAGATGCGTGCACACCGGGCTCATCCAGTGAGAATCCAGACGATAACAGCGCAGTTTCGGGCAGTAAAATTAAAAGATCCTTGACAGCTTTATAGTTTTTCGCAGCTCAATGTCTATGGATAAAATTTAGCTTTTGAATATAGTTTTAAGGTGACAATAAATATATCTACTTTGACGGCTTTTACGTGAGGAGACTATAAAATTAATGTTCACTGCAATCTTATAAAGAATAGTCAACCTTTTACGGAATCAGCACCGGACACTAAGTCAAAGCACGAATGCGGAATCAAAACAATTGAAATAACATACACTCATATCAATGCAAAGAGACTATGCAAAAACAGATTTGAAAATATTTTTTTTTTATCTTCTTATCCCAGTGATATTATTTTTCATCAATAATAATAAGAGGAAAACATTTATAAAGATGAACGAAATTATTTCCTGTACAGATTTGTAACAAGGAATGAATATTTTTAAAATCAAAAAAATAGATATTCATAAAACACATTGAATGCATAGAGCTTTTGCAAAAAACACAAGCTTTGACATATATTTCAATGAACACTGCACCATTCGTCATTCATTGGGTATTTCACTTCAGAATGAACCTCTCACGTCAGGGCAATCGCCTTCGGCGATACGGTGACTTGGGTCATGTGACTTTGAGGAGTATGTATAAAAAAACATATAACAAAAAAAAACAAAAAAAAAATAAGACTTTTTAAGTTAAACGGTTTTATTGTGATTAAACATAGCAATGTACTAAAATCTAGAAAATAATTAGGCAAGTAGCAGTTAGCAGTTAGCAGTTATCACACCCCTTCCTTCATTGATCTAGGGCATTGATGAGATTAAAATTAAATCGAGGGACACGTTTAATTTCCATTATCCACAGTTACGATTCCATTCTATGCCCCACGATTTTATTTAAGTCTCATCAATGCCCTAGATTAATGAAGGAAGGGGTGTGATAACTGCTAACTGCTACTTGCCTAATTATTTTCTAGCTTTTAGTACATTGCTATGTTTAATCACAATGAAACCGTTAAACTTAAAAAGTTTTTTTTGCTTATTTTATTTTTTAGTTTTAAGTACATTATCTGTTTCAATATAATATTTCTCGGGGATGCAAAAGCCTTAAGTGTTACGCCTCTTAAAATCTAATAAAATTATAATATTTCTCTACAATAAAACCATTGTACTGTATTCTGTTAGTCAAATCATTTCATTCGATATCAATATTGAGTGGATTGCAAAAAATACATAGTGTATTCTCCAAGTCAAGTTTGTTTGTTTTGGTACACATATCTCAATCAACATTTTTTCAGATAATATGTTATCAGCTATTTTGTAGCGGCGGTCAAATAGGATTTTTCAAGGTCATGGAATAAGCAGTTTTATAATGACAGCAGAGATAAAGGTGTTTTATAAATTTCAAAACAATTGGTCAGTTTCTATTGGTCAAATTTCTAATAATGTGGGAGATCCCGACATACACATATACATACATACATACAATTAGTTAAAGTTAAATAAAAGCGTTTAAAAAAGTAATTTGCTATTTTGTGATTGAGGCCATCTTGGGTTTGGGTTGGGTTGGGTTGATCTACTATTCAAGCCCTTTCATTTGATACCCATAAAAACTGGGCCTTGAGAAAAATATATAGCGCAATTTTGTGGTGGTAGCTATTCCAAAATTTGCATTTTTTCATAAATAACTGTGTTCTACTGGTCAATCCCCTTCATTTGACACTCATATTGATGGGGTTTTGAAAAACAATATATTTGTTGCCATTTTGTAAAGGTGGCCATTTTGAGTTTGCTTTTCTAATGAATAATTGCGTTCTACTGGGATTTTGGGAAAAAATATATTTATCGCCATTTTGTAGTGGCCATTACCTTGGATTTGTATTTTTAATAAAAAATTGTGTTCTACTAGTCAAGCTCTTTCAATTGATACAGACCCCGTTCGATTGGCACATGTTCCGGTAATATATTACCGTGCAACATAGTGCATCTTCGCTACGCTGAAGCCCTATTTGTATCTGCTCCCGTATACATTGGCTCTGTATCGATGCAACAATCGCCTTTTTTTTGTTATGGGCATGATCAAAGTAGTACTTAGAATCGTACTATGCCCATCATGTGACCCTTTGATTACTCGAGATTTAAAAACTAGCCCATTGGTGGTCATGTCTAGTGTCTAGGTTGCCATAGGCCAAATGCGGACCTGTTCTTGTTGCGTTCCGAATACTCCCGGATGGTAATTATATCATTGAACCTCTAACAACCAAAACGTAGTCAATTATTGAACATAATAGGTGCATACGACATTTCTGGCTTCATCTGCATATGCCACCAAACCCTTTAGCAATCCATTGTTTCCCCCCTTGGTATCATTGGAATGTTACTTTCTTTAGGTAAAGGTCGATGGAAACCACAAAGGGCTGCCTTTGCGGTTTTTCATCCTGCCACCCCGTATTTATCGAGGTACACATCTCAACAAATACAAAATGTCTCGTACCTGAAATTGTTGATCCATGTATGCTTCACTGCAGCAACCTATGAGAAGTACGTTGTCGAAATCTTCGTCGAAATCGAATCTTCGTCCTCCAAGAAATGATCGTCACCTCCCT
This sequence comes from Toxorhynchites rutilus septentrionalis, assembly GCF_029784135.1. Classification (NCBI taxonomy): domain Eukaryota; kingdom Metazoa; phylum Arthropoda; class Insecta; order Diptera; family Culicidae; genus Toxorhynchites; species Toxorhynchites rutilus. The sequence continues at coordinate 130,269,936 of NC_073745.1, forward strand.
CTTCCTCTATGCAGCCTTTGTTGTCCTTATTCAGTACCAGAGCGAAAATTTTCTGAATAATTTATCGCACCTACGAAAAATTCTTCCTCGGGGTATTCCGTTGTTTCAACTGTGTCGATGTCCATCTGGGAATTGAAAAAAATACGCAAAGGAACGTCGTCTTCGTGCAACAGTTCCAACTATCCAGCATACATTTTTCCAAGATCGTTCAATCAGTGTTTCGGAGACATCCATGTTTCATGCAGCTTCATGCAGCCAAGAAGAAACGTCTTTAAGGTTGATTTTCTTAATCCGTTGCTCAAAGTCAGACTCATTGGCGATTTCAAGATGTAATTTGTCTCGGTGTCTTGTTTTGGTGATTTGAATGACCTGTTGGTCCATGGGCTGCAGTAAAGGGGTCACATTTGGCGGTAGAAACTTTACCTCTATCAAACCGTCATCCGAAATCAGCTCATGTTGGAAATGATGGGCCATACAATTGTCAAGAAGGAGAACGGCCTTTGATTCAATTCATTCAGGCTACTGGAAAATTTTAGAATATTTGGTATGACAGACTCGTGAAACGTCGTTCATGTATTTTTCGAAGCGGCATATTTAACAGGAATTTGAACGCTTTTGAAATAACTATGTAATTTTTTATTGATCCTTAAATATTTCTAATCACCAAAAAGTTTAAAAAAATATGAAAAAAAAATATAGAAGGTTGTGTTCAAGACACGACCACATTGTTGACGTAGAACTATGCTGTAATTCAATTCAAGTCGCTTGTTTATAACTGCGGATATTTTTGTGTAATGCTACGAAAATTTTGAAATAACCATTCTACCAGTTTGGTCACCCTGAAATGTTTTTATTGTAGAATCATTTGACGATAACTGTATGATGATGTATTCTTGTGCTCGCAGAACAATACATTCTCGAGATAAGCGCAGCTGTCATCCTTAGTGGAGAAAGTTTTGCTACTGGCAAGCGAAACCAAATCACATACAAGATTCCAGAACGGCATTTACTTTCTTGGTGACTAAATAAACGAAATAAACTCTATCTGTTAATCTCCATAACCTCGAAAAGAGTAGCACTGCTTCATTATGATCAAGATTAACGCAAATACAATCCTAGTTGAATGCAGTTTTGCGACAGACACGCATGCCCAAATAAATTAATAACTTAATATAACTTATTGAGTAACTTGGTATTCCCCAAATAATTTTTTGGTGCACAACTTTAACACCTGCTTCACCATAGCGTCAGTTCAATGCACTGATGACAGAAAATAAACAATGTTAACTGCTTGGAAAAAGGCTGAATATTTGCCTCAGCAGAGATTCATTACTAATACCCTAGCGTAAATATTTCCTTCCCGCTATCTCCCCTCCTTGTTTATATTTATCATTACGACTGCTTAATTTGCAACACCAAACAATCGTCAATCATAACAAAAAAAAGGCGATTGTTGCATCGATACAGAGCCAATGTATACGGGAGCAGATACAAATAAGGCTTCAGCGTAGCGAAGATGCACTATTTTTAAGTACGGATTATGAAGCACGCACGTACGCATACAAATATCCATATATCGATGGCTTGAAGCAACTAAATATACACACACTTATCTCCGTTTTGCGCTCTTCTCAACAGAAGCCCTTTCTGTTAATATTACCGCGGTCGATTAGTTTAGATGTCATCCTTGTTGAAGAGTTTTGCTACTGTCATGTGAAACCAAATCACAAACAATATTCCAGAACTATTATTTTCTTGGTGAGCCGATGATAGCCTTGTTTAACCCTCCTGTACTCGCGTGCAAAATCATAACACGTATACTCGCGCACGGTGTCACAGACCGAATGTTGAATTTCTCTGTAATATTGCTATTGTGTATTTTTAAGACTTCATTGGTATTTATTCAAAGAAGAGGGCGAAATTGATGTAAAAAGCTACAGAAAAAAATATTTTCTCCGTCTGCATTCAGTTTTAATAGTTTTAATTCAGCCTCCTCAAAACAGAGTTTTTTTATACTCCAATACAAATAACAAAGTTCAACTTTTTCCTATTATTAATTAAAAGTATGCAACTGAATATAATACATGAAAGTATAAAGAGCTATAAAATAACATAAAAACGTATTAATCGATTGTGGTTCCATTGGAGTAACAATCAGAATATAGCATAACTGCATGTTCGAAACAAACATAGTTTTTACATTATTTGCAGTTGTAGCGTGTTTTTCGGGTCTTTTACGGAAGAGAAGAATGTATAACGACCTTCTAGATACCAGATGATAAAGGTTTTGAAATATAAAGTTTGCATAATATTCTTTGTCTCTGTATTCTTGGTAAACTAAGAATTAATGCCTTTTTTTTAGATTGGACATAAAAAGATTATATAACAGGATATCTAGGAACTTACTTTTCTTTTTTCTTGTTTTCTTACCAATATTGTTCATAATAAAAAAAATATCCCTGAGACTGTATCTTTAATAAATAACCATAAGCTACCAATTAGTTTATAGTTTACTGTTCACAATTATTCCATAAATGAAATTCTTTCACAATTGTGTATATGTGTGACTATTGTATTTAGCGAATAACTATACGAAAGTCAAACATTTGTATTTTGCTTTTGCACGTATAATAATTAATATATGAATCCTTTCAATCTGGTCACAAAAGGAACTAAAACCAAAAGAGAATAGTCCGGTAATGATCTCATGCATTATGTTCAATAAATATTCCACGCAACTAACATTAATTTATACATTTCATTCAACCATATTCTAGAATATGAAAAAGTCTCAGGAGGGTTGTGTCCGAGACACGATCGCATAGTTCCGTTAAGATATCTTGGGTGAAAATGAACACAACAAAACAAACAGCTTAAGCCGAACGACCCGTTCTCGAGCGGGAACACACCTTGGTTTTCATTTATGAAAATTGAAATAAACCGTTTTATATATCAAGTCATTTTTAACACAGCTGCTAACATATACAATTTGATAATTACACTTGTGCTAAATTTTTCACAATACACGGTCAGTCATTGATATGAAATTTGACGAAGCAACCAACATTAAAGTTCCAAATTTAAATTTTATTTTTTCATGTATCAGCAATGCCGATTTCCTCCAGGCAGCTTGGTTTTGATGTCTCTGTTACGGAACCGCCGCATGTGTCGTAATTTTCGAACAATTAGAAGTGGATATTTCCGTTAGGATAGGGGTTGAGATTTTTCAATTGTTCGATAGTTAGTTTAATGGCATATATATTTTTTTTTCAATAGAAAAAATTGTTATGGAGTGCCGAAATTGATTGACGCGAAAATTTCATCAATCCATCATGAAATGACTGAGCTATAAGCGTTTGAAATTGGACAATTTTCACGATGTTCTTAATTTTCGATTTTCAATTTGTACCCCAATATGTTCCTGAAAGACGTAATCCTACGTCAAAAAGTCACTTGTCCAAAAAAGTTACTCCTATACTCGCGTCGGTGTTTCAGACCGAAAGTGTTAAAAAAGTGACACACGTCCCCTTCTTAACAACACATTCGATACGTTAAACGATGACGAACGACGAATAACGAAGCTAGAGAGGAGGGCAAAGTTGTAGTGTTGATATTTTCTGAAATATGAACGAATTATTGATTTCTTGGTCTGATAGACCTATGCGCGAGTATAGGAGTGTTAATGATTCCCCACACAATTGCGTAGCTCAGAACCTTAATGCAATGGCGTCAGTTTGATGCAATGATTGCAATGCCAGAGACATCGGCGAGTGAGTAGTTTGGTCGCCTCCACAGCTCAATTCGAAACGAAGACATGTGATGACGCAAAACAAGGAAGAACAAGCGATATTCATTGCTCTGAATACGGAAAGATATTGAAAGTTTGTCTTCCTCCCTTGAGACCTTAAACTTCTTCAGTTCATTAGTCTCTAACCTTCAAAAAGGCCCTTGGAAAACTTTACTTCATCCATAATATTACTCCTCCACTCCCTTGAGAAAAGCATTCGATCCCTCGCCGTCCAGCTCGCCCAGAAACGATGTTGTTCAGTCGATTTCCTCACGAAGAATGAAAGTTTGCCTCAGCGAGATCTACTGTTTATACTCTAGGCAAATATTCCCCTTATTTCTTCTTCTTCTTCTTTTCCTTTGTTCACGGAGACTTTACATCTTACGATTTCCCCCTTCGTTGCTCGTTATTGACAGCTTTGTTCGGGAAAGCACACAAATGGATAGAACAAATGTATGCGGAAATGGGAATGCTTCCAATTTTCATCAATTTAAACCATATACAGACTATGATATTGTAATGTATAGCATATCAAACAAATCTTAGGGAATTTACGATTCGTTTGGTATGTAAATCGCCAAAATCCGTTCGCGGCAAAAATAGTTATCAACGTTAACTTTATTTCATAAAAACGTAACTTGTTTTCTGATTTGGCACCCTTAATGAAAGACGTAGTTCTACGTCAAAACCGTTCGTTTTTGGCACGGTTCGATTTTGGCAACACAAAATATTCGAGCGTGTTGCCAAAATCGAACGGGGTCTGTGCTCAAACTAATGGGGTTTTGAGAAAATATGTAGTCCGCCATTTTGTAGTGGAAGCCATCTTGGATTTTCATTTTTCATAAACAGCAATTTTTGGATTGGATTTTCATTTTTTTTTTGCCAAAGCAATTTTTGGACGGAATGCAGATTCTATTTTCGATTTTTGCACATGGGATTCTAATAATGTTTACCTTCATTTCCCAGTAACGATTCGATTAAAGAACGCCGGTCTGTCTCTAATCAAATGAGGTACAATCCATTTACTGATATTCTGGATTGTTCCACTCTCTGGAACGACAGGAAGCAGTTTTTGACTAACGACAATTTCGAGTTGTTCGTCAAGGTATCAATTTGTACCTTTTTAACTATTTTCCGTATGAAATGACACCATCGGAAACTGCGCAATGCGCATTCTTGTTTTCTCACATCCGCATTTCATATAGCTTCTACGAATCATTCATTATATTACCTGTTCGTATTACCCCCAACATATGTCCTTTTTACCCGCACCTGTTCAAATTTTAATCCTGTTTTCATTCCATTGAAACATTTGTGCAACATTTGACTATTAATTCGGAGAAAAATATATACTGAACTGCAAGAACTGCTTTTAAGTTTTGGTAATTAAAATTAGTTGCTTGCAGTTAACAATAGTTTTAAATTAATTTATGTGATGATGTGATGATCTAAATACCAAAAACCAGTTTTTTTCAGATTTAAAAAATACGTCTCAAAACGAAAAACTGCCGAACATTTGAGACGGAATAACCGTCCCCACAATATCGTAACTCATCGACAGCCCTCGCGCGGCCGGCGTCTGAGAGCGGCTTCATATCGCGAATCCAAGGCTTTGGCTGTCGCCACTTTTGGCCTGAATGACGCTTTAGACTTATATTCAGGAGACAGAAACCGCACAGCCTTAATAGTGGACGAGCGTCTCGCGAGGAATAGCAGTTGTCGTTTGAGCAAAGTGTATTTTTTCATCTCATCGCGCGCACACGCTCATTGCGTGCGGGGTAATAAATGGCACTCTAAATGGAATCTCGTGAAAACGAATTATCACCTTCTTTCTACGCCTCGGGTGCGCGGCCAGCCTGCTCTCGAGGAATTGCTCTGCGGCCCACACTCAGGCGGTCTTAGGTCTGACTCTTGCCCTTCCGTGTTGGATGCACGAGAAGGGAGAGGTGGGGAATTTCTCTCGCTAGCTCACCTTTTATGGGGCCAGTGGTACTATCTCTGATCGGTTGAATTTTAACTCATCCTCCATAATTTGTTCCGAGGAAACTCCAATCCAACCGTTTTGTGTAAATACTAATGTCATCCCTTGGGCTCAAACTAAGAAAGTGAATTTTAAAAACTGCTAAAAATACAGATTAGAAGCTGTACGTTTTTTGCATACAGAATCTCTGACAGTGATTCCAAAAAATATTTTACAAATGTTTCGTTGAATTATGAAACAATCTTCTCATAACATCTAAGCTCTTGAGGCACCAGATCCATCAATTATATCAGTTGTATACCAACAGGGAAACACATATTTGCTTTTGCTGAAGTTAATCCACAAGGCCAACATGGTGCACCGCCTCACCAGTCAACTGCTGCAACCAACTCATCAACACACAGCAATCGACTAATCGGTCGCAAGTACAGAAACCATGCTACCTGCTACCACGGACAAACGATAGCCATCTCGGGGCGACCAGAAATTTGCCAAGTTGACCATTCTAAGTGGCATTTCTGGGCGCTGTGATGAGTACGAATGTGTATCACTTCACCTTATAATTAAATTAACACTCAACGAGCCACCGAAGCGAGCTAACGAGTGTTTCGGATCTGGGCTTGCAGCTCTCTACGCTTGCAAGAAAGCGGTCAGGGTGTGAAGCAAGATCAACAGCGACATTTGATGGCCATCAAGTAGAACATGCAACTGCAAGTGGAACCTATACATGGGATCAAAGATCCGTTGTTTACAGAGCTCCGGGAAAATGTTTCGCTTCGTTACCAAAAACAACTACACCTGCCACATTGCTGATTGAATAACTCAAAATTGTAACGAGTGCTTGCATCACCAATATTTAGGTTCGGAAAATTCCCCTCGTACAAAGTCGTTTGATGTTTGCAAAAAATACCGAACCACCCCCACTATATGATTACGCCATGTGTAACGGACAAGCTACCAGCGACGAACGAGGCTTCATAGAACCGGGGAGAGAAAAAAAATCATTGTCCATTTCCAGGACACCTAGCGTTTCATTCCTGGTGGAGTGTTTTCTTTTTTATCCCAGCACCTTGCCACCTCTAATTATAATTATAGAGCTCAAAGTCAGTCGGTCGTTGAAATTCGCTAGACGTATGCAAATTAATTAATCCACTCGCCAGCGAAAGGCAGGCAGCCACTTGCCACAACCAGCCAGGAGATACAGCGAGCATTCCTGTCCCGGTTTCCGTTTTCCACGTCATGGGGCCGCATTTTTGTCACAAGTTGTTACTCGTATTCTTATGCAGCAGAAGCAGCAACAGTTCCAGCAGTTGATTTTATTAGATTAGCGTTACTGTAAGTGTCAATTTTTTTGCAACGTTTTTGCACCTCTATAATTAATGCTGAACAATTTAAACATGACATTCGTTAGTGTGCTGCTTTGCCACTCTCTCGGGCAGTTTGTCGAGCCCTTGTCGATTCGTGGACGAAGACCGCGGACGGTTTCACCGACGAGGGGGAATTTAAATGGAACTAATGAGCAACCGGATTGCCATAGAAGCAGTTGGCGTTACTATGAGTTATTAGGATTCATTGAATCTAACAGCAGAAACGTCACACTCCGAAGGTATTACATATAAATCATGCGCCAGCTAATGTTCGAGGCGAAACGTTGGTTGTGTGAACTGTGAATTTAATGTATAACATGTACGCCAATAATTTTTGTCTCACCTGTTTCGGAAAAACTATGTGTTTTTGGTTTACTTTAGTACAGGTCGGACTCGATTATCCGAAGTATTCTTTTTTTTTCACTCCTGACAATTGAATCCTACGGATAATCGAATCATTGAAACACGAATTTTCTCTCGGTAAACGTAATATAATTATTTTTTGCACTTATTTATCAAACGGTTTTATTTAGCGGTACTACTCAAAAAGATTTTTTATTTATTTAATTTTCTAATTTTTAGCCAATCATCGGTATCATTAGTATACTTCTTTACAATAAAACCATTCAACTTTTTGTTTTTAATTTTTATTTCTTAACCAACTTTCTTCGGAATATTTTGATGATGTACTGTATTTTATTATTCAAATCATTTCTCATTTCATTGATACCAATATTGAGGGGATTGAAAAAAATACATAGTCGACCATTTTGTGGCGGCGATTTTTTCGAATTTATGTTGTGCATAATGTAGTGTATTCTCCAAGTCAAGCCATTCAGCCATTTTTAGCGGAGGCCAAATTGAATTTTGCAACATCATGGAACACGCAGTTTTATAATGGCAGTAGAATTAAAGATATGTTCGAAGTTTCAGATCAATCAGTGATCAGGAACGGGGTCTGTGTTCTATCAGTCGAGCACTTTCATTTGACACCTATATTGACGGGGCTTTGAAAATAAAATATGGCACAACTTTTGATTTGCATTTTTCATAAATAACTATGTTCTACTGGTCAATCCCTTTCATTTGATATCCATATTGATGGAGTTCTGAGAAAATATGTAATCCACCATTTTGTGGTGGCCGCCATATTGAATTTGCATTATCCATAAATAACTTTACTCTACTAGTGAAGCCCTTTCGTTTGATACCCATATTGATGGAGTTGCGAAAAAAATATATGGCACCATCTTGTGGCGTGTATATATTTAGTACTAGCTGACCCGGCAAACTTCGTCCCGCCCAAAATTTGTTTTTGTTATCAATACCTTCAAACATTCACGTTTTCTTACTAAGCGCAAGTTCATGAATCCAATCGCAGAACTGTTCACTGATTGATCTTCTAATCGACCCCGTTGAATTTACCTTTTACTAAAAAATTCCTAGTACTTCTACCAAAACTCATCATTCTAATATAAGATTATTTTCAGACACAATTCTCTTTCAAGATTTTTCAACCACTTGCAAATAACAGGTTTCTCCGTTACATGGAATAAATGTTTGATACAGAAAACATGATAGAATAAAGACAGACCCCTCCCCTCTTCTCCCCTTAGAAAGGGGGAAGGAGTATCTAACCACCGTAAAAACATTTATTGCACCCTAAAACCTTCACATTGTTACGATTTACTTTCTGGTGCGGCTGCTCTCTGCCCCCGAGGGAACGATTCACTGGTTTCAGGAGGGAACGCAGTCTATGCCCCCAGGCCTTATCTATGATCGTGCAGGGGTGGACGCGAAAGGTCTCTTTTGGGTCCTCGGGTCTCATGGTCGTCGCGTGAGCTGTGTGGGGAGGCTTTCGGATTTGGGTTAGCGAGAAGAAATAGCTTTCAGGTTAATAAACAATTGTTTTATTGACTCACGGATCCTTCTACGGTCTTTACTTGGTATCGGTCTTTTACTCGGGTTGGCGGCGTGTACTGGCGGGTGGTGATCGGCTACGGCGTGGTCGGGAATAGTATCGGCTAGATGGCGGTCGGCAACGGCGAACGGGTGACGGGTTTGACGAGGTGATTTCCCCGGATCTTGGCTTCGGTGGCACGAGGCTGATGAGAGCGAGACAGGCACACTCTTCTGGCTGGTTCTTGATATTTAGCTGAACTTACTATGGCCAGCAACCAGGGCTATTTCAGCCGGTTTCTCCGCTCTCTGTAATGATCCGCAACGTGATATTCACTATACAGGAAACTGGTGAGAATCACTTTGATTCAACTTGATCGATGTGCACGATTCCGCGGTCGAAATCCAAGAGCCCAGTTCTAAGTCCAATCGCAGAATTGTTCATTGATTGATTATCTAATCGACCCCGTTGAATTTACCTTTCACTAACAAATTCCTAGTACTTCTACCAAAACTCATCATTATAATATCAGATTATTTCCAGACACAATTTTTGTTCAAGATTTTTCAATCACTTGCAAATAGCATGTTTAAATGTTTGATACAGAAAATATAACAGAATAAAGACAGAGCCCTCTCCTCTTCTCCCCTTAGAGAGGGGGGAGGAGTGTCCATTCACCATAGAAACGTTTCGTGCCCCATAAAATCTTCATATGCCAAATTTGGCTCCATTTGCTTGAATAGTTTTCGAGTTGTGCAGAAATTTGTTTTTCATTTGTATGACAGCCCACCCTAAGAGAGGGAGGAGAAGTATCCAACCACCATAGATACATTTATTGCATCCAAAAACCTTCACAGGCCGAATTGGCCGTTTGCTTGATTAATTCTCGAGTAATGCAGAAATGTGTGTTTCGTTTGTATGGCAGTCCCCCCTTAGAGAGAGCGGAGGGGTATCTAACCACCATAGAATTATTTATTGCACCCTAAAACCTCCAGATGCCTAATTTGGTTGCATTTGCTTGATTAATTCTGGAGATTCTCGAAAACCCCTACATACCAATTTTCGGGTCGATCGGTTCAGTAGATTCCGAGTCCATAAGAATCAGACAGACAGACAGACAGACAGAAATCCATTTTATATATATATATATATATATATATATATATATATATATATATATATATATATATATATATATATATATATAGATAATTCCAAGCTATGGTGGCTGAAAGCAGGCAAACGACCACAAAGGGTTAATATACTATTCGAGGTATTGGTCATCGCTAGACACTACTTTTCCTAATCTTTTTGGCAATTCACGGATTCCGTCGCGAGAGACGTGTTCATCGTTTGAAGCCAAGAATGATTCCAGACAATTTAGAATACTTTTGGATGTTCCCAAGTAAAGCGTATTCCACTCAAAGTATTCTGCATCGATCGAAACAAATGGTAGTCGGAATGGTGGGTGAACCAGAATTGCACATCCACTATTTTCCAAATAATGTTTCACTTGAACAGCAACATGACGTCGAGCGTTGTCATGATGATATATTTTCGACTCCTGTCTGGTCGCATAATCTGGATGTTTTTCGGAAATAGGTTGACTCAAACGGATCAATTGTTGCCTATAGAATTCTCCATTAATCTTCCGACCAGTTTTTACCAGCTCATAGTGGATCACACCCTTTTGAACCCCGAAATACATAATATTACTTTGGCACCGTGGATATTCAGCTTCGACGTTGATGTTCCTGCTGTGCCAGGATTTACCTACGATATTTTGAATTTTGGACTGTAGTATCTTATTTTTCTTCCCCGGTAGCGATGCGATGCAAAGAAAGATTTCCGTTTGTGCCGTTCAAGCAACGTTTTTTTTTTGGACATGGAAAATCGCCGTTCGACATCTCTCGCTTTCAATTCGTATTGAACATGATTCCCTTGCTTTTGAATATATCCTGCGGCTTTGAGTCGTTTAGAAATATCTTTTGATTTTTGATTCAATGATTTTTCAAGCTCAGGTTGCGTTTGACACGAATTCTTGAACGAGTAATGTCTCTAATTTGCCGTCTTCAAACCTTTTCGGTTGACAAGCACGGTTTTTTGCCTTTAACACTAAAATTATCACTTTTAAACCGTCCAAACCATTCCCTACAAAATCTATCCAATGGTGCAGAGTCACCATAAATTTTCACGAGAATTTGATGCGCTTCAGCTGCACATTTCATCAATGGAAACAGAAAATAAAAACATCCTGAAAACTTCCTCGACATTTTCAACGCAATAAAAATTTCACTTGTAGTGCAAAATTCAGAAACTTGTGAACAATATTTTTTGACAGATGTCGATTCACATGACGATTCACAGATGACTCTTCACGATTCAACTGAAATCGACTGTCGCCGTCGACTATTTATACCACCTTGAACCATCACGAAGCATGAAGTATTTTCAGCAAGGCAAACAAAGATTCGCGTCGACACACAAACAAACGCGCGCGCATGCAAACCACCTCTTTGACAATCTCTTAGAACCCATTTAAGGTATCAGTCCGGTGTGACGACCGAAATTTAGACGTTTTTTCATAATTTGTTTTTTAACAAGAAAATAAAATGCGATCGTTTTAAAATTTTTACATGTTTTTATTAGTGTTTTAAAATATAGAAGTATTTTTAGTTTATTTTACATAATTTTTTTTTTATTTTTGACGTCAGAGTGGAGTCCTCGAAAAAAAGATGAGCTTTTTCGAGGAAGCACACAGCCTTGCGAAGTCATCTGAAATAAGAAATTCAAAGAGATTATTATTCTGCAGACTTTATTTTAATGAACTAACCTATAATATACATAAAAAAACTAAAACAAAATGGAGGACTCGTGAAAAATATTCTCAAAATGTAATTTTTTTTCATGATAAATTATTTAAATAAAATTGTATTTACGTTTTTATATTTGTGTGTTTAGAATAACGGGTAAATTTTTTAGACAAATCGGCTGAATAGTTTTGAGTCAGTGCTTCCCCGAAATTTCTAAAACATGGTTTTGAGAAAAACGTGTTTACAGTTTTGACAACAAATTTTTCTATAAAAAAATTATAAAAAAAAACATCAATCAGCTACGCCTGGTGCTTAGAGCAGTATATGCATAGTATACTTTTAAGATGTTTTTCTTCCGAAAAATGTAAAAAAAATCGTTTTGTGTTACATTTTGTTAAATAGTGATTGAGGAATACGTTCTTCTAGGAAATTAATCGTATTTAAAATTAGACATATATTAACAATTGTTTTTTTGTGGCTGTCACGTTATGTAACAGGTGCTAAAAAAACGGTGAGGGTCGGGACAGCGGCCGGATAATCTGGAGTAAAATTGTTCATATTACGTATACGTAATGTTCCATTGCAGCGGTTTTCTCAACTGTTGCTCAGATAGGGTTCCTCGTTATGGATGATTACATGAGAAGCGTCAATGTATGTTTCGACACGACGTCAGTATCCTGATCGGTCTCGTTGAGCAGACGATTAACCTACATTTTTGCTACGTGGGTCGTTCCGCTTGAAGCATTCTTTAAATTTGTTAATACTATGGGTATTTACCACAACGGCGGTAATTACAGTACATTGCGCTAAAATATTCTTCATTATAATTACATTTATTTTCTTTATTGTATGTGCCTGGATATGGAACGTTAACCTGTTATTGAACAAACAAGTGTCTGAGCAATCCACTCTATCATCAAACGAAACTCTCACGAATGGTCCTAATAATACTTTTTTCTCGTCCACCTTTGCAACCAGTGAGGTAATGCTATTGAGACAGATTCTCTGCCGCTTATCTTGACAATAAACGTGTCCAATATTTCAAGCGCGCAACCAACTCGCACGTTTGGATCTAGATAGTGTTGTATCTGCGCACCTCGAACCGGTCTTCAGGTTCCACTCGCTGCAGAGGCTTGGACAGGCACTGTGGCGGTCACTTTTCAACCAGCAAAACAAGCTCCGGATTCTCGCCCGAGCAACACCTTTATGCGCTCTTTAAAACATTGATTACCATCTCATAAAACATATATTATAATAATTTTCTTCTCAAATTTCCACCGACCTCCGTCCGGGCGATAGTTTCGAATCGGGCTGCAATTTTTCTCTCCTTCCGACTGCAAATGGCTGACGGACTGATTGTGTTCTTGGAATGCTCGCAAACCCTGTGTCCGTCCATAAAAAGGCCATTGACTGTCTCCGCCCAGCGGCCCCTCTTACCCTCGTGCGCCCCGCCGATGCCACAGGTGCAGCCAATGAATATTTATACGCGTGAAACGGTTGAGAAGCGTATTTACTGCGCCGTGTTTTCGGTACAAATATGAGTAAAATATAATTTCACATCGTATCAAGCTGCAGTACATCATAAATGCACATTAAGACGCGCACCTCGGACACGTTAACGCAAAACGAGGCATCACTATGGGGAAGATGGGAAATGAGCTCCTCATCGTACCAATGACCATGGGTACTTGAGTTTCTTTCTGCCTGGGGCGTATAATTTCACGGCTAATTCTAGTGCCAAAATATGCTTCTTCATCTTTGTATTACTCGGCCAATTTTAGGCGAAACTACGCTATTGGTTACAGAATGTCCATGTTTTGAGTGTCCAGATTTTTCCATAATTCGAGGCCACAACATTGCAAATACCGGGTAACCCGCACTTTTATAATTAAAATAAATAGCAACCTCTCGCCCACAAGAGGTGTTCATAAGTTTTATTCACACTACAAATCCTCACGGCCGAGATAGTGGCAATAAATCAGCGACACAAATCGCCGGAAAACTGCGGGAAAGAGAAGCCTCCGCCATTAACAGATGCATCAGCAGCAGCGAAGAGTTACGGAAGAAAAATGTGACGAGATAGTGCAAATCGTGTAGCTGGACAAGTCAAAAGGGGCTCTAAATGGTTAACAACCTTATGACTTTTTTTTCTACCATTCACTGCCATCTTCCACAATCGGCTTACACTTAAGACTCGCACGGCAATCTTCGTGCGGGACCATTTGAGTGGACGCTGCGGCTTCTGCTGCCGGCCGGGTCGGGTCGTCAATAGTCCGAAGAAAGACGTTAAAATGTACAAAGCCTCGGCCTCAGAAGTCGGCAGAAGCGGCTGGCGGAATATGTTTATCGTTTGGTCTACAAAACACCTCTTAATTAACTAAAGTATGACCAGTTAATCATCGGATTATCGACTGCCTTTCTCCGACTGTTATTGCTGCTACTGCCGCTCGTTGGTACACCGGAATTATTCAGTTAATTTCAAAGCGATAAACGTTCTGCAAACAGCTGTGATTTTTCTCGATTATTGCCATGATTTGCCCTTTAATAACAGTGGTCTTGATATTTCCAAATTGGACGGGCCAATATTTGCCTCCACCATGAACCAGCAACTTTGCTTCCTGCTACTTTGTTTTGCACTGGATAATCGCAAAAATTATAGTTAACGTTTGTGGTCGATTAACACTTCGAGAATAATGAGAAATGTTCATGGTTGGCTAATCACTGGGTCGGAGATTGCAGGGATCGGTCGATTCCGGGGATTCTACCTTCCGAGGCGAGGAATTCCGTGTTTATACTCATAATCGGTTTATTTATTGATGGAATCGCATCGGACTTATTCGCTTTCGTCGTATACTACATACCTACTTCATACTGCTGGTAAACAGCATTGAAGTTGCTTGGTCATCGACATAACATGAAACGTGTATTGGCGTGTCGAACTTGGAGACCTTCGCTCCTATAAGACTTTTGAAAGGAAAATAGCATAGGACAGCGTGAATTATATGAAGCTGCTTTATGTTATATTATTTTTTTTCGAGAATAATGTCGCACCTTCTGCGACATGAAAAACGAACAAAATAAATTAATACAACACAAGTATATTTTCTTTATAATTCTAGAAATAACAATTAATTTCAATTCGGCTAAGTAAAATAAATTAATCGGTAATTAAGGGGGGATCCCTGTCTGGAAAGTCGAAAAATAATAAATTATCGTTATTTTATTCGGATATTAGGATATTAATAAAGTGAAGTGTTCGAGTATTTTGGTTATTGTTTAAGGTGTATTTGAAGATGTATTTTCCATTTTTTGAGTGCATGAATAATGATTATTACGCTGTTGACAGCTGGAGGCGTAGATGCTATCTGAAGATCGGTATCATGCTGGTGGTATCGGTTCTGAAAAAAACGGGATGTCACAGAACGAATTCCAATGAATAGGGCTGATTCTGATGCGCGAATGAGAAGTGACAGCTCGAAAAAATTGTCTCACTCAATTTCCGAAGGCGATTATGGTGAGATTTTTACCTTGAATGAACTCTCATGAACACTCACTCAATTCTCGTGGGCGATTGCAGTCAAAAAACTTGCCATTTTGTGACTTTTGAAGTCGTATCTTCTTTTGTTATCGACTAGTACGAACAATGGAAGCCAAAAAATGAGTGCGATTTGCGTCTTCATTTATGATAGAATTATATATTTCAGGTTACGTGTGACAAATCGGAAGCAGTTTCAGGAGTTGATAAGGAGTATGGAGAAAAATCCTATTGTGACTAGGAACCTCAAATTTTCTGAGATATAAAAAATGTCGAAGTCCACTTTTGCAGCCTAATTTTATTATCCTTATATTATTCTACTTTTATCGCTTTTTTCTCTGGAACTGCAGATTCAAAGATGTAGGAATAATTACCCGACTCATATCAATATCACTTGTTGATTTTGGCCGAACAATGTACTCCTTACCCGAAGGCATGGGAACGCTTCCGGATCGTAATACACCCCTAAAAATGAACGTATTTGATTATAATGAAAAAGTTGCTTCCTATTATCATAATTCTTACTTATCAGCCTCGGTGAACGGTAAGCCCTTTTTGCTGGTACTGCTCTGACCCTTTGGGTCCGGCGAGGTTTTGCGTTTTTTGGACATCTGCTGCAAGTCTTGTTCCTGGCGTTCCTCACGTGATATCGCTTTGAAATCGGTGCTCAGGTTGAATATAGGTCGAGCCCATTCGGATATCAATTTTCCAGCGCGCTATCGGTTTAGTTTGAATTCTCGAGGTTGCTTGTAGAGGTACATCAAGGCCTTTTCAATTCCCGCCTATTTGAGATAGGACTTTTCAATGCAAGGAAACTGAAATCCAAACATTAGTTAATGGTAGTCTAAACACTGCAATCTCTCCGACAATCTTACATCGAAAAGAAGTTCCAGAATAGATTCTCGAATCTGCAAACAAGGCAACGATTTGTTCGGTAACGGAGCTTATTAATCCGTCAAAACGTTTAGTACGTTATGCTCGATGAAGGCAGGCTGAAGATCCTTCGTGATCAGCTGGGACATGGCAAACTTGAGATGGTAATTTTCTTGTCTGCTGGCTTATTCTCTTTGTTGAGTTGGCGATCTTCTTCAGCTGCATGTCATCATCTATCCAAAAGGCGAAACTGCTCATTATCTATGGATAAAATTTAGCTTTGGCAAAGGTGCTATAAAAGAAAACAGATTTGAAAATATATTTTTTTATCTTCTTATCCCAGTGATATTATTTTTCAGCAATTATAATAATAGGAAAACATTTATAAAGATGAACGAAATTATTTCCTGTACATATTTGTAACAAGGAATGAACATTTTTAAAATCAAAAAAATATATATTCATAAAACACATTGAATGCATAGAGCTTTTGCAAAAAACACAAGCTTTGATATATATTTCAATGAACACTGCACCATTCGTCATTCATTGGGTATTTTACTCCAAAATGAACCTCTCACATCAGGGCAATCGCCTTCGGCGATACGGAGACTTGGGTCATGTGACTTTGAGGAGTTCATTGCTGTCACATTCCATTCGCGCAGGAGAATCTGGCCCAATATTTTGGAACTTTAGGACAATACCTAAAGCGTTACAAAGGGATGATTTTGAAAAGTCGCAAAATTACCTAAAAGGGCGGCCATTTTTGTTAAAAATGAGTTATTTTTCATGAAAAATCACTATTTAGATGCACATTGTATACGCGGTTCACTACGCGATTTTTTTTTCCGCACGCGAAGAATTTCTAGACGGCTATGCTTCAGCCAGAATTTCGCGAACACTATGCACCGTGTAACAAACTTGAAAAATGGCGGAATTGGGATCGCTCAAAACTTTTCGGTTTCGGATAGGAAGAGAAACTCGACCATTCTCTTCGACGTTCTTTATTGGACTAGCTCTGCGATATAAAAACAAGTGAACAAGGTGTCTGGTACATTTCTGTTGTCATGGTATGCGTGTATACATTGGCAATAGGGCAAAGTGTGTAATTCAGGTTTCATAAATTCATCTTGAAATCAAATCTAGCGTAGTTTTACAATCAATTCAATGAATGTAGTAAAGTATTTTTATGAATTCAATCTAGTATAGTTTTTTTTATGAAAATTAAAAAATTCTGATTTTCAGTAGTATAGCCAGGTTGAAGTTATATGTAAATTTAAATTTCAATTATGGCTTGAACACTTTTAAAAATCGAAAAAATGAGATATCAAAAAACGGCTATGTAACGCTTTAGATAATCCATTTTTACATGCTGAGAAACAAAATTCAGCCAAATCGGTCGAGTAGATCCTGAGATGTCGATACCACCAGTTGAAAAAAACATGCCTTCGAGAAAAACGCGTTTAAAAATTCGTACAGCAATACTACATCCCTTGAGGTGACTTCATACCTTTGGCTGCAACTTTTCAACGAAAACAAATATCGAAAAATCCTTTTAGCACAACATTTCTGAGGGCAAAAGCTTCCCAAAAATGCAAAAAACAAAAATTCGATTCTTTTTAGATTTTCCAGACCGGGGTCCCCCCTTAAAAAGGATTCCACATTTCCAATAAAACAAAACATTCAAACATCTTAACGGTAACCATTTCAATGTAATAGGAGTACCGGTAAGTTTCTTCGTTTTTTTTTCAAAATATAATGCTTTATTTTGCAAAAATGGTTACAAATTTAATATTCAAAGTATGGCCCATCGCTAGTCACACTTTTTCCCATCTTTCTGGCAATTCACGGATCTCTTTGCGGAAATAATCGGCCGGTTTGTCGGCTAACCACGAATCGATCCAATTTTTGACTTCATCAAAATTGGAGAAGTGCTGGTCAACCAGGCCATGTTGCATCGATCGAAAAAGATATATTCGGACGGAGCAATGTCTGGAAAATACGGCGGGTGGGATAGGACCTCGCATTTCAGCATTTCCAAGTATGTTTTGACCGGTTTCGCGACATGCGGCCGAGCATTGTCGTGCTTCAAGATAACTTTATCGTGTCTTTGCTCGTATTGTGGCCGATTTTCCTTCAGTGCACGGCTCAAACGCATCAATTGTCGTCGGAAGGAGATCCCCCGTAATGGTTTCATTCGGTTTTAGCAGCCCATAGTACACCACACCCAGCTGTTCTCACCAAATAGACAGCATAACCTTCTGGCCGTGAATATTCCGTGCGGCCGTTGATGTATCCATACGTTGCCCGACGTTTAGGAATGTCGTAATGGACCCACTTTTCATCGCCAGTAACGATTCGATGCAAAGATCCCTTTCTTTTACGCCGTTGGAGCAATTGTTCACACGTGAAAAAAACGGCGTTCAACGTCTCGTGGCTTCAATTCATACGGCACCCAATGTTCTATCTTTCGGATCATTCCCGTTGCTTTGAAACGATCGGATATGGTTTTCTGAGCTACTCCAAGTGTATCTGCAAGTTCTTGCTGCGTTTATGACGGATCTTGATCGAGTAAAGCCTCCTATTCTTCATCTTCAAACTTTTTTGGCAGTCCGGAACGTTCTTCGTCTTCCAAGCCAAAATTACCACTTTTGAACCGTGTAAACCACGTCTGACACGATCGTTCAGTTGGAACATGGTCACCATAAACTTCCACCATAATGCGATGACTTTCCGCAGCTTTTTTCTTCATATTGAAGTAACGAAGTAACACTCCCCGCAAAAACACTCTCGTTGGTACGAAATTCGACATATTCGAAGAGGCAAAAAATTATGTTGTTTACGCTTCAACTTTTTGACATACGCTGAAAAAGACGCGCAATTACAGTAGTTTTCCAACGGATGTCTGGAAATTGGATTTACTGGAATAATAATCAAGTTACGCCATCTGTTGTAAAATCGAAGAATCTTACCGGTACACCTAATACAATCGGTAAGCCTTTATGCCTATATGTGTGTGACGTAGAAATACACATGCGCAGGGCCCGAAATCTTCGAAGGTGAAAAATGAAGACCGATTCTACTCTCAGTAGCTTCGCTTCGACTAGAATTGCTTCGGCAGTAGCCGCCAACAAAAAGTAACTTGACTAGAAAATGAATTGACTAGCGTTGACTAGCGAGGATGACTGGTGAACTAGTCCAGTCAGTGGTTGTTTTAACTGAAGCGACTAATGAATACAAATCTACCTCTTCATTCAACTGACTTTAATCCACACTTCCATTTCGCCTTGACACTAATTTTATACCCGCGTACGCAATCGTATTTTACGTCCATATAAAGAAAAACGAAAACATTATTTCTGATGCAAAAAAGTAGTTACCCCATCAATGGACGATTATTGTCTACTCATCGTGAACTCAAACCAATGAACTTAGACATTTATTAAGTACTAGCTGACCCGGCAAACTTCGTTCCGCCTAAAATTTATTTTTCGTTATCACATCCACGATTTCTTACTAAGCGCACGTTCATGGGTCCAATCGCAGAACTGTTCATTGATTGATCTTCTAATATTTCCTTTAAAATTATTTATTACTATAAATTTTCGATACTTCTACCAAAACTCGTCATTATAATATCAGATTACTTTCAGACACAATTCCCCTGCAAGACTTTTCATCCACTTGCAAATAACATGTTTCTTCGTTACATAGAATAAATGTATCAAAAGTATGATGGAATCAAGACAGCCCTAAATCGCACAATTCCTTTCTCGAGTTTTGCTCTTATCAACACATTCGGCGATCCATTTTTATTTATGTAGATTGAAGACGATATAGGAATGCGTTTTATCACATTAAAATCTATTTCCACTTTCGAACGAAGATCAATTTCTTTACCGCAAACATCAAATGGGCAAACAACGCTTGTCAATATGTAATTGAAGAACACATGCGAATTGAATTTTTTGAATGTTCCCATTTTCCTTCAGAGTTTTCCGAAAATTTTCAATTGTCTTGTTTGGTTGCAATATGTGTATTATTTATATTTCCAGAGAAGGGAGGGTGTCATAAATACAATCATAGAAACGTTTCCCGTACCCAAAAACCCTCATATCCCAAATTTGGCTCCATTTGCTTTATTGGTTCTCGAGTTATGCAGAAATTTGTGTTTCTTTGTATGGGAGCCCCCCCCTTTAGAGAGGGTAGAGGAGTGTCGAACTACCATAATAACGTTTATCGATCCCTAAAACCTATATATTCCAAATTTGGTTCCATTTGCTTGATTAGTTCTCGAGTTACACAGAAATTTGCGTTTCATTTCTATGTTCCAGCCCCCCCTTAGAGAGGGGGGAGGGGTCTCAAAATATCACGAAAACCTTCCCCGGCCCCAAAAACCCCTACATACCAATTTTCATGTCGATCGGTTCAGTAGTTTTCGAGTCTATAAGAATCAGACAGACATTCCATTTTTATATATATATATATATAGATAGATAGATATATATATGCTATAAAGGTCCTCGCGTTAGTATTAGTATATAGCGAGCAAAATAGCGCACACGCACTGCACGCTATTTTATACGTGTGAGTAATTCTCGTGTACGATACAAAATAATCTAGCTCACCTGTAGCGTATGTCAAACCACGTTGAACACACTTTTAAACCCCAATTTTTTTTTGTTTCAGATAATCAGAAGGGCTGGAATCGTGTACTCCATGGCACAAGTTTTTTTTGAACCACTTCACTTCATTAGCTTGTAGCTATTCTAGTTATGAACATTTTTTCTCCGTACAATTTTTGTTTATTGTTAAAAGATAGATGAACAAATAATGATATAATGGATAGTAAAAATATGTTTTGTTTTTTTTTCACGCAGCTCGAAAAAACCTTCGAAATTTGTGTCTTTACACTAGAATACCCCTTAAGCAAATATCTGGCTTTCGAACTTTGATGAAAAAAGATAAAGACCTTTTAGAAAATTAGTTCCCACTTATATTGTTTATATGATCTATATAAATCCTGGCTGGCCAAAGGGTAGTTCGTGGTCTACCGGTCGTCCGCGTAGCTATTTTTAGGCGCCCGCCATCTTCTCTATGACAGTGTTTTTTTTTCAAAATCCCTTCACCTTTCACCGTTATTGTTTTATAAGGTGTTGTTTATGATCTCAATGAAACATATCAGTAGTGAGAGGTGATATTTCTCCGTGTAAGATACTGTTTGAATTTTTGTTATTCAGATTGTTAGTTAATTGAGTTAAATCGCTAGGATTGTTCAAAAATATTCTCTTCATGATATACCATCATATCTAAAATGACAAATTGGAAATAATGAAAACAATCATACATCCGATGTAGGGTTCGAGAGCCATAAAAAATAAATGTTTGGAGAAACTTCGCGATTAAAACTACGAATCACATAATGAATGAAGCTTTCTTATTTTTATTTAGAAATTTAATAAGTAATGTGAAATAGCTGTATACAACATTACAGAAATATTGTCATGAATATAACAGCAGCGTCTTGTGAAGATTTGAAAATAAAATATCGTGTGTTAAAATGAATGGGAGTTGAGAAGATTCGAAAATTAAATATTAGTATCGAGCTCAAATACTGTTTAGAGTTATTTATAAAACGTTTTTCCAAAAAGTGGAAACGTTTATTCGACCATATTTTGATTTGTTTCTCAATATTTTATTGAAATTTAGTTAAGTCTTTTTTCAGTACAGAAAGCCAACCCAAAATAAAATAAATAAATAATTATAATAAAAATGTTGAATGAGTGTTTTAGAGGTCTTTATTTCAAATGAAATGTCATAAAACTTATGACATTTTTTGACATTAAATTCATTTTTATTCAGCTGATCTTATACCATGTAGGATAACACGGGGTGAGTTGTACAGATGGGGTGATTTGGACCACCCCTTTATCTCAACAAGTACGGCTCAACTTGGATTTTTTTATAATGGTATCTCCTTTTATTGTTAGACCGTATGTACCTAACGTAAAAAAAACTTTGGTAAAATTCGACAGGTGGAAGGAAACGCTAGCATGAATATAATAAGCACTTTGATTGTCCAAAAAATGTGAGTTTTCCGATCGTGGTTTTAAGGTTTTTCCCGCTGATTAAACAAACTTTTCGTGTATTGTGTAGTAAAGTTCTGTTCGCCTACAGAAGAGAAACAATTTGATGCACCGAAACTGTTAATTTGATAACAATAAATGAAATTAATTGCATTTTAATTTTTGCATGTTGTGTGGGGTGAATTGGTCCTACAGGTTTGAGGCTTTTCTTTGGTCTAATTGATTCCAGCTGCCGCTGAATTACAAAAAAGGATGGGCAGACAACGTTGGAAGAAGGGAGAGCTTGAAAGAGCAACGCAGGCCATCAAGAACGGATTTTCTTTGACCAAGCATCGAAAGTGTTTGAAAATGCTCGAAAAGCCTGGAATCTGGCCAAGTCACCTGGTATCGATCCCAAAACACTGTTACTGATTGTAACATTGTCCCAAAATATTTGACATAAACATAAGTATGTTTTTTTCGATGAAACAAACACTGGACCAAATCACCCCAAAGACGGTCCAAATCACCCCGCATCAAATTTTAATGCCCAAAAAGCATCTCTTTTATTTTATGATATATTTGGCAATTCGAGGCTTGATATAATGATTAAACATGATTTTTTATTAAGACCGTATTGGTTTGGAAATATTGGGCGTTTTGCCTAGGAGGTCCGAACATGTTAACTTATATTGTAAGAGATACAATCATCATAGCTTTCCTATTTTATCTTCTTATCTAACATTTTGAAGATTTTGGGATCATCTACTGAATTTGAAATGCGATTTTATTTACATCCACAGGAATGAAGCAATGGAATGTTTGTGTTCCCGATATTGTTTTCGCTTGATTAAATAGCTCCTTAAACTCATTCGCCTTGTTTGTATGCTGTTCTTTGGATACGTAACAGAAATTCAATTTTGTGATACTTTTGTCATTTTGTTTAACTGGCCAATCATAAAGCTACAGTGCTCTAGTGCTAGTGCTAGTGCTAGATTGTGTTTCCGTAATCTTGAGTAAGACTTGCTCTCTTTGCCATTGGTTTTAGAGTCCCTCCAATTACATCACAGTGTCCTTTCCCGTGGAAGGTGCCAAAGAAATGCCTTTCTGCTTCGTGTCCATAAACTTTCTTGAAATTACACAGACTGACGAAATATTTTTTTGTTTTTGTAGTGTGCTGCTGTTCCATCGGGCTTGGTTTTTTCGATTATTTTTCTGACAAATTCTATCAATTTTTCTATAAACAACTGCATTGACACAGTGTCGTGTGTTAAAACTTCTGAAGTAACTATAAAGCTTAGGTTTTCTAGTTTACCATCTTTTTTGTAGTATATTTCAAATGGGGAACAGTTGCTTGCGAGTTTTTCCAGTTATAACCCTGTGCCGCATTTTGAATTATGAATGAATAATTCTCTGAAAAATCACAATTATTTCTCCTTGCGTCAAAGATTCTTTTTTTCATTTCGTAAAAAAAGCAGACTGCTGTTTGTAAATAAAATCATGCTCCATGAGTTTGTCCACTTTATCAACGAAATACGGTACGCATTCATCGATTGATTTTAAAATCGATTCCAAATTACATCGGTCTATGGTCCGCCATTATTGAAGAACGATTTATTCTTTTTCGCTTTCCTCTAATAGAAAACTTGTTTCTTCATGAATTGATGTTTTGGAAACACAAACAAGAAACCTTACAAGTACGAAGAAGACAATCTCTCTTTCACGCTAAGAGTCATGAGTTCAATTCCACTCCCGACATTCATCCAAAATGGAAGTAACAGTGATGAACCAAAAGCCAAAAGCGTAGAGTAAAAAAAAAGCAATCTGTCGTCCGTTTTGGAACACTACATTTGCTGCCGGCCATGACTGGTAATTTTCAAACAACTGCAGAACCATTTTATTATCATATCTACAGTGACTCTTAATAGATACCTAAATCTACAACAACTATTCGATACCTGACCGACCGATCAAGAGTTGTTTGGCAGATGGCAAAAAGAACATGTTGCATATGACTGCAAAAACAAGCTAAAAACTGTACTGTAACTGTACGATGTATAGAAGAGTTGTAGGGCACATATTTATCTACCACTAGCTGACCCGGCAAACTTCGTCCCGCTCAACATTTGTTTTTGTTGTCAATACCTTCAAACATTCACGTTTTCTTACTAAGCGCAAGTTCATGAGTCCAATCGCAGAACTGTTCATTGATTGATCTTCTAATCGACCCCGTTGAATTTACTTTTTACAAAAAAAAATCCTAGTTCTACTACCAAAACTCATCATTATAATATCATATTTTTTTCAGACACAATTCTCGTTCACGATTTTTCAACCACTTGCAAATAGCATGTTTCTCCGTTACATGGAATAAATGATTGATACAGAAAATATGCTAGAATAAAGACAGACCCCTCACCTCTTCTCCCCTTAGAGAGGGGGGGAGGAGTGTACATTCACTATAGAAACGTTTCGTGCCCCCTAAAATCTTCACATGGTAAATTTTTTTGATTAGTTTTCGAGTTATGCAGAAATTTGTTTTTCATTTGTATGGCAGCTCCCCCCCCCCTTAGAGAGGGGTGTGGAGTGTCTAACCACTATAGAAACATTTGTTGCACCCCAAAAACCTCAATATGCCAAGTTTGGTGTCAATTGCTTGATTAATTCTTGAGTAATGCAGAAATTTGTGTTTCATTTGTATGGCAGCCCCCCCCTTAGAGAGGGGTGTGGAGTGTCTAACCACTATAGAAACATTTGTTGCACCCCAAAAACCTCAATATGCCAAGTTTGGTGTCAATTGCTTGATTAATTCTTGAGTAATGCAGAAATTTGTGTCTCATTTGTATGGCAGCCCCCCCTAAGAGAGGGGGGAGAAGAGTCTAACCATAGAATCATTTATTGCACCCTAAAATCTACACATGCTAAATTTGGTTTAACTCGAGAAGGGAGCAACGGATTTGAGCAGTCATTATCAGGTTTGATGCGTCTTCAGCGTCAGGTTTATCTTCGAAGTTCGTTGCTAGTTATAAATCAATTTTAATGTTGGGTGACCGCCATTTTTTTGTTATTAATTAGTTTTTTCACAGGCTCAGTTACATAAGTTGTAAGTAGCCAAATTCTTAACTATATTTTTAAAACTATATATAAACAATTTCCTAATTCTATGGTTAGTTAGGTAGAAAACCGATTACTCACGGTTGACTCGAGTTTAGAAGGGTGACATTTTTTATTGTTCAGGACAAGGATGGGATATAAGGAGTTTATAAAAATGTTGATGATCACACTCAATTCTTGAATCTATTCGTATATCTATAGTGTATTTACATTTCAACTTATTCTATTGTTTATAACAAAGGGGACCAATTACTCGCAAAGAAAAAAAGGAGGGATATAGGGACAATCACACACGAAGATCGATAGCTTTAAGGAAAATATATATTTGGGACATGTAATCAAGATCTAGCCGAGCCAATACATCTCTCACCGGCACATTGCGTTGCCTTCCTCGGGCCCGAAGGGAGTTTTCTAAATTTGATGTGGCGACCAGATACACGTATGCGTATAAAGTCCCGACTCAATTCCAGACATTTGAACCAAGGTTTGAGGCTAATCTTAGGGATAATCGAGTGAAACCACCGGCCCAGTTCATCTTCGTTCAACTTGCGATGCCAGTTAGCGATGATAATTTGGATGACCACCAATGCATTTACAAAGATTTTCAAAAGGCGGATCTGAATCGGTTGTCTCTCAGTTATTTCGGCGAGGTCTATAAAAGAGTACACGTACTTCCAAAACTATTGTATATTTTCTTTGGATCAGATAATAATGTTTTTTTTTGTAAATTTCGTCACAGGTATGTTGTGCTCATCTACGAAACATGAAACATGAAATGAGAACAAATTGGAGAAAAATTGTGAATCAGGCCATGTTGTAAAGACGTTAAGCCAAAATAAATCTATATATATATAAATGGATTTCTGTCTGTCTGTCTGTCAGTCTGTCTGATTCTTATGGACTCGGAAACTACTAAACCGATCGACGTGAAAATTGGTATGTACAGGCTTTTGGGGCTGGGGAAGGTTTTCATGATAGTTTGTGACCCCTCTTAGATACTCCCCCCCTCTCTTAGAGGGGCTGCCATACGAAACCAAATTAGGTATATGGAGGTTTAAGAGCGCAATAAATGTTTTCACGGTGGTTAAACACTCCACCCCCCTCTCTAAGAGGGGCTGCCATACAAATGAAAAACAAATGTCTGTATAACTCGAAAACTAATCAAACAAATGGAGCCAAATTTGGCATGTTAAAATTTTAGGGGGCACGAAACGTTTCTATGTTGAATAGACACAGTACTAGGAATTTTATAGTAAAATGTAAATTCAACGGGGTCAATTAGAAGATCAATCAATGAACAGTCTTGCGATTGGACTCATGAACTTGCGCTTAGTAAGAAAACGTGAATGTTTGAAGGTATTAATAATAAAACAGGAAGTGGGTTATAGATATAATGTTATGCCCGCAATGTTGACGTAGGACTATCGTTGATTTAGAGATCATTTGTTTGAAGTTGAATCTAAATCCATTCTGAATGAATGAATAAATGAATATTTGGGGGACTTCGAAAACGAGAGCGTTACGTTGGAGGCTCAAGGTTTTATGCATCCAATATTGGATACAAAAAACATTGTTCTGAAGAATAATCTTCAGAAGCTTTCCTGCTACCTGCACTTGATTGACAAATCACAAAACCAAATGTATGTGGTCGCAATATTATATGGATAGAAAACATTAAAATAAACTCGCTTGAATGTAATTTTCAATTTCAAGGGGATCTGGCAGATTATTTTTCAGCAATGATCACTTATTTCCAGGTTTCTTCTCGATAACCAGCAAACGAAAAGAGTTGCGCGCGAGTATGTGTGTGTGTGTGGCGACTGCTTCGATGTCTTCCCGGGGAACCGTTTTTCGATGCTGATACTCTCTTGGTCACCTTCTCTTCTCCTTCTGATCGATCGGCTTTTCTTAGCCCCCTCACAGCTAAAACAAA
Source organism: Toxorhynchites rutilus septentrionalis (assembly GCF_029784135.1). Lineage (NCBI taxonomy): Eukaryota > Metazoa > Arthropoda > Insecta > Diptera > Culicidae > Toxorhynchites > Toxorhynchites rutilus. The sequence continues at coordinate 130,297,304 of NC_073745.1, forward strand.
CTGATTGCATTTCAGGTCAGGTCAAGCCAGGTAATGAATCCCTCGATCCCTCGCCGTCCAGCTCGTCCAGCACGTTCAGTAACCATGTTGTCTTGTCGATGTCCTCACGAAAAATTAATGGGTTTCACCACCAGAATATCGCTTAAGTATGCTTTTCGTGTGTGATTGAATCGAGAGAAGGTGTGGTTTACGATGGCAACTCGGAAGGCAAACTAGAGGGGAATAAACTCGCTGAGTTTGAAACTTTCGGCAACTGAGCAATAATCGATTGAAAATTATATAATTTTCGCGATACGAAATATTTTCCGTTGCGCGTGCATACAATATTGGATACGAAAATATCCTACTAATGGGGAAGAATAATCTTCAGAAGCTTTCCTGCTAATTACACTTGATTGAAAAATTACAAAATCAAATTATTTGGTCGCTGTGTTATATGGTTAGAAAACATTAAAATAAACACTTTCACATGAATGTATTTTTCAATTTCCAGGGAACTGGCAGATTATTTTTCAGCAACGATTAGATTTTTCCAAATTTTCCTCGATACTCAAAGCCCTCCAGTGGTTAATGCTTAATGGAACTGGCAGATTATTTTTCAGCAACGATTGGATCTTTCCGGAATTTTCTCGATGCTGAATGGCATTCAAACGAAAATACTCCTTTCAGCTTGGCCTGTAAAAAACGTCTCTGAACTCTAATCCATCAAATTTGGAGCCCTAAAAAGGGCCGTTGATTATATGCCAAGCTAATATAGCACGCTCTCCTCGGATACGATGGGCCAGCTGGATGTCCTTGGGCATGATGTGACGTGTTTTGCATGGATAGCACACAAATTGGTATCTTCGAATAGGCCTCCTGCAGCGTCATAACCGTGGAACTTTGGAAGCGCAAGTCGGTTTTGAAGTCCTGAGCAATTCCACGAAGGTAGCTTGCGGATCAGCAATTCGGTCGACTTCTGATAGCGACGAATTTCACGCAAAGTTCTCGGTAGATAGCGATGTGGCTTCTTCACACTTCCTGCGGCTGGTGCGCTTATTCGAGCTGCTTTCACCGAAAGACTAACGAGCTATCTGCTTGGTCCCAAACAAACGAGTCCTCACGGTGCGAGAATAGAGTAAGAAATGAACGAAAGCAAAGGATGCGTCATTTTCTAAACCATAAAAGTATAGAATGTAAACCCCACCCTTATTATATTCGTAGCTTACCCTGAGAGAGAAACGAATAACATCGAAGTAAGTATACAGTAAGCTTATATAATAAAGAGGGTGGGGTTTATATTCTATACTTTTATGGTTTATAATATGACGCTTCCTTTGCTTTCGTTCTTTTCTTACTCTATTCTCGCACCGTGAGGACTCGTTTGTTTGGGACCAAGCAGATAGCTCGTTAGTCTTTCGGTGAAAGCAGCTCGAATAAGCGCACCAGCCGCAGGAAGTGTGAAGAAGCCACATCGCTATCTACCGAGAACTTTGCGTGAAATTCGTCGCTATCAGAAGTCGACCGAATTGCTGATCCGCAAGCTACCTTCGTGGAATTGCTCAGGACTTCAAAACCGACTTGCGCTTCCAAAGTTCCACGGTTATGACGCTGCAGGAGGCCTATTCGAAGATACCAATTTGTGTGCTATCCATGCAAAACACGTCACATCATGCCCAAGGACATCCAGCTGGCCCATCGTATCCGAGGAGAGCGTGCTATATTAGCTTGGCATATAATCAACGGCCCTTTTTAGGGCTCCAAATTTGATGGATTAGAGTTCAGAAACGTTTTTTGAAGGCCAAACTGAAAAGAGCATTTAGCGAAAATCGTAGTGTTGATGATAATTCGATACCGATAGGTGCCATGGATATGGATTTGATAGTGAAGAATATGAAATACATGACATGATGTAGTGAATATTTCCTCATATCGAATATCGAAGAAATCACTTTGATGAAACTGCATTATAAAATTATTTGTGTACGAATGCCGCAATCGATAGTCGACTCTAATTTGCGCTGGGTAATTTCCTCGGAGGACTCGATTGCTCCTTTGAGCATTAATAATCTCTTTCTGGCAAAACGGAGTGGTATGAATCACATTATTCGAAAGATAAAATGAAGATGTTTTCTGCCCGTATATCGTTTTTGCCCTCGCTAATCCTTCCTCACAACACCCATTTCTCGTTTGAGAAATTGTTGAGTAAACATCGTTTGCCAGTACGCGTAGAGCGGGAATTCCTAAAGATTCATTGCACCTCTAATAAATTGCCGAAAGACGTGGTCTTACGTTGATCGCACTTGATAGAAAAATCCAAAACGAAATATATTTGGTCGCAGCATTATATGAGTAGAAAGCAAATAATCACTCGAAAATTACATGATTTTCGCGATGTGAAACATTTTCCGTTTTACATGTTATGCATCCAATATTGGATACGAAAATTTTCTACTGATGGGGAAAAATAATATTCAGAAGCTTTCCTGTTAATTGCGATTGATTGAAAAATCACAAAACCAAATGTATTTGGTTGCAGTGTTGTATGGATAGAAAACATTAAAATAAACATTTTCACATGAATGTATTTTTCAATTCCCAGGGGAACTGGTAGATTATTTTTCAGCAACGATGATAGCAACGAAGGTTCCGTGCGTGTATGTGTGTGTGGCGGCTGCTCCGATGTTTCAAGCGTAACCGTGGCATCACTCTCCTCCTGATGGATTCCCTTCTGGTCTTAGGTGCACAAACAGGCTCTTGGTGACACCGTTCATCAGCGCTTTCATGATAAACTAAATTAGCTTCACAACAACAGCGACAACATGCTCCAATCGCTGTTCAATTATAACTAAGTGGGTTTACGAGTGGCGCTCGCTTATATACCGATTGGCGATTTCAATAGCCTGTTTTGAAAGCAATTTTAAGGCTATTGAAACAAGTTTTTGGATGAAAAAGTAACAAGTATATAACGCGTAGACATTTTATCTTTCGAATGAAGTGTTTATCGTACCATTTCGTTCAGTTGTTTAAGAGCTATTAACGCTCAAAATCTCGGTCTACGGCGTAACGCTTTCGTTTTCGAAACTTTTATTTTACACCCGTATAGAAATGAGAGACGTAGTCCTACGTCAAAAAACAAATTTTGGGCGGGACGATGTTTGCCGGGTAAGCTAGTAAATAAATAAATGTTGTGCTCATACTCAGAATATGGTATCCATTTGATTCAGGCAATTAATATATATGCCACTTCTCAAACAGGTTCGCCAGAACTGTGATCACAAGAACACTATATCGTAATTGTTTACATTGAATCATCACAACTGCCATTAGCATTGGCGATAATCTTTTGGACAAATATCGATATCAGATTATGACATATTCCGTGCAAAGCCCAAATCCAATGTCGTGTGTGTGTGTCTCTATGTCTAGTCCACATATCCGCCGTCGGGATGATGATGAGTTTGGTACATAGTGTGGCACGGAACGGCAGGAAAAGGTGAAAGAAACAGACGAACATGTCGCTCAATGTAAATAAGTAATGACAAACTGTGGATGCCTGTGCCCACAATCATTCTCGGGGAGTAATTTATCATCGATTTGATTTCATCAATGTTCGTGTTCATATCGCGACAGCCACAAGTCAAGACATTCATCCAAACAGACACACACAATCTGACATGCAAACGGCAGCGACGGGGATGACTTATTATCATGATTATCTTCACGCTTATCGGAGACCAATCACGGAAAGCTTCGCCACGATTAGACTGGAGACGGTAGCAAGGAGATACACCCGATACATAACCGGAGGAAATATTTCCCGCTGTTCATCCATTCCCAGACATTCCCCTCCCTTGCTGCTGTCATCAACCGCTGTGTTTGGGATTTCCAAGGAAGTTGTCCAAATATTTTGATAAGCAATCAATTCTTTGTAATCGATTCAGGAAAGAATCTGTACACATTTCGGGGTGAATGAGGTTGTGGTAGCTTAAGGCGTATTTGATGAACATTCTGTTTCCACAGTTTGTCAATGAACACTTTTCCTTGGCACTTTACGGCAAGACCGCAATCCTCGGAACGAGTCGCCATTCGTTATTAGTCATAACTAAACGGCCAAATGGGTTGAAATGAAAATGGAACACAAGAACCAGCTCTGATACCGTGGATACAGCCCAACTCAAACGCAAGCAATAAGCCGTCGTGTTCATTTCGTAATCATAAACTATTTCAATTTTACACAATCTGCAAGAGCACTTTGAAAGAAGTGGGTTGAGAAGTAGCAAGGTAAATTCCTCGTATATGCAGTCAATCGACAGTACCTGTTCAGTTAGAGCGCATTTGAGCTAGTCTGCAGCGACCACACACAGACTTCACCATAAATTGTTGCAGCCACGGTTGGTAAGAGTGTCTTACAGGCACCCCCGCCCCATAAACGCTGGCAAACAAGCTATTTCGGCTCAGCTTGTTGATTGAAATTTGCATAAACAAATTAGAAAATAAAACCAACCAGCCAGCCTGGAGAACTTTGCTGCACGATTTGCGCCACATGTGCCCACCGCGCTGGCTGGTTGGCCGGGCGGTCGGACCACAAAGCCACATTTTCGGAAATCACTGCAGTATGACTTGGTTCATTGGCTAGTTTGCCGTCGACGATTTAGCGTACCAAGCGAGACCAGATTGGGGACCTGGCCTGGCGAACTGAGGCGGACTGTAAAGCCACATTTTGGTCCCAAATTCTATGCACTGTTTGAAATGTGGTTTACACGGAACAGGGGACTTATTAGGAACTAGCTGACCCGACGAACTTCGTCCCGCCCAGAAAGGATTTTTTGATTTGAATACTTTCAAACATCCACGTTTTCTTACTAAGTGAACGTTAGTGAGTCCAATCACTGAACTCTTCATTGATTGATTACCCTTTGACTCTTTACAATTTCCTTTTACTATAAATTGTCTAGTACTTCTACAAAAATTCGTCCTTATAATATAAAATTATTTTCAGCCACAATTCTCGTTCAAGATTCTTCAAGCATTTTGAAATAACATGTTTCTCCGTTGCATGGAATACATGTTTGATACAGAGAATATTACAAAATAAAGACAGCTCAAATCGGACAATACCTTCATCGGGTTTAGGGCACACCAACACATTTGATCTTCCATTTTTGTTTATATTGATAGAAGATATAGGAATGCGTTATTCCTTCTGAAAATCATTTTCCACTTTCGAACAAAAATCAATTTCGTTAGCGCCAACATCAAATGGAATAACAATGCTTAGCTAATTGTAGAACATATGGGAATTCAATTTTCCGAATATTCCGATTTTTCTCTCCGCTATATTGATCTACTGGAAGAGACGAATACAACGAAATATAGATGACTCAAATTGAACCATTCTTTCCTCGGGTTTTACGTTTACCAACACAAATTTTATTTATAGAATATAAGATATGGAAATGCGTTATTTCGCCTGAAACTTTTTTTTCAGAGTACGAAACGAAAAGTATGGTTTTGGGTGCCAGTAAAAATGGTTATCTCGATTTTTCATTCCGAACTACTTGCCACAAAATGTTGATTAGCACGATAAAATATCCTATGCAAAATATTAGCTCATTCGGACTTCATTTACTGGTGTCACAAACAGTCTTCCGAAAAACACTTACACATGTCCACGCGATGTGAAAATTCCATGTTTTTGTTTGAATTCGAAAATGATTTTCGATAGTGTTGAATGTCTATCCCAAACACGAACAATGATACACAAACATAAACATGTGAAAACAAACACGATGTTTATAATTCAAGAACATCATGTACAAACATATCACCCTACGTCGCAGTATTCATTGCTTTCGTTTCGTTTCTTTTCATGCACGGAAAGAAATTATTCATCCCAAAACATTTCTTCGTAGAATACTTTTTCACAGAAACGAACTAAAAATTTAGTTCGCATTACAAAAGTTGCACGAACTAGGAGGCTATGAGTTCATGCACATTTTGCAAGTCTGATTAAATAATCCTTGGTTTCGTACAAAGAAAGTATTTTCTGAATAGAAAGAAGCTTTCTATGAGATTTTTTTGCGTGCATGTTGGCATTTGAAGTCTGGGGAACCGACTGCACAGCGGGCGACGTCGTACAAATGCTGACCAAAAAAATAATACACTACGCTACGTATGCTAATTGTGCATGCGATTGCATCATCCTTTCTTCTCCTCTTCTTCGCTCGTTTTACAGCTCAAGTCGCGTTCGTCGCGAACAAGCAGTATTGACCATTTGTATTCAAAGATCCAGCCAAAATTGTTGCTACTGTGGTCGAGTGGTTAGCGTCACGCCTGACATGTCACTGCTGAATAATTCTGGTACTTTATATTCGATTAAAATTATTGAAATATTGTAATCAAAATTTGTTGTGGGTAACTAAACATCTCCGTCGCGCTCTATTCAAGTTTAGTACTTGTTCAAATAGCTAATAATAGCGAATGTTACATGAATTCAATATATAACTCTGATATCAATCGACGTTTATTTTGTTCAGAACAGATAAAGAGGTTTATTTTATTTGCCCAATATTCTAGACGAAGCACCCATTGTCATGATAGAAAAGCATTTTTTCCATGTCAACATACCAACACACCACGCTTTGAGTGGTGGTGGTGTGGCGTCCGATTCGCTTCTTCTACTCTACGCACTGCCGGTGCATGGGGTGAAAATGCAAGAGAAACTGTACACCATGTTCGAACATCATGTGAAAAATTAGGATTAAACATCGTATGTCCAAACATGCTACGAATACAAACATGTCACATTTTCAAACATAGGTACGAAAAAATCATGTTTGTATTCAAACACAAAATTGCGAACAGCAGCGTGGACATGTTTATCCCGGACGCAGTGTTTTTTGTGAAACATGGAAGACTGGTCACAAACGTTAAAATTTGAGTTTTTTTGAAAAACGAAAAATCACCAAAAATCGAGGTTTTGAAAAAAAATTTTGGATGCCAAATATCTTAAAATTGCATTACTCGTCGAGATTAACAGTTATTTCGATTTTTTTTTATCAAAAAAAGTTTTTTCGGCGCTTTGTCGTTTTTCGCCTGGAAAATCGAATTTTGACAATTTTTTTACATAACTGTAAATCTCGACGTGTCATGCAATTTTAAGACATTTGGCAGAAATTTTTATTTAAAAACCTCGATTTCCGGTGATTTTTCGGTTTTCAAAAAACTCAAATTTTAATGTCTGCAGCACTAATTGATTAAGTTCGATAAGCTAATATTTTGCATAGGGTATATTACCGTGCAAATCAACATTTCGTAGCAAGTTCCAAAAGAAAAATCGAGATAACTATTTTTATTGGCACCCAAAACCATACTTTTCGTTTCGTACTCCGAAAAAAAGACTAAGTCCCAGAATGTCGATTTTTGAAAAAAATTTTTTTTGGAGATGACACTAGATCTCGACGTTTCATGCAATTTAAAGACATGTTACGACGACTAGCGGGCCAGACAATGCCACCACCAATCGTCGCAACTTACAGCTGCAACTGCAGCTTCCACCGTTGATGATCTGCCTGTCTACCGTGATCTGGCGTGCCTCGACCACGACTTCCAAACCGATCTCCCCACGTGTGCCACCGACAAGCTATGTCCGTAACGGCAGCTTTGTTCTGCCGGCTTCTATCACTCCGCGATAGCAATGTAGCAGCATCAGCACCAACCACTATTCAGCGGTTACTGATCTCAAAATTTTCGATTTAATTCTTCCATACCAGGAAACTTATTCACTTTTAATTTCCGCAAAAGGGATCGCAGCTTTTATGCTTTCTGCGAATTATTATTCTCCATCCGAGCACTCATGATTTCGCGACCAACGCGCAATCACGCTTCATATCGCGAATCAGCATACAGCCGCCCAAAAACTTATAAAATTGCGGTAACCGATTACGTATCACTCCGCGGTAATAGCAGCATCGACGCCTTCATCCTTGGCGGGTCAATTTTCCACGGAGAGCTGACGGCCGGACGCAATGGCTGCCAATGCAAAGCTCCTTAATTGGACGCCGCGTTGTTTGCCACCGCGAAGAGGGAAAAACGAACCTTTCACGACCGAGGTATCGCCACTAATCCTCTTTTATCCCGCTTGAGGCGTGCGTGGTTATTTTGCTCTCCTTTGTGTTAGTTTCTAATAGCAGTCTACCACCAATACTACCATGTGTGTATGTGTGTTTGTCGGCTGGTGAGTGCCTCCTGTTACTGTTACGTGTGGGAATGTTGCGTGAGTGAGCGTGAGTGTGTTGCGTGTTGGAATGTGTGAGTGCCACATGAATAACTGTCAATTGAATAACTAGTCAATTTCTGACTACGACACTGCAATATACAAATAAATCAGGGCAAATCATAGTTATTTTACGTTCACCGAGAGATTTCATGATTCGATTATCCGGAGTGAAAAAACAGGAAGTGGGTTATATCTATGGTATAACCGCAAGGGTGACGTAGGACTATCGTTGATTTAGAGATCATTTGTATGAAGTTGAATCTGAATTCATTCTGAATGAATGAATATTTGGAGAACTTCGAAAACGAGAGCGTTACGTTGGAGGCACAAGGTTTTATGCATCCAATATTGGATACGGAAATATCCTACTGATGAGGAAGAATAATCTTCAGAAGCTATCCTGTTGATTGCGATTGATTGAAAAATCACAAAACCTAATGTATTTGGTCACAGTGTTACATGGATAGAAAACATTAAAATAAACTCTTTCACATGAATATATTTTGAAAATTCCCAAAGGAACTGGCAGATTATTTTCCAGCAATGATTAGATCTTTCCGGAACTTTCTCGATGCTGAATGGCATCCTAACGGAAAGAGTTCTGCGCGTGTATGTGTCGATCCTTCGCCATCCACCTCCTCCAGCACGTTAGGCAACGATGTTGTCTTGTCGATGTCCTCACGAAAAATGAATGTGTCTCACCACCAGAATATCGCTTAAGTATGCTTTTTGTGTGTGATTGAATCGAGAGAAGGTGTGGTTTACGATGGCAATTTGGAAGGCAAACTAGAGGGGAATGAACTCTCTGAGCTCGGAACATTCGGCGACTGAGCAATAATCGATTGCGGGCGCATCCAATATTGGATACGGAAATATCCTACTGATGGGGAAGAATAATCTTCTGAAGCTATCCTGTTAATTGCGATTGATTGAAAAACCACAAAACCAAATGTATTTGGTCACAGTGTTACATGGATAGAAAACATTCAATTAAACTATATAACTATATATATATAAATATAACCCTGAATATATTTTGAAAATTCCCAAAGGAACTGGCAGATTATTTTCAGTAACGATTAGATATTTCCACATTTTCCTCGATACTGGAAGCCCACCAGTGGTTAATGCCAACTCGATAACCACCTGTTAATAGCAATTGATTGAAACATATTTGGTCACAGTGTAACATGGATAGAAAACATTCAATTAAACTCTTTCACATGAATATATTTTGAAAATTCCCAAAGGAACTGGCAGATTATTTTCAGTAACGATTAGATATTTCCACATTTTCCTCGATACTGGAAGCCCACCAGTGGTTAATGCCAACTCGATAACCACCTGTTAATAGCACTTGATTGAAATATATTTGGTCACAGTGTAACATGGATAGAAAACATTCAATTAAACTCTTTCACATGAATATATTTTGAAAATTCCCAGAGGAACTGGCAGATTATTTTCAGTAACGATTAGATATTTCCACATTTTCCTAGATACTGGAAGCCCACCAGTGGTTAATGCCAAATCGATAACCACCTGTTAATAGCCGCGCGTGTATGTGTGTGTAGCGGTGTCTTCCCAGGGAACCGTTTGTGGCATCACTCTCCTCCTGATAGATTCCCTTCTGGCCTAGGGTGCACAAACAGGCTCTTGGTGACACCGTTCATCCGCGCTTTCATGATAAATAAAGAGCTTCACCGCAACAGCGACAACATGCTCCAATCGCTGTTCAATTAGAACTGAGTGGATTCCCGAGCGCCGCTCGCTTATATACCGATTGGTGATTTCAATAGCCTGTTTTGAAAGCAATTTTAAGACTATTGAAACAAGTTTTTGGATCAAAAAGTAACAAGTATATAACGCGTAGACATTTTATCTTTCGAATGAAGTGTTTATCATACCATTTCGTTCAGTTGTTTAGGAGCTATTAACGCTCAAAATCTCGGTCTCCGGCGTAACGCTTTCGTTTTCGAAACTTTGATTTTACACCCCGGTATAGAAATGAAAGACGTAGTCCTACGTCAAAAATCAACGTTCCGAATAATCGCGTCCGACCTGTATAATTTGTGGACATTTGTCATAGGAGTATGTCTTTGATTTATATATAGGGGGGTCACTCTACGAAAAATTTATTTATTAAGAGTTTTAGAACGCATATTACTCAAAATGGTTATTGCGACATATGTTGTGTTATATATCATTAGACAGGAAATTTATCCAGAATCTTTTTGGCTTGAAACATGAACAGTGAATATAGTAAAAAAAAGTTAACAATATGACGATTTAATTTGGTATGTTTTCTTTCGATTGCGCTATCCACTCGCTTTCTCCCCGACGCAACGAGCAATCTTTTTGCCTAAATTCTGGCGTTAGCTCATAATGTGAGTTGATGCGTAAAATGAATTATTCTCCATTTACTGATGATAGGCATTCATTTTATATTATATTGTATGTTGTCCAATCAATTTGTGCTCAATCCATGTTTTTATCGTGTAGGTTTCAGTACTACCATTTTTGTGTAATTGTGGTCCAGGATGTCATAATATCGAGTATGTTGTTTGGTTATGTAAAAATGCAATAAATGAATTTTAATGGCTGCTGATTTAGAAGATCGAAAGGGTATACCCACGTAAATCAGACGATGATAGCTAGAGTAGTCGCGATCTTACAGGGCTATAAAGTTATTACAAACAATGTTCCGGGCAACGCGGTAACGAAGGAGATAATGCTATTTCTATCTATAATATATTTTTGTAGTCATAGATTGATTTGACTTAGGCTTATATTTATGTAGGTCCTAAATATTTAGACTTGTGTTTAAAAATGATACATGATGACTCTTTGTCTTCTTCTGCATGATCGAATAAACAGAAGAAAAGGGTAGTGATGGCTTTAATGGTATTTTTGTGTACATTTTTGAACAGAATGCGGTACCGAATTCTACCACGTTATGTCATCTAACCCATTTAAAAGATACAAGTACATACAGGAAACGGTTTTTCCAGGGCATCCATTTGATGTATCAAAAGAGAAAAAAATACAGATTTTGAACAATGAAAAACTCAATTTAAATGCAATTACTACACACAATCACAGTCCTACGTCAAGATCCCACCCGTGCCCCTAGGCTCAGACCCATCAACTTTTTCTTTTTTTACTCACTACAATGTTGAAAAACAACGATGGAATTTAATAACAATATTTAGAGTGATTGACTGACTAAGTTTGTACGACGTCTAGTGGAACGGTTACTACCAGATATACATTCATCAATGGTTTATCAACTCTCGGAAGGAAGCGAGAGAATATGTTATAGAATCATAGAAAATGTTACTGTTCATCGCACCTTCATAAGTTACCACAGGGAAGCTTGCGATCGCCAAGAAATCGAAATCCTACAGAGTGCCAATAATAGATTCATCAACAGAAACAAATGGGTTATATTTCTCACAAAGAGAGCTCATTTTAAAGCGCAACGTAAGGCGATTTTCTACCAGATGCCTTTTGAACAACGTCCAGACTTCTACATTCTCGTCCTACCCATTCGCTATTGAACCGCATTCGAAGCTGCTGAGGAGGCATGTAATCATGACCTCTTCCGCTTACCAAAACAGCGACAGACAAACAGGGGCCTTGTCAAAGGTTTCATCGGTAGCCATAAAACAAACATTTCCGAACAAGCGCCCATCGTTCGACACTCGATAGGCTACACAGTATCCCGTGAAGATATATCTAGCGCGCAAATCGAAGAACAAACACACAAAACCCCTCGACGGGGCTGAGGGGCTGCTCGAGCTCATGACAGGGAGGCAAATGGGTAAACATCAGCACTTTCATGGATCCGTGAATCCAACACGGAACACGCACCCGACGGCAAGGCCACTTATGCATATTCCACTGGTCTGCTGGACGCGGTCTGAGGTAGCAGCCCGCAGCGAAGAAAATTAATACAATTTATCATTTCAATGTCTTAGAAATTTATCAATCAATCTGTCATTATGGTGGCGAGTTTGCGAGGCGCGCGAGGAATGTTTGCCGCCGTGCGGTGGAATCTTTTCCATTCCAGAGCCGTCGTGTCAGTCGGCGTTATGAATGATTCATTTACATTTGGTAATAGTAGATTCCGCTCTATGAACTATTTATGTATACACTCTTTTTGAAATGTGACATTTTTGTTTTAATGGACTACAATTCAATTTGCTTTGTCGTTTTTTTGTTATTCATTTTTATTCGATAACAGTAAGTTTCAATTACGTTAAAATTTCTGGGAAAAAAAGGCTGCGGTCTGCCGAAGCACGATTGTTATTACTCCAAAAAAGGCTCACATTTAATCACTTACATTTGTGTTCTGCTAGAGAATCTTTTTTCATGTTTATAATCCGCAGGCGGTTGAAACTTTTTACTTTTATTTGAAGGCTTGTTTCTGCTACCAACTTTCATTTCCCGTGAATGTATTTTTCAATTTTCCAGAGCATTTTCCGCGTTATCATATTTTTTCCGGCATGAACCCAACCGAACGAGTAGAGATGTCTCTCGTCTTGAACCTTGAGCAAAGGAAAGTTTCTTTTAACAGCGCGGCTCCCACCTTATCTCGTAAAGTTCGTTTCCTCGGGGATATTTTCTTCCGCTCCTGTGGCAAACACCACACCGTCGTCTGATGATGATGATGATGATGTTGCTACCGATGGTTGCCATTGCAGCGAAGAACTTCTCCACTGAATGGGAAGAACAGAGCGTGAAAAATGAAAATGGAATGAAAGCCATGGATTCTTTTCTGCTGGCGCGCCTCGCTTCCGTTCTATCCGTTCACCCCGCACCACCCACGATCGTTGAGGATTTTGGTGTTTCCGGCGACACCAACAAGCCAAGTCGTCGGTGGAACCGTCGGTGCCAGGGATACTTTTCCATTCCGCTAACCGTTCCGACTCTTGGCACTCCTTTCACTCGATTTGAAATCAAACAAATTTTCATAATGTCACAATACACAACTGTTCGGAATCGTACTTTATGCACCATTTGCAGTCGCATCAAGATGACAAATTACGGCAAAATAAATTTTCCCGATGGGAAATTATGCTTTAACGCGATATTCATTTGATTGGAAAAATTAAACAATTGTTCATGGAATGGTGTAAATATAAGATCACTGAATATGAAATTCTGTCTGTTCCCTTCTGCTACGAAATATCACTTTTACCAAAGTACTGTTTGAAAACGTCTCGACGTATACCAATTTAGTTCGAGAGCTGTCCTCATTTTACGATGGCGTTCCGGAGCAAGATTCTCTGATATAAATACCAAGATGTCGAAGACATGTGATCGCTGCAGGGATAACAGCAGAGGACCTTCCACTATTGAAATTTAGGTTGCTTTTATCGTGAAGTGGAAATTCTTAGAAACATTGTCAACAATAGTCTGAAATTGTTTCAAACGAAATGAGTATCGGTTGCATTTAACCCTTTCGCTACAGCAGTGTGCTCCGTCGGAGTGATACCGCTGAACGGAGCACTGCCGAGAAAAGTGTGCATATCGCGCTGGTGTGATCGATGTGCAGTATCTCCATGATGTCCTTTATAGGCGACGCTCGCTGCGAAAGGGTTAATGAAAGATTACTGAACAAATTAACAATCTTTTCAATTGAAAACGAATTAACAAAGGCGATTGATTTTAAAAATGCCATTCATAATATTCCAAAACGGCCGAAAAGTAAATTTCTGATATGTTTGTTACATTTTGAGTAACTTTGCATTGTTTTGAATAGAATTGATACTGAAAATGAAAAATGGAGTTACAACGAGAATCCTAAACACAACAAAAATATAGGAGGTTGTGTTCAAGACACGACCGCATTGTTGACGTAGAACTACGCTGTGGTTGAATTCATGTCGCTTGTTTATAACTGCGGATATTATTTTATAAGGCTAAGAAAATTTTGAAATAACCATTCTACCAGTTTGGTCGCCCTGAAATGTTTTTTTTTGACGTAGAACTACGTCTTTCATTAAGGGTGCCAAATCAGAAAACAGGTCACGTTTTTATGAAATAAAGTTAACGTTAACGTCTATTTTTTGCTGCGAACGGATTTTGGCGATTTACATACCAAACGTATGGGAAATTCCCTAAGATTTGCTTGATATGCTATACATTACAATCCCATAGTCTGTATATGGTTTAAACTGATGAAAATTGGAAGCATTCCCATTTCCTTATATATTTGTTCTGTCCATTTGTGTACTTTCCCGAACAGGGCTATCAATACCGAACAACTTATCGAAGAGTAACGAAGGGGAAATCGTAAGATGTAAAGTTTCCGTGAACGAAGGAAACGAAAAAGAACGAAGAGGTATATTGGCCTAAAGCAGGGATTCTCAAACTATTTTGGCCAGAGACCCCTTTTACAAGTTGAAGTGATACCATCGACCCCTAAAGCCACTCGACGTAATCTTCTCATCAAGAAATAGACGTAAAATTCAGTAAATATCAGGTGTAATTAATAATTATTAAAACAAATTACAAAAACAATACTCTCTACTATTATATTAGTCATTGTTATAGCAAGTTGGTTCACGTAACACAACTTATGCAGTATCTTGAATGTTTCAAATATGAACTTGTGTTAATTAATAGGGATCGATCTATAGATCTCATCGACCCCTGGGAAACCGATATTGACCACAAGGGGTCGATATCGACCACTTTGAGAACCCCTGGCCTAAAGTAACAGTGGATCTCACTGAGGAAAATCGAATTGCCTTTCTCACGGCAATGGGGGTGGAGGAGTAATATTATGGATAAAGCAAAGTTTTCCAAGAGCCTTTTTGAAGGTTAGAGACAAACGAACTGAAGAAGTTTAAAGTCTCAAGCAAGGAAGGAAGCCAAACCTTCAGTATCGTTCTGTATTCAAAGCAATGAATATCGCTTGTTCTTCCTTGTTTTGCGTCATCACATGTCATCACATGAAAATAAATGTTCTGGAATTTTGTCAAAGATTTGGTTTCGTATTACGGTAGGAAAGCTCTCTCCACAAAGGATGACAGCTAAGCTAATCTAGACTGGCAGTATTAACGGAATAGACTTCTGTTGAGAAGACCGCAAAACGGAGATAAGTGTGTGTGAATTTAGTTGCTTCAAGCCATCGTATATGGATATTTGTAAGCGTAAGTGCGCGATTCTTAACCTTCGCCACGCTGAAACCCCATTTGTATCTGCTTCCGTTTGCATTGGCCTTGAACGATGCAACAATCGTCTTATTTTTTATGCTATGGTTGACGATTGTTTGGTGTTACAGATTATGTAGTTTTAATGATAAATATAAACAAGGAGGGGAGATAGCGGGAGGGAAATATTTACGCTAGGGTATTGGTAAGGGGCTGTCCACATACCACGTGGACAGAAAAAGCACGTTTTTGGACACACCCCTCCCTCTCCAAGCGTGGACATTCCTGATACCCCTCCCTCTCTTGTCCACGTGGACATTCCTCCATTTTTAGAGACAATAGTTGATTTTTTTAATGTTCTGTTCTATATTTCCTATTAGTAAAAATGTTAGCTATTACTATTAAATGGTGTTCCAATTTTGTTATGTTTTACCGAGCTCGGGAAGCTCTTTATTTTCTTTTGTCCGATGAAGTCCAAATAGAAATATTACGCATGGATTAAATATCGCATATTTTTATTAAAAGTCGACGCAAGTTTGTCGAGCTTTTTGATTCAAGCAATGAACTGAAGGGCTTCGTTTAGAAACAGTTATTGGAATTTATCAAAGAAAGACGAATTTCGAAACGAGACAGCAGTGGTATAAATACAAATCGATACGGATATCATCACGCTGTTCAAGTCATTAATGTGTTGTGTTGTAATTCGTAGACTAGCTCATTGAACGGGCGAATTGTCGCTCAAACTCATAGACGTTAGTCAGTGCCCGATTTCTGGCACCAGCAAGATTAGTCTCTTTATGTAGAATATTTTCCCTTCTAAGCATCATTTACATTACACAATACTATGTTGGGTAGTGCATGGTGGCTACACTGAACCTAGTCAAAACAAAACACCTGCATTATCATCGTGATTGATAATTTCATCCATTATTTTTTTTCCGTACAGCTTCGTTAATCGTGAGAAATATTGGGTTGCTCGGAAAACTCGTGCCGATTTTATGGAAAAAAAATCAAGCGCATCATTTTTATAGACATTATTTTTTTCAATAATATATGCGCCGTTTTGTATTTCTATTCCACCTAGTGAGCTTCTTACAGGATCCTGAACAAGTGATAATCTGAGGAAGGAATATCGGGTGAATACGGCGGGTCCAGCTAAACTACAAATTTTATTTTGCTGATTTGACATTAACTTTGGCATTGTCCTGGAGGAATACGACCCCCATCATATTGAATACTTTTGGCCTTGAGGGGGGACCCCGGTCTGAAAGGTCGGAAAACAAATTCCAATGGATGTTTTGAAACTTTAGGACAATACCTAAAGCGTTACATAGGGATGTCAAAATGGCGGTCATTGTTGTTACAAATGATTAATTTTTCATGAAAAATCGCTGTTTAGATGCTAATAAAAAATCGAAAAACGGCTATGTAACGCTTTAGATAAGCCATATTTACATGAAGATAAAAAAATTCAACCAAATCGGTCGAGTTGGTCGATCAAGAAAATTCTTTTAGGGTAACATTTCTAAGGGCATAAGATTTTTTCGATTTTCTAGACCGGAGTCCCACCTTAAACGCACCTCAGAAGTGTTCAGCTGCCATGTAGCGAATCTCAAATGGAGATGCGTTCAATCAAATGTTTTTGAACAAATAATATGTAACCCATCTATTGCCGCGTTTTACGTAACCATACTTCAGAAGGTGCTCATGAACGGTGGTTTCAGCTATCTGTAGTGAATCTGCTGTATCATGTGTCGTGTACCGAGGATTATTTTTGATCAGTATCTTGATTGGATTGTCATCAGTGTTCCCAGACAACCTAATAGAAGCGTATGGCAAAAATTTCTTCATAAAAAAAGAGCATCGCTACCAGGTATAGATCTGCAGAGATATGGCCCATGCATCAAACAATGTGTTTTCGCAATATCTCAGTTAATAGAAGCTGAGAAGCGTAAGCTGATTCGAAACCCACACATATAAAAATAATGTCGGGCTTTTAATACATTTGAGAAAAAGAATTAGGGGTACAGAGTGCGAAGTCGAAATTTTAAAATAATTTTTGAAATGCTGTAGTTTCGTGAAAAAACAACGCATAAATATGAAATTTGCATAATTCAAAACTTGAATTTTCAACACATACGCAAGAAAACGAATGTTACGTTCATGTCGAGGGTACGCAGAGCATTTTGTACTTCTGGTGCAATTTTCATTGAAGTGCTTCTCTAATTTATTCAAAACTTTCATCGATTGGCTGAAAAGAATGGCTTAACGTATCATTATGAAATGTTTACAGGGGTTTTTAGGATATACTAGGCCCAAAATGTTCTGCTCACATCGAAACATGCTGCAACATTTGCAAAATAACAGACACAACAACAAAATATTTTCTAAAACACTACAGCAAAACGGTTTTGACGCTTTTTCAAAATCGATGCAAACAAATTTCATTGAATTAAATTTCGTGCATTTTTCGTAGAATCAACAAATTAACTTTGCACGCATACACACAATTTATTGGAGTTCTCCAAACGGCCCCCGATAAGCGGAGCGCTAATCATTTATTGAATTATTAACCTGACGATGGAACGCTTTTTCATACATGCAAACATAGCATTGAAAGTATTGAAATTTGTTTTGCTCGCTTGCATCAGTATTGAAAGCTCCTACTGCAAAATTTTCAAAATCTAATAAAAGCTGGTTGATAAGGTTAATTTTTTTTGGTTGGCTTAGCTAGCTGAAAGTCTCAAAAAACCTGGAAATTACAGAAAGAAATCGATTTTTTCTTGTTTTGTTCCTATATTTTTATTCACTACATTTATAAACCAAGATAAAAATCCGTCCGTAGATAATCTGAACTTAAAGCTTTGAAATGTTGAAGTTGAAGCTTTGAAATGATGTATATCCATCTTCATAGGTTGATTTTTCATGAAGTTACAGCAGAACAAAGGAACGATGTCAGAAGTCTCCACCGTCGACGGTCATCTGCCATGGCTTTCACTTGCCGCCAGGTAAGATTGGCATCAACGGTTTGGATGTCATTGGTAAGGCTACGCCGCCACGAGTCTCTGGGTCTGCCTCTTTAGCGCTGTCCTTGTGGATTCCAGTCGAGGGCCTCTCTGCAGATCTCGTTTGCTTCTTAATCTGGTAGAATGGTTGTTTCAAAATTTTCGTGGCATTATAAAATAATATCCGCAGTTACAAACAAGCGACTTGAATTAAACTACAGCGTAGTTCTACGTCAACAATGCGGTCGTGTCTTGAACACAATCTCCTATAATTTTTTTTATTTTTTTATTGTTTTTTATTGTTTTATTGTTTATTCATTTGACGATAATTGTTTGATGATCCATTCTTGTGCTCGCAGAACAACACATACTCGAGATAAGCGCAGCTGTCATCCTTAGTGGAGAAAGTTTTACTACTGGCAAGCGAAACCAGATCACATACAAAATTCCAGAACGACATTTACTTTCTTGGTGACTAAATAAACGAAATAAACTCTATCTGTTAATCTCCATAACCTCGAAAAGAGTAGCACTGCTTCATTATGATCAAGATTAACGCAAATACAATCCTAGTTGAATGCAGTTTTGCGACAGACACGCATGCCCAAATAAATTAATAACTTAATATAACTTATTGAGTAACTTGGTATTCCCCAAATAATTTTTTGGTGCACAACTTTAACACCTGCTTCACCATAGCGTCAGTTCAATGCACTGATGACAGAAAATAAACAATGTTAACTGCTTGGAAAAAGGCTGAATATTTGCCTCAGCAGAGATTCATTACTAATACCCTAGCGTAAATATTTCCCTTCCGCTATCTCCTCTCCTTGTTTATATTCATCATTACGACTGCATAATTTGCAACACCAAACAATAGTCAATCATAGCATAAAAAACAAGAAGTGGGTTATATATGAGATATAACCGCAAGGTAGACGTAGGACTACCGTTGGCTCGGCAATCATTTATTTGAAATTGGATCTGAATCAATTCTTAATGCATAAATGAATGGATATTTTGAAAGGTTGTTTTTCTTGTTAGTGTGTGGATGGATGAGTATAAATATGGAATTGTTACTAAAATAGAATTCAACTCTTTCGAACTTGTTGGTGGTTCTGAAACGAACCGATGAAATTTGAGTGGCCTTGTAAAAGCAACTGAAGATGTTTGATACATGATTCATTTTTGATTTCGTGAGAATGACACGAGATTTTTCATGATCACTCCATACGCAGAATAGAAATTGAGGGCGCCATTCCACGGTGAAAACGAAATAAAGTCTATATAATCTTGTATAAAATTCATTTCGTTTTTATCATGATGTGGCAATTTTTCATGACTGTTCCATGCGAAACCAGAACAGAAACTGATGCGAGTGGAAGTACTCACGCCTTGCGTGTGTCCGCTATGGTTTCCCAAACACTGATGCAAGCGAGCAAAACAAATCACATCTCGCATATATTCGCTATGACGGTTTCTCCAGTTGCCTAGATTTCGCGTCCGTGTTCGGGAACACATTGCGATCACCAATCATCATCAATAAGCTAGATTGTTATGATTTAAATAGCTTGCTTTCAAAACAATTGTTAAGCTATTGAAACGATTTTTTTGACCAATTAGTGACAATCATGTAATTCGTTAACATTTTATCTTTCGGAGTGATTATTATACCACTCCATTCAGCCGGTAAAGATGTATTAACGTTCAAAACCTTGCAGTCCAGCGTCACTCTCTCGTTTTCGAAACTTTGAAATAACACCTTGGTACAGAAATGAAAGACGTAGTCCTACGTCAAAAATGAGGCGATTATTGTTTCATTACAAGGTCAAGGCACACGGGAGCAGATACAAATGGGGTTTCAGCGTAGCGAAGATGCACTATTTTTACGTACGAGTTATGAAGCACGCACGTACGCACGCAAATATCCATATATCGATGGGTTGAAGCAACTAAATATAGGGGAAAGAAGGGCAATTTCGAACAACGCTTGTAAAAATTCAGTGGTACAATTTTCAACCAAATTAAAACTATAAGAAAGTTAAGAGGCCTTCCACCAATTCATTCATTACTAACGAAAACAACACAGTGCCCTTTTTCATACACGTTTCGAAACTTTTGAGCTTGAAGTTGTAAGTATTTCCCTAATTCCTTTGTGGACGATTTAGAAATTTAAGTACACCACCTCAGTTAGTAACTAATATGAAATGAAAAAACGTGCATACAACGGGAAAATAAATGTTAATTTATTAGATAAAATTATGATTTGTTTTCGGATGGTGGAGGGGCACATTCGGACATTGTTCACGGGGCACATTCGGGCACTGTTTAATACCTCACAAAATTTGTGTCTGATTGTTGTTTACCAACAAACATCAATTTAGTCTGATTCTCAGACTTAATGATGGTTCGAAAATACAAAAAGAAAACCGATAGAACCAACATCAACGAAGATGAGATTTAAAGAGCTATCGAACTAGTTTCGAATAGAACGTTTTCATGATTCTAACTCACAGGTGGTCCAGCTGGGTTCATTGTCTTTGCTAATTTCCCAACTAACGGTTGCATACCGAGAAAAACTGTTTCTAGATGTTCTGAACCATTGGAAAAAGGTAGCCGAAAGCAACGTAAACGAATCAATTTCAAAAAATCTAAAATCAATCAAAATTTCATTGCACTTTGGAAACAATTGAATATTACCGAGAAAATTGCACAATTCATGTATCTTTTCCACCTTATGTCACAAATCGCTGGATGTTCCAGTTATGGGCCCTATCAAGCAAAAGCTTTCAGTTTCCCAGAACGTTTGGTTACTCAACCATCCTGGAAAAACTATTCCTATACACGACCTTTCACGTATAGTTACATCGGCTTATAATGCTTCTTTCATTTGAGTAATATCCTAGCTGGATTCAAAATGACAGAATGCTATCCATTCTCAAGAAAGGTTTTTCCGGACAAGGATTTTGAATGCTCAGATGATTTCACCTACTGGAGCGGAGATAGCAACTGACTCATCGGGTGATTCAGCAATGCTGCAAAACATTGCGTCTACAGCACTGATAGATTTTACTTTGGCAACTTTGTCCCCGGAAAATGTTGAACCTTTTCCAAAAACTTCACCGCGGAAAACCACCACTCGAAAACGGAAGAAAGCAAAATCACGAATTTTTACTGACTTTCATAGCAAGCAGTTTCCATTCAGACAAATACTGATAAACAGGAGAAGGCAGAATATGCTGGAAATAAAAGGAAACGGAAATAATTGTTGATAAACATAAAATTTTAATTTTTTTTTTCGTTGTCCGAAAGTGCCCCAGGACTGTCCGGAACTGCCCCACACATGGGGCCCATTCGGACAAAAAGGCAATATTCAAAAACTCGAATAAATCATTCGTAATCGCATCAACGCACACCTCTAACGTGCTCATATGATACATTGATGACCAAATGACAACCAGGATGAATTAAGATTTTTTTTTTTTCAAGTTCATAAAAAATATTAAAAATCAAGGAAAAAAAGTGTCCGGATGCGCCCCCCTACACAAACTTATCTCCGTTTTGCGCTCTGCTCAACAGAAGCCCTTTCTGTTAATATTGGCAGACAACATTAGCTTAGATATCAGAGTTTTCCTACCGTCATGCGAAACCAAATCACTGACAAAATTCCAGAACATTTATTTTCTTGGTGAGCTGACGATAGCATAGCCTGATGATTCCCCACACAATTGTTTAGCTCAGAGCCTTAATACAATGGCGTCAGTTTGATGCAATGATTGCAATGCTAGAGACATCAGCGAGTGAATGAATTGGTCGCGTCCAAAGCTCAATCCGAAACGATGACATGTGATGACACAAAATAAGGAAGAACAGGCGATATTCATTGCTTTGAATACAGTTTGCCTACCTTCCTTGCTCGAGACTTTAAACTCATTCAGTTCATTCGTCTCTAACCTTGGATAACTTTACTTTATCCATCATATTATTCCTCCACCCCCATTGCCTTGAGAAAGGCATTCGATCCTTCGCCGTCCAGCTCGGCCAGCAACGATGATGTTCAGTCGATTTTCTCACGAAGAATGAAAGTTTTCCTCATTGAGATCCACTGTTTATACTCTAGACAAATATTTCCCTTCGTTATTCTTCTTTTCCTTTGTTCACGGAGACTTTACATTTTACGATTTCCCCTTCGTTCCTCGTCGATAAGTTGCTCATTATAGACAGCTCTGTTCAGAAAAGCATACAAATGACCAGAACAAATGTATGAGGAAATGAGAATGCTACCAATTTTCATCAATTTAAACCATATCCAGACTATGTGATTGTAATGTATAGCATATCAAACAAATCTTAGGGAATTTCCGATTCGTTTGGTATGTAAATCGCCAAAATCCGCTCGCGGCAAAAATAGTTATAAACGTTAACTTTATTTCATAAATACGTGACTTGTTTTCTGATTTGGCATCCTTAATGAAAGATGTAGTTCTACGTCAAAAACTAAATGTACGAAAACTTCGTCAAATATGCTTTTTTTCATACACCGCACAAAAAAATATCGCACAAAAACAAGTTTCCTGTACAGTAATCGTTCGCTAACTGGTCCTGGTATAACTGGTCTGCGTTTTAACTGGGCGAACGTTAACTGGTCCTTGGACCAGTTAAAAAGCAGAATTTCGTAAACAGTCGACACCATATTCAAATGGAAGATTTGCTGTGAGGGGCATTCGAATGTAATTTGAAATGTTATAAAAATTGACATTATTTTCGCATGGCAAAAACATTGTTTAAATTACAGAAAAATAATTTCCTCAAATTATATTTCATATCTGTTGTCACACTCAATGCGAAACTTCCATCGAAATCCTTTTGTTTATCCAATTTCATGATCATCCCGAATCAAACA
The DNA here is from genome assembly GCF_029784135.1 of Toxorhynchites rutilus septentrionalis. Classification (NCBI taxonomy): domain Eukaryota; kingdom Metazoa; phylum Arthropoda; class Insecta; order Diptera; family Culicidae; genus Toxorhynchites; species Toxorhynchites rutilus. The sequence goes on from NC_073745.1 coordinate 130,320,635, forward strand.
ATTCATTGAAGTTCCCCTCGATTTTATTTGACGTTTGACATGCCGGACCAGTTAAAACGCAAATGTCGATAACTGGTCTTCCATTTTCGCCCAGTTAGTGAATGTTTACTGTATATCAAAATTAAATCAAATTAGCTAGTTTCTTTTTATACAAAAAAATAGATTTTTTTTGTAATTATTGATTGTATCTGTTTTTAATAGTTTACATGGTTTCGGGACCAAGGGCCCTATATTATTTATATTTCTTCCTTGAAAGCTGAGATTTTTCTTACATAAAATATCAAAAAATCAGAAATGTGATTCTTATCGTTTTTGAGTTTTAATTTTCAAAAGTTAACCGATGGTCCGAAAAATCAAATTTTGTTCTTTTTCCAAACACGACTTTTATCAAGAATGGAGATGTACTACAAGAATTTTGCACATAAAATATCACGCTAACTCAACTTCAATGATTCGAAAAGAATAATCAGATTTGACCACCTGCCGAACCTGGGGGTTTACTCCCGTAAAATAGTCGCCGCATATGCTATGTATTGGTACATATCTCCTGAACTCAAACCATCATATTTACGATCTGTTTCGACCAGCAACTCAGTAGAAATTAAGGATGGACTAGAAGGGGAATGGCATCATTGAACGTTGACATCGGCGAGACGAAGCATAAGATCGCGGGTACTATAACAATTCGGCTGAAAAGTTCATAAGGTTGATGGCGCCTCTTGCAAAAATCTACTTGACTATCACAAAGCACCATCTTTCAATGGAAACGTGTCAAAATTTAACAGCAATCAGTGTATTGTTTCGTGAATTACAGCATTGAGAGTGAAGCAACTTTTGTTATTGTTAAAAAGAAATAATCAATGAAAACAATGCCAAAATTGGATTGCTTCCGCATCAACCGTATTTTCAAGATCTGGCCCCAGCGACTATTTTCTGTTCGCAGACTTGAACAGAATGCGAAATTTAAGACCGATGATGAAGTGATTACCGCAACTGAGGTCTATTTTGAGGAAAAACCGAAAATGTACTATAAAAATTGTATCGAAAAGTTGCAAGATCGCTATAATCGCTGTATCGCCCTCAAAGGCAACTATGTTGGATAATAGAATTGAATTTAAAAAAAAAATAGTTTTACTATGTTACCTTATAAACTTTTTGGCCGAACTGTTATATCTTGGACAGACATTTCCGTTTGTCTATCTTGTACGCTGAAAGATATGGGGCAAACAGCACAGAACTGAGTACATGTCTGGTCAGACAATGTGGTCGAAACAGTCACCACAATCACATAAGTCGTCTGCATCGAGTTGAATTCGACATAAGTTGCAGATATTGAACATAAACCTGATTAGTTGGGAGTCATGAAATTCAAGCTTTCAAAGCAATCTCAACTCTGTTAAAAGTTTTTTTTTATTAGATTTTAAGAGGCGTAGCAGTTGGGGGTCTTCGTAGCCACTTGGTTACGCGTTCGCTTACCATGCGATCGATCGTGAGTTCAAACTCAGGGCCCTCAATTGACCATCTTTGTGTTGTTATAGAATAACTACGTCCACGCAACCATCATCAGCGATGGAAATCGATCCACGGTCGAAATAAGATCAATTCAACCATACAACTGCTCTGCTCTGCAAGACACATCGGGCTGCTGTTCTATAAATAACTCAACAATGATCAATATCAACTGTCTCCGCTGTCCGGTCTGCTAAACAATGGATGAACAGAAAGAATACCCTTACGCCTAAATGGCTACTACTGTGTAATTTACCATAATGTAATGGAACAGAAAAACTTAACGCCTAAATGGCTACTACTAACTACTGTGTAATTTACAATTTATAGAAACATAAACATATGTACAAGTACATATCTGTTCTGCTCTGGCTCTGTTACAGCTAAAATGCTCATTAAGCCTAATAAATAAATAAATGAGATAAAAAAAAAGAGGCGTAGCACTTAAGGCTTTTGCCTCACTCTGTTACAAGATAAATTATGTATCGTGAATAAAAAATAGAAATGTAAACCATCGCCCCCATTTATTTGCAAACGTTATCACACTAACGTCAGTAACGGTCTGTGTCTAACCAAATTTGGATCCCGCAAAGTAATACCATTCCGGAAATCGATAATTTATAGAAGAGTGTGCGCCATTGTTCTACCCTTTTGCAGTAGGTTATCTTATCGTGACGGCTTCCTAAACTGAGAATCCAATCCGTTAGCACTCACTTAGCCATAACGGAGCGTCAACAACTCCAACAGCTTTCATCCGAGCAACCAACATTAATAATACGGTAGTTCCTTGTAGGGCTAATCACGGTCACATGGTTCAGAAAATGGAAATCTATTGAAATCATTTCCTTCTCACTATTCCGATTGCCTCGTGGATGGCAGAAGACCTATTGCCGGGATTGTTGTTGGGACTGGATGCGATTGAAAAAAGAAGAATGAGTTCAGTCGTTCAAGAAACTTCCGCGTAAGGAAGAAATGCTGCCAGTATTTACTGCATCTTTCGAGCAAGATTCAACTCGATTGATTTGAAATTCGACCTTTCGGAGACTGGTTGTGGTTTCCACAACTACATGATCATATTCCAGATGTGAGTTACTTTCTGCAGTTTTCGATTATGGGTAGTTAAATTATGACTGGTCTCCTTGAATGTTCCGTTCGCTGTGCAAAAAAGACGGGTGGGTAATGTCGGGGACATAACCGGAGTGACGTAGGACTATACAAAGGGGACAGCTTTTGTTAAATATATATTTTAAATATATTGTTTTATTTTCTTCTCCTACGTGAATACCTACCTATCTACCTGAAAAATGGATTAGTTTACTGTTTACTCTTTATGAATATGTTGATGGTTCTCAAAAGAACCTTTGGTGTTGTGTTTTTGTTATCACTCGATATTCCCATCTTGTTCGGTTAAACCTTCCTGTTTAGCTATTGCGTTTGCCACTCGCCACAGCTTTCACAGTTGGAAAATTTCTTCCCATCCAGCTTGTGACATATTGTTCAGTAAATTACATTTAATGCGACTTTGCCACTCACTGAAACTAATTGTTGCCTTGCCGAACCGAAGCTGATCTGTTCTTGATGCGTGTTTTCTGATTGTCATGAGCAGCTTTGCAAGCCAACTCGAGCACTCCGACGGCCGAAACTCTATAATCGCTGTTAGGTATACTGGTGCTCCGGCACCAATCCGTTCGGCCTAGTTACCCTTGCGGAGCAATCAGTGAATGCGGCCAACAGGGAACTGGAGATCTGCACGGTTCGAGTGAGACTTTGCCTTTCCCTTAACTTGTCCTCCTTTGTTACGTCCACGATGCCGATGCCGTACAACCACACGGGTTTACGGTTTGAAAGAAAATAAGATATTTTTTTGGGGTCCGCGTGTTTTATACTCTAGCGCAATTTAAGAATTGGTGAAAATCAATAAGCTCAGAACAACTGCCAAATTCACATACTCATCATATCCTGGCAAACAAATTATGAAAAAATCAATTTGTGTTTTATTATTATTTTGGATAATGTTTTAGAAAGCATTGAACTGTATTTCCTAAACTCTTATTTGGAAGGTTTAATGGCCCTGAAAAGCGCCTTGTTTTATGGAATGGTTCCAATTTAGAAAACTTAGTATTCGTGGTTTTGAAAAAAACCATTTCGAACGCCCTCGATGCCGCCTTGTTCTGGATTTGCCACCAAAGCAGTTTGTATAAAGAACAAACTTTTTTCTTCTGCTACCTGATGCGGTTTTTCGATTGCGTTTGCCACTCGCCACTCGCTGCAACTGCCTGTTGTCTTGATGTCCACCGAACCGAATGTGTTCTGTTCCGAATGCGGGTTTTCTTATCGTCGCGAGCAGCTTTGCCAGCTAACTCGATCACTTCGGCGGCCGAAACTATATAACGCCGGCTAGGTGGACTGGTGCACTGGTACTAACGCGCTCGGCCTAGCTACCCTTGCGGGGAACTCCAGATCAACACGGTTCGAGCGGGATTTTGCCTTTCCCTTCACTTTTCCTCCTTTACCATGTCCAGACATGGCTGCTTGGGTTGGTTTGTTGATGTGTTGTGATGCGAACCGATGTGGTGTACGGTTTGAATGCGAATGATCGTTACGGAAGGAAGGTATTGTATTATAGAGACTTTAAACTTTTGCAGTTCATTCGTCTCTAGCCTTGAGAAAGGCCCTTTGAAAACTCTACTCTACTCTACTCCAGCGCTACCACCTCCGCCCTCTTGCCTTGAGAAAGGCACTCGATCCCTCGCCGTCCAGCTCGTCCAGCAACGATGTTGTCCAGTCGGTGTCCACACAAAGAATGATCGTTACGGCAGCGGAGCGGGGATTTTTAAGCTGACTGGCTGGCTCGAGAATTACGCATGTGTGAGACTGCGACCAATGTTTCGTTCATTTTTTCTTTTTCCTTTCCAATCGTGCTTCATTCTATTTCGCTGCTGCTCTGGTTGCCCGTTTTGGTCGGTACGATATGAGGAGCACAAAATGGACCAATCAAAAATGGGCACATAGTGCATTTTGACAATGCTTGATATTTGACAATTATTCAATTATTTATCTCAAGAAAAATGAAATGTTATTCGTTATGATAGATGCGTAGATATATTTCCTATCAATTGATGCAAAAACCTCTGCGATCTATTGAGAAATGCTCGAGTTATAAGCGTTCCAAATCTTGCATTTTTTCCTACTTGTTCAGTGCCTAGATTTCCATTTCACCCCCTATATCTTCCGGTTAGACGTAGTCCTACGTCAAAAAAAACAATTCATTTATCGGCAACGAACGGTGTGGCAACCGCAAACCAAATCAATAGGTGAATAAATTCCACTCTTAATATCCCTCTCCACATGGTTATCATTTTCAGCTTATGAACAGTTAAAGAAATATTATTGTGAAACACAAGAAACCTGGGAGAGGCGATACAAGTCAACAGACACACTCCCAGTGTCCCATCTTTATTTCAGATTGCTTGCAATATTACCCTTATATTTTGCTTATCATCATTGTCTTATCAGGCGCATAAATAAAACTGTAAAGGAGCATTTTCTTCCCGCGTTTACTGTCCGCTACGAAACCGACTGTCGGCAAAGGAGTCGATGCCAACCCAATCACACCATGCTCCGGTTCCGCTCCCGGCGTTCGCACCAACTTAAAGCCAAAGCTGAAATCACATCAGCCCGACCATCTGACTGGAAGTGACTGCAGCGGCACAAAAAAAAACAGCAGAATCCGATTTATGTACGTATGAAAATAAAATATAAACAAAACCAGAAAACCTGTTATAAATTATTATATCGGATTGTAGCGGGGCTGAAGCAATCGCACAAACGAAAATGCTTCCACTGCTCCGTTACGGTCTCCGGGCCGCAACTTGCGATAACGATACTTTGATATGGATTGGCCGAAAATGCTGCATGCAATCGGTGGTATGCGTTTGTGTCATTCAGAGGAGGACCATGCTTTTTTGCTTTTTTTGGTCAGTCGGACGCGTTTGGCATCATTGAAATTCATTATAACACCAATTTCAATTATGCGATCAGATTTAATTCTATTATTTCATGAAGTTGATCTTATCAACCTCAAACCTCAAAAGGGGGATAGCTTGAACAGCTCAAAAACGATTCCCGGGCTCAACCATTATCGTTAATACTACGGCGTGCCTCGGAATGCTGGAAAAAGCGTTGAAGGGACATTTTTGATACAAATTTTTGCGCATTGACAGTTCGCATACGTATAGTAAAGCATAACATTTCCGAAGCCGAATTGAGGCGATATAATGTTTTGTTGACGTAGGACTACGTCTAACCGGAATATATAGGGGGTGAAATGAAAATCTAGGCACTGAACAAGTAGGAAAAAGACGGGTGGGTAATGTCGGGGACATAACCGGAGTGACGTAGGACTATACAAAGGGGACAGCTTTTGTTAAATATATATTTTAAATATATTGTTTTATTTTCTTCTCCTACGTGAATACCTACCTATCTACCTTAAAAATGGATTAGTTTACTGTTTACTCTTCATGAATATGTTGATGGTTCTGAAAAGAACCTTTGGTGTTGTGTTTTTGTTATCACTCGATATTCCCATCTTGTTCGGTTAAACCTTCCTGTTTAGCTATTGCGTTTGCCACTCGCCACAGCTTTCACAGTTGGAAAATTTTTTCCCGTCCAGCTTGTGACATGTTGTTCAGTAAATTACATTTGATGCGACGTGCCGGAGAAACACTTTGCCACTCACTGAAACTAATTGTTGCCTTGATGAGCGCCTTTGCCTTTTCCTTCACTTTTTCTCCTTTGTCATGTCCAGACATGGCTGCTTGGGTTGGTTTGTTGATGTGTTGTGATGCGAACCGATGTGGTGTACGGTTTGAATGAGAATGATCGTTACGGCAGCGGAGCGGGGATTTTTAAGCTGACTGGCTGGCTCGAGAATTACGCATGTGTGAGACTGCGACCAATGTTTCGTTCATTTTTTTCTTTTTCCTTTCCAATCGTGCTTCATTCTATTTCGCTGCTTCTCTGGTTGCCCGTTTTGGTCGGTACGATTTGAGGAGCACAAAATGGACCAATCAAAAATGTGCACATAGTGCATTTTGACAATGCTTGATATTTCACAATTACTCAATTATTTATCTCAAGAAAAATGAAATGTTATTCGTTATGATAGATGCGTAGATATATTTCCTATAAATTGATGCAATTGAATGCCTTTGCAATCTATTGAGAAATGCTCGAGTTATAAGCGTTCAAAATCTTGCATTTTTTCCTACTTGTTCAGTGCCTAGATTTCCATTTCACCCCCTATATCTTCCGGTTAGACGTAGTCCTACGTCAATAATAAAAAGTTATCTCTCTGATAGAGCATTCCGGGTTTCCCTGCTTAATGTGTGCTCAGAGCAATTTATCATAAATGCAGGTGTACCCCAAGGAAGCATCCTTGGGCCTATCCTATATAATATATACACTGCAGACATCCCACCGCTTCCCGGTGACGGAATATTATCTCAATTTGCCGATGACACCGCGATAATGTTCAAAGGTCGTGTTATTAGTGCTCTGACCCGCAAGTTGCAGAGAGGCCTCGATGCTCTAACAGAATATTACACCAGTTGGAAAATTGTGATCAATGCGGCGAAAACCCAGGCCATCCTTTTCCCACATTCGAGATTTCCTAAACTTGTTCCGGCTGCCAACGTCAGAATTCGGTTCGGTGACTCTCATATCGAATGGTCCAAGGAAGTCGTTTATTTAGGACTAACCTTAGACAGCCATCTGATCTTCAGATCTCATGTTGATAAAATTGTAACCAAATGTATCATCTTACTCCGGTCATTGTATCCATTAATTGGCAAAAACTCAAAACTTTGCTTGAAGAATCAGATGGCTGTCTATAAACAGATCATTTACCCAGCCATAGAATACGCGGTCCCTGTCTGGAATACCTGTGCTCGGACACACAAACTGAGACTCCAACGCGTTCAATAAGTTCCTCAGAATCATCCTGAATCTGCCCCCCTGGACGAGAACTACGGAGGTTCACGAGAGAGCCTGCCTAGATACCCTAGATGAGAAGTTTGAAAATTTCATTCAAAAATTTGGAGAGAGGTGCTCCACTTCAATGCACGAAATAGTACGCAATCTGTAAATAGTAGATTATGATTAGGGTTAAGGTTTAGGTTAGGTAGTTAGGTTTATTATTATAATAATTTTCAAAACAATTCAAATGATGAACATTTCGAAAAAAAAAAAAAGTAGATTAGTAAAATGAACACATGAATCCTGCATTCTATAATGATCATATTATTGAAACAAAGATGCAAAACAATGGTTGGTCACTTGAAATGTAACGAATATTGTATCAAACAAAAAGTAAAGGTGGAATAAATATATATTTAGTTAAAAAAAAAAAGAAAAAAGCCGTAACGATCATTCTTATCCAAACCGTACACCACATCGTTTCGCATCACATCACATCAACAAACCAACACAAGCAGCCATGTCTGGACATGACAAAGGAGGAAAAGTGAAGGAAAAGGCAAAATCCCGCTCGAACAGTGTTGGTCTCCAGTTCCCCGTAGGTGTATCCGCCAATTGCTCCGCAAGGGTAGCTAGGCTGAGCGCGTTAGTACCAGTGCACCAGCCGCCGTTATATAGTTTCGGCCGCCGAAGTGATCGAGTTGGCTGGCAAAGCTGCTCGCGACGATAAAAAAACCCGCATTCAGAACAGACCACATTCGGTTCGGTGGACATCAAGACAACAACGGGCAGTTGCAGCGCGTGGCGAGTGGCAAACGCAATCGCAAAACGGCATCAGGTAGCAGAAGAAAAAAGTTTGTTCTTTATACAAACTGCTTTGGTGGCAAATCCAGAACAAGGCGGCATCGAGGGCGTTCGAAATGTTTTTTTTCAAAACCACGAGTACTAAGTTTTCTAAATTGGAACCATTCCATAAAACACGGCGCTTATTAGGGCTATTAAACCTTTCAAAAAAGAGTTTACGAAATACAGTTTAATGCATTCTAAAATATTATCCAAAATGATAATAAAACACAAATTGATTTTTTCATAATTTGTTGCCAGGATATGATGAGTATGAGAATTTGGCAGTTGTGCTGAGCTTATTGATGGTTGGGGACTTTCTCGATTATTCAATTTTCACCAATTAAATTGCTTCCAGATTGAAAGTACAGTAATTTACATTTAGTTCGACATTTAGCTAATTGGACGGACCTGTAATGTGACATATTTAGTTGGACATTTTTGTTAACATAGAGTTGGGGCCAAATTATGACCCAACATGTCCCAAGCTGGATGGGAAGAAATTTTGCAACTGTGAATCCTGTGGGTAGTGGCAAACGAAATCGCTAAACAGGTTTAGCCGAACAAGATGAGGATATCGAGTGATAACAAAACAATAAACTAGGGCCCTCAATTGACCATCTTTGTGTTGTTATAGAATAACTACGTCCACGCAACCATCATCAGCGATGGAAATCGATCCACGGTGGAACAAAGATCGATTCATCCATACAACTGCTCTGCTCTGCAAGAAACATCGGGCTGCTGTTCTATAAATAACCCAACAATGATCAATATCAACTGTCTCCGCTGTCCGGTCTGCTGAACAATGGAAGAACAGAAAGAAAACCCTTACGCCTAAATGGCTACTACTGTGTAATTTACCATAATGTAATGGAACAGAAAACTTAACGCCTAAATGGCTACTACTAACTACTGTGTAATTCACAATTTATAGAAACATAAACATATGTACATGTACACGATTAAACCCGGCTCTGTTACAGCTAAATGCTAATGAGCCTAATAAATAAATGAGATAAAAAAAAAAAAAAAACAATAAACTCTTTAGATTAAAGATGATTTTGTGGTCCTGAAAAGGACCCTTTTTTGGGTTTGCTTCCGAATCTTTATTTGGTGCTAGTATACTTCTTCACCGCTTTGGTACCTTCGGAATCCGCATGCAAGTTCACCGAGCAGCAACAGACTGATTGCGATCTGAATTTCCCACGCCGTAATGGTTAACCGCTTATTGTAGTGGGTCAGACGCGAGGCTTCCGCTACGATACGCTCAAAGATGCATTGACGAAGCTCATGACGCTCATCGCCTTCGATAAGAAACCGATGTCGGAATGATCCTAATTGAGCACCTTATGATGTAGATAGCATATGATTCCTTCTCCTTCTTCTTGTCGGTTTCCGAGATATTCTTCTGCGCCGTGCCGAACTTTTTTGGCCGGAGCACCAGTATACCTAACAGCGGTTATAGAGTTTCGGCCGCCGGAGTACTCGAGTTGGCTTGCAAAGCTGCTCACGACAATAAGAAAACCCGCCTACACAAGAGTTATTAAAAGTTATTCACAATACCAATGCATTCTAAAGTGACATAATATGACATATAATATGAACTGAATTATTTTGTTTATGCTTGTTTTTGAGCTTATGGGTGGTTAGGGTCTTTTAAATTGATCATTCAGTTTTCACGAACCCATATATGGTTTCCGAATTAAAAGTGGCTTCAAATTACAACACATTGTATGCAGGATAGCAAGAACTGCTTTCTTTGGTTGATAACTGATGTTGAAAATTGACTGAAGTTACATCTCCATTGTATAGAAAAATAACTAAGGAGCAACATGATGAGCTATGTATTTCCTGCTGCTCTGTTCTTATTTTAAAGGACTTTAATCCGAAGGTCATCCGTCCCTGTATTTACTGTTGGTTTTTCAGAACGCTTATAGCTCGTTTATTTCTCGACAAATCGTAGAGTTCGTCTCCAAAACCTCAGTTCTTTTTCATTTTTATTTACTACAAATCTTACAATTCATTCGTCTCCGAAACCACAAATTAAGGTACGGTAATGTGCTCAATAGTGAAATATATGATAGTGAATGAGCTGATGACCACCTATGCATTCCTTATCACAGCCATCATTTTGATTGTACGATATGTGTATACGCCAAAAGATGCCCGGCGTTGAACATTTAATAAGGACAAAGCCTTCAGAAAAAACAATATATTTAAAATATATATTTAGAAAAAGCTGTCCCTTTTATATAGTCCTACGTCACTCCGGTTATGTCCCCGACATTGCACACCCGTCTTTTTCATTTTACATTCTATTTTTATTTTGTAAAGCGAAGACATGGGTTTTTTTATTAGCACATCGTTCAGTTTAATTACTTAGATTGGCTGAGAAGTAATGTTTATATGTCTGCGAACAAAAAGCTTCAAATAGTGCGTCAGGAGTCTGATAACGCATGCATAGTGTAAACTGGATGCGTTCATTCAGCGTCTTTTTGGCCGCTGAAGGACAGACAAGTATCAGTATACGTAGCCATATTTCTACTATGTCACGCTTAAGCGCTTACGAATATAACTTGAACAAAAAAAAATATCTACATATCATAGCATGAAAAATTGGCATACCTATAGAATTAGAAGGCCTTCATCTAAGTTATGAAAAATCATGTTAAATTTCCGGACATTTATTTAATTTTTCTTTACAATTCTTTGAGAGAAATTATTTATAAATTATTGTAGAACTTATTAACGGCTGCGTCATAAGTAGCGGGACTAGATGGAAACACGTCTGGTACAAAGATATTTTTATTAATTCAATTATTTACAATCTATTTACACTACAAGATGGCGCCATATATATATATATATATATATATATATATATATATATATATATATATATATATATATATATATATATATATATATATATATATATATATATATATATCAAATGAAAGGGATTGACTAGTAGAATACAGTTATTGATGAAAAATATAAATCCAAGATGGCGGCCACTACAAAATGGCGGATTACATATTGTCTCAAAACCGCATCACTATGGGAATCAAACGAATGAGAGTGAGTAGTAGAACACGGTTATTTTTAAAAAATTCAAATCCAAAATTTTAAAGAAATTGCTGAATGGAAAATTATATAGAGAAATATACTAATGATACAGATAATGTACTAAAACCTTAAAAATAAAATAAGTAAAAACACTTTTTAAGTTCAACGGTTTCATTATGTTTAAACATAATAATAATACAGATGATGTACTAAAAGCTAGAAAATAATTAGGCAAGTAGCAGTTAGTAGTTATCACACACCTTTCTGCATTAATCTAGGACATTGATGAGACTAAAATCAAATCGTGGGCCATGTAATGAAACAACTAACTGTAGATAATGGAAATCTGACTTGGCTCATTTTGGATTTGCATTTTCCATAAATAACTGTGTTCTAATAGTCAAGCCCTTTCATTTCCTTTCATAAGTCCGATTGAGCTGAAATTTAGCATAACGTGTTTTTTGAGTTGGTGAACATTTTGTATGGGTTAACTTTTTGAAATTTAAGGGTCGAGTTTTCCCATACATTTACACTCAAGTAGCTTTTTACGCGGTTTTTGGGATATACGCGGTTAATTTTTACGCGGATTTAGAAATTTACGCGGCACGTATCAACCGCATAAAAATTCGATATGCTATTTGATGTGACTTTTCATCAAATAAGTTTGTATTGTATCACTGATTAGTAGCTGAGAAATAAATGGAGATACAGATATCATGATTGTAGCATGCAAAAAAATTCAGTGAATCAATTGTTAGAATATGGGTTGCATTTTAAACTAATAATTCGCTGTTTGTTAGATTGTTACACGTATTTGGAAAACTACCCGGTTTTTTTTCACGCGGATTTTGGAATTTACGCAGTTTTTGTTTACGCGGAACATATCCCCCGCTTAAAAAGCGACTCCAGTGTATTGGCACCCTACTGTTGCCACAGCGACATCGAGCAAACTGGGAACAGTTCCATCTAATACCGCACAACGAGCCGCCAACCTACGTTTGAATGACTCTAAACGTCGAAACGCCATTCAGCGGAAAGAGCAGAGATGCCAGTTTTGAAGACATGTCTTTATTTTGAAGACATTTGACTTAATGTGAAGACATTCGATTTTGTGAAGACATTTTGAAGACATCATGAAGAATGGGAAGACATTTTAGTATGATAGTATATGTGGATTTTTGAAAGATATCATTTCCATAAAATTCTCACTACTTGTCGAAAATCGTCAGATAAAGTAAGGCTTTTGTCTCAGTGTTATTCTCTGGCTTTTTTCACGACCGCTTAAGGCAGTATTATGAAGTAATATGAAGTAAAAAAATCAATTTTTTTTCCTTCATATTTTTGTAGTTTAGGCATTCAAGAATATACCCTAGAAAGTAGGGTTCGAGCTGAGCGGCCGTTCAGACCAGACTTGCTTGTTTACACTCTGCCTTCCTTTCGCGATTGTCAGTGTTTATCCAACACTAGCTGACCCGGTAAACTTCGTCCCGACCAAAATTTGTTTTTGACGTAGGACTACGTCTAACCGGAAGATATAGGGGGTGAAATGGAAATCTAGGCACTGAACAAGTAGGAAAAAATGCAAGATTTGGAACGCTTATAACTCGAGCATTTCTCAATAGATCGCAAAGGTTTTTGCATCAATTGATAGGAAATATATCTACGCATCTATCATAACGAATAACATTTCATTTTTCTTGAGATAAATAATTGAATAATTGTGAAATATCAAGCATTGTCCAAATACACTATGTGCCCATTTTTGATTGGTCCATTTTGTGCTCCTCTAATCGTACCGACCAAAACGGGCAACCAGAGCAGCAGCGAAATAGAATGAAGCACGATTGTAAAGGAAAAAGAAAAAAATGAGGGAAACATTGGTCGCAGTTTCACACATGCGTAATTCTCGAGCCAGCCAGTCAGCTTAAAAATCCCCGCTCCGCTGCCGTAACGATCATTCTCATCCAAACCGTACACCACATCGGTTCGCATCACAACACATCAACAAACCAACCCAAGCAGCCATGCCTGGACATGGTAAAGGAGGAAAAGTGAAGGGAAAGGCAAAATCCCGCTCGAACCGTGTTGGTCTGGAGTTTCCCGCAAGGGTAGCTAGGCCGAGCGCGTTAGTACCAGTGTACCAGTCCACCTAGCCGGCGTTATATAGCTTCGGCCGCCGAAGTGATCGAGTTAGCTGGCAAAGCTGCTCGCGACGATAAGAAAACCTGCATTCGGAACAGAACACATTCGGTTCGGTGGACATCAAGACAACAACGGGCAGTTGCAGCGAGTGGCGAGTGGCAAACGCAATCGCAAAACGGCATCAGGTAGCAGAAGAAAAAAGTTTGTTCTTTATACAAACTGCTTTGGCGGCAAATCCAGAACAAGGCGGCATCGAGGGCGTTCGAAATGGTTTTTTTTAAACCACGAGTACTAAGTTTTCTAAATTGGAACCCTTCCATAAAACACGGCGCTTATCAGTGCCATTAAACCTTTCAAAAAAGAGTTTACGGAATACAGTTCAATGCATTCTAAAATAATATCCAAAATAATAATAAAACACAAATTGATTTTTTTATAATTTGTTTGCCAGGATATGATGAGTATGTGAATTTGGCAGTTGTTCTGAGCTTATTGATGGTTGGGGACTTTCCCGATTATCCAATTTTCACCAATTCTTAATTTGCTTCTAGATTGAAAGTACAGTAATTTATATTTAGCTCGACATTGAGCTAATTGGATGGATCTGTAATGCGACATTTTTGTAAACATAGAGTTCGGGGTCCAAATTATGACCCCACATTGAAAGTCGACACTGTACCACTGTCATCGGAAATGTTCAATTACAGGTTAAAATTACCTCCAATCCGATACTGAGTGGTGGTAATGCGACGTGCCATTAAATTTAATTTACTGTCCAACATGTCACAAGCTGGATGGGAAGAAATTTTCCAACTGTGAAAGCTGTGGCGAGTGGCAAACGCAAAAGCTAAACAGGAAGGTTTAACTGAACAAGATGGGGATATCGAGTGATTAAACAGTAAACTAATCCATTTTTCAGGTAGATAGGTAGGTATTCACGTAGGAGAAGAAAATAAAACAATATATTTGAAATATATATTTAACAAAAGCTGTCCCCTTTGTATAGTCCTACGTCACTCCGGTTATGTCCCCGACATTACCCACCCGTCTTTTTGTTATCAATACCTTCAAACATTCACGTTTTCTTAATATGAGCAAGTTCCTAGGTCCAATCGCAGAACTGTTCATTGATTGATCTTCTAATCGACCCCGTTGAATTTACCTTTTACTATAAAATTCCTAGTATTTCTAACAAAACTCATCATTATAATATCAGATTATTTGCAGACCCAATTCTCGTTCAAGATTTTTCAACCACTTGCAAATAACATGTTTCTCCGTTACATGGAATAAAAGTTTTTTTTACAGAAAATAGGATATAATAAAAACAGCCCTAAATCGGACAATTTCGGCGATACTTTTTTATTGGTATAGATAGAAGAAGATATAGGAGTGCGTTTCATCAAATTGAAAACCATTTCCAGTTTCGTACAAAGATCAATTTCGCTAGCGCAAACATCATATGGACTAACAGAACTTGTCACTATGTAATTGAAGAACATATGGGAATTTAATTTTCCCCTTTTTCCTTCAGAGTGTCCCGAAAATTTTCAATTGTCATGTTTGGTTGGAATATTTTTGGTTGAAATATGTGTAATAATTTTATTGGACCCCTTCTCCATTCCAGAGGAGCGAGAGGTGTCATACCATCATAGAAACATTTCTCATACCCAAAAACCCTTACATGCCAAATTGTGCTTGATTAGTTCTCGAGTTATGCAGAAGTTTGTGTCTGTGTGCCCCCTGTAATTTGTGTGTCATTTGTATGGCAGCCCCCCTTTAGAGAGGGGGTGGAGAGTCTTACCACCATAGAAACATTTATTGTACCCTAAAAGCTCCATATGCCTAATTTGGTTTCGTTTTCTTCATTAATTCTCGAGTAATGCAGAAATGTGTGTTTCATTTGTATGACAGTCAGCTCTTTGTTATGCGCAAACTGAGAGAAAGAGAAAGTGTTGGGTTCGTTGTTGTCACGACGTGACTTCAAGGACGTGCCGGCGTCGTTGTTGACTCAAGCTCAAGCTCAATCCCTTTCGTTTGATACCCATATTGATGGAGTTCTGAGAAAATGTGTATTTCCCCATTTTGTAGCGACTGCCACCTTGGATTTATATCCCTTTCGTTTAATACCTATATTGATGGGGTTTAGAGAAAATATGAAATCCGTCATTTTGATAGCGGCCGCCATTTCTGATTTTCAAGATCATGAAATACGCAGTTTTATAGTTTTATAGCGGCCGCCATTTTGGATTTTAAAGATCATGAAATGGGACAACGCTACAGAAAAAGTTGCAAAGTTACCCACGTACATACAAACGGGTCATATAATTGACCCCGTCCTGTATACCGAAGAGTTTTGCGGTTTCCCGGATCGAAAATCTTTGCTCCACACTCCATACTCCATACTAAAGCTTCTAACATACCCTTCTGCAATTCCTTCAATAGGAAATTTAATCATCAACTTTTGACCTTCCGGATTTAAAATCATTTTCTGAATGTGCTTTTTATTCCGACCATGGGTTTGTGAAATTCACATTGATTTTTGATTTTTTACATTTTTTGTTAACAGGTACTATGTTTGACACTAAACTAAATTGGCACAATAGCAACTATCCGTCACATTAATTCAACATGAAAAAAATGTCATTGTTTTGGCATGATATTGAATGCAATGAAAAAGTGTCCGGATTAAAAAGCGTCCGGATTCAGAAGCATCACTGTATCCTTTTCCTTCTAAACTTAAATCAAACACGAGCAATCGGTTTCTACCCTATTACCCATGGGTTTTAATGTTTATATTTTGGTTTTAAAAAGGATTTTTTTTCATCAAATATGACCATCTATCATCTCCTGTGAGATTCTGGAAAAAATGTGAGAAAGATGTTTGCTGACTTTAAGGGGATGAATAAAAAATTAAATTCTTCTTTTATTTTCAATAAACGAAAAATATATGCATAAAAAACGAATAATTTTTCTTTGCCTCGATTATATACAGAATTCGATTATATACAGTGAAAAGAACTCGAAAACTGTATATAATCGAGTCCGCCCTGTATTCCGAAAAATTATAGGAGGTTGTGTCCAAGATACGACCGCATCGTTGGTGTAGAACTACGCTTTTTTCTAATGCTGTGAAATTTTAGAAATAACTGTTTAGTAGAATGATTTTTTTTGTAGAATCAGTTGACGATAATTGATTGATGATTTATTCTTGCCCTCGCAGAACAATACACTAGCTGATCGTATGTCGCAATTTTTTTTCATGTCAATGCATTGAAAATTTACCTCGAACGCTATTCCGGTGGCCTTTTTTCAATTGACATAGACTCGGCTACAGTCGATTATATACTTGTTGCACCAGCACCATTATTCCAAATTTCATAACTAAATGAATATATCTTTGGCACCGCATGGAAATAGCAACAATGACAAGACTTGCAAGTGTCAAATATTATGCTACATGTTATTTAGTATTGCCAGTGGAATTGCAGGAACTTTGCGGAATTTTAGGAACAATGTTAACTGCTTGGAAAAAGACTGAATATTTGCTTCAGCAGAGATTCATTACGAATTACCCTAGCACAAGTATTTCCCTACCACTGCATAATTTGCACCACCAAACAACCGCCAATCATATCATCAAAAATTTAGGTAATTGTTGCATCGACAGGGCCGATGCACACGGGAGCAGATACAAATGGAGTTTTAGCGTAGCGAAGATGCACTATTTTTACGTACGGGTTATGAAGCACGCACGTACGCACACAAACATCTATATATCGATGGCTTGAAGCATCCAAATATACACACATTTATCTCTGTTTTGCGCTGTTCTCAACAGAAGTCCTCTCTATGAAAATTACCGGTCTAGACTAGCTTAACTCTCATCCTTTGTGGAGAGAGTTTTGCTACCGTCATGCGAAATCAAAATTCCAGAACATTTATTTTCTTGGTGAGCCGACGATAGCCTAGCTTGTTGATTCCCCACACAATTGTGTAGCTCAAAAACTTAATGCAAAGGCGTCAGTATGATGTAATGATTGCAATGCCAGAGACATCAGCGCATGAGTAATTTTGTCGCGTCCTCAGCTCAATCCGAAACCAAGAAATGTGAATGTGAAGAACAAGGAAGAACAAGCGATATTCATTGCTTTGAATACAGAACTTGACTGAAAGTTTGGCTCAGCGAGATCCACTGTTTATACTCTAGGCAAATATCTTCATTCATATTTTTTTCCTTTGTTTTCGAAGACTTTAAATCTTGCTATTTCCACTTCGTTGCTCGTCGATAAGTTGCTCGTTATTGACAGCTCTGTTCGGGAAAGCACACGAATGGACATAACAAATGTATGGTGAAATGGGATTGCTTCCAATTTTGATCAATTTAAACCATATACAGACTGTGGGATCGTAATGTATAGCACATCAAACAAATCTTAGGAAATTTCCGATTCGTTTGGTATGTAAATCGTCAAAATCCGTTCGCGGCAAAAATAGTTATTAACGTTAACTTTATTTCAGAAAAACGTGACCTGTTTTCTGATTTGGCACCCTTAATTAAAAACGTAGTTCTACGTCAAAAATATAGCTAAGAGTTTAGCTCCATAGAACCTATGCAGCTGAGCCTTCAAAATAAACGAATTATAATAAAACATCAGTTAATTTAGGATTATAATCAAAATAAAAGCATATGTAGGTTACAGGCTCCAAAAGTAAGGCAACATTGCGCTCCGAAGAATGGCTCTCTACTGAGCTTTATCTTCTAACTTTACGAAGTTAAAGCAAAAAAACCGTTTTTTTCCTGGTCATTCAAGGTGCATTTAAGCATAAATATTTTTTTAGTACTTAAATTTTGTTTGATAATTTTTCTTGATACACCGTAGTGAGATGCACATTCCGTTTTTTTTCAAATTTTTATCTCGAAGCTTTTAAGGATGGCGTGAAATAGACGAAAAAGTACGTTTTTCACTATAGATCCTATGTTAAACCACATAGGGGTTCAATTAAACCGTCAAAATTTCTTATTTAATATCCTATACAATACTTGCCATACAGCTGGTGATTTGGTTTGGGGGCACTTTTTACTTCCTTAACCGGCCAGGCCCTTTGCCAAAAATGGTACTTATTTTGCTTCTATATTTTTCTTTAATTGTACTCTTGAAGGACTCCAAAAAATTCGAGCAAATCGCGTAAAAAAAAAACCTGTGTATAGTAAAAGAGTTTTACCTTACAATTTAATGCTGATGTTGCCAAAAACTGATATTTTATGTATCTAATTGCCTTTACAATTTAGACGGCTCGGTTTAGGATCATCCTCCCCTATTCAGTTTATTTTATTTCATTGCTGAAAATACTGCCCTTATCTCTTATGTTATGGCATATAGTGTTGACTGAGAATGGTCAAATTTTGACAAAATTTGAGAACATCAAAGTTATTAAAAATTATTGACAAAAATAGTATAAAAAAGATCCATAAAATAATTCTGCTTGGAAAACTGCATAAATGTAATTTCTTTAAAACTAACAGTTCTCGATGTGTAATAAATTTAAAACCTTTTTCTGTATTATATTAACTTCCAGTCTTTTTGGCTGTTTTTGTCACTCGGAAATGACTTTAGTTCGGGGGTGAGATTTGAAAATTCTCAGAAATTTCTATTTATTGTTCATTGGATAATACGATAGTAGAATGTATTTTTGTACTAAAATGGACATACAATTTGAAGAAGGAAATCAGTAATAAGAAAATTAGAAAAACAGCGGTACTGTCGTGTGAGGCTGCTTTGGGCGCTTTGAGGAATTATGACTGCCGTTGTAGCTAATGGATTTCAACATAAATTCGCCAAAAAATGAGGGAAACAGGTGAAAAGTCGAATTTTCATGTGATTTTAGATATGCTTCGTTAAAAATCAACGCATTTGTGGGTTTACGTAAAGTATCTCGTCCTTACGTAGAAACCAATTGAAACCAAGGAAGACAATATTACAAAGTCGATGACATCGTAGTGATTCATTTCTGCAATAACCTTAGCGATTCCCCAACCAATTTTATTTTTATACTTCCTGAAGACGTCGAGTATGCGGTGATAGTGGACTTTCGAAGTTTTCTTTATCGTTGTATTCTTTGAAAACGATTTTAAATTAACCATTAAGAATTCCAATTAACTTTTATCAACTTACCATTGTAATAAGAATGCTTACGGAACTGTAAATCACTTTCTCGCTCTCGCTCTCTTCCTTCCGCTTTGAAAATATCTATTTGACCTCTTGAGAAAATATCTATTTTCAAAGAGGTCAAAGATATGATATAAATTAAAAAGTATTACATCTAAAAAAACTTTTTTGTTGCATACTTTTGAGGATTTTCTTGAAGAGGTACCTGCATTTCATTTTGTTAAATTTTTATTCAGATTTGTAACTCTTTTGCCATTTAGTTTAACCAAAAAAAGATGTCCGACAAATTATAAGATTCTCTCATTATAATATGAAATAAGACAAAATTCATGAACTTGGTACATTACTACTGCATTTTTTGTAATGCTTTGCAAATAGGTCATATAACGAAGTACATTGAAACACATATAGAAAAAGTATATTAGAACGCTAGCTCATGCACAGTTCATAAAATGAAACATTATGGCTTCTCGAATTGTAGCACTACTTCTGTCAGTGCAGAAGTTTCCCGTGGATCGAAATCTCACACCGAAGATACACAAACCGTTCGTGTGAGTGGTCAAACCGTCACGCATTCTGCCATAGCCGGAAAATGTATCTCGTTGACAAGGATTGCCTTTTGCGCTCTATTAAAATAGCTTTATTACCTGTGTGCCACAAAACACATGACTTTTATACACGATATGTGACTCAGAAACTCTTCCCAAAACATATAAGCCCGTACCCGGGTTCCCGGTATCCGAAGGTATAAAAGCGAACGGAACATATCACGCAACGTCGTTAAAAATGAGTAAGTGCGTACGCCGCCGAGTGCGGAACGCAAGCGAAATATCATAAAAACGCAAACTATATCTTTTCGGAGCGCAATCATAAACAGCCCAGAGTTTAGGCACAGAGCCGCGATTGGGCAAAGACAGAAAACACGCAGCGATTATAAAACCATTCAGACACTTAGCGTAGCGCATCACGGACTCCATCCGACGACCACCCACTCCCAGGCCCCCGAAACGGTAGAGCGCTCGCCCCCACCCCCACCGGGGGGACAAAATTCATGGAATCACAAAACGGCGTCGAATCGGTGTGCTGAATGTGGGTTATGGTGTTATTTTTTGAGTATATGAGTTGACGTAGAGATGCTCGTTTGTTGGTCAGATGGGAAAGTCACTTTTCAGTCGCAGATTAGTTTCTTCAGATTTCAGACTCTCCAAGAAGGAGCGAGAAATTGAATTGAATGCAAAAATTACAGAACTGAATTAAAATTTAGTAACGATGTCCTCGAAAACTGTTCTCGCTTTGTGAGCATCCCTATTTCGATATGACAGACACGAGAGGTGAGGGGAAGAAAATAACGACAACAAAAATCGGCGTTAGGGTAAAGTATGAACAAACGGATCCATAAAGTGTCGGTAAATCATTTTGCCATATGAACGAGGACATGAGAAGAAGAATATTAACACAACAAATTCTACACTATTCACACCCCATTCTCCGATGAACCCACGGATCATAAATTTCGAATTGTTGAATCGATGAGGGAGACTCTCTTTCAGCTGGATTTTATACTCTTTTTCCACTATTGGTTTATTATTGATTTTTTTTTTAATATTTTTGTACCGTTTTCATGTTTCGATTGAGTCTTTTTG
The DNA here is from genome assembly GCF_029784135.1 of Toxorhynchites rutilus septentrionalis. Lineage (NCBI taxonomy): Eukaryota > Metazoa > Arthropoda > Insecta > Diptera > Culicidae > Toxorhynchites > Toxorhynchites rutilus. The sequence continues at coordinate 130,341,993 of NC_073745.1, forward strand.
TACACTATACTTCATAACCAAATCTGTGATGGATATTTCTGCCATGCATTTGACGATTCATTGAAACAATTAGAATGCAAATGAATTCTCATACTAGATAAAATACACGCGTTTCAAAAATACAGCTTTTGACATAACCCCAAAAAACTTCGGAGCATATTCGGTTTCACTCTCCACCCCAAATAAGGAATGGGCAAATAACATTATATGAATTTCCCTGTCAATTTCACCAATCAACACGAACATTTTTGAGTTTTAGAGTTGGACCAGCCTTTGGCTGAAAATCTCTTTAATAAAGAAAGAAAAAAAACATTTTTGATTTAGCTGAAACTTTGCCAACTTTTTCGACACTTGGTACGATGTCATTCTATGGTATTAGTTTATCAAATACTATCACGACTAATTTTTGAAAAGGGCTTATGCAAAAATGGTATAATTTCGAAAAATAAACTATAACGCCAAAACGGGTTATTTTATCTCAATGGTGTCTTACGCAAAGATGTAGTGTAGATGTAACTATTTTTAACCGAAAAAATCTAACATTTTTAAACTTTATTTTAATTTTTTCGGTTAAAAATAGTTTTTTTTGTTCAGTGTGTACTTTTTTCCAGAACCGCAAAATTATAATCTATGTTTTTCAAAAATCTAAATTTTTGACACAATATTATCTTATGACATTTTGATTTTTTTTCGTTTTTTATAAAAATTTCAAACTCAAAAACTATAATACCTACAAAATTCTCGTCAAAGGATGAAATGTAGGTAATTTTCATAAAAACTACAATTTTTTTAAAATTACGCTAAAAAATATTTTAGAATTGAAATTTATTTTTCTCAACAACGTATTTCTTTTTAATTCTCCAAAAAAGTTGTATGAATAGTCCTTACAATCCCCAACAAGTTACCGATATATCAGAAGATGAAACTTTTACACTTTTACAGAAAATTTTTTTTTCTAACAACAACATTTTTCATTTTTTTTTTTTTTTTTTTTGAAAAAAAATACGACTATACTTAATTTTGTTTAAAGTCAAAGTAGCAATAAAGTACATTCGACAAACTTTTGGATCTCATTAAAATATGAACTTTTGTCAAAGACGTCAACTTTCTATCTATTATATTTTCTGGAATATATGGAGACTTCTGAAAAAATACGTTTTACTCGTAAAATTTTTATTTGCTAATTATTGCGTTTGACATGTTCTTGACGTGTTTCTAAATACAAAAAAAATTATAAGGGGTTGTATCTAGGACACGACCGCCTATTTTCGGGAAATTTTAGGGAAACATATTTCGATCTGCACAACGACAAGCGAGTACAAAAGTACTCAACACCAAAAATACCCCCGACATGCATGTATTTGCAAAGCGGATTTCCCCAGGCACATTGATTTAGAAGTCCGTGTTAGGGAAACACAGCTCGGTGGGAACAAAAATACCCCAGACTTGCATATATATATATTTACAGAGCGGATTTCCACAGGTACATAGATTTTGAAGTCTGTGTTGGGGAAACCGTAAATTGGGCCAATCAAAACTTGGCAGTTAGGGCGTTTAGATAACGCTTGAGATTTTACAGTTATTCAATTGTTCATCTCATGAAAAATAAAAAAAGATGTCGTTAGGGAAACTTTTTCATAGTAGCTGTGTCCTTCTTCCGATATGTGGATGACTTGTTGGTAATTGTATGGGAAATTCATTTATATTTTTTCAGAATTTTAATTTTAGGAATAAAATTGTTTCAATTGAGAAAAAATAATTTTAATTTTCAAATTATTTATTTTCGTTATTTTTTAAAAAATTGTTTCATATTTTTTGATTAAAACAAAAACTTAACTTTTTTGAGAAAAAAAAGGGTTTTGAGAAGAATGAATTTCAAGTTTGAAAATACTTTTTTATCAGCGTAATTTGGAAAAAAAAAATTTCTATTTTTTTTTTATTAAAATTTCTTACATTTCATCCTTTGCTGAGAATTATGTAGGTATTATTTTTTTTAGTGTACGGTGTTTCAGCGTATTTTTCCAGAATATAACATTTTTGAAAATTATAAAAAAAAAGTTTTTGAGGAAAATAAATGAATTTCAATTTTTGAAATAATTTTTTTCAGTATAATTTTATTAAAATATTTTTAATTTTGAAAAAAAAATTATAAAAATATTGAATTGAGTTTTCTTTAAGAAATCTGGAACAGTTTTTTTCTGATAATAGTTTACTATCATAATATTGATATTTTTGTAAGTGTATTGAAATAATTCGGATACTGGTCGAATAAGAGTAAGAATTATGTGTTTTAAGAACAGCAATCAACCAGTTTCATTGAGAGTGAAAAAAATTTAGAACTGTCTGCACTACAAATCGTAATTATGATCGCGACACATCCACTAATATGACGAGCCAGCAACTGTTAGGCTTGATGTGTTGGCTTTTTATATATTCGAGGTAATTCCGCATGTCGCTGCATCATGAAAGTATCAAGACAAAGACGAGACCGCACAAAAAACACCGAACTCACTTTGGTGCTTTGCTGGAAATTCATTACTCATTCATCATAATTTACCACTGGTTAATATTAAGTACTGTTATAACGATAATACTGTTTTGAGTTGATAATAATTAATATTTAACATATAATAAAATTATAACACATGTTTATATGCGTATTGTGTTATGATTCATCTTAATTCAATTAGATATTTTTTCTAATATCCGGTATCCGGCCGGATAGTGAGTCACTATCCGATATCCGGCCGTATAGCAAATATTGGCAGGATAGACCGGGTACCGGATATTCGTTTTATCTCTACTTTATTTAAAAAGTGTGTACAGTATTTTTCAATGTATTTTTTTCTTGAATTTTTATTTTAAGAATTAAATTTTTAAAATCGATAAAAATGAATTATAATTTTCAAAACATCTTTTTTCGTATTTTTTTAATTGTTTGATATTTTTTAATGAAAACATAAATTATTTCTTACATTTCATGCTTTAACCAACATTTTGTAGGTCTCATAGACTTGTTGGAAATCGTAAGGACTAATCATACAACTTTTTTGAGAATTAAAAGAAAGCTTTTTTGAGAAAAACGAATTTTAGTTTAAAAAACAATTTTGTTTTCAGTGTTATATTGGATGAACATATTTTTTTTCATTTGTTTATGAAATTTTCCTACTTTTCATCCTTTGACGAGATTTTGTAGGTATTATAGTTTTTGAGCTAGAATTTTTTGTAAAAAACTCGAACATTATTTGTACAGAAATCGATATCAATTTAGACAAAGTAAATTTTTTGACCATCGAAATTATTTTATTTTACAGTGAATTAAAAAAAAAGTAAATCCGAATTCGATTTCCAGAATTATTGATTTCCTCCCATGCTACCATTCATTAGTTATGGCCATCGATTTGTGGTCTATTTCAACGATTGCCGAAAGAGCGGCGGTCATCGTATGAATTATGACTTTTAGCTACCTACCCCCTAGGCGCAGGTGTGCCTCTACCTACGGACCCTCACAGCTCTACGCCTGGAACTAAACAGCCCGTCCCAAGCTCAGCAGTCGCTATTTATTTTATTGATTTGTCTCGTATCCACCCAGAATTTGGACAAAATAAATCATCCCTTGCGCCGATAGGACGGCTCGATAAGGAATAAAGCGAGGTTGTAAAGCCAATAACACGTAGCACACAATTTTCTGAGGTGGACAGCGGTTTACATTTTTCGGGGTTTGTCAGATAATAGCTTTTGATGCGTGCTGCGTCTGTCATTCGCAGCTGCTACCGAGGTAGAAGGATGCATACAGAAGGCTGCGAGAAGATAACATCATTCCGAACGAAGGGATGCGTTTTGACAATCGCAGGCGAGGGATGCTATTGAAAGGCTATGCGGATCGTTGGTAAATTAACCATGATGCATCTTAATTTGTACTGCCCATTTCTCAGTTGAATTTAGATACGGCTCACTGATTCATTGTGCTTGCTTTAATATGCCGAAGGGAAATTACGTTGGAATCAACCAACATACACATAAACTGTTCAGCACCCTTGGAGTGTTGAGCCGTAGGAAAATTTCATATTAGCAAATTAATGAAATTCATCTACAATAATTATGCCAAAAAGTTTCCCCAACCGTGTGAGCACGAAAGGCGCCCTTGAACAAGAATGGTGGAACCGAAGCGCTCGTAGCAGATAATCACAATTCTGTTCCTTTCACAACTGCCACATCGGCTTCTCGGGACCAGAATACAGCATAGTGCTACGAGAAAACTCACCTTTTCCGATGCATAGGAGAAACTTTAATAAATTTGTTTATTAGGAAAATAACATTATACACACTACACCAGCTTCTTTGGAAATAAGTTTATGTTACACGTATTCAGGTTCTCGACTACATCAACCTCCGTTACCACAGTTGTGTGGGAATGTGTGGATGTAAGTTCATTTTCCGCATCCGTTCGCTCATTCGCTCCGCAAACAATCTTCATTCATCGGGTGTTTTCTCGGGAAGAGTATCGATAAGGAAATGTTATACAGCGATGATATGCCTTCCGGCCAACGATTTCCAGAAGGTATTTCAATCAATATTTGTATATGACAGCACGTAACAATAAAAAGGTGGCGGCTCTCGTGACCTAGCAATCGGCCACAGCATTCGCGGAAGTGTTTGACATCCTATTCTAAAACGAGGAAGGAATGATACGTAGATATTTTCATTTGTACTCACATAATTGTTAATTATCATGGACCTAAACGTTGTTAAACGTTGGTATTAGTCGCTACTCATAAACGTATAATCTTAAAGTGCTTTAAGTTTGTATATTAAGTAATTCTTGTAAACGTTATCTAAAGATTGGTTTCAGGCAGCTATTTCAACGCCTAATTCCAATGCAATATCAGTCCCAATATGATAAGGGAATTTCTGAAGTTGTTGTTCAAGAAAAAATATTCTGCATATCCAGTTTGTCTAAAGGGGGCAACGATGACTTTGGTGAGAAGATATGAGATATGAGTAATATTCCCATTTATACTGTGATGGCGAAAATAATGAATATATTGCTAATTTAAAACATTGTACATACTCTTTTTTTGTTTCCTAGTTTTATATGTTCGAAGGTGTCATATTACTTCTAACATAGGGGTACGTTTAACAAGAAGGCAAGGATGTGAAATGAAAAATTCAAAATTTTGAAAATTAATCTTGTAACGAAACTATGAAAGATTTCGAACGACCTCTAACTGAATCATTTCTTGATGGAAGATGTTGATTGCAGGTATTTCTACGAATCTACCACAATATAGAAAACTATAATTATGTGCCGAATTGTACCCTGTGCCGATGAAAACGAGCCCCCAACAGCGATCCTTCTAAATAAATTCTGAAATTTCTATAACGGAATTTTAAAATCAAAAAACTAAGTAAATTTAATACTTGGTAGAAAATAAATGAGTATTTTTTTCATACCAATAAAACAGATTTTTCTTCCCATCTAACATGTATAGATTTTTGGTACACAGTTTCGGAAGAAAAAGTACAAACGAGAGAAATATTTCTTCATCTGATAAAGATTCAAATGTGGTAGCACTGATCACAATCTTTGTATTATCTGTAAGCAGCCGTGGTTCTCGTGGCCGAGTGGTTAGCACCTAACATGTCAGGGGTTCGGGTTTCGATTTTCGTTCTGGTCGGGGGGAATATTTCGTCAGAGAAATTCCGTCCGACTTGCACTGTGGTCACGCGTATTTCTAGAGATTGTCACTCAGAATGCTTTCAAGGCGTGTTATTCAGCAGAGAAATCTCAAAACTGAGTATTAAAAAATTACGCAAGTAATAAAGGGTGTGTCACATCAAATTGCATCACGGAAAAAACGCTGTAGAAATTTAATTTTTAGGAATTATATCTTCAGATTTCGCTTATAATCAGATAAGAGTGTATAGATCACGTTGGCCATGGTTCACTGTCATTTTTTCGTAAATTTGGAAAAATGTCGTCGAACGAAAAAGAGCGTCGTGAATTAATCCTGCGCACTCATTTCCAGAATCCGGAGTTGTCACATCGGGACATCGGTAAGATGCTGGGAATCGTCCAATCCACGGTCTGCAGAGTACTAAAACGATACTTCGAGAACCTAACCATCGACCGGAAGGTGAAGAACGGCAAAAATGGATGCTCCGTCAGTGAAAAAGATCACAAGCGCGTAGTTAAGCAGTTTAGACGTGATCCGAGAAGTTCGGTCCGGGATGTCGCCAATAAGCTGAATTTGTCAAGTTCATTCGTCCAGCGGACCAAGCAGCGGGAGGGCCTGCGTACATACAAGGTTCAGAAGGCTCCTAACCGCGACGAAAGGCAAAACATGGTGGGGAAGACGCGAGCCCGGAAGCTGTACACCGAAATGCTGACGAAGCCGCATTACCTGGTAATGGACGACGAAACCTACGTCAAAGCGGACTTTCGTCAGCTGCCGGGCCTGTTGTTCTTCTCCGCAGAGGACAAATTCAGCGTTCCGGAGGAGATTCGCAAGCAGAAACTATCCAAGTTTGCCAAAAAGTACATGGTGTGGCAAGCGATCTGCTCTTGCGGAAAGCGGAGCGCCCCCTTCGTGATGACCGGCACGGTAAACGGGCAGGTTTACCTTAAGGAGTGGCTACAGAAGCGCTTACTACCACTATTGAAGCAGCACGAGGGCCCGACCATCTTCTGGCCGGATCTCGCTTCGTGCCACTATTCAAAGGACGTGTTGGAGTGGTACGAAGCCAACGGGGTCACCTTCGTGCCAAAGGAAATGAACCCGCCCAACACGCCGGAGCTTCGCTCAATAGAGAAATATTGGGCGATTATAAAGCAGGCCCTCCGGAAGAACCCAAAAGTTCTCAAATCGGAGGCGGACTTCAAGAGAAAATGGATTTCTGTTCAAAAAAAACTACAACCTGACGTTGTACAGAACCTTATGGACGGGGTAAAGAGGAAGGTGCGAGCATACGGGCTTGGGCTCGAAGTATGAATAAAAAGAAAATGCCAAAAGTTGTTTAATAGTTTTTATTTTACTGTCTAAAATTTTCAAAAGGATCGGTCTACTGGGCGAATTTCTACAGCGTTTTTTCCGTGATGCAATTTGATGTGACACACCCTTTACTACGTTGAGATGGCGAAGTTCCTCTGGGAACGTTATGGTCGTTTAAGAAGAACAATAAGTTGAGAACGGGTAGAAACGAATGTATTAGTTGCTCGTTACTGATGGTGTGTGTGGATTTAGCACACAAATCGGCAGAACATATGTATGGAAAAAAGAGAATTCTTCCAGTTTTCATTTATTTAAACCGTTTATGGAACAGGGAATCGTAATGTAGATGGTATGTAAATCATCATAATTCGGTCGCTGTGAAAATAGTTATTAACGTTAACTTTGTTTCATAAAACGTGCCCTGTTTTCTGATTTGGAAACCTTCCTGATAGACATAGTTCTCCGTCAAAAATTTTCTGCTAATTTTTGTTTGTTCGATTCAGTTGTGAGTTACAGGGTGTTAACAATACACAATGGTCCAGGAGATGCATTTAAGTGGAAATTAGCATTTAGAGCTCGATAGTTATTCTCTAGACAACAACTGTCTTAGATAAAGTTTTTACATATGATAGAGCGCTCATTTTCATGTTATCAAAAATAGGGTGACCAACATTTTCGATGAAATAAAAAATCTAACTTTCTTATCTCTATAGATAGAGGTAAACATAGTTCGACAATGTTATAGTCCCAGTTATTTGAGAGATCTTTGTAGAACAAAGTTTTTTCTATCTCTTGAAATAACCGATATAGTGCCCTTTTCTAAGTTGCGTTAGGGTCACCATTAAAAAAAACTGTTTTTTTGCTCTAACTTTTATATTTCAATTTCTACATACAAACTGTCTTCGAAAGACTTGTAGAACATACTGATACAAACATTTTTCGATGTAGAACTTGTCAATATATCAACGTCACTCAAAGTTATTGATATTTCTTTCCAAAAAATACGCTCTCTTCAATCACTCACCATTCTTTCTGGGGCAAACATAAACAATGTTTATTGGCGGCATTTGAAAGAGCAGAGTTCACTCTACATAATATGTGATTTTTAAAACTATGTTATTTTTCGTGTTTGAGTAAATTAAAATTGAAATCATGAGTTTTTGGGCGAAAAACCAGAAATTACTTTGAGTAGGATTAGGATATTGACAAGTTCTGCACAGCAATGTTGGTATTGAAAAACTCTAAAAGTCGTACCAAGACAGCTTTGATGTAGAATTCGAAAGATAAAAGTTAGAGCAAAAAAACCGCTGCAGTCAGACCAAATTATTACAGTTATTTCGTTAATAGTGCTCTTCTGATCAACTAAAGTATTACGTTGGTCAGTGAACCCGAAGAGTACTGTCCTATTAACATGCTGCGCATATTAGAGAAGCTGTTAGAACTTGTTGTGAAAGGTCAGCTGATACATTTTATAGATAATAACAATTTGCTAATACCAGAGCAGTCGGGATATCGAGAGGGACACTCTTGTGAAACCGCGCTAAATTTGGTATTAGCAAAATGGAAAGAGAATATCGAGGCGGAAGAGACTATATTTGCGGTATTTCTGGATCTTAAACGCGCTTTTGAAACAATTTCTAGGCTCTTATTGTTACAAACATTGGAGCGCAATGGAATTGTAGGAATGTCGTACAAATGGTTCGAAAGCTATTTGTGCGACAGAACTCAAAAGACTCGTTTTAATGATTCTTTTTCAGATCCCATCGGCAACTCTCTCGGGGTGCCGCAGGGAAGTGTTTTAGGGCCTATTTTGTTTATTTTATACATAAATGATCTGCGACGAGTCTTACGATACTGTGACATTAATTTGTTCGCAGATGACATTGTTCTGTTCATCGCAGCTAAGGATTTAAAAGAAATCGCGGAGCACATAGACGAAGATTTGCATTCTCTGGCTCAGTGGCTTAAAGTTAAACAATTAAACTTAAATGTTGCCAAAACAAAATACATGCTCATTTCTGCAGCAAACCCCAGTATTGACGTAAATTTTGAAATAGATGGTGAGACATTAGAACGCGTAAAAGAAATCAAATATTTAGGAGTTATTATTGATGACAAGTTAACTTTCAAGTCTCACATTAATAATGTCATGACATGCCTTGAAAAAATTTTGGGCCTGAAGTTGAGATTATTATTATGTTAATGTCGATACGGATAGGACCATTGTTTTTCTTTGACAGTATTGGCCTATTTATAATGTTCGATTAATAGATATTCATGCCTACAACAGAGTCAGTTCGCTTTGATTTGGGTTTATAATACTGTTCTCTTAATTTGGTTAAACATTAATATTAGGCTGTCAAAAAAGTTCTGCGGTATTTTTTTTAAATTTTCATTTGTTCATAAAATTAGTTACAATCATCAGTTTTAAGTCAAATATGCGCCGTTTTGTTCGATGACTTGTTCCCAACGAGATGCCAACTTCATAATACCCCTGTTATAGAAGCTCGCTTCCTTTTTAGCAAAAAAACTTGGATAGCCAATTTTCACAGGCATCTTTTGTGGCTAACTTCTGACTACCTAGCTCGTTCGCCATGGACAAAAACAGGTGGTAGTCACTTGGTGCAAGGTCCGGAATGTACGGCGGATGCAAAAGAACCTCCCATCCGAGCTCCCGGAGCTTCTGACGCGTCACCAAAGAAGTGTGTGGCCTGGCGTTGTCCTGATGGAAGACAATGCGGCCTCTGTTTATCAAAGATGGCCTCTTCTTCATGAGTGCTACCTTCAAGCGGTCCAGTTGTTGGCAGTACAGGTCCGAATTGAGCGTTTGGCCATAGGGAAGCAGCTCATAATAGATTATTCCTTGACAATCCCACCAAACACACAGCAGAACCTTCCTGGCCGTTAATGAGGGCTTGGCAACCGTCTGAGCCGCTTCAGCGGGCTTCGACCACGACCGTTTGCGCTTCACGTTGTCGTAAGTGACCCACTTTTCATCGCCAGTCACCATTCGCTTCAGAAACGGGTCGATTTTGTTGCGATTCAGCAGCGATTCACACGTCGATACGGTCAAGGATGTTTTTTTGCGTCAACGTGTGTGGCACCCATACATCGAGCTTCTTTGTGAATCCAAGCTTCTTCAAATGGTTAATAACGGTTTGATGACTTATCCCCAGCTCTTGGCCGATGCTACGGCTGCTACTATGCCGGTCTTTCTCGGCTAATTCAGCGATTTTGTCGCAATTTTCGACGACAGGCCTTCCGGAGCGTGGTGCATCTTCGACGACCTCTACACCAGAACGAAAACGTTGAAACCATCGTTGTGCGGTGGAAATGGAAACTGTATCGGGTCCATAAATTGCACAAATTTTATTGGCAGCTTGAGATGCATTTTTGCCTTTGTCATAGTAGTACTGTAAAATATGTCGGATTTTCTCTTTATTTTGCTCCATATTTGCGACACTATAACTCACGAACGACTTAACCAAACAAAACACTGTCAAGGACTATATTATAGCGTGCAAAAATACATTTTCAACAAGCTATAGTATGACTCGATACAATGAATACAACTAGAACTACGCGCTTACAACGACACCTCGCGGAAATACCGCAGGACTTTTTTGACAGCCTAATATTATCTATTTGATAAATCGGCCAGTTCAAACCATTGTAGGGGTGGGTCATCATCATCAACTTCTCCGAAATGGCTCGACCGATTTTAATGAAATTATCCACAAAACGTTTGTTAGGCATCAGAATAGGTCGTAAACTACATTACATACCGCTAGGATAACGATTACCGTATATTTAATACCGATTAGGGTGACACTATGCTAAAAACTCCATTATCTGAATAAATTGAATAGTTTTTGTTGTGTTTTTTTCAAAATTGGTTTCAGAAAAAAACATAAGAACCCAAATTTTTATCCTTTTAACCCCGTCCCATTTTTATTTTTTTTATTTCCCGATTTTCGTATTTTTTAAACATAATATCCAAATAACAAAAAGCAACCGCCGCCCAGTTTTCCAACAGGACGAATATAATTACGTTGTTGAATGACAAATGACGCTACGTAAGCATCATCGAGCTTCCACCCACACATGCGGAAGTAACCTCAATTCGTGTAAAGCTAGGGACATCGACGAGGTACTGAAAGCGCTATTTAATAAGCACAATGAATTATTGAAATCCTTCAGATCACACATGCTCAGATAGTAAAATGTTAATCACGCTATTGTTATCAATCCAGATAAATTATCATCTGGAGAACACGTGTATTAATTCAATTATTCGAATTAATATTTATGAACATGTGGTTACAAGAGATGAAACAAACAAGAGAGCTCAATGGATTTTTATTACCAAACGATGATTCAACGCAGTTAGGGCCACGTCATTCTAGGATGCCGTGAGCTGTACCGAAAAATTAATGGTCGGTATGTACGCGAAGGCAGAGACGAAAGACAGCGATTCCTACGACACAATCGACAGAAGCAGCATGAGGACGAACAAATTCACCTGCGAGAAGCTATCAAAAGCAACGCCGACACAGCCTTTGTTAATGACAGGGTAAAACGCAATGCATTTGCAAATTTCAGATTCGTCTACTGATCAACTACTCATCCGTATTCTGAAATACGATCGGGTCAGACTATCTCGAACGGATTGCATTATTCATTCTGTAATCCGTTCGACTCAAGTCCAATCAAGTTGTGATAATGGGACAATGCATGGCAATTTGACAAAGACGACATTGAGCTTCGCGTTCTGTTTCTGTAAAAATAGAAACGGATTTTCGGGTGAAATAAACACGAAAAATATTGATGAAAATTAGCTATACCCTTTCAGATGTGTATTGTATGTAACACAGTAACACATTTTCTGCAAGTGGATAAAAATTGCGTACGGAAATTGTGTCTGATGATGTTTTTATACTATGAATAAAGTTTTAGCGGGAAAATAAGAAAAATATAGAAAAAAAAGTTGAGTTAGTGTCAGGACTATGTCATCTAGATATTCAAATAAGTAATAATCTTCACTTAAATGTTAACAAAGTAAATTGCTTTCGATCTGATATTCTGATAAAGAGTCTGCTATCTGCTATTCTGATAAAGAGTAAATTGAAGCCACAACTTCTATTTTTCAAGGCAAGATTGCAACATTTCCATAGATCGATTAAATTTGAGTCGAACAGAATACAGAATGCGAAAGTCGATTCCGTTCGAATCGTGGAATCCGACCGGATTCCGGAATATGAGTTAGTGCTTGATATTGTTCCCACAAACATGGTCCATGGCTCATGCGGTGATCTGAAGCTTTTACCGCCTTGCGTTGCAGATGGAAAACACGATCACTAGGGTTGGTGGATATCCGACATAAAACCGAAGAAACGGCCAACCATTGACAAATATGAGTAAAGCAGACGTTGACGGACTGGAAATCGTCGGGTAATACCATATCCGCCTCAGCTGAGCAAAACATTCAATGTTCATATTAACGTTGAGTTTCGCTGTTCGGCGAGAAGCAGTAAATACAAATAAAAGTCCGTGAATAAGGGAAGCAATATGACTGTGTTTCAAATTCAGAATATCGATGTGACTACTTCTCGATTGAATGACAACGACAACCACGACGAAATAAGGCGCCAACAAAATGGCCGGTATATCAGCAACAATGAAGTTATCTGTCATATCTTTGATTTCACAACTCATGTACGGGACCCAACAGTCATTAAATTGACTGTCCATTCAGAAAACCTTTTTGTCACTAACGAGACCGTAATTGAACAAAATTATTATTGATTTTCTTTATTTTATTTTCTGCTTTAAGACAAAAATATATTACTTTCTTTCATTTCACATTTTAATTAAACTGGAAAACTGGTTGATAAGGTTAATTGGATTTGTTATTGAGTTGGTTAGAAAAAATTTGTGTTAGTCCAGAAAATCTTTGAAAAAATAGAGAAAATTCGATTTTCCATTTCTTTCCGATATTGTTGTCCATTACACCTACACACACTAAGATAAAAATATGTATGTAAAATATTCTAATACCTGAAGGTTATATTCCATCGATATGCGTTGATTTGTCACGAAGTTGCAGCATGTCAAAAATCACTTAAAATTTCCGACTTCGTACTCTATTCCTATTTTTTTCTGTCGAGTTCTGTCAGTGTTGAAAAAAATCATATTCGCTAAGCTCAAATGCATAGATTTTCCGGCTAGTTTGCATCAAAAACCTTTATATTCCAAACGAAAATCAAAATGACAGATCCATACAACCAGTGCATCAAGGCGCCTAGATGTATATCCTAAGGTGGGCCAATTTTCTAAAACCAGTCTGCAGCCATCTTGGAAGCCTACTGTGTTTTGTTTGTAAACAAAACACAATAAGCTTGTGCACAACCTCGCTTGTGATCAGTCTGTCTCTGTCACGCTTCAAGACAATAGTTCCCCTTATGCTTTCTTCCGTACTGTTTTCATCTACCACCCGCCTAACCAACTTAGTGCCGAAACGGCCTCACCTAGTACGATAGACCCGTCTTGCCAGTGAATATGAGCAAATGAACTTGTTCTTCAATATGTTTTGAAGTTTATTTTTCCACCCAGTGTCATTTTCATCTTGTCTATTCAAGATGCCGGAATTGAATTTCATTTTAGCCAAATGAATATCAGCTGTTGTTTACTTCTAACCTGAGGCAGCTGTGTGCGCCTGGTTTTTATTTATACCGTTGTTACCGTCTCGCAAAACAAAATCCTGCGCGATTTCTTGCAAAATTCGTTTCATCGAACTCTGTCGTTTTTGTTATCTAAATCGAACAGCCTGACTATTTTTTTAAATTTTGAATTTTGACTCGAAATCAATGCCAGAACGAATATCGTTTCGAATGTAATGAATATCAATTTGTTGCTTTCGATATTCAAAGAATAAATAACAGCGAAGTTATGAACCCCACTCAATGCCGCATTCATTCATTATAGCAAAATTGTTCATGCATTAGCGATATGAACAAAATTAACTCGTTTGTTATTGTCATCAATATAATGAGGGCAGTGTGTTTAAAGGTGAATAAAAGTCATTTGCACCGAAATAAAATCATGTTCGTTACTCGTGAATATTTGTTGATATTCTAAGACAATGATTTTTATTATGGATTGAGTATTATGACGAGGACAGAAAGAAGCCGAATAATCTACCGAAAGTTAAGGTGTACCCTGAAGCTTTAAATTTCATGAATTGATGAAGATTACAAAGAGTATGTGACATATGTTACTTTCTTGAGGGAAATAATTAAAGTACCTACGTTTGTACATATCATCGTTGGCAGACAAGAAGTTCACAAGTTCAAAGTTTTTCAAAAAAAATTACGAACACTTACAATGTGGAAATAGATCGAAATGGGTACTTTTTTTCAAGTCAAAATATTTTGAGTTTCTTCTGAAAAGTATGTGTTTTCTTCATAAGTAAAACAGGACAAATTCAACTTGCGTACTTGGTATAGAACAATTCAGCCAACCGCTGATCGTACTCTCTCCGAATTTTTTGAAACTTGGTATTTATGATGGAAGCTGCCTGAAATAATGATTTTCATTATCATATGACCAAATTACATCACGACGGATTTTTTCCAAAAAGACGTATTCAAAATCATTGATTTTTATTTCAAAAAATCGTAACTCAAAATCCAGGTGTCTGATTAAGATATGATGTTCGACAAAGTTGTTGGAAAATTAATGATTTATTTATGAAAAATAACGTTTTAAATTCAATGTAAAAAACCTTACTCAAAAATTGAATTTAATATTAAAACATTTATATTTAAAAACGGAGGGATCCCGTTCGATATTTTTTGTGTGTTTTTGTTAGAAACCCCTTCCAATTTAACAATGTGGCCGTGGAAAACTTACAAAAATGTAGATATGATTTTTTGAAAATTTATGAAATATTACATAGCGATCTTGCACTTTGATACCATTTTTATAGTACTCCTTCGGTTTTTCCACGAAATAGGCCTCAGTTTCGGTAATAACTCCATCATCGGTCTTAAATTTCTTGCCAGCGCACATTCTCTTCAGGTCTGCGAACAGAAAATAGTCGCTGGGAGCCAGATCTGGAGAATACGGTGGATGCGGAAGCAATTCGAAGCCCAATTCATTCAATTTTGACATTGTTTTCATTGATTAGTGATTTTTCCATTTTTTTCACAATAACAAAAGTTCCTTCACTCTCAACGCAGTAACTCACGAACCAATCGACCGATTGCTGTCAAATTTTGACAGGTATTCATTGAAAGATGGTGCTTTGTGATAGTTAAGTAGATTTTTGCAAGAGGCGCAATCTAGACGTCAACCTGTAGATAATCGATGCAAATCCATTTGGACTATGAAATTAACGACCACCAAAAAGATAACAACGAGGTCTTGAGTTCGATTCAGTGGTTCGAAAAGTGTAAAATGAACGCTTTATTAAAACGTTCTCGCAGCAGTGCCAAGGTATCACGGGTTGTATGACACATGGAACTCTATATATTCTTGATTAGTTAGAAACCTCTACGAAGAATACGTTACAAAACTACTAATTATAAAAAGCAATGAATTATTTTATTATAGGTTATCTTCCAACCTACTTACAAAAGCACATAATTTTCATATTCGGAGTGTTTCTGAAATTTTCCTGATGATTATAAGTTTCATATTGAACGGGAAAGGATATATTCTAATTTCGAATAGTATTCTCTCAAAAATCGTACAATAAAACTTCTTATAACTCGAGATCATTTCAATTATGATCACCAAGGTCTCACTTCATATTAAGCATATGGGAATAAGAAATCGAATCAGAATCAGAAAAAAATAAAATTGTAATTAAAGATTTATTTGATTATAATAATTTTTTTCTTCCAAACCACTCAACCATTACTTTCAGTCGAATAACAAAAATTCATTATGCGTGGGTCTTTGTTCTCATTTTGCCCACTTAAGAAACTTAAAAAAACTCGAATTGACACGATAAGCTGTTTCAAGAAGAGAGTGGTAATTTACTGAAGAATTTCAGCAACAAAAGCTCGAAAACTAACAATCTTAATTGATTCGTCGTTCCGGCGAAGGTCGCCATAATGCCTTCCCAGCCAGTGGGCAGCATACTTGGAGAGTCAATAGAACCATGCAATTAAGAGAGTGAAACGAAGACAGCAGACGGTAAGAAACCAAAAGGAAGCAGGCAATCCCGCAAAGTGTCACCCTCATGTTATATCCCTACCGCTGCTGCACATTAATCAAAGTTTCGATTTCCGTGCACATTCCTTGGGGGAATCCAGAGCGCTGGTGAAAGCAGTATGAAGAATTACCCCTATATCCTTATTATCCTAGGAAGTTTGCCTAGCGCTGTCCACTTTCCAACCATAGTCTGGGTACGGATACTCGGTGACTGTAGTGTTTCTGGAAAGAAATTGCATGAAACAGATTTCTCGTTCCATTGCTGTGGCTTCCGGTTTGATATTTTATGCGGACAATTTTCTGCCTGAGGGCCTGAGGATGTCATTGCGTTTGTGAGCGACTCGTCAGTGGGAATGTACAATATTCACAATATCGTGGAATTCGCGACTGTGCGAGTGACCCAAATCTTACGGTCCGCATGTTTAAATAGCACAATTTCCACCTTTATTTCCAGAACATTCGCACCGTCAGATCCTACAAGATAACAGTTATCATGTGGCTGTCGTCGAGCGAATAATTGTTATGCTCTTCCATGCTGTTATTATTGCGATTGTGATTGCGGAATACGTGTTTGCAGCATTGCGACTCCGAAGGGCAACAAGACCGTGTCTGGGTGACATATCATACGGGTTCCCATTGGAAGCACCTTCCACTGGCAATCCTCCCCCTAGATCACGTACGTATCAAGAAGTTTATGTTTGTGCTTATGCAATTTCGTGACCGAACCGTACCAACAACGATGAGGGGAATACAATTTTCTGCTTCAGGGACATGCCGCGTGAATGTGTGACAAGAGAACCGTATTCCGCCCACTTATAATATGTGTGCCGCAAATCCATCACCTATTGTGGACCACGCCCTGGAATGGGAATGTGTATTCCTCATCGCATCGGGAAGGGCTTTCGGGCTAATGCATGGCTCCAACCGCCAAGGATGAGTTCCGAGCAAATTCATAAGTTGCACTTCATGCTAATCAGTGACATCAGGCGATATCGTGTTGTGTGATTTTATTATTTGCTTAACCTCCACTCGTTTATACTTTTGCGGTGACCTATTTCAACGAACTGTAATTATAGTGCACGATGTGACATGGTGACACAGATTTAAATCAAGCGAAACGAATGTGTTGCAAGTTCCTTCATAAAACAAACCACAAACAGTCCACTGATTCGAGAACTGATTCATTTATCGATATCCAAAATAGAATGAATAAAAAAACAGCTCTTATCGGTGAGTGGAAATCAATTTGCATAAATCGTATGTTTAGTTCACTATTACGGGGCGGTAATTTCACTGCTGTTTGAGATAGCACCGCCCAGTTTCGCCGAGCCGAGCAGCACATAGGCGAAGCAATAAAAAGCGCCAATAAAACCTCTATCATATTTGGGCGGGAACATAACGTTTAGAGAACGGTCTGCCCAACGCCGGCGCGATACTTATCGTATGTTTCTAATCCTAACTTACGCTGGCTCTGTTTCGAATCTTTGTTGCTCATCATCGATGGCTGTTGTACAATTTTTCATTCAAACGTTTATGTCAGTAATGTATTTTGGAGGTGTGTGGTTTTGACGACATTCAACGTTTCTGCCAATTTTTGTTGAGTTTGTGTTTCATCGTTTTGCTGTTCCAGGATGGTCACTGTTCTTTGAATCGCAATCACCACTTTTGAACTGTCGAAACTATTTCTCAAATATTAGAGATGAACCAGCCTTTGGCTGAAAATCTCTTTAATAAAGAAAGAAAAAAAAAAAAAAAAAATTCTCACAAGTTCTTACTTTTGTAACATGTTTACCGTAAGCTCCCACAAGTAAACGAAGTGCTTGGACGTAACGAATGCCGCAAATTCTTTTTAATCCTTTTTGACGTAGAACTATGTCATTCATTTCTATACTGGGGTGTAAGTTCAAACTTTCGCAAATGAAAGCGTTACGCCGGAGAACGAGATTTTGAGCGTTAATAGCTCCTAAACAACTGAATGAAATAGTATGATAAACACTTCATTCGAAAGATAAAATGTCTACGCGTTATATGATTGTTACTTTTTGATCCAAAAATTTGTTTCAATAGCCCTAAAATTGCTTTCAAAACAGGCTATTGAAATCACACCAATCGGTATATAAGCGAGTGCCGCTTGGAAATCAACTCAGTTATAATTGCGCAACGATAGAGGTACGATCGCTGGAATGGATGGATGTTTCCCTAACACAGACTTCAAAACCATGGAGCCAGGGGAAATTGGCATAGCAAATTAGATGCAATCAGCGGGTACTTTTGTATTCGTTTGAGTTTCTGCAAATAGGTATTTTTCACTAACACAGACTTCAAAATCATGAAGCCTGGGGAAATCGGCATTGCAAAATAGATGCGAGCTGCGGGTACTTTTGTACTTGCTTGCGTTTCTGGAAATCGGAATGCTTCCCTAACACAGACTTCAAAACCATAGAGCCTATGGAAATCGGCATAGCAAATCAGATGCAAGCAGCGGGTACTATTGTACTCGGATTGATTATGGATTTGATATGATATGATACGGTGTAGTGGATATGATATAAGTGGATATTATATTGCATATCGGAGAAATCACATTTATAAAAGCAGCGTTATAAAATTATTTGCCTACGAATGCTGCAATCGATCGTCGTTATTGGGAAGTTGGAATTGTTGGGAAGGGGGTCTTATTTTCCCTGTGTAATTCCGAGGAGGAATCCATTCCTTCGCAAGCGTTAATAATCCTGATCCGGATCAACGATGATTCCAATTGTCGGGGTTTGGGGAGTGGGTATTTCCGAGGAGGAATCGATTCCCTCTTTGAACGTTAATAATTCTTTTCCGGCTAAACGAAGTGTGATAATCACTTTATTCGAAAGATGAAACGTCTAAGATTCATATGCTTGTTACTTATTGATTGCTAAGTCGACGTTAGTTCTACGTCCACCTTGCGGTTCTATCAAAGATATAACCCACTTCCAGTTTTTTCTCTAAAACCTTGTGCATAAGATAGCAGTTACCCGAAATTAATGTTTTCATCATCAAACGAACAATTTTTATTACGACTAATTTTGACGTAGGACTACCTCTTTGATTTGTATAGAGGGGGGTCACTCTACGAAAAATTTAACGTTTATTAAGAGTTTTCAAATGAATATTACGCCGAATTGTTTTACGATATATGTTATAATATATACCATTAGACGGAAAATTTATTAAGCATTTTTCTCAATTGAAACATCAAAAATGGAAATGATAAAACAAGTGAGCAATTTAATAAATAAAGGAGGTATGTTTTACGAGTTCATGTGTTATGCATTGTTTCTTTCAACTTCATTCCCATGAATGTTGCATGCAACACAAAATTGTGTGCAATAATTCGTTATATCAAACAAATTAGCAAGACCTTTTCCGAATGTGAGATGTCTTCCGGGCTGCGACAACATGGGCAATTGTACAGCGAAAAATTATATCAATACTAGGAGGATGGCAGCGATTATCATGCCATGACTTATTGAGATCGGCTTTACATCGCATCACAAATATGAAACGAAATGAAATATTAACAATCCTCATGACTTCATATTCATAATTCTTAGTGACTCAATTTTTTTCTCTATTATAGTGATTTTCAACACATTTCAGCTGGTTCGTTACTTTTACTTCCATTTTTGGAAGGATGTCGGGAGTGAGAATTGAACTCGTGATCTCTGCGTGAGAGGTATGGATCGCCTCCACCAGTGACTCAATTCTTTCTATGATATGATTGAGCAATAGAACCAATACGACTTGATTGTGATAGTCTGAAAATGAAAATTATTTCACCGGAAAAGCTAATGCTCCCGATGTCTTAGAATAAGACTAATAATAAGAATAAGACAATGGAATGAAATCACAATACCATAGCTATCCATTAAAAAATAAAGCAACTTCATGATTTCATGTGTATTTTACCTCAAAATATCATGAAATCGTAAGTATTTTCAACTTGCTTTTTGTTTCTTCCCCATAAACTTCATACGTGTGTCGTTCAAAAAATAAGTTTCAGTGCCTCAGAAATCGCGGAAAAATTAAGTTAGGCGTTCGACGATCAACGATTCGATAGCACTGAAGAAATTCGTGAAGCAGTTATATCGTACTTCAAAAAGTGGAACGCTACGCACTTCGCGCTCGGAATAGAAAAACTCGTACCACGCCTTGAAAAATGCCTCGAACGTTACGGTGATTTTGTAGAAAAATAGAAAATAAAACGTAGATTACGAAAATTACCTTGTTTCTTGTCCTTACTTTATTTTTCCACGATTTCTGAGGCACTGAAACTTATTTTTTGAACGACCCTCGTAATAGACACAAAATTCAGTAAATATTAAGTGTAATTATTAATACAAGTATACAAGTACAAATAACAACAATAATACGTTATACTAAAATATTAGTCATTCTTATAACAAGTTGGTTGACGTAACACAACTCATACAGTATCTTGAAAGCTTCAGTTTTCGTTTATGTCGACCTCCAAGGAGTCGATATCAACCACTTTGAGAACCTCTGATTTAGATCCTATGCTTTTGTAATTTGTAATTTGTAATTTGTAATTTGTAATTTGTAATTTGTAATTTGTAATTTGTAATTTGTAATTTGTAATTTGTAATTTGTAATTTGTAATTTGTAATTTGTAATTTGCAATTTGTAATTTGTAATTTGTAATTTGTAATTTGTAATTTGTAATTTGTAATTTGTAATTTGTAATTTGTAATTTGTAATTTGTAATTTGTAATTTGTAATTTGTAATTTGTAATTTGTAATTTGTAATTTGTAATTTGTAATTTGTAATTTGTAATTTGTAATTTGTAATTTGTAATTTGTAATTTGTAATTTGTAATTTGTAATTTGTAATTTGTAATTTGTAATTTGTAATTTGTAATTTGTAATTTGTAATTTGTAATTTGTAATTTGTAATTTGTAATTTGTAATTTGTAATTTGTAATTTGTAATTTGTAATTTGTAATTTGTAATTTGTAATTTGTAATTTGTAATTTGTAATTTGTAATTTGTAATTTGTAATTTGTAATTTGTAATTTGTAATTTGTAATTTGTAATTTGTAATTTGTAATTTGTAATTTGTAATTTGTAATTTGTAATTTGTAATTTGTAATTTGTAATTTGTAATTTGTAATTTGTAATTTGTAATTTGTAATTTGTAATTTGTAATTTGTAATTTGTAATTTGTAATTTGTAATTTGTAATTTGTAATTTGTAATTTGTAATTTGTAATTTGTAATTTGTAATTTGTAATTTGTAATTTGTAATTTGTAATTTGTAATTTGTAATTTGTAATTTGTAATTTGTAATTTGTAATTTGTAATTTGTAATTTGTAATTTGTAATTTGTAATTTGTAATTTGTAATTTGTAATTTGTAATTTGTAATTTGTAATTTGTAATTTGTAATTTGTAATTTGTAATTTGTAATTTGTAATTTGTAATTTGTAATTTGTAATTTGTAATTTGTAATTTGTAATTTGTAATTTGTAATTTGTAATTTGTAATTTGTAATTTGTAATTTGTAATTTGTAATTTGTAATTTGTAATTTGTAATTTGTAATTTGTAATTTGTAATTTGTAATTTGTAATTTGTAATTTGTAATTTGTAATTTGTAATTTGTAATTTGTAATTTGTAATTTGTAATTTGTAATTTGTAATTTGTAATTTGTAATTTGTAATTTGTAATTTGTAATTTGTAATTTGTAATTTGTAATTTGTAATTTGTAATTTGTAATTTGTAATTTGTAATTTGTAATTTGTAATTTGTAATTTGTAATTTGTAATTTGTAATTTGTAATTTGTAATTTGTAATTTGTAATTTGTAATTTGTAATTTGTAATTTGTAATTTGTAATTTGTAATTTGTAATTTGTAATTTGTAATTTGTAATTTGTAATTTGTAATTTGTAATTTGTAATTTGTAATTTGTAATTTGTTCATTCGCGACTGCGGAAACAAATGTTCGACTTGTTGATTGGTGGTATAATGACTCCCGAATTTTTAATGTCCAATATCAAAGAATGCAAATGAATTTTCTCGGTTGTAAACACTGGTAGAGTGAACAAACAATCCCCAACAATCAAACCAGATCAAAAACATTTTCAGAACCACCAAATAGTTTAACGATGTAATCTTTCAAACATATCCAAAATCAACATGCCACAGATAGCCTAATGCAATCCTACGTCAACTATGCGATTGTGTCTCGGGAACAACTCTCTTGTGACTGTTTTTGTTTGTTTTTACGCGGTTTTTAAAAGGTTGTTTTCAACGGATTTTCGAATTAACGTGGTTTTTACGCGTAATCTAGAATTAAGGGGATAGTACACTATGAACATCAGAAAAAGTATGTGATTTTCGCGTTTTTTTTTTTGACGTAGAACTACGTCTTTCATTTCTGTACTGGGGTGTAAGTTCAAACTTTCGCAAATGAAAGCGTTACGCCGGAGAACGAGATTTTGAGCGTTAATAGCTCCTAAACAACTGAATGAAATAGTACGATAAACACTTCATTCGAAAGATAAAATGTCTACGCGTTATATGATTGTTACTTTTTGATCCAAAAATTTGTTTCAATAGCCCTAAAATTGCTTTCAAAACAGGCTATTGAAATCACACCAATCGGTATATAAGCGAGTGCCGCTTGGAAATCAACTCAGTTATAATTGCGCAACGATTGAGGTACGACCGCTGGAATGGATGGATGTTTCCCTAACACAGACTTCAAAACCATAGAGCCTATGGAAATCGGCATAGCAAATCAGATGCAAGCAGCGGGTACTATTCTACTCTGATTGATTATGGATTTGATATGGTATGATACGGTGTAGTGGATATGATCGAAGTGGATATTATATTGCATATCGGAGAAATCACATTTATAAAAGCAGCGTTATAAAATTATTTGCTTACGAATGCTGCAATCGATCGTCGTTATTGGGAAGTTGGAATTGTTGAGAAAGGGGTCTTATTTTCGCTGTGTAATTCCGAGTAGGAATCCATTCCTTCTCAAGCGTTAATAATCCTGATCCGGTTCAACGATGATTCCAATTGTCGGGGTTTGGGGAGTGGGTATTTCCGAGGAGGAATCGATTCCCTCTTTGAACGTTAAAAATTCTTTTCCGGCTAAACGAAGTGTGATAATCACTTTATTCGAAAGATGAAACGTCTAAGATTCATATGCTTGTTACTTTTTGATTGCTAAGTCGACGTTAGTTCTACGTCCACCTTGCGGTTCTATCAAAGATATAACCCACTTCCAGTTTTTTCAACGAGAAAAAACTGGAAGTGACTAATCTGATATCACAGTTCTATTAGGTATATATTACAAATAACAAAAAAAAAATTGTGTCAGTTTAACTGTTCCCTGAATAGCCGCAATCGGTTTTTTGAACCCTTGCAGCCAAAAACTGGTGGGAGTTCTTCAAGTTTTTTCTAGTCGACCGATTTTAACCAATGTTATTTTTACGTAATCTTGGATATATTTCCTGTCATCGTACGTAGTATTTTTGACGTAGGATTACGTCTTTCGGGAACATATTGGGGTACAAATTGAAAATCGAAAATCGAGCACATTATAAAAATTGTCCAATTTCAAACGCGTATTGCTTAGTCACTTCGTGATGGATTGATGAAATTTTTACGTTAATCGATTTCGGCACTCCATAACAATTTTTTATATTGAATAAAATAATATATGTCATGAAACTAACTATCGAACAAGTGAAAAATCTCAACCCCTATCCTAACGGAAGTACCCACTTCTGATTGGTCGAAATTGACGACACATGCGGCGGTTCCCTAACAGAGACATCTAAACCAAGCTGCCTGGGTGAAATCAGCATTGGAAATACATGAAAGTAGGGGTAGCTTTTGTTGTCACCGAAATGTGTTCCCTAACAGAGACATCTAAACCAAGGTGCCCGGGAGAAATCGGCATTGCACATATATGCAAGTTGCGGGAAATTTTATGTTGCAAGTGAGGTGACTGACACGATTAATTCTAGCAAATAAAATGTGAATTTGAAACTTTAATTTTGGTTGCTTCGTGAAATTTCATATCAATGACCGATCATGTATTGTGAAAAATTTAGCACAAGTGTAAGTGTAAAATTGTATATAGTGGCATTTGTGTTAAAAATGACTTGATATATGAAACGATTTACTTCAATTTTCCTTCATAGAAACCAAGGTGTGTTCCCGTTCGAGAACTTGTCGTTCGGTTTAAGCTGTTTAAGCTGTAAAGTTGTGTTCATTTTCACTCAAGGAAAGTTCATACAGCGAGAAAAGTTGGAAAAGTAAAGAAATATTCGAATAAATGATTTCCCATTTGCTTTACATATAGTATTAGGTGTTGTTAGTCCAATTTAAATTCGCATTGGGTTGAATAAACACTCAGAAAGTAAAAATTATAAAAGAAAATTACCTTTCCCATTTCAAATATGTTTTCGCTATATTGATGTAACATGTTTTTACTGATGAGAAAAATTGATAATGGTTTTCGATATTGATAATTATCTTATATTGCATTGATTTTGAGTTTATGAGTTTTTTTTTCATTATTACATCCATATATAACACAAGGAGGCATCTCGTCTAGAGTCACAGAGGGCGGTTTTCATCATATATCATTCCACTTCGGCATCTTTTATCTGATACGCACCATCTAACGACTAATTATCATCCTTCTATCATCATTACTCGGTTGTAAACACTGGTGGAGTGAACAAACAATATCCAACAACCAAACAAAACGGCCCTTTTCAGAACCACCAAATCATTATCAAAGAGTTTATTTCTTCAAACATATCCAAAATAAACAGATAAACAGCCTAACGGAATCCTACGTCTATGCGGTCGTGTCTCAGACACAACCTTCCTGTGACTTTTTTTTTCAAAATATTGATTTTTGACGAAATGGCGACATTTTTTGTAAAAAAAATGCGCTTTTGCCTTAAAAATCGAGACATCCACCAAAATGTTATTTTTCAAAATATCAAAAAATCCTACGTACGATGACAGGAAATTTAGTGGAGAATCTGAGAAAATCTATTTCTTCAATATTGAATGGACCGTTCCGGAGGTAGAACTTCCACCAGTTTGCAAAACTTAGTTTCGTGAAAAACGCGTTTAATATTTTGGATCCACGCAATCAAGTTTATTATGCATTTTTGGGATAAAATTATTGAGAAGACTTTAAAAAATCACTAACTTTAAAGTTTCTCACCTTCATAATGATTAAATAGCATAACATCACTAATTTAGATGTTTTACAACTATATCCTGTACTAAGTTTTCCCATCTTTGAAATGGGAGCAACATAACCATCCTATGTAGCGTACTTTTTGGAGTAGAGCCAGTTCAAGGAAAAAAGAGCCCCAAACAAAAAAAAAATAAATTCGATAACTCTGTTACTGTTGAATTCGATCACATGCGTAAAGGATTTTTTCGTCAATTATTATATTATCATCTCCTGAAAGATTCCAAAAATATGTATTTTTTATGTGAGAAATGTATTTTCTGATTTTAAGAGGACAAATCAGAAAGTAAATTGTTCTTTTGTAGTTGCGCGCAAACGAGAAATTCGAGGAAATCGAGTAAAATACCGCGTAAAAAAGATTGCCCCTTCATCCGCAACCACACTCGCACGCAAAATTTCTCTTTCCAACGAGGCGACGATATACATCGTCGCGTAATTTCAAGAAAAAAAGTAGTGTACAATGAAAGAAAAAATTAAGACTGTATATAATCGAGTCCGCCTGGTAAACATAATTTCAAATTTCTAAAATGGCAATTGAAATTTTCGAAATTTATACTATTTTTTCATCATGATTAAGTTATTTGAACAGTTTGCTTAACGCGTTGTTTTACCTAGTGTCGAGATTGTGAGGAAAAAAGTCGGCTTTGACCCTTCTGATAGCTTTATTCTGTCAAACAATTTCATTAAATATTTATTTTAATTATTTTAATATAATTTTACCTGCTTCAAAAAATTGGTTTGCCTGTTTTCTTTTTTCACTTCTATTTAACTTTTTAATAACACGTCCTTATTCACTCGCTTTTGTTTTGGAAATGAAATTTGGCTTTGGCAAGCGGAAATGAATTTGACACTACGCTTGAAATCACCCGCCTTTCTTGCAACCGTTCAGCTCGTTGACAGCCGATTCGCCCCTTCAGTAATGCCGGTGGATAGGGTTGTCAGCTCGGCGAATTCTGCGTTGACAGTCTCCCCCGGGTGTAGTCCGGAGTCCTCCGGAACTCCACATCTATTTACCACGTCGAGCAACGCCAACCGAGTCACCGGTCGCACTGAAGATTTTCCTCCGATTTGCACCACTGCTCTACGGCACCGGCCATCCGGATTAGGAATCATACGGATGATTCGTCCTCTCTCCCATCCACTTCGCTTTGTAGGTTCCGCTACCACTACCACGTCACCCGGTGTCAACGCTCGGACTTCGTCGAACCATTTGGCTTGTCGGCGAATCACGGGCAGGTACTCGACTAGCCAGCGCTGCCAAAATATCTCCAACTGACGTTGTATTAGTTCCCAGGATTTTCCCAGAATTTGTCGGCGTACTAGGTCGTTGAACTGACCCAGAGCCACATCTTCGCCTCGTCGCTTTACCCCGTTTGAACTCAACAACAAAAAGTGGTTTGGTGTGAGTGCCTCTGCCATCTCAGTCTCGAGTGGTAGATACGTCAGAGGCCTTGAGTTTACTATATTTTCAGCCTCCACGACCAGTGTCTGCAGCCCCTCGTCATCTAGCTTCCCTTCTATGTACGCTTCAGCCATAGCCGCCTTTACTGATTGCACCAAGCGTTCCCAAGCTCCTCCCATGTGCGGAGCTCCCGGTGGTATACAGCTCCGTTTCGTATTGGCACTGGTGAATGTCGAGGACAGTCCCTGGTTTATCTGGTGCTGCAGTACTCGTTCGGCTCCTTTGAAATTCGTTCCATTGTCGCTAAAGAATTCTACCGGCGATCCCCGGCGACCCACGAATCGACGAACGCAGGAGATACATGACTCTGTTGATAAAGTGTAGGCGACTTCCAAGTGGACAGCACGCACTGTCAGACAGGTGAAGAGTGCTATCCATCGTTTAACTATAGACCTTCCCAGCTTCACCAGCAGCGGCCCGAAATAGTCCAGCCCCGTATAGGTGAATGGTCGTTCGTGATGGGCCAGACGCGCCACCGGAAGCGGCGCCATCGGTGGAATCATTGGTCGAGTTCGTCGAATTTTGCAGAGCGCGCAATCGCGTTTCGCTTTCTTCACTACTTTCGTGGAATCGTGTAAAGCTGACGTAACTCATTCACTACAGTTTCAGCGTTTCCGTGTCTGTAACGACGATGATATCTGTTTACCAGGAGTTCAGTGACGTGATGTTTCCTCGGAAGGATCAGTGGATGTCGCACTTCATGTGGTACTCTTTCAGCTGCCTCAATTCTGCCACGCTCGCGTAGCAGGCCACGATCGTCCAGGAACGGCATAAGGTTGTATATGGAACTGTTCTTCCCGATGACCTCCTGTCCCGATTTATTCAGAACTTTATTCGACAGCGCAGCAACTTCATCTGTGTAAGCTTCACGTTGAGTTAATTTGATGATGATTTCTTCGGCAGCATGCAGTTCTGCCTGTTGTAGTGATCCGGAGTATTTCGGCTGCTTCTTGGATGCGTTGTTCAGGAATCGCAAGACATATGCTGTGGCATGTTGCAGTCTCTCCCAGGTAGAGAACCGGTGGAAATCTATGGTTGTCTCTATCGTACAGTGATGAAGAATCGACGCTCGCATTTCTTCTGAAGTATCCACCACTGGCTCTGTAACACGGGGCCACTCTTCTTCCGCTAGCCACAGAAAATTGGGTCCTCGGAACCATTTGCTGTCTTGGTTGAAGTACGGACCACTTCCCCATTTCGTCGCTTCGTCCGCAGGATTGGATTTCGATGGTACCCACTTCCATTGAGTCGCTGTTGTCTGTTCCAGAATTTCGCCTACTCGGAAGGAAACGAATTGTCGATAATTCCGAGGATCTGATTTGATCCAGGCCAGTGCGGTTCTGGAGTCTGTCCAATACGTGACCTTGGTTACGGGAACGTCGAGATGGCCTACAACAAATTTCGCCCATCGTGTGCCTAGAACACATGCCTGTAATTCCAGTCTGGGAATAGACCAGGGTTTCAGAGGCGCTACCTTCGATTTGGCGGCGATCAGACAGCACTGCGGATTCTCCTCTTCGTTGAACGTGCGCAAATAAACCGCACAGGAATAGGCCGCTTCGCTAGCGTCCACAAACACGTGTATTTCGGAATTCTTATATGTCATCCGAGTAGCACCACTGAAGTAGCATCTTGGGATGCGGATATCGGAAATATACTCGATCATTTGTATCCACCTCTGCCATTTTACGTAAACTGCGTCGCTGACCTTCTCATCCCAGTCCGTACCTTCTCGCCACAGGTCCTGGATCAGAACTTTGCCGTGAATGATAAACGGCGAAAGTAGTCCCAAAGGATCGAATAAGGTCATTACGCATCGTAACACCTGCCTTTTCGTTGGACGTGTATCTGTACGGATCAGTATTTGCATCTCGTCGTTCATCTGAGTGGAGAAACTCAATTCGTCGGTTGTAGGACTCCAAAGCATACCGAGGACCTGATCAGAATCTAAATAAAATAAAAGTTAAAAATAATTGTCACACTCTCACATAACACTCACGCGACGGTATGACAAAATCGTCGTCCGAGGTCACTGACCACTGTCCGAGAACAATTCCCCAAAAATGCTTTGCCGAAAAACAATAGGCACAAGAAACTATAAATTACGCATGTAATCCAAATGCACTCTCTCTTTCGCCAATAAATCATCATACGATATACAAGTGTTTAATTCATTCGGTGTGATCTCACAAAGTATTTTTCTATTCGTTTCGTCGTCTCAGTCGGCTGTTAAGCTCACGCGTTTCATCCGGTGACAAAGATCCGTTTCCGCTCAAGTGACGCGCGTACAATTGTACATTTCGGTGCGTTTCTGGTGCTGCATATTGCAGTGAAGAAAGTCTTTCGAAACCGGACTACAGTGTTCGCTTTAATCTCGTACAAGGACCCTTTCCGTATTTCCTCCTTCCACCAAATTC
The DNA here is from genome assembly GCF_029784135.1 of Toxorhynchites rutilus septentrionalis. Taxonomy (NCBI): domain Eukaryota; kingdom Metazoa; phylum Arthropoda; class Insecta; order Diptera; family Culicidae; genus Toxorhynchites; species Toxorhynchites rutilus. The sequence goes on from NC_073745.1 coordinate 130,371,373, forward strand.
AGCTGCTTGACTGCTTCTTGCTGGATTTCCCCTAATTTCTGTAGAAGTATGCTGCTGTTCGATCTCCAGTTGTGTAGGTTGAAGCCTGCTTTACCGTGAATGTATCGCACGTCGCTTGCTACTTTCGCTGCCTCCTCCACTGAGCTGAAACTCGCCAGATAATCATCCACATAGTGGTCGTGAACTATCGCCTTCGCTGCTTCCGGATGTAATTCCGCATATTGCTCTGCGTTACGGTTTTTAATAAACTGCGCCGAAGCAGGCGAGCAGGTGCTTCCAAATGTCGCGACGTCCATCATGTATACAGTGGGCTTCTCCGATGGATTGTTACGCCATAAAAATAGTTGAGAGATTTTATCTTCATCGCGGATTCTAAGCTGGTGAAACATTTCCTTAACGTCTGAGCTGACCGCTATGCAATACAAACGGAAACGGAAGAGAATTCCAGGTAACGAGGAGAGTTGATCCGGACCTTTGAGTAGCGCGCCGTTCAGAGACACACCGTTTACTTTCGCAGCCGCGTCCCAGACCATACGAATTTTCCCCGGTTTCTTGGGGTTAACCACCGCTCCTACCGGGAGATACCATATCCTCCTTGGATTGGCGGCTTCAAGTTCCTCAGGCATGGCCTTGTGCGCATATCCCTTTGCTTCATATTCGCGCATTTGCCGGTGAAGGTTCTCCTTCAACTTCGGATTGCGATCCATCCGACGCTCGAGGCACTCCAAACGTCGAAGAGCCATCGGGTAGCTATCTGGAAATTCCACATGATCTTCTTTCCAGACCAATCCCTTTTCGAAGCGGTTACCACGTCGTTTTGTCGTTGTTTCAATGATGGTTAATGCCCGCTGATCTTCCTTTGAAAGTGACGTCTCAGGCGGAATAACTCCTGCACTTTCAATCTCGAAAAATTCTTTTACAGTTGCCTGAAGATCCTCATCGCAGGAACATTTGCAAACGTGGAAACTGTATGATTCGCGCTTGCTGTTTCCCCGCGGCCCGTAGACGCACCAGCCTAGTCTGGTTTTAACTGCTACTGGGGCCGCACCATCACCTTCTCGTATCTTCAGAGGAAGAGCCAGCCTCAGGTTGTCGATACCGATTAGAATCTTTGGTTTCACGTTCTGATAGCTGCTAACTGGAATGCCCTTCAGATGTGGGTACAACCGCACTGCTTCTTTCATCTGGAAACTCTGACGAGGAAGACCAAGGTTACTGACGGTCCTTACGTTCACAAGCTTGTGTAGTTTGGTTTGCCCGATTCCAGCGATCTCGATGGTAATTTGTCTAGAATCATTTTCTATTCGAGAAGTGTCGCTAGTCCATCGGAGACAAAGTGGATGTGGAGTGCCATTTACTCCTAACGCCGTAGCCAGGTCATTCTCCACCAACGTTAGGTCAGAACCCTCGTCCAAGAATGCGAACGTGTTGAGTGACCCATCTTTCCCATACACCGTTACAGGAATGATACGGAACAGTGTAGAAGCATTCGAGTGGTGGTGTGTATGATTTTCGGCCACCTGAACCTTCGGTGCTATCAACTTCGAAGGTCCGCTAGGCGAATGTAGGAGCGGATGATGGCGAAACTGACAGCCTTCGATGTCGCAGGTCTTCCGTCCCCGACACGCACGTCGGCCATGGTTGAACAGGCAGTTCTGGCACAGCTGCAATGCACGGACTCTTCTCCAACGATCGTCGACAGTCAGCTGCTTGAACGCGCCACATTCGCGCACCCGGTGTCCATCTTGGTTGCAGTGCAAGCAGTCGGAACGTTTAGCTGACTCTTTTGGTTCCTTCGGAGAATCGCTGAAATTGGTTGGTTTGTCTGTTGCATGGGTGTTCACAAATCCTTTGTTCTTCAGGCGGTCGCGAGCGCTGTTCTTCTTAACCTCGGGCTCGAAGCTAACCACACTGGTCGCGTCTTGTACCACTGACGCCATATAATCACCGAAAGTTTTCAAGTCTACGTGTTGGAATCCTCGTTTATATCCCGCCCACATCATTCGTTGATCAGCGGGAAGCTTTGCTACAAGCTCCTGCAGAAGCGATGGATTTGAAAGATGAGCGCGTTCATTCGCCGCTTCGATGTGGTCGCATAAAGCCTGCACGGCCATCCCGAAGTCGATCAACCCTTCCAATCTGTCTGACCTTGGTGCTGGGATTTCTCGCACCTTACGCAACAATGCGTTGATGAGCAATTCTGGACGTCCAAACCGCATCCGGAGTGTCTCGATCACCTGGGGAACCGCTGCTGGCAACACCAACCGGCTGCGCACCGTTTCAAGCGCTGGTCCGGTCAAGCACCGTTGCAGACGAAGCATGTTTTCACCATCCGAAAAACCACAGGCTTCCGTTGTATAACGATAGTTGGAAATAAAAATCGGCCAGTCGGCGGGATCACCGGAGAATCGAGGAAGTTCCTTTGCCAGGGACTGTCTTGCTGCTAGCTGTTGCTGTGAGGGAGCACTAACTGATCTTGAGGGAGGCATCACTTGATTTAATTGCAAATTTTCTGACTGACGAGGGCACTGAGACAAGTCAACCGTACGCGGAGGAATTTCACGCGTTTGTTCTCCGGTCGAGCGGTGTTCGGGTTGATATACTTTTCGAGTAATCATTATTGATTCATTTGGACGCGCGAGTGATTCTCGCGACTGATTAAAATATATTGTTGGAGGCACATATCCAGTTCTCCCGGGCGCGCGTCAATTCGCGACTGCTCACGGGTATCTTTATTTATAATGGTCGTGGAGCTATTATGTGATGGAAATTTACTCAAATGGCTCAAGGCTTGACGCTTACCTGGGGGTTCCATATGTTCGGGGCGCATTTCGATCGATGCGGCTTTCCGACTTACCACGGGCGGATTATTCTGGCTTACCACATCCCTCAATGGCCAAAGAGGGTCAGTACTTTCCTCCAGTCCAGTTGCTGAATGTCCTCTTGGCTGATCACCTTCCAGCACAGGTGGTAACTTACGACTCGCCTTCGGGATCGCACCGGTCTGCTTTTCCAAAAGCGGCTTGCTCGCCGCCAGCGTTGACAGTTGACCCGCTGCCGGTTGGTTTGTGTTCGACGATCGGTTTCTGCTTCCATCGTTTCCGGATTGGAATCCCTCCAGAAGTTCTCGGCACCTCACTAATTGTACACGTAGTGCGTCCAGTTCTTCCGGGGTCGGATTTGCTCGCCTTTCACACCGTTCGACGCGATTCCGTAGTTCCGATAAAGCAGCATGTGGGTCCTGTACCTCCTGCCGAGGGTTTAGAGCGAGTTCGTCCAGCACATCAGATGGAATTGAAACCATAGGCGGTTCGTTTAGTCGTGATACACCCAACAATGGCGTTGAGCGACGCACGGACGGTGATATGGGAGCTTCGGGGTTAGGTGTAGTTGGAGGTCGTTTACGCTCACCCGAAAACGTTTCGGAATTCACTTCCCGTGAAGAAACGCAATTATCGCAGCCTCCTGAGGCCTCTCCGCTGACTGCCTCTCCACCTAGCACGTTGTCAATGAGCTGCTGCTGCTCCTCAAGATGGCGACGCTGCAGCGCTAAGTCCGCACGAGCTCGCTCCGCTTGTTGCTTCTCCACCAACTGGCCCAATCTCACCGAAAATGCCGATGTTGCACTGCAGCGACTGGATTCGCTTCGATTGGAGGCAATATCATCTTGCTGCTGATGTCCAGCACAAAGGGCACACACCCACGAACGACCCGCAACGCTGTCGTCCACTCCCGCACACGTGTAACACGTGTAACGTTCGCATTCACAATTGTCACACTGGACCATATTTTCCGCGCTGTCCGGCCGTCGGCATTCGGTACAGCTCGATTGCTGGTTCCCGGATTCCGTGGTGGGCTCCACAATGCTCACACCATCCATCACGACCGAATGTTGAGAGTTCTCATCCATAACCGCAATTTTTTGAAGATTGTCGAGATTGTGAGGAAAAAAGTCGGCTTTGACCCTTCTGATAGCTTTATTCTGTCAAACAATTTCATTAAATATTTATTTTAATTATTTTAATATAATTTTACCTGTTTCAAAAAATTGGTTTGCCTGTTTTCTTTTTTCACTTCTATTTAACTTTTTAATAACACGTCCTTATTCACTCGCTTTTGTTTTGGAAATGAAATTTGGCTTTGGCAAGCGGAAATGAATTTGACACTACGCTTGAAATCACCCGCCTTTCTTGCAACCGTTCAGCTCGTTGACAGCCGATTCGCCCCTTCAGTAATGCCGGTGGATAGGGTTGTCAGCTCGGCGAATTCTGCGTTGACACCTAGGAAGGTCATAGACTTTCCAATTACTTAATTAAACATTATGGTTTGAACAGGCAAATGTAAGCCCAGTTACAATTTTTTGATTTTTTTGATTTCAGATACCTGATTGATCATTTGATAATGAAAATTTTAATTTTAATTGTCACCTTATGTACAAAGTTTAAAAAAAAATCGAACAGAATCGGGGTAGTGCTCGGTTTATTGAGGTTATAATTTCTCTAAAGTCAGACTTTAACAGTGTTCTCCGAAAATAGAAAAAAAAATAAATATTTAAAATTTGTATACATTATGCTACATCTTATGTGAAATTGGGTCACAAATTCATCTGATTGATATGGAAGTACGTATAACAAGGTACAATATTTGTGAAAAACCCACATACTCACTCGGATTGAACATTGCGATTATCAGTCCCTCAGACTAGCAGACAAAATTGAAGTCTCCCAAACTCGGTATGCGCGTTTCCGAGTGGAGACCTAGATATGCCGTTTGCCAACCCGGAGTTCTGCGTTAAGGCGAACACTTTCGATGCTTATCTGGGGGATAATGATCCTTCCTGCGGCGACGCACGGCAAACAGTGAAGGTGACTTCATCAGCGCTATGATTGATTGAATTTTCTAATCTGAGACAATCCATCGTCTGGAGCCGGTGTGATGGCGGTGGCTTATTTCTCCCCCATTGTGCACGAGGAAGACTTTATCTCCTCCGAGGAAATCAATAGCCTTCCAGCCTTCCTGCTAATAAACGCTCCTACCGTAGGCGCATACAATCTCCATTCCAGGTCGCGTTCCATTTATTCGAGACGCTTATCGGGAGGCATCGGTTGTGAGGCGTTGCAGCATTGACGTGTGTACAGGGAAGGTGAAAAAACTGACGCAGTGCTCATTATTCCTGCTTTACCCCCAATGCATTAATCAAAAAATAAAAATGGAAAGAGAACTTGATTGTCTGATGCGAGGAACTGATTTGAGCTCTCCCCCGAAATGTTACGACATGTCCCCAGATCAAGACAAGACTCACACTCGAGGCTCCAAACTTTTCTTTCCCATTCCCAGACACGAAGACTCTTCTAGGTAGATGCAACTGTTACCCCGCAATCGTTGCAGTAGAACAAAAAATAAACGTGATTATGGAAATATTTCGGGGGCGTATGATGTATATAAACAAACAATAAAACCATAAAGCACCTCTCGCACCGCCTCATATCTGTTGAGTTCCGTCACCTTTCTCATCGTGCGGCGAGGTTTCACATTTTCGAACCAACGCGAAGCATTCATCCATCCTTCCATCCATCCATCCATCTTTTGGGTATGATTCGTATTCCGCACCACACGGCGAGGGCACGTCTGCAGATGACTGACTGCTTCTTCGCCGAATGCCATTCTGTGGCTTGATCCATTTCTTATGCTGATGCCATTATCGCCACATTGTGCCCTACGTACGAACAGACATACCCACTCGCTGTTTCTTTTTCGCCCCCCCAACCATCATCAGCACCGGTATCTCCCGTGTTGTAATAAAATGTAGGCGGAAGAACGGAACGTGTGATCCCTCGCCACAAACTTCTCTTCCAGGTACCTACCTTGTGGGGTTAACTGAACAATATGGCACAGCACCATTTTTAGGCAGCATTTCATCACTCCCCGCGATGGGAAAGCTTTAGGGGGATTATTTGCACCTTTCCCTTGCTTACGTACTATTTCGCGTGAAATCGGAGAAAAGTCAATTGCCAATCCATGTTTCATTATAACGTCAAACGCAGGTACTTCCTGTTACGCAGAGCATTGTAGTTATGTTTGGATTCGGAGCAATATATTTTTGCCATCTTGGCGTTCAGCTAGGGTTTATTAACGTCAGGAAGTAATTCGGGTGTGCAGTGGAAATATTCGAATGGAAGATGTTTCTGTGAAGTGATTACATTGACATACATAAATGGGAAAAGAGACAATATAATAGAAATGTGTGTTTGATGTTGAGAAAATTTTGAAAAGCATGTGTCTTACTAACAAGAAGTAAAAAAAATGAAAGGGAAGAAAACAACCGTATTGAAATATGTCTGTAATATAATTCCAGTCAAAATCATTTTAAAATCGATCAACAGTTCTCGTTTAGTGATAATCCAACTCCTTAACGAATGGTAATGCTCAATCTACTGAAATCAATGTTCTTACAAAGCATCAAATAGTCCATCCGATCCGCACATTAAAAATAATCTATTCAAACCCATGAGTCTCGGTCTCAATAATACAAAGATGTGATGACAAAATTAAAACGAAATAATCAGGAACGATGAATCAATATAGACTTTCGTGTTCATGGAGTTTATATTAACCGATAAACTGGAATGGATTGAAAAAAGGGCTCAATTGCAGGGTCTTTCAGATTGAACGCTCACGCAACAAATTTTAATAACTTCTACAAAAGTGAACCGATTTTTATTTAAAAAAAAATTAAAATAAAGCTTCATTTAGGACATTTTCAATGTGACCACCCTTTTTTCGATAACGCGTTTTAAACGGTGAACAAAATTATTGATGCACAACTCTAACATTACGACTTCGATGCGGTTGAAAATCCGAGTTATTTCTTCTTTAAGTTCCTCCAAATTTTGTGGATTATTAACACAGCAACGGTCCTTCACGTACCCCCAGGGGAAGTAATCGACGACGAGAAATGTTGAAATTCTTACCATAAGAGAACAAAGTTTCATTGAGACTTCGGTTGATTGAGTAATACGATTTCACTAAAAATACACGTTCTTGTAAATTGTACATCTTGACACCAAAAACTATCCGATCAGACTGAACGAGTAGCCGAATATTATCGTCCCGAAAAGGGGAATGCAGTGTTACCATCGACGGAGCGAAAAAAAAAATTATAACGAGCTATTCGATTTTTTGCGTGAGCGTTTAATCTGAAAAACCCTGTAGTTAATTCATTTCGACAAATATATTTTTTTTGACGTAGAACTACGTCTATCAAGAAGGGTGCCAAATCAGAAAACAGGTCACGTTTTTATGAAATAAAGTTAACGTTAATAACTATTTTCACTGTGAACAAATTCTCATGATTTGCATACCAAACGAATCGGAAATTCTCTAAGATTTGTTTGATATGCTATACATCGCAATCCGCTAATCTCTAAACGGTTTAAATTCATGAAAACTGGAAGAACTTCCCTTTTCCCATTCTTTTGTTCTGCCGATTTGTTTGCTAACCCTACCCGTGTTTCGAATGCTTATAACTCGAACATTTCATAACAGATCGGAAAGATGTTTGCATCAATTGATAGGAAATATTTCCAGGCGTCTATCACAATTAATAAAATATTATTTTTCATGAGATGAACAATTGAATAACTGTAAAATATCAAGCGTTATTCAAACGCCCTAACTGCCAAGTTTTGATTGGCCCGATTCACGGTTTCCCCAACACAGACTTCAAAAATTTTTTTTTTCACTCAACACTCGGTCGCGCTAGAGTGTGGAAAGAGAGCGCACAAACTCTCTACAGTGTAGCGGATAAATTTACTGGAGAGTACACTCTGAAGTGGCCTTCATTTAACTTTGCGCTGTGGTTCGTTGAAAAAAGAGAACCGAGGTGAAACATGCGTGTGGATTATATGTAGAATGAGATTGCACTCTTCAGTGTACTCCTCAGTGTGACATAGTGCGGATTAGCGCGCTTTAGTGCTGGACACAGGTTTTCGCACACTCGAACTCTCAAGAGTAAAGAGAATGTAAAAGAGTGTGACTCACTTGCACTAAGATTTTGACTCTTGATATATCCGTCGGTGAAAGGGAAAAGGGCATGGTTTCTCTTCGATGAGTGATGACTGTATCATCAGTTTAGGCATGAAACCCGCACGCGGATGTATCAATTCAGTGAAAATGCCATCACTGACTGCCCGTAAGGGTATACTTGCTCGTGAACTACGGTTGAAGATCATTCTAGGCTGATTTTTTACGTTTACGTTTCTCTGATCATCAGAACGTACTGCAATGATACGAAGAAAATGATCTTTAATGCCGAAAGATCTTAATTCCCATAATACCGGCCGATCATGATACACGTCTTAGGATAAATAATTATGTGTTGTATTTCAATTAGATTCGCATGTAGATTCCATTTTTTATGTTACTTCTCTTAAATGGCTACGGTTTCACAAATTATTGAAATTTCATTTCATAAATGTTTTCAAAAATATCAGAGGAGGGAGGTGTTTTTGCGAAGCAAAGATAATAAAGTTTTTGAAATTCAATAGTGCATTTAGAGTTCTATTTTTTCTAAATAGTTCATTAATTTTCCATCAACTTTGTCAAACGTCATATTTCAATCAGACGTCTGGATTTTTAATTAAAATTGGTCATATGATAATGAAAATTGTTATTTTAGGTAGTTTCCATCATATGTACCAAGTTTCAATAAAAACGTAGGAAGCGGCGGCCTTTCGCAAGCAAACCTATGTTGCACGGTTAGTTAGAAACCAAAAAGCACAAAAAAATTTAAAGGGCCTGGCCGATTAAGGGAGTAAAAAGTGCCCCAAACCAAATCACTAGATGTATGGCAAATATTGTATAGAATATTAAATAATAAATTTTGACGGTTTGCTTGAACCCCTATGTGGTTTAACATAGGATCTATAGTGAAAAACGTACTTTTTCTTTTATCTCACGCCATCCTCAAAAGCTTCGAGAAAAAATTTGAATAAAATACTAAATTTGCAACTCACTACGGTGTATCAAGAAAAATTATCAAAAAAAAATCATCAAAAATTTAAGTACTTAAAAATCTTGAAATTTTTAAAAAAAACTTTTGGGATTTAGAGATTCAGTACTATTTTAATTCATATTTAAATGTGTTCCTATAGCTTTTCTAGATATGTGTGATTTTTTTCAGATTTTTTTTCAGTGTTGCGGGGTACAAATTTTTTTTTTGATATTTCCAGAGGGGTCTGGCTGGGAAAGGAGTAAAAAGCCCCCCCAAACCAAATCACCAGCTGTATGGAAAATATTATATAGGGTACTAAATAAAACATTAGTACCATATATTTGAATCCTTGTATGGTACACCATACAATCTATGGTAAAAAATGCACCTTTTCGTTTTTCCACGCCATTCTCAATAGCTTTGAGACAAAGATAAAAAAAATGCTGAAAGTACAAGGTACAAGGTGTATCGATAAATATCTTCAAACAATTTTTGCATCAAAAAATCTAATAATAAAAAAAATAAATACGCGGTACAAAAAAATTATATATATTTTCTGGTATTTCGAAATTTTGAAAAAAAATATAACTCTGAGACCCGCTTTCACTGTAATTTTTCTACATGTGGGGTTTTTTCCTGAATTTTTAAGAGCATTGCGAGACACAAAAATAATTTTCTACATTATTATTTTTGTTTTCTTAAAATCGATTATTCTATTGTATTCGTGGTTTTCAATTGTAAGATTAAAATAGAAAAAAATAATAATAATTTGGATTTGTTAAGTGTTCTTCTCATTAATCCGAATGATTTTTCCACAAGGACTTTATTTTTCTCACAGAGCTCTATCGTACTGCTGACTCCTATGAATTTGGTAAACCACTAAATCCAATGTAGAGATATATCATATATTTTAAGATACGAGAAAAAAATCTTTGTACAGCTCAATGCTCTAAATATACCGACAAAATTTAGACATATGAAAAACAAAAATTAAATAAATATAGAAGCAGTACTGGGTCTATAAATTCAAAATAAATTAATAATGCTCGAAGCCCAAAAAAAATTTTTTTTCGCGCAATCGTCTTAAAAATTCAAGAAAAAAAACGTTATATGTGGAAAAAACAACACATACGAAGTGCAAAGTGCAAAGTAATTATTTTTTTCAAAATTTCAAAATGCCTCAAAATATATATATTTTTTTTACACCGCGTAGAATACTCTAAAAATTCTGAAAAAATAATCACATATACCTAAAATAGACATAGAAAAAAAATTGAATACAAACTAGAGAAGTACTGAATCTCAAAATAAAATTTTAATTTATTAATTTAATTTAATTTAATTCAATTTTATTTAAAATAAAAATAAAAATTAATTTAAATTTTTTTATTGATCGATACACCTTAGTAAGATGTACTTTCAGTATTTTTTTCATATTTTTGTCAATTGAGAAAGGTTTGAAAAAAACGAAAAGGTGCATTTTTCACCATAGATCCTATGGTGTACCATATAAGGGCTCAAATATATGGAACTACGGCCAAAATGTTTTGAAGCGACCCTAATTCCTCCATATATGTATGTAGAGATGCTTGGAGAATACCTCGCCAAACCATTCTTCATATTTCATTAAAGCACACTTGCGCTTTGTCGTCAAGTTCCAAAAGTGCATCACCCTTGTCGAAAATCGAACACTTCTCTAATTACATTTTTGTTCAACTTATTATGTTACCGAGTCTACATTTTTTTTACTGACATCAATTTGTTATTTTTGTGCGAGTGAAACAAATCTCAAGTTTGCACTCGATTCGTGGCAGTTCAACACACACGGGACATTTTTTGATTACTCGGCGCATAATTATTTATCGGCAGATATAGTAGGGTAACTCCAAGCGCCTCCCCAGAAATTCGAAGGTGGAAGAATTAGCTTGTAGAATTAATTTCGGGGAAAATAAAAGAGTCGAGAGTTGCACGCCAACAGGATTGGTCGAGTTTTAGTTGTATGAAAGAAAGCCAAGACTGTCGGGCAACGCTACAGTTTCATTTAGTACCCTATACAATATTTTCCATACAGCTGGTGATATGGTTCGGGGGACTTTTTACTTTCCCACCCAGACCCTTTGGAAATATAAAAAAAATTGTGCCGTGCAACACTGAAAAAAATCTGAAAAAATCACACATATCTGGAAAAGCCGTAGGAACACATTTAAATATGAATAAGATTAGTACTGAATCACTAAATCCCAAACAAAAAAATTCAAAATTTCAATATTTTTTAGTACCTGAATTTTTGATGAAATTTTTTTTTGATAATTTTTCTTGATACACCGTAGTGAGATGCACATTCAGTATTTTTTTCAAATTTTTATCTCGAAGCTTTTGAGGATGGCATGAAATAAACGAAAAAGTAAGTAAAAATTAAAAGCACTTACTGTCTTTTAATACTACAATATTAACGTCCAGAAAACAAACAAAAAATTGGGTTAAAGCATTTAGACCATTTTTTTTTGTACAGATGTTTCTGATATTTTAATTCAAGCTATCCTATTCATTCGCTGTTCAATGTTCATCATCCATGAGCGCTGCGAGATATTGCTGCCCCGCAACATCGGTTGCGGTTTGGCATTCCGGAAGGCTGGGACTAAACAATGTTAATCATAGCCTTCATGAGAACCACAGCAAGAGCAATAATCATTTGCTGGGCATATAACTTGCGCATTAGTGCTCGAGCCATGAGCAGCAGCAGTATTCTCCATGAATAGAGCCGAGGAAACCCGGGTCTTTCCTGACTGACAAGAATGGAGCTACTAAGAGAACCGACAGTAAGCGCAGCTCGAGGGGTTGGTCAAATAGTTTGAGGGGGTTGCGCTGAAAAGCCCAGAAGAAAAACAAATAATTATAATTTTCTTGTTAACACTGACACATTGTGGTCGGAAGGGGGTGGCATCTCCCCGGGTGGGGTGCTGAGGATGAAACAAAAGAGCAACCGGCCGGATAACGCTAGAGTCAGCTGAGGATCCAGTGATGCTCCATCACAGCATCAACCGAAGTAATGGAACTAGCCAGATTGGTAGACCTTAGGATCAACGCGCGGTGGTACGGATGAGTCGTCAAATATTTATTCATGCATACAAGTGCCTTTCCCTCCTACGGGAGGAAAAAAAATGTCGGCTCGGGAAGATTTTTTAGGTTCCACTCCGCTATCCGTCGGTGCAACTTGTTGGTCTCTCTGCAATACGATTGACCAGATGCGGAGTTATGCCTGACCACGCCAAAAGCATGATAATTAGCACCTTGCCATAGTGGGAAGAATGATGGACCAAGACAGAGATTGCTATCGTGCTTGCGATGCCAATTTGAAGCCTTGCTCAAAATGGAAAAGCAAGGCTGCACTGGCGAGAAGAAAGGTGGCGAAGGAGAGAATTTTTTAATTAATTAATCAAGATGTATATTAGTGGATAGAACATGGAAGCTCGCGGCGCTGATAACTCCACAGACGAACAGTTCTACGGTGGGAACAAAGATCTGCAGTTTATGACCATCTCTCGTAGATGGAAAGTAATCGTGAGCGTCGTAATCCATAATGAATTACTTCCTGCGTTACGATTGAGTTAGCTGGAGTGGTTTCTTAAGACGTGAGCTATCTTTGAAGTTGCGGAAAGTTTACGTTTATCGACTCAAATTATATTTTGGATGAAGTCTGTGTATAAAAACGGCAAACCGAAAGAAAGTCCATTATCAATAGGTTGTCATACTGCAAAAAGTTTGCCATAACCACAGGAAAGAAATAACTTACGGTTAAACCGTTGCCTTTCTACATCCTACGCTCCGATTGGCATTCGGTCACTACTCGCAGTTCAAGTTGGGTTTACTCTTGATAAAACCACAACCGTCTCCCGGATTTGGTTCCGTGGTCAATCGAATGAATAAGCAAGTAAAATTAACGAAATAAATTGCATATTCTTTTGTTTCCCTATTCAAACACTGGCCAAACCGATCACTGCCTATGGTGGTGACCCATATGTGGCAAAGGTTTTTGCATCGCCAGCAGACAAAATGCATGCAGCTCATTTCGAGAGTCAGGTTCACTTGGGGCACATCCAGTCTTCGAACGGCAGAGAGCCTTACCAGGCACCGGGTTTCCCTACTGTGTGTTTTCCTAGCTGACTGGACAGATTTCGTTTTGTGGCTTGACCACGGTGCCCACGAATGCATGCAAGGGGACTTCTGATCTGTCTTGCTGGACTAGGCTAGGAAAATGTGATACATTCGACCGATAATAAACGAATCCTACGAGAGAAGCCCTTTCCTACATAGCTCAGCCTGAAAACATACCAAGTGCTCAGCTCGGTCACCCGAACGTCTTCCTTCTGCTAGGTGGACGTTTCCAGCAACAGCATTACACTATTATTTGTATTCATGAACATATGAAAATTGCAAACAATAGAAGTGAGTGACGTTCGTAACAACCGCAATTACGCTCGTCAAAGTACCACATACTCGCCGGAATCGGCCATTCGAATCAACTAACAACGGGGAACTGACCAGAGCAGGAGCAAGTCCTCCGCGGGTTTGGTTTTTCCAACCGAACGAAGGAATGATGAGAATGGGCACCTTGCCTTCCAGAACAACGCTTACTTGTCGCGAATACTCATCATCATCATCATCACAGTTTGCCGACAAGCCTCAACTCTTCAGCCGAGAGCATCACCAGCGAAGGTCCAGCGATGAAGAGAAGTGCTAGCAATTTGCTCCAGTAGGTATGGAAAATGACGAAAAATTGATGCACCATGAGATGGCGAAACCGGGCGCCGAAGTGAATTGCGTCGCAGTGCATATTTTAAATGAAAATAAAAGGACGGAGTGAAGAAAGCGGATTTGCAAATCATTGAGTCGTTCGAATTATGAAATTATTACAATGCAATTGTCGTAATTGTATGCTTCATTTACGGAATGCGTTTAGCGTAAATGGTGCGAAAGGGGATTTCCACGGCAGCGTCGCTCAGAATTCGCACGTTGAATGACGGCTGGGAAAAAATGCGATCGCTCACTAGGCTTCATACAGTTTTCGCAGCAACTTGGCAGAGGTGATGAATGTGAGAAATGTGAATTACAAACTGTGTTTTAATCATATTCAATGTTTCAGGGTTGTTCCAATTATTTCAGCATATACACGCCAAATGACGGATCGGCCTAATTCGGCTATTCTCAGGAGAAAAATTAACTTCAGAAATATCTTTTAAGGCCAACTTTTGGTACGTCTCAACTATTTTAATAACGAACGTATTGCAATTATTTATTTTTATTTCTTTCAACATCATTAAAAGTCACTATCACTAGTCACTATACGACTTTCAATGATGTTAAACGATGCTAGAGGTCATTTTAAATCATAAAGCTTATTATGATGATAGTAATAAACTTTTCAAAAACATCCGTTTTGCTGATGTTTTACACATTTGAATAATTTACGAAAATACGTCCTTTGCACATGTAATTTGTGTTTCTCCAGTGACTACAATATATTTTTTCGGAATACAGGGCGGGCTCGATTATATACAGTTTTCGAGATCTTTCCACTGTATATAATCGAATTCTGTATATAATCGAGCCAAAAAAATTTTTTTCATAATTTTTTTATGCATATATTTTTTGTTTATTGAAAATGAAAGTAGAATTTAATTTTTGATTCATCCCCTTAACACTCCTATACTCGCGCATTGGTCTGTCAGACCGAGAAATCAATAATTCATTTATTTCTCAGAAAATATCAACACTACGACTTTGCGATTCTCTCTAGCTTCGTTATTCGTCGTTCGTCATCGTTTAGGGTATCGCATGTGTTGGTACAAAAGAGACGTGTACCACTTTTTTAACATCTTCGGTCTGACACACCGACGCGAGTATAGGTGTAACTTTTTTGGACAAGAACCTTTTTTCTTATTTTAAAATATTGTTCAATGAAATGTATAAATTTATTTTAGTAGCGTGGAATATTTATTGAATATAATGCATAAGATCATTACCTGACTATTCTCATTTGATTTCAGTCCCTTCTGTAGCTGGATTGAACGGATCCATATATTAACTATTCGTCGATATATTCGTCGTTAGATTCATACGTTCAAAAGCAAAATATAAATGTTTGACTTTCGTATAGTTATTCGCTAAATATAATAGTCATATATATATATATATATATATACACACACTTTTGAAAGAATTTCACTTGTGGAAGAATTGTAAACAGTAAACTATAAACTAATCGATGGCTTATGGTAAGTTTTAACAATTACTGTTTCGGGGATATTTTTTTTATAATGGACAATATCGACAAGAAAACAAGAAAAAGGGGAGGAAATTCCTAGAAATCCTTCTATATCATCTTTTTATGCCCCATCTAAAAAAGGCATTACTTCTTAGTTTACCAAGAATACAGAGACAAAGAATATTAGAAATATGCAAACTTTATATTCCAGAACCTTTATCATCTGGTAATTATCTAGAATGCCGTTATATATTCTTCTTTTCGATACGCAACAACTGCATGAAATGTAAAAAATCTGTTTGTTTCGAGCATGCAATTATGCTATGTTCTGATTCTTACTTCATTGAAACCACAATCGATTAATGCGATTTTATGTTGTTTTATAGCTCTTTATACTTCCATAAATTATATTCAGTTGCTTACTTTTAATGAAAAACAGTGAAAAATTTGAATTTCGTTATTTGTGTTGGAGTATCAAAAATTACTCTGTTTTGAGGATACTGAATTAGATGACTATTAAAACATAATATAGATGAAGAAAACATATTTTTTGGAGTTTTTTCATTCAATCATACATTACTCAAGAATTTTCTACATTACTCGAGAATTAAAAAAAAAATTCTACATTACTCGAAAATTTTTACATTACTCGAGAATTAATCAAGCAAATAAAACTAAATTTGGCATGTGGAGGTTTTAGCGTGCAATAGATGTTTCTATGGTGGTTGACCACTTTACCCCCTCTCTAAGGGGAGGCTGCCATACAAATGAAACAATAATTTCTGCATTACTCGAGAATTAATCAAGCAAACGGAACAAAATTTGACATGTGAAAGTTTTAGGGTGCAATAAATGTTTTCGCGGTGGTTGGATATTCCGCCCCCTCTCAAAGGAAGGGGGGGGGCGGTGCGGTTGTGCTGCTATACAAATGAGAATTAATCAAGCAAATGAAACGAAATTTGGCATGGGGAGGTTTTATGGTGTAATAAATGTTTCTATGGTAGTTAGACACTTCACCCCCTCTCTAAAGGGGGGCCTTCATGCAAATGAAACACAAATTTCTGCATTACTTGAGAATCAATCAAGCAAACGGAACAAAATTTGACATGTGAAAGTTTTAGGGTGCAATAAATGTTTTCGCGGTGGTTGGATATTCCGCCCCCCTCTCAAAGGAAGGGGGGGGGGGCGGTGCGGTTGTGCTGCTATACAAATGAGAATTAATCAAGCATTTTAGGGCATTTTAGGGGACACGAAACGTTTCTATGTTGAATAGACACTCCCCCCCCCTCTCTAAGGGGAGAAGAGGAGAGTGGTCTGTCTTTATTCTATCATATTTTCTGTATCAAACATTTATTCCATGTAACGGAGAAACATGTTATTTGCAAGTGGTTGAAAAATCTTGAACTAGGATTGTGTCTGAGAATAATTTGATATTATAGTGATGAGTTTTGTTAGAAATACTAGGAATGTTATAGTAAAAGGTAAATTCAACGGGGTCGATTAGAAGATCAATCAATGAACTGTTCTGCGATTGGACCCATGAACTTGCTCGTAGTAAGAAAACGTGAATGTTTGAAGGTATTGATAAAAAAAACCAAATTTTGGGCGGGACGAAGTTTGCCGGGTCAGCTAGTCGATACATAAAATTCCTGGTGAAAATTCAAGCAAAATATTCAAATCGGGTTTTTTTACCCCCTGTACTTAGAATAGCCTTTCAAATTTCACCTTAACGTGAAAGGTTACATTTTTTTCTCGAAATGAATCATATTTGAAATATAAAAAAAAATATTTCAAACTGTATATAATCGAGTCCGACCTGTATACATTTTCGAATTTTTTTTCACTGTATATCATCAAATTCTATATACAATCGAGTCAAATTATTTTTTTTCTTCGTGTTTTATGCATATAAGTTTCGTTTATTGAATATTAAAGAAGAATTTAATTTTAAATTCATCCCTTTAAAGTAAGAAAACACCTTTCTCACACGAAAAAAAAAATTATCCAGAATGACTCAGGAGATGATAGACGATCATATTTTATGAAAAAAATCCTTTTACGCATATGTGCGAATTTCAACAATGACAGAGTTATAACGCTTTTTTCCTGTGTCGAACTCTGATGTCTGAAACTGAATCTACATTAAGGGGGACCCCGATCTGGAAAATCTAAAAAATCGATTTTTTGTTTTTTACGTTTTTGGGAAGCTCAGATTTGTTGTCTTTAAAGCATTTTCCGATATATGATTTCGTTGGAAAGTTATAGACAAAAGTATGAAGTCATCTCAAGGGATATAGTATTGCTGTACGATTTTTTAAACGCGTTTTTGTCGAAACCATGTTTTTACAACTGGTGGTATCGATATCTCAGGATCTAATCGACCGTTTTGCGTTTGGCTGAATTTTTTATCAGCATGTAAAAATAAAATATCTATTTTATGAACTTCTAGACAGCGATTTTCCATAAAAAATAACTTATTTTCAAGAAAAATTTTTCGTCATTTTACCAATTTTTTGAATTTTTGAAAATCCCTATGTAACGCTTTAGGTATTGTCCAAAAGTTTCAAAATATTCATTGGAATTGGTTCTGCGACACTCCATTGCTTCAAAACCGATACCACCAGTAAGGTACCGATTTTCAGACAGCATCTACGCATCCAGCTGTCAACAGCGTAATAATCAATAATCGTGGACTCAAAAAATGGGAAATACATCTTCAAATATACCTTAAACAATAACCAAAATACGCGAACACTTCAATTTGTTCCTAACATTCAAAAAAAAAATCACGAAAATTCATTATTCTCTGACCTTCCAGACAGGGGTCCCCCCTTAAAAAGAACGCTACGGAAGACGATTCTGTTGGTTCCATTTGAAAGATGAGACAATTTAGTACAGGATAAAATAGTGGAACTTCTTGATTAGTGGATAATAATAAATAACAATTCGGAAGTGAAAACATAAAAGTCGGTAACTTTTAATGTGTTATTATTAATTTTATTCTAAAAATTCATATTGAACTTGATAGTTACTATCACTCAATTCAACTTTTATCTTTTTTAGTTTCGCTGTAATATCGATATAAACAATTCCTGGTGAAAATTCAATCATAATTTTCAAAAATCTGCATTTTTACCTCACTGTATATATAATAGCAATTTAAATTTCACTTTAACGTTGAAAAGTAACATTTTTTGCTTGAAATAAGTCATATTTGAAATGTAAAAAAAAACATTTTTTTTCAAACTCTGTATATTCGAGTCAAAAATTGTATATAATCGAGTCCGACCTGTATGTGATAATGTTTCAAAACTCTTTCTTCAACTTCATTGCAATTAAGTGAACGATTCACAAGATATAGGGATAAATAAGAAAAACAACATATAACATAAAGAAATTACATGCCGAATCAATCGATTTTGTCGCGATTTTTTCCTTTTTTTTGCAAATCTTGTACATGAGGTGGTAACTACCAAAAATCGTCATCAGACGACCAATTTGAATCACGACTGATTTTTTATGAAGGCATCTTATTTTGAAAAAAATGTAATTTGAAATCCAGATGTCTGATTGAAATAGTTGTAGAGAGTTGTAAAGAAATCAATTAATTATTTCATAAAAATAATATTTGAAGTACACCGTGGAAAAATAATACTCAAAAATTTAATCTAATGTCATAAATTGTAATAACTCAAAACATGCTCATTTCGTTTTTTTTGTTTATTTATTTATTATAAAACATTTCCAATTCATCGAAGTTTGACATATAGTGTTGCAATGTTGTATTCATGAATATGATGATATGATTTTTTTTAAATTTGTGAAATTTCGATACATTTTGATAACCATTTAGGAAAAGTAGTACAAAAATTGTGCTCCCTTGGCCGAGTGGTTAGCGTCATAACTAACATTCCGGGTGTTCGGGTTCGATTCCCGTTCTGGTCGGGGGAATTTTTCGTCAAAGAAATTTCCTCCGACTTGCACTGTGAACACGCGTATTCTAGAACTTGCCACTCAGAATGCATTCAAGGCGTGTTATTTGGCATAGAAATCTCAACTAAGTACTAATAAAAATGACGCAAGTAATACTACGTTGAGACGGCGAAGTTCCTCTAGGAACGTTAGTGCCATTGAAGAAGAAGAAGTACAAAAACTGTTATTTACATGAGATTCTACATGAAAAAACTACAAATGATCGACTTTAAGTCAGACTGGACCATGTAAGATTACGAGAAAAACAAACCTTGGTACTAGAAAGGGGTTTCGTTGATTTTTATTTTTTTATTTTTTTATAAATTCGTTTATTTTTACAGGCTCAGTTACATAAGTTTAAAGGAGCCGAAATCTTAAATATATTTTTAAAACTATATATATGAACAATTTTCTTAAATGTATGGTTAGTAATGTGGGAAACCGATTACTCGTGGTGGACTCGAGATTAAAAGGGGTGACATTTTCTCAGGAAAAGGATGGGGTATAAGGAAATTATTACAATGTTGATAATCACACACACTCAATTCTTAAATCTATTCGTACATCAGTTGTGAATTTACATTTCATTCTTCTGTTTATAGCAAGCGGACCAATTACTCACAAAGGAAGAAATGAAGGGTATAAGGATATAAGGATAATCACACACGAACATCGATAGATTTAAGGAAAACATATATTTGGGACATGTAATCAAGGTCTAACCGAGCCAACACATCTCTCACCGGCACATTGGGCTGCCTTCCTCTAGCCCGAAGGGAGTTCTCTAAATTCGATCTGGCAACAAGATACACCTCACACGACCAAACAACGTGTTCGATGTCGTGGTAACCTCGGCCACAAACGCAGATATTGCTGCCGGCCAGATTGAAACGAAAGAGTAGCGCGTCTAACGAACAGTGATTGGACATGAGTCGGGAGAAGGTGCGAATAAAGTCCCGACTCAAGTCCAGACTTTTGAACCATGGTTTGAGGCTAACCTTAGGGATAATCGAGTGAAGCCACCGGCCCAATTCATCTTCGTTCCATTTGCGTTGCCAGTTAGCGATGGTATTTTTACGGACTAAAGAGTAAAATTCATTGAAGGCGATTTGACGCTGATAAATATCGCCTTCAATCGCACCTACCTTTGCTAATGAGTCAGCCCTCTCATTACCCGGAATTGAGCAATGAGAAGGGACCCACACAAAGGTAATGACATAACAGCGTCTGGATAAAGCACTCAAAATTGTTCGTATTCTCTCAAGGAAGTACGGCGAGTGCTTTTCCGGCCTCACTGAACGGATAGCTTCGACAGAGCTAAGACTATCCGTTACAATGTAATAGTGTTCAACAGGTCGTGAGGCGACGCTGTCCAGCGCCCAGTGTATCGCTGCCAATTCAGCAATATACACTGAGCAAGGATTCTGAAGACTGTGTGAGGTGCTAAAAAATTCGTTGAACACGCCAAATCCTGTGGACTCATTTATAGTGGACCCATCAGTAAAGTACATATTATCACAATTGATACCCCTATATTTTTCATCGAAGATCGTTGGAGCGATCCTCGATCGTTGGAGCGATCCTCGATCGTTGGAGCGATCCTCGATCGTTGGTAATCTGAATATCCATGGATATCTTGCTTCATGGACAGATCAAAATGCACAGAGGAATTGATGTAGTCAGGGAAACAAACACGGTTGGGAATATACGAAGAAGAATCAACCTGCATGGAGATGAATTCATGATATGAACTCATGAATCCGGAGTGAAAATTTAGCTCGATTAGCCGCTCAAAATTTCCGATCACCAATAGGTTCATGACCTTACACCGGATGAAGAACCGAAGAGATAATAAATTGAAGCGATCTTTTAGTGGGAGTAGGCCTGCCAAAACCTCGAGACTCATGGTATGCGTTGAGGGCATACATCCCAACGCAATACG
Organism: Toxorhynchites rutilus septentrionalis; assembly: GCF_029784135.1. Lineage (NCBI taxonomy): Eukaryota > Metazoa > Arthropoda > Insecta > Diptera > Culicidae > Toxorhynchites > Toxorhynchites rutilus. The sequence continues at coordinate 130,392,544 of NC_073745.1, forward strand.
GAGACAAAGATACTGAATTCGCTCGAGTTTAATTAAGTGTGTTTTGGCAGCTGATTGAAAACAGAAACTGCCATACTCCATCACTGAGAGAATAGTTGTTCTATACAACATTATAAGATCTTCGGGATGGGCTCCCCACCAGGTGCCGGTAATTGTACGGAGAAAATTTATTCTTTGTTGGCATTTTTACTCAGATACCTAATATGGGCCCCCCAAGTACATTTGGAGTCGAACCAGACCCCAAGATACTTGAATGACATAGCATGAGTGATCGGTTTGCCCAAAAGTTGAAGCTTTGGTTTTGCTGGTCTATGCTTCCTAGAAAAAACCACCATCTCTGTTTTCTCCGTGGAGAATTCGATCCCTAGCCCAATGGCCCAGGTTGAAAAATTGTTCAAAGTATCTTGTAAGGGTTCTTGTAGGTCGGATTCTGTTGATCCTACGACAGAGACCACTCCATCATCTGCAAGTTGTCTTAGGCTGCAATTTTGTGTAAGGCAATTGTCGATGTCGCTTACATAGAAGTTGTACAAAAGGGGGCTTAAACATGAGCCCTGGGGGAGGCCCATGTAAGAGACCCGACTTACTGCCGAATCTCCGTGAGAAAAGTTCAAATGCTTCTCACAAAGCAAGTTATATAACATATTATTCAATAGAGGCGGCAGACCCCGAGAGTGTAATTTGTCTGTCAAAACCTCTATTGAAACAGAATCAAAGGCCCCCTTTATGTCCAAGAATACTGAAGCCATTTGTTTTTTCCCGGCGTAAGCCATTTGAATTTCTGAAGAAAGCAACGCAAGACAATCATTCGTCCCCTTGGGTTTCGTTGATCATTCAAAACAATTTCGATACGTTATTCCTGCTTTACGCGTGATTTTCCAAACCTGATAAATGTCGTATGTTGCTTACGAAATGCTTAACCTAATACAATCAGTAACTCTAAATTTTTAATTTTGCGACTTGGTCCCCTCTAACTTAACACCGCCTATATAAAGTTTCATTCTATGGTTAACTCTCGAGATATGATGACTTGAGATATAACAAAGTAATATGTAACGAACATTATGATCATGAAATAATATAAAATGCATACTGTTGATACAGTTAGACTTAGGTTAAAAAGTGACATATTGTTTTTCAAGTAAAACGCATTTAGATTCTATTCATTATTTTACTCTTCTTAAACGGTAACAATTTCGCAAAGTATTAAAATTTCTCAATTAAAAAAAACATCAGTACTTACGTATTGACGCCATCGGAGCATAATTCTTATTACGCATTTATTTTTTCTGAGATCAGTGTAATGGGAGCGACCTCCATATCTAACGAGGGTAAGGAACTGAGACGGAGACGTAATCCGAATCTGACGCCCGAGCAAACTATATGAATTATATATTTCAAGGTGAAAATTAACCGGACAAATGAAATGCCCCAGACAAACGTATGCCGTGGATAAACGATAATAAGTGGAACACAGGTTTGCTTGCGGGTCAGCGGCCGACTTCAATTCTTGCGTTTGATATGCTATTGACATGTTTTTAACCAGTTAACTGTGGTGTCTTCATTCAAAAGTGCGCACAGTTTTGTGTCGCCAGAATCGAGCCATGACGAGTACAATCGTCAATCACAGAGTACGTTGCGCTGGTAAGATGTTGGATGAGAACGATGGTTTTATTTTATAAAATTGAAACTTTTATTACTGATAATTTGTATTCAATCGAATATTATACATAGTAAAATCAGAATTTAAATAAGGGACTTTGCAAATCAAACACCAGTAACGCGATTCCTTACTTATCTTAAGTTTTTAGCAATGCGAACATCTAAAAAAACATTCTCATCGCACATAAAGCCTGTCCACGTTAAATTTCGGACACCAAGATGATGCCAGTAAAACAAAAATTCACGTAATACAATAAAACTGATTGTTTATTTCAGTAAAATAGACTTATATCTAATACAAGGAAACCTTACTTCGACGGTAATTACGTTGTCTGTTAAATTCACGAACTTTCTTGGGAACATCTGCCATTAGGTACAGTATCCTCAGATATGATGGCGGCGGCGCTTTTCCATCTCCTATTGAAATCATTAATGCCATTCGCTTCCTTCTTAGTTTCGAATAGTTTTCGCTTAATCAGACCCCAGTGCTTTTCCACTGGGCGAAGTGCTGGATAGTTCGGTGGATTTGCTGTTTTGGCACATATTTGATCTCATATGCATTATACCATTCCAGGATGGATTTTGCATAGTGACAAGAGGCCAAATCTGGCCAAAACAACGCTGAGGAGTCGTGGCTTCTTATCAATGGTAGCAATCGCTTCTAGAGACATTCTTTCTCGTAGACATCTTTGTTGATAGTGCCGAAAGATTTGGATGTTCGGCCACAACTGCATATGGCCTGCCAAACCAAGTACTTTTTGGGGAATTTGTTCGAAGTCTTCGAAAACATAAGTTTCATCGTCCATTATGGTGCATGAACATTTTTGGAAAAATTGGGTGTAGAGCACCTTAGCACGGCTTTTTGCAGTGAAATTTGGCTTATCATCACGATTGGACAACTTTTTCACTTTGTACGCCTTCAGTTCATGCCTCTGCTTCACTTTTTGTACATATGATTTTGATTTTCCAGCCTTTCGAGCCACATTTCTAACTGAAAGGTTGGGATGTTTCTCAATAATGGCAACCACCTTTCGGTTCATATGTTGGGAGCACACTTTTCGATTTGTTCCGCTTCCAACCTTCCGATCCACAGTTAAGCGCTGGTCAAACGATTTGCACACACTAAACACGGTACTCTTCGGCAGTTTTAGCTTTTTGGCGTGATCGCGTACCGACAGTGTTTGATTTTGCTGCCGTTCGCGCAAAATGCGTTTGCGTACTTCCACTTGATTCGACGCCATTTTACCAAACTGAAGAAGAATGTAAACATGTTGGACATCGAAATAAAGAGGAGGGTTTCAGCTGTCATGTAAGTGAAATATTTCATTGATTAGTGAAATATATCATAAACTACACTGAAAGAAAAGTGTCCGAAATTCAACGTGGACAGGCTTTAAATAAATTCTTTATGCGAAATGGTAAACTTTTTCAACCAGTGCGGGGACGTATGACATCATCTGAAACATCTTAAAATTTTCTATTTGCTTATTTTATTCCGGCATAGCCTCAAAATATTCTAAACATCTTTAAATTTTAGAATATGTTTTGTTTTTCTCGAAAATTGCAATTTTAATAGCTAATGGTCTCTGATTTATACACATGACAAGTATACTCGTCAATCAAAGTTAACTAATTGATAGAAAAAAATTTGCAGAACATGTCAATCGTGAAAATTTAAATACAAAAACGTTACGAGTAAATGTTGTTTTAAGAAAAAATCTTTCCCTGTAGTAGTGCCCTTCTTCCTATGTATGATTGAGTTGCTGGTAATTGTATGGGCTATTTGTATTTTTTTTCAAAATTAAAAAAAAATATTTTAATTTATATTAGACAATGTTTTATATTTCATTGAAACAAATTATTTTGATAATGAAAATTCATATTTTCTAAAAAAATTTTTTTTTTAATCCTGTACAAAAAATTTATGAATAGTCCATAGCCCAATTATTAATAAGTCACCCATAAATTGTTAGAAGGGCACTGCTACTGCTAGAGTTTTCTAAGAGTTTTCCTAACAACAACATTTCCATGTTTCCATTTTTGTATGTGAAGTCCAGCGATTGACATGTTCAGTAATGTTTTCTTAAATTTGAAAACATGCCAAAAACATATCGAATGCGAGGATTCACATACAAAAATGTTACGAGTTAAACATCTTGCATAGTTTGGGGGTTACATACAAAATGCCTTATATTCCAAAAACTAAAAAATTTCTATTTAACGCCTTCGACAAAATCACATACTTCAATAAGATCTAAAACTTTGTTAAATACATTATAACACTATCTTGGCTTTAAACAAAATTAGGATTCGTTGTATTTTTTTTTCAAAGTAAACATGAAACAGTTGTTATTAGAAAAATAAAACTTTTACCCTGTAAAAGTGCCCATCTTATGATGTACGGAAGTCTTATTGGTAATTGTATGGGCAATTCATTTTTTATGAAATTAAAAAAAAAATGTTTTCGAGGAATGCTAATTAAAATTTGATAAATATTTTTTTTGTTATTGTTTTTTATTTTTGGGGGTTTTATGAAAATTTGCATAATTTCCTACATTTTATTCTTTGACCAAAATTTTGTGAGTATTTAGAGTTAAAATTTTTCGTAAAAACTTAAGAAAACAGAATTTGGCTATTTTGTACCCATTTTCACAGTGCGTTTGCTATTTTCCACCCGATCAGTATACTCACTTGCACTGTGTAAATTCGGTGTTAGCCTTGAAAAATCCTTTTCACTGTTCGTTGTGAAAATCGTGAATAATTTCGTGTTATATTCATGTCCGGGCCAGAAACGGAGCCCAAGTTGATATATTGGGTGTGCAATTTGATTCATTCCGTTTCCACAAAGTGACTCAGGGTGTTATAAAAAGTCGACGATGTCAGCTGTTTTTAGCTGAATCGTGAAGTTTCGACATCTGTCAACCAACTGTTGTTTAGGAGTTTTCGAATTTTGCACAACAAATAAAATTTTTACTGCGTTGGAAATATCGAGTCACGTTGCAAATATGCACTATTTTCGGATAGTTTTGATTTTCTGTTTCCATTGGAACAAAAGTGCAGCCGAAGGGCATCGAATCCTTCTGGAAGATTATGGTCACTCTGCACCATCGGATAGATTTTGTAGGGAATGGTTTGGATGATTTAAAAGTGGTGATTTTAGTGTTAAAGATAAAAATCATCCTGGTCAACAAAAATAGTTTGAAGACGAAGCATTAGAGATATTACTCGATCAAGATTCGTGTCAAACGTAAACCGAGCTCGCAGAATCATTGGGAGTAACTCGACAAGCTATTTATAAACGACTCAAAGCTTCAGGATTCATCCAAGTACAAGGAAATTATGTTCTATACGAATTGAAAGCGAAAGATGTCAAAAGGCGATTTTGCATTTTCGAAATGTTGCTTGAACGGCTCAAAAGGTAGTCTTTTTTGTATCGAGTCGTTACCGAGGAAGGAAAATAAATCCACTACAACGTTCCAAAACCTAAAAGATCGTATGTAAGACCCGGTCAACCAGGGACATCAACGTCGAAGCCGAAAATCTGCGGTGCCAATGTTGTTTCTCTGTATGTGGTGGGATCTAATGAATGTGTTCTACTATGAGATGCTAAAACCTTGTAAACCATCAATGGAGACTTCTACATGCATCAATTGATCCATTTAAAGCGACCTATAGCATAAAAACGTACATATTTTACGACCAGACACGAGTCCACAATATTCCATTATGACATCGCTTGACCTCATGCTGCTGTTCAAGGTTAAAACTACTTGAAAAATAGCGGATGGGAAATTCTGGTTCACTTGCCTTATAGCCAAGAGACGTTGCACCTTCCGATTACCATTTGCTTCGATAGAAGCAGAATGCTTAGAGTGGAATACGCTTTACAGGGTATCGAAATTGGCTAGATTCAATCGCTCCCTTCGCGATGGAATCCATAGATTGCCATAAAAATAGAAAAAAGTAGTGGTTAATATGGCTGAGGCAATACTTTGAACAATGTATTGATTCCTTATATTATTCAAATAAATATGTTTACGAGCAATTAACTCGTTATTTACGGTTTAAACGAGTTTAAACACGGGGAAAGGTTGGAGACATTTTCAAACATATGAAACTGACGAAAATCGCTTTAAATATCGGATTTGGAAGATATGAAGATATTTGCTTGGGAAGCAAATTTTCATAGAAACACTCAACCAGAAAATTTATGTGAACGAGTGTCTTGAAGGACGTCTGCAGTCTTCCCTGAAGTAACACGATTGTCCCGTGTTGTTCTGCTGGATTTGGAAAAAAATCTGATAGCAAGCATTAAATAAAAATAAAAATGGCAATTCGGACTCGGTCTACCGGAAGCTTAGCTGAATATATTTTTTATTGTATTCAATTAAACTACAATTCATCAATTTATACATATTCATGTTTAACACGTTGACTGACACCGAGTTTTTGCTCAGGCTGCGTCATTCACCGGTGACTGACAGTAAACTGATAATGATAATAAAGGCAACTAGTATAAGGACCGTATCGTTATTTATGGGTACGCCTTAGAGTCTCCGTCTGAAAAAGACTATAGCTTGTTTTGACAGCTGTTTATTTTTCTCCTGTTGTTGACACAGTTAGCGTTCAGTTAGCATTGTTAAAAGATCGTTTTTTCCTAAAAGTGCAATCATGAGAGGGCTAACAGAAGAAAAACGAAAATCCATTGTGACCAGATACTGCTCCGAAACAGGAATATCAATGAGAAAATTGGCGAAGGCGGAAGGAGTAAGCGTCCATGCGGTCCAAAACGCTATCAAACGATTTGGTATGTATAATACATTGAAGGATCTACCCGGTCGCGGCAGAAAACCTGGGCCATCCAAGCCAAACTTGGATAAAAAGATTTGCAGGCAATTTGAAAGAAAAAAGGAATTATCGATACGGGATTGCGCAAAAAAGTGTGGAACATCAATCGGTATGGTTCAACGTGCCAAAGAACGTAACTCACTGAAGGCATATAGAAAGCAAAAATGTCCCAAACGCAGCCAAATTCAGGCAAGTTCCGTGAAAACCCGTGCCCGTAAGCTTTACGATGGGATTTTAAGCAAACGCGAACTGTGCATCGTCATGGATGATGAAACCTACGTCAAACTGGACTACAAAACTCTTCCTGGGGCACAGTTTTACACTGTAAAGCAAGGAACAGATGTCCCGAACGCGGAGAAGTCAATTTTTTGCGAAAAATTCGGTAAGAAAGTGCTGGTTTGGCAAGCTGTTTGTCAATGTGGCATGAAATCATCTCCTTTCTTCACTCTCGGGAATATGAATGGTGAAATTTACCGGAAAGAATGTCTCCAAAAGCGTGTGTTACCGCTCATCCGAAAGCACACTGGTCCGACACTATTTTGGCCTGATTTGGCATCATGCCACTATGCACGTTTGACCTTGGATTGGTATCGCGAGAATAATGTCGATTTTGTGGAAAAGGAGATGAATCCTCCAAATTGTCCGCAAATAAGACCTATTGAAAAATTTTGGGCTTTGATGAAGGGACGACTGCGGAAGAAGGACAAGGCAGCCGATGACCTTGAGCAGTTCAAAAAGGATTGGATAAATGTGAGCAAACAAGTCGATGAGACGGTTGTCCAGAACCTAATGAGGGACATCAAGAAGCAGGTGCGATCATTGGCGCGAAAATCAGAATCTTGATTATTTTTTACTGTTACTCCTTTCTTTCATTCATAAGATACAATATTTTGATATCAGAACTGAAAAATAAATGCAATATTTGAAATAAAGCTGTGTTTTGAGCGTACCCATAATTAACGATACGGTCCTTAAGCATATAAGCTTATAAGCTTACATACAAAAACACACTCCGATGGCCCTAATACGTTTGAAAATTTCCATAGAGTCGGTATAAAACCGTGGCACTCAACGTGTTAAACAAAATTTGATTGTAAATTCCAAATTATCAATAATGCTTATTCACTCTTGTGTGAGCTATATAAACCTTTGGTTGAACTGCTCTTCGATTTGAACATCGTGTTCTACCGTCGATATTGTTGAACCAACCCAAAGAGAAGCAGATTTGATGTCCAACGGAGTATTTAAAATTGTGTAATAACGGAACTCGAATGAATTGATTGAAACTTATTCTTCCATCGCTGGTACATCTAGACTGAACTAACTATTTTTGATGAATGATACCCATAATAAGAACAATTCAACGTTAACACAATAATTATTATGTAATAAAATAGCTTTTCCAGCCCTGTGACAGACATTACTTTGAACCTGCCGATACTCGCGGCGAGTCAACCCAACACGTCAATTTACGGCTTTTCATCCTCCGCATAATTATTTGCACAAACTCAAACAACTCGCCCGAAGGCAACACGTCGCTCACTCTCTCTGTCTCTCTCGCCATTGCTAAGAAATATGCAAATTTCCGCACGTAATTAATGAATTTTTTTTCGTTAGCAAATAATTTTACTTTCATTCCGACACCGACAATAGCAGGCAACCAACCATTGTTCCACCCCCGTATTCTTCCAAGATCTCTCCGGTCGCCCATGGTTCGCATTACGACGCCTCGAGCGTTCCGAGCGTTAATGAAACGTACAAATAAGAGCAACACGAAAATGCAAAATGGCAAGTGAACCAGAAAGTAACAATCGTCATCGTCTTGGGCTAGGACCGACAAAGCACCGGATTTGTTGTGACTCAGCGGCGACGACGACGACGACAACGACAACGGCTAATGTACGGGAAGAGAAGAAGAAAAAAAACGCGAATTAAAACTGATAACGTCAGACAGACCACGAAAGTCACTCAGCTATGCTTGGCAGTTACCGAAATGAAATCATTTCCATGAAACTCACGTTTCCACGCGAGTAACTTGATTTAGTCACGAGTAATCGAATGAAACCGTCTGAGCCGGTCGTCCCGTGAGGCACAATTTGTGGACTGTTTTCGGCGGGAGGACAAATTCTTCAGCTCCAAAGCGGTACCACACACAAAACAGTGTATTTAATTACGTTTTATCACCGTTTACTATGCTGTCGACGTTCCACTCTTTCGCGGGATACTAATAAAATCTCGGTCACTGATGTGCTTAGAAATTAATAGCGATCACCACCAGACATGGAAATATGGTTTCGTAGGAAAAACTTACGGAATTCTAAACATTCTAAAATTGCGGTCTATGCGAAAGTTTTTTCAGTGTATATTTTCGTTCCATTCAAACTCAATGTGGAATATGGTTTTGATGAGTACAGAGTGCAACACATCCCTATCGCTGTCTATTATCTTGTAACTTGTCAACGTCGGGTGTTTATTTTTTTTTTGTATTGTACATTATCACCTAAAACTCCAATGGATTTTTTTTTCTAAAATAACATTTGATTTGAACTTCAAATGATTCCCTTTTTTTCACGTTCAGAACCATTATACATATCTAAGGACATAGCGTCAAACGATTTTGATCCAATTGAACAGTTCGGAAATCTAGACTGTAGAACTTACAGGTTACAGAGGATTGACAACAAGATGAAACTATGGAGATTTTTGTCAGTGCTTGAATAGTTATAACTCTTGTAAAAAGTATTTGACAGCGAAATTCATTCTGTTATTTCTTGATAAAATCTGATTTCTTTTTATATTATTTTTAGAGGTTGTGTTAGGGATTACAAGATGTTATATATAGGGAAGGGTTGGCCCAGAATCGGACCTTCTAAATTATTTATGTATTTATTATACTTTTTTATTTACTTATCTATTATACTGGAGGACATAAACTGCCGTTCTACGCATAGTTGTCCCATGTTTTAAAATCAGCAACTGAGAAAAACGCGTTCAAAGTTTTCTAACATATTTGTCTACCAGAAGCTTTAAGCATTTCGGTTTAGCAATACACTGTTAACTATTGTTTAATGAAATGTGAAAAGAACCTCTCATTTGAATCAATCAATTTTGATTACAGGCTTAAAAATTCATGGTGGGACAGTTATGCCCAAAATATCAACATGAAACAATTGAACCTGATGTTTTGAAATACTGGGAACAATTTTTTTTGTGTTTTCCGAGAGATTATGCATAAAAACATCGTTTTATGAAGAAGGAAGTAATCTGTAATACTTTGCAGAACATAAATCTCGTTGTTATTAGGCATTCACTAACAAGTTGTACACGTGTTCTGTTAAACATTCTGTTTATTTTTTTGAGAATTTGCTCGTTCTTCCAAACCAGAAGTGAGTGCATTAGCACTGCTGAAAGCGTGACATAAAATTATTGTACTTGAACCGATTTATTTGATATGGATCTATAAGAAATATATGGCGGGACAGTTATGAATAGAATATCAACATGGAGCAATTGAGCTTGACATTGTTTTTAAAAAGCTGGGAACAAACTAAATTTTGTTTGTGTTTTTCCGGAAGACTAGGCCTAAAAACATAGTTTTATGAAGAAAAGTGCAAATTGTCAAAAAGTAACATGGGACAACTATGCGTAGAACGGCAGTAAAGTACTTCAAATATAAGTTTTTTGGCAATTTCAGCAGTTAATTATATAGTATAAGATTATTTTACTATGCTATTCTATCAGTGTAGGTGTGGGAGAAATACAGGGGTCAAATCGGAAATATCTATCTCGACATGTTCCAAAATGGTGGTCATAAAGCGAGGAAAAATTCCGCAACCGGGCTGGGAGGCTTAAGACCTTACAAAATGTTGATTAGAGAATGAAATGTGGGGAAATACAGGGTTTTCCAACTTTAAATTCCGAAAGTAAATTGAATTAAAACACACTTAGAATTCGAATTTCGATGAAACTTTTATTTCAAATTAAAGTTTGGTTTATGCCATTATGTGTGAAATACAACATCATTCAAACGTCCACCTAGGGCTTCCTCGCACACCTTGATCCGGAACAGGTAATTTTCGATGACTTGTCGGCACATATGGGGCGGTATCTCGGTCATAACTTCACGAATGTTGTCTTTCAAATGTTCAAGAGTTTGCGGAGAATTGGCATAGACACGGTCTTTCGCACAACCCCACAAAAAAAAAGTCTAGCGGGTTCAAATCGCATGATCTGGACGGCCAATTGGCATCACCAAAACGCGAAATTATGCGTCCCTCAAATTTCGTTCGCAATATGGCCATGTTCAGTCGTGTTGTGTGGCACGTGGCGCCGTCCTGCTGAAACCACATGTCATCCGTATCCATATCTTCAATTTGTGGCAAAAAAAATCGTTTAACATGCGGCCATAGCGCTCACCATTCACAGTTACCGTCTCGCCGTCCTCATTTTCAAAGAAATACGGCCCGATGACTCCACCCGACCATAATGCGCACCAAACAGTGACTTTTGGCGAATGCAATGACCTCTCAACAATCACGTGTGGGTTTTTTGAGCCCCATATACGGAAATTTTGGGTGTTCACATAGCCACCGAGCTCGAAATGTGCCTCATCACTGAAGAAAATTTGATGCGAAAATTCAGCATTTTGCTGCTGTTGTTCGTTCACCCAATCGACGTATGCCCGACGCATTCCATGGTCACCACGCTCTAATTTTTGTACCAGTTGGACTTTATATGGATGTAGGTGCAATTCCAAATGCAAAATTCGCCACAATGATGTGTTTGAGAAGCCCAATTGCTGAGCACGCCGTGGAATCGAAACATTCGGGTCATCCTTCGCACTGGCAGCAACAGCAGCAATATTTTCGGCCGAACGCACATTACGATTATGCACAGGTTTCACAATATCCGCTACGGATCCAGTTTGTTCGAATTTACGCACTACATTAGCGATTGTGTGCTCTGTAGGCCGTCCATGACGACCAAAATCGTTTATGACGCTTTGGTTGACAGCTATGTCAAACGGTTGTCCTGCGTTGTATACTTTCGGAAGCCCGAAATGGAAAACCTTGTATATAGGGAAGGGTGGCCCAGAATCGGACCTACTAAACTATTTATGTATTTATTATACTTTTTTATTTATTTATTTATTATACTGGAGGACATAAACTGCCGTTCTACTCATAGTTGTCCCATGTTTTAAAACCAGCAACTGAGAAAAACGCGTTCAAAGTTTTCTAACATATTTGTCTACCATATTTGTTGTAAGCATTTCGGTTTAGCAATACACTGGGAATTATTGTTTAATGAAATTTGAAAAGATCCCCTCATCTGAATCAATCAATCTTGATTACAGGCTTTAAAATACATAGTCGGACAGTTATGCCCAGAATATCAACATGAGACAATTGAACCTGATGTTGTTTTTTTGGAATAATGAGGACAAACAATTTTTTGTTGTGTTTTTCCGAGAGATTATGCTTTATGCATACATCGTTTTACGAAGAAGGAAGTGATCTGCAATACTTTGCAGAATATAAATCTAATTGTTATTAGGCATTCACTAACAAGTTGTACACGTGTTCTGTTAAACATTCTTTTTATTTTTTTGAGAATTTGCTCGTTCTTTCAAACCAGAAGTGAGTGCATTAGCACTGCTGAAAGCGTGACATAAAATGATTGTACTTGAACCGATTTATTTGATATGGATCTATAAGAAATATATGGTGGGACAGTTATGAAAGAATATCAACATGGGACAATTGAGCTTGATGTTGTTTTTAAAAAGCTGGGAACAAACTAAATTTTGTTTGTGTTTTTCCGGAAGACTAGGCCTAAAAACATAGTTTTATGAAGAAAATTGTCAAATTGTCAAAAAGTAACATGGGACAACTATGCGTAGAACGGCAGTAAAGTACTTCAAATATAAGTTTTTTGACAATTTCAGCAGTTAATTATATAGTATAAGACTATTTTACTATGCTATTCTATCAGTGTAAGTGTGGGAGAAATACAGGAGTCAAATCGGAAACATCTATCTCGACATGTTCTAAAATTGTGGTCCTAAAGCGAAGAAGGATTCCACAAGCGGGCTGGGAGACCATAAGACCTTACAAAATGTTGATCAGAGAATGTCAAACAATTTGAAAAAAAATTCATTGAAAAAAGAATGAATTGGAAAAATTAAAATTCATTTTTCTCAAAAATATGTTTTTTTCAATTCTGATTTTTTTTTATATAAATAGCTTTAACAATTTTCAACAAGTCAACCATAAATTGGAAGATGGGCACAATTCCAGGAAAAGAGTTTTACCAACATCAACATTTTGATTTTTTTTAAAGTTACTTTTGATGTTCAATTCGTAACATTTTAATGTCAAAATTTTCGTGATTTACATATTCTGCAAACTTTTTTCTATTAACACATTAAGGACTGCACGTTTTGGGCAAACTTGCACGCTTCATTTGTTCGGATGCTACGAATGAGATCGTTCCCTTCGGTCTGGATGAGACGAAGGCGAACCATCGGTAGGCCTTGTGAGATTCTTGGCAGACCATGGATTTAACCATCAAGTGTAGAAAACACGCGTTATTTCGCGTTCCATCCGTTACAGACGGAACGCGAAACACGAGAAATCTCGTGAGCGGTCCGCAAAGTGTTAAGAAACATATTTAAAACATGTCAAACGCCAGAATTAACAATTACACAAAAAAATCACGAGTAAGACATTATTTTTTCAGGAGTATCATCCATACAAAAACGCAATGTATTCCAGAAACCATAAAAGATATAAAGTTGATGTCTTCGACAAAAGTTCATATTTTTATAAAATCTAAAACATTGTCCTATACATTGTTATATCGCTATTTTGATTTTTGAAAAATTGGAATAGTAGTATTTTTTTGTAAAGAAAACATGAAAAAGTTATTTTTGGAAAAATATTTTCCCTGTAAAAGTGCCCATCTTCCGATGTGTGGGTGACTTGATGAAATTTGTAAGGGCTATTCACATTTTTTTTTAGATGTTTCAAAAAATACGTTTTTGAGAAAAATGAACTTCAATTTTTAAAACATATTTCTCTTAGCGTAATTTCTATATGTTTTTTTTCGGATTTTTTTAATGAAAATTTGAATTTATCAAATTTTATCCTTTGACCAAAGGTTTGTAGATTTTATTGTTTTTGAGTTATGTTTTTTTTTTGTAACAAATAAAGAAAAAAAAATGGGCATTCTCACAAAGTGGTCTAATGCTTTTTCGAAGATTTCAAGTATGCAAAGTTGCCAAATTACCAATATCTTTACATGCACAACATTCACTGGAATCTGAGATGTTGCTACCAATGGTCAGTCGAGTTGACATGACATTCGTCAATTGAGAAATTTTCCTACAAGAATCATAAGTCGGAGAATATTTTATAGTTGAGTTCGTTTGTTTGCCAGCCCAATACTTTTGTGACGTGAAAACAAAACCTAGATTTTTGTGGTTTCCGACTCTTGAAGATTAAGTTTGTATTTTCAATTCCGATTCAAAACAAACAAATGAACTTTGTTCTATGGATGTTCAACGGAAGATGAATGTAGATTCCAGTATATTAAGTTTTGCAAAAAACTCGCAAAAAATAAATCGGAATGCAAGATTTATTCTATTTTCGACATGGGACCACGTATAACCGGAATATATGAGGGTAAAATGAAAACCTAAACACAGAACATGCAGGAAAAAATTAAATAGTTCGAATGTTCATAACTCGAACATTTCTTAAAAGATCGGAAAGGTTTTTGCATCAATTGATAGGATATATTTATACGCAACTACCACAATTGATAAAATGTTATTTTTCCTGAGATTAGCAATTGAATAAATGTAATATGTCAAGCGCTCCAACTGCCCAAAATTGGCCAGATTTACGGTTTCCCCAACACAGGCTGGGATTTACCCTTACCCTTCACGAATCAACCATCTTCAGCTGCTTCTACAAAACCACGCCAATTATCGGCTATTTCAAATTTGTACTGAAGACGCTTCATTCTAATATAATAATGTTTAATATTCAATGTAATAACCAAGCGAATTAATTATGACAACTCCTTAAGTCAACATTGCGGTCCTGCCTTGGAAATGACCCCTCAATTATTTTTCTGTGTAAAAATATTTTATCTTAAAGTGAAAGATGAACGGGTAAACGACGGACCGAACCTCCCATGTTTTCTCGTTGTTTCTAACAGATAACGTTACGAGGAATTGACGTAACGTTGCAATAGATATTGAGACATTCTTCCGCAATTAAAAAAAAAACTTCCGCTTAAGCATACAGAATTCTTGTAGAATCTTACGGCTACATGCCCTGCCAAAGCGTGTATAGGCATTTCAGAAAAAAATGATTCAAGCAATAAGATTGTGTATTTTGTGGCTTTGAAAATTAAACAAAAACGAGCAAAAAAAGCACACTACGAGCTAATAGCAATGGAATTTCTTGAAAATGTTATCTATTCAGCCATTCCATGCCAAACCATGTTCACAGATTTTCGTGAAAAGTGGTTGTTTTGTTCTTTATCGCAAAATATTAGACCCGTTTTTTTTATTTATTTAATCGGGTGCCCATTTTCATTTCAGGGTGGTTCGAAAAATCGCCTTTTTTCAAAAATTTTGAACATTTGAACTACTGAACCAATTCAGATGATCGATATATCAAATTGAAGCCAATTAGCTATTCTTTGTTGGAAAAAAATAGTATACACTGAAGTCGCTTTTAACGCGGTTTTTGGAAATTACGCGGTTTTTTTACGCGGATTTCGGAATTTACGCAGTTTTTTTTACGCAGCAAGTATCAACCGCGTACAAATTCAATATGCTTATTGATGTGACTTTTCACGAAATAACTTTGTATTGTATCACTGATTAGTAGCTGAGAAATAAAAGAATATACAGATATCATGATTGCAGCATACAAAAAAAACAGGTCATCAATTGTTAGAATATGGGTCGCATTTTTAATTTGTAATGCACTGTTTGTTATATTTTTATACGGATTTTGAAATTTACCCGGTTTATTTTTACGCGGATTTTGGAATTTACGAGGTTTTTTTACGCGGATTTCAGAATTTACGCGGTTTTTTTACACGGATTTTGGAATTTACGCAGTTTTTGTTTACGCGGCACGTATCCTCCGCGTAAAAAGCGACTCCAATGTACTTGAAAAAAGTTCGGATTTTGATTTTGTAATTATTGTGTGCTTTGTTTTTTATAGTTTACATGATGGACCAAGGGTGCTATATTTTTTTATATTTTTTATTGGAAGCTGCACATAACAGATTTCAATCAGATTTCAAGATCAAAATTAACCGATAGTTCAAAAAATCAATTTTTAACACTTTTTTCCATCACAAAAATTCATAACTTTTGAACCACTGAATGATTGAGATGAACAACATATCAAATTAAAGCCAAGAAGTTGTGTTGTTCAAAAAAAATAATTCACTTGGGAAAAAATTGGACTTTATTTTCGTAATTAGGGATTGTATTCGTTTTTCATAGCTCATGTGGTTTCGGGATCAGGGGTGCCATATTCTTTTATATTTTTTCATGATAGCTAAGGTTTTTTCACATAACATACAAAAATATCGGAGAAGTTGTTTTTTTCGTTATTGAGTTATGATTTTTCAAAGTTAACATGTTTTCAGTTTTCGTTCAATATTTCTATCCGATTGAACTACATCTATGTAACAACAATCCAGGTTTTACGGAAGTGTTGTATTTTTCCAAAGAAGATCAACTCATTGGCTTCAAACTGGTGTATTGATCGTCTAAATCAGGGGTTCTTTGCGGATGATGAATAATAAACTAAAATAAAAGTAAGAAAACTTAACCTTATTTTTTTATTAAAATTGTAGCTAATAATTTTTAAATACACATTACTTACAGATACTTAAGTAGGTAATTAATTTTTAAAACTAACTTTAAAATCGCAAAGTAAAAATAAAAATATGTTCCGGGAAAACGTAATCCTACGTCAAAAACTATGGGTGGGTTATACCTAAAATACAACCGCAAGGTTGACGTAGGGCTACCTTTGGCTTGGTAGATATTTGAGTGTATTGATTAAATTTTTGATTAAACCAGTGATTAAATGAAACAATTTCCGAATTCAGATGCGAACAAATCCCAATTTAGGTCAATTCACGTATTGTGAAAAGATTACTTTCTTTGTTACAACTCGTATGACATGATCCCTTGTTTATTTCATTCATTTCTCGTGGACTTCCAAAATATGTGAACGAAAGAATGGCTAAAAGACCAATATATCTTACATTTCCCTCTGAATTTATTCCGTCTCTTAAGTGTACGTACTTTTTAAACCGCGAATTTTGCTTGATTTGTTAAAAGCACTCAGTTTTGAATTTGACATGTAAGTTGAACACGTATTGTTCAATCGACGTTATCGCAGCAAATTTTTATCAGAATTTTGCCAAACGGTATACGTAGAAGTTCAATTAGCTGAAGACATCAAGGAATGTCTTCCAATGCAGTCTTGAATAACCAAACCAAAGCATTGTGATCATACCGCTTTTGACATATTGCCGAGTGTAAAAATGCATGCGGGTACAGAAGTACCCGCACATTGCATATATTTGAAATACCGATTTCTCCAGATTCCTTGGTTTTGAAGTTTGTGTTGGGGAACTCATTCCGGTCTGCAGAAACGCATGCGAGTACCCACATCTTACATCTAATTCGCAATGCCGATTTTCCCAAGCTCATTGAAAAATGTGTTGGGGAAACTCATCAAGTAACCGCACCTTGCATCAAATTAATGTGGCGAATGAACGGTATTGTACAGAAAATTTGCATTAGGTACCAATCAACGTAAAAAACGAAACCAAGAAAACCGAACATTCATGATTTTCGGTGACAAGTATCCTGAGCGCTACGCTCTTTTAAATCATTTTCATTACTTCATTTAAGTTCACTTTCACTGTGTAATCACGCTGTGTAATCAGGTCTTGAATTAAATTAGTCGATGAGTGTAATTTTCCAGTAATTTTCATTCAAAACCAGGAAAAATCAGATGGATTAATGTTTTCAATGGTTATTTAAATGTAGTGCTCTTGTATGTTTTATATACATTGATCTTCAATCAGAGAGTCAACGGAGTTTTCGTCGACACTTGAGTCCCGTCTAGAGTCAGAATCTCTAGTCGACGCAAGACTGATTTTCCATTTTCCTCCAAACACAAACATAAAGAATTACACAATTTCTTTCGATTGATTTATAATTCAGGCTGTTGAAAAACGTGAGTATTAAGAAATCAATTACTAAAAAAAATAAAAATTATAAAAATGAAAATAGGTGCTGCCAAAGAAGATTCAAGACAATTGTAATTAGTCCATTTCCACTGAAACGCAGAATACACGCACGAGTAGGGTCGTGAGATCATTTGGGCAATCTTCCTCAGCAAGTGGTAGACATGATTCCATGAAACTCTGGTGCTAAGCTCTTTCCGCTTATGTTCCCGGACAATGGAATGGTACCAAAAATGCAGCTCAGGAGAACTAAAATGAGCTAACTGATCACATACGGTATTGAGCCATTCTTTTTGAATGGCATCTTTCGTTTACTCGAAAATTGCAAGGATATCGTTATCGGATTCGGCGAAACATTAAATAAGATTTCGCAAAAGCAACAGATGGATGTTAGCGTCCGTTACTGGAATGTAACGAAGTGAACGGTGGAATATAGGTACATTGGCTCAGCTTTTCTAAGCTCAACGCGTGCACTGGACTTGTTCGACGGATTGAAGAAATATTGTGTAGCTGCAGTTTACAAGTTTTCACAAATCATTCAAAGATGGACTGTTTGGAAAATAGATTAATTCCTCCAGTGCTTGTACAGCCTGTTTGAGAACGTTCCGTTAAGATGTGCGGAGTATTCTTGAACTATTCGATCGGCTGAAGTTTTACGGAGTGAAATGGATCGAAAACCAACCGATGGTATAAATAGCCCTGGACATGCTGCCGTACCTTAAAACCTACGTAGCCGCAGTCTAAGCACACACAAACTTACGTTCCTGTTTTCACAGCCAGTACCTTTAGAGTAGTTGCAGAGGCTTTGTTGGGGGCTTTTCTTAACATCAGCTGCGACTCGGAAGTTAAATGATAAATGAAAAGAGTTCATTGCTCCTGGGATTTTTTCAATTACGCCGATTCTCAGAATACAAACACGGGCGCAAATTGACTGTCACGAAGCCGTGAAGCGACTCTCGGAATAGACCCCGATATATTTCTTGTATCCAGCATTTATAGTTTGCAATAAAGCGCATGAATTTCGCTCTTGAACATTTAGTCGAGAAAAATAGAATCAATGGTACCGTATATTTGACGTAACGAAAGTAAACAGAAATTCCTCGAGTTTTGTGATAATTTGGGTTCTTAAGATATGCTAAGAAACTATCATCGAAAAGAAGAACGTTTGGACCTTTTGTGGGTGAAGAAATTATCCTCATTCTGTTGCATGGTGATGCTACATTGGAGCGAGGTCCTCCATGAACAAAGTATGTTTGATGGTAAACCAAAATGATCCGAAATTGATAGCTCAGCGCATTGTTCACAATGAATTCATCTTATTTTGCAAACAACTTGCAACCTAAATGCAAGCTTGTTATATTTATTTGAATTTGATCATGGCTTCATTCGTTCTACTAAAATATTAGTCATTATTAGAACAAATTGCTTCACGTAATATTGGGTTGGGGAAAAAGAAATGTCGTATATTGTCCATATATGGCAACACTTAAACATATCTTGTGTTGTACTTATCGCATCGGGTCATACTATACGGCTATTTGAAGGCAACAATCTGTGCTACAAGTGTTGTTTTGACAGTGTTGTGATTGTCCTTTTCAGTGTCAAGTTATAGCGCGTCAAAGATGGAGTCCGCCAAGCAAGAAATTCGTCATATTTTACGTTTTTACTACCTGCGAGGTAAAGCTGCAACGAAGGCGGCCGAAAAAATTCGTGTCGTTTATGGACCCGATACTGTAACGATTCGCACAGCACAGCGTTGGTTTGATCGATTTCGTTTTGGTGTAGTGGCTGTCAAAGATACACCCCGTACTGGTAGGCCAATCGTCATAGAAACCGATAAAATCGTTGAAATCATCCAAGTAGACCGGCATGTGAGCACTCGCTCGATTGGCCAGGAAATGGATATAGACCATAAAACTGTTTGGAACCATTTGCAGAAGATGCACTGCTGAAACTGAACGAACTCGACCCATTTTTGAAAAAGATGGTGACGGGTGATGAAAAGTGGATCACGTACGACAACCTAAAGCGAAAAAAGTCGTGGTCGAAGCGTGGTGTGCCGGCCCAAACCATCGCCAAGCCCGGATTGACGGCCAGGAAGGTTTAGCTGTGTGTTTGGTGGTATTGGAAGGGAATTATCCACTATGAGCAGCTCAACTATGGCCAGACCCTCAATTTGGTTCTCTACTGTGAGCAGCTTGACCGTTTGAAGCAGGCGATTGACCAGAAGCGGCTAGAAATTACCAATAGGAATGATGTTGTTTTCCACCAGGACAACGCTCGGCCTCACACATCTTTGATGACCCGCCAGAAGCTACGGGAGGTCGGATGGGATGTCCTATTACACCTACCGTATAGTCCGGACCTGGCTCCAAGTGATTATCATCTTCTGGTCCATGCAAAACGCTTTTGGAGATACTAAGTTGGCCTCAAAAGAGACTTGCGAAAACTGGCTGTCTGAGTTTTTTGAAAATAAGGATGGGGGGGGGGGTGTGGTAATTTATAATAATGAAGTTGCCTTCTAAATGGCAACAAGTTTGCGAACAAAACGGCGCATATTTGACTTAAATTGGACAATTTCAGTTATGTTAAATAAAGCGTCAAATTACGATCAGAAATATGACACTTCTTTTTCCCCAACCCTATACAACTTATACAGTATCATGAAAGTTTCTAATAAGAACAAGTGTTAATTAATAGGGAGCGATTTTTAGACCTCGTCGACCCCCAAAATCAATTTTCGTTTGTCTCGACCCCTTGGAAACCGAGATCGACCCCAAGGGGTCGACATCGACCACTTTGAGAAACCCTGGTCTAAATCGTCTAAAAAAATTAAAAAATTAAAAATACTGGTCTAATATTTTGCGATAAAGAACAAAAAAAACACTTTTCACGGAAATATGAGAACCACACTGTCGGTTTGGCATGGAACGGTTGTGTTATAAGATATCTAAGCTATACAATAAAACTGACATTCGACGAAACGGATAAACGGGAATGAAAATTGTAAAGGAATTCTACAAACACAACAGTGGAGATTCTTCAAGAACTCCGACTGTAACTATGGATTTGTATAGAAGAAAATCGTGTTGTACAAAGACAAGAGAACAGAAAATGTCTCTCATTGTAAATGTTGCACATGGCGTCTTGTGAGTTATGAACTTTCAAAGCAGAATTTTTTTCAACAACAACAAAAATCTAAGCTCTAAAAAAGGTACCAAAACAATGTAGCACGAGTGACATTCGGGAAACGTCGTGGGTCTGTTACCTTATTTGCAGCTATTTACCACGAACTTCATCCAAGCGATTACGAAGGTGCAAAATGTGCTACAAATTACTCTTCTCAAGTAGCAACAGCAAACACCACCAACATGACCTTGTTTCGTGAAAAGTTTCCTACAATATCAAACCGAAAAAAGCATATATATAGAAACAATGAATGGAGAAGTTTTCGCTTCAGAAGGAAAGATTTACAACGAACAGCTAATTTAATTGTTGTTTCCCTGGATGTATCTTACTCTCGATGGCGTAGAAAATAGCAATCGAGCATGCTTTAGGTGTTGTGCCGCCCAATGGCTGCCGTAATGCCTCGGCCAGACAAAGTTTATGTTTTGCAAAAAATACCAACAATAACTGTTGCAACATTCCAGAAAGTAAGTGGAGTGGCCCGCCGCTCTGTCTGTTCGATTTTTCGAAGATATTTATTCTCCTAACATTGTTTCTGCCAAAAACTTTGCTAATCCATCTGATGGCCACTCGCTCTTGCCCGAAGGCACGAAGGCGCAAAGTTGAGAAAGTGGTTTCTAGCAAAATGTCTGCTGCCCTGGTGATGATCAGCCGGAGTTATCAGGATGGACGCAACTTTCCGAAGTGTTGACGGATGTAAAATGTAGTTTAATGTAATTAGAAGAGTTAAGAACTTGTCAGTATTTAGTAGTCGAAAAATGCACCTGGTACAATTTATTTGTGGTGTGCAAATATCTTACGGGGTCATTCCAGTCATGGACGTAAGGTTTTTTTTTATTTCTGCAGCGATAATTTAATGCCATATTTTGAGATGCTAAATAACTCAGCGACAAAGCATGAACCGAAACATTTACATAAAACATGGCTCAATCTGTACGAGCGTTTGAAAGTTCGCAATTTACATTCAACACGGCGAGATTTAAAATTGCAACTATCGCTATGTGTCGTGATCGTTGCTGACGTCGGCGCTGCAAAAACTGTTCACATTCCCTTATCCAGTTTATCTGTAGCCGGCGGATTCGTGTCATAAAAGTTGTTTTTGCATTTACAGTACAAGCAAACCGCAACTTTTTTCTAGATCTCAATCAAAATGAACATGAAAAGTTTTGTTGCAGCTCCAGCTAGTGCCCGTTTTACGCAATACGGTCCGTTCTAGTGTGACATGTGTTATGCCGTAGGGCCTTTTCGAGGGTTTTGGTTTCCATCAGCATCAGGGTTGGAACGTGGAAAATAGAATATGTTGACCTTAGCTGAACTGTGCCTTCCACTAGTGCATGTGCGGCAATAAATCTCATGGTTATTTGCCACCATCCTCAAATTCGATTTCAGAATGCAGAATAATTTTCGCCTTCAATTTAGAATGGTTTATCTTTTCGAGCGTCTTGTACCCGAATTTTCAGATTTTTTGACGTACAACTACTTCTAACTGGACTTCCATATATATATGGGGGTAAAATGAAAAAACTGAACACAAAACATCTATTAACACGTTCAGCGCGATTCGGTTGTGTTTTTATAAATAGTCTTCCTCTATTCCTTAATAATCGATTAAGAACTATTTTTTGCATAAGTATGATGAAACAATAGTCAAACTGTAAACACAGCATGGTAAACATGCTCTGTGAATGTATATTTGAAGGGGGACCACGGTCTGGAAGATCGAAAAAAAATTAAATTTTTAATTTTTTGCATTTTTGGGAAGCTTATGTCATCAGGAATGTTGTCCTAAAGGGTTTCCGGTATTTTATTTCGTTAGAAAGTTACAGCCAAAAGTATGAGATCACCTCAAGAGATATAGTATTGCTGCACGAATTTTTAAACGCGTTTTTCTCGAAACCATTTGTTTCAGCTCGTGTTATTGATATCTCAGGATCTAATCGACAGATTTGGCGTTACATAGCCGTTTTTTGATATCTAATTTTTTGGTTTTTTTGTAAAAACAGCTGAATAGCGATTTTTTATGAAAAATAACACATTGTGTTGAAAAAATAGTCGCCATTTTGGAGATTTTTCGAATTTCCAAAAACTTCTGTGAACCGCTTTAGATACTGTGCCAAAGTTTCAAAATATTCATGCTATTCATTTTGACGTAGGACTACGTCTAACCGGAAGATATAGGGGGTGAAATGGAAATCTAGGCACTGAACAAGTAGGAAAAAATGCAAGATATAAGCGTTCCAATAACTCGAGCATTTCTCAATAGATCGCAAAGGTTTTTGCATCAATTGATAGGAAATATATCTACGCGTCTATCATAACGAATAACATTTCATTTTTCTTGAGATAAATAATTGAATAATTGTGAAATATCAAGCATTGTCCAAATGCACTGTGTGCCCATTTTTGATTGGTCCATTTTGTGCTCCTCAAATCGTACCGACCGAAACGAGCAGCAGCGAAATAGAATGAAGCACGATTGGAAAGGAAAAAAAAAATTAACGAAACATTGGTCGCTGTCTCACACATGCGTAATTCTCGAGCCAGCCAGTCAGCTTAAAAATCCCCGCTCCGCTGCCGTAACGATCCCTTTTTCAGCCATTCTTTGTGTGGACACCGACTGGACAACATCGTTGCTGGACGAGCTGGACGGCGAGGGATCGAGTGCCTTTCTCAAGGCAAGAGGGTGGAGGTGGTAGCGCTGGAGTAAATATAGTAGAGTTTTCAAAGGGCCTTTCTCAAGGCTAGAGACGAATGAACTGCAAAAGTTTAAAGTCTCTATAATACAAGACCTTCCTTCCTTCCGTAACAATCATTCTCATTCAAACCGTACACCACATCAGTTCGCATCACAACACATCAACAAACCAACCCAAGCAGCCATGTCTGGACATGGCAAAGGAGGAAAAGTGAAGGGAAAAGCAAAATCCCGCTCGAACCGTGTTGATCTGGAGTTCCCCGCAAGGGTAGCTAGGCCGAGCGCGTTAGTACCAGTGCACCAGTCCACCTAGCCGGCGTTATATAGTTTCGGCCGCCGAAGTGATCGAGTTAGCTGGCAAAGCTGCTCGCGACGATAAGAAACCCCGCATTCGGAACAGAACACATTCGGTTCGGTGGACATCAAGACAACAGGCAGTTGCAGCTAGTGGCGAGTGGCAAACGCAATCGCAAAACGGCATCATGTAGCAGAAGAAAAAAGTTTGTTCTTTCTACAAACTGCTTTGGTGGCAAATGCAGAACAAGGCGGCATCGAGGGCGTTCGAAGTGTTTTTTTTTCAAAACCACGAGTACTAAGTTTTGACGTAGGACTACGTCTAACCGGAAAAATGGTGAAATGGAAATCTAGGCACTGAACAAGTAGGAAAAAATGCACGATTTGGAACGCTTATAACTCGAGCATTTCTGAATAGATCGCAAAGGTTTTTGCATCAATTGATAGGAAATATATCTACGCATCTATCATAACGAATAACATTTCATTTTTCTTGAGATAAATAATTAAATAATTGTGAAATATCAAGCATTGTCTCTTCTTTCACAATCCCATCTCTTTCATGCCACCGGATTGAATATTATTGCTCTTCTCTCACAATCCCATCTCTTTCCTGCCACCGGATTGAATATTATTGCTCTTCTCTCACAATCCCATCTCTTTCCTGCCACCGGATTGAATATTATTGCTCTTCTCTCACAATCTCATCTCTTTTCTGACACCGGATTGAATATTATTGCTCTTCTCTCACAATCCCATTTCTTTCCTGCCACCGGATTGAATATTATTGCTCTTCTCTCACAATCCCATTTCTTTTCTGCCACCGGATTGAATATTATTGCTCTTCTCTCACAATCCCATTTCTTTTCTGCAACCGGATTGAATATTATTGCTCTTCTCTCACAATCCCATTTCTTTCCTGCCACCGGATTGAATATTATTGCTCTTCTCTCACAATCCCATCTCTTTTCTGCTACCGGATTGAATATTATTGCTTTTCTCTCATAATCCCATCTCTTTCCTGCCACCGGATTGAATATTATTGCTCTTCTCTCACAATCCCATCTCTTTCCTGCCACCGGATTGAATATTATTGCTCTTCTCTCACAATCCCATCTCTTTTCTGCCACCGGATTGAATATTATTGCTCTTCTCTCACAATCCCATTTCTTTCCTGCCACCGGATTGAATATTATTGCTCTTCTCTCACAATCCCATCTCTTTTCTGCCACCGGATTGAATATTATTGCTCTTCTCTCACAATCCCATCTCTTTTCTGCCACCGGATTGAATATTATTGCTCTTCTCTCACAATCCCATTTCTTTCCTGCCACCGGATTGAATATTATTGCTCTTCTCTCACAATCCCATTTCTTTTCTGCCATCGGATTGAATATTATTGCTCTTCTCTCACAATCCCATCTCTTTCCTGCCACCGGATTGAATATTATTGCTCTTCTCTCACAATCCCATCTCTTTCCTGCCACCGGATTGAATATTATTGCTCTTCTCTCACAATCCCATTTCTTTCCTGCCACCGGATTGAATATTATTGCTCTTCTCTCACAATCCCATCTCTTTTCTGCTACCGGATTGAATATTATTGCTTTTCTCTCATAATCCCATCTCTTTCCTGCCACCGGATTGAATATTATTGCTCTTCTCTCACAATCCCATCTCTTTCCTGCCACCGGATTGAATATTATTGCTCTTCTCTCACAATCCCATCTCTTTTCTGCCACCGGATTGAATATTATTGCTCTTCTCTCACAATCCCATTTCTTTCCTGCCACCGGATTGAATATTATTGCTCTTCTCTCACAATCCCATCTCTTTTCTGCCACCGGATTGAATATTATTGCTCTTCTCTCACAATCCCATCTCTTTTCTGCCACCGGATTGAATATTATTGCTCTTCTCTCACAATCCCATTTCTTTCCTGCCACCGGATTGAATATTATTGCTCTTCTCTCACAATTCCATCTCTTTTCTGCCACCGGATTGAATATTGTTGCTCTTCTCTCACAATCCCATCTCTTTCCTGCCACCGGATTGAATATTATTGCTCTTCTCTCACAATCCCATTTCTTTCCTGCCACCGGATTGAATATTATTGCTCTTCTCTCACAATCCCATCTCTTTTCTGCCACCGGATTGAATATTGTTGCTCTTCTCTCACAATCCCATTTCTTTTCTGCAACCGGATTGAATATTATTGCTCTTCTCTCACAATCCCATCTCTTTCCTGCCACCGGATTGAATATTGTTGCTCTTCTCTCACAATCCCATTTCTTTTCTGCAACCGGATTGAATATTATTGCTCTTCTCTCACAATCCCATCTCTTTCCTGCCACCGGATTGAATATTATTGCTCTTCTCTCATAATCCCATCTCTTTTCTACTACCGGATTGAATATTATTGCTCTTCTCTCACAATCCCATTTCTTTTCTGCCACCGGATTGAATATTATTGCTCTTCTCTCACAATCCCATTTCTTTTCTGCCACCGGATTGAATATTATTGCTCTTCTCTCACAATCCCATTTCTTTTCTGCCACCGGATTGAATATTATTGCTCTTCTCTCATAATCCCATCACTTTTCTGCTACCGGATTGAATATTAAGGCTCATCTTTCACAATCCCATTTCTTTCCTGCCACCGGATTGAATATTATTGCTCTTCTCTCATAATCCCATCTCTTTCCTGCCACCGGATTGAATATTATTGCTCTTCTCTCACAATCCCATTTCTTTTCTGCCACCGGATTGAATATTATTGCTCTTCTCTCATAATCCCATCTCTTTTCTGCTACCGGATTGAATATTATTGCTCTTCTCTCACAATCCCATTTCTTTTCTGCCACCGGATTGAATATTATTGCTCTTCTCTCACAATCCCATTTCTTTCCTGCCACCGGATTGAATATTATTGCTCTTCTCCCATAATCCCATCTCTTTTCTGCTACCGGATTGAATATTATTGCTCTTCTCTCACAATCCCATTTCTTTTCTGCCACCGGATTGAATATTATTGCTCTTCTCTCACAATCCCATCTCTTTTCTGCCACCGGATTGAATATTATTGCTCTTCTCTCATAATCCCATCTCTTTTCTGCTACCGGATTGAATATTATTGCTCTTCTCTCACAATCCCATTTCTTTTCTGCCACCGGATTGAATATTATTGCTCTTCTCTCATAATCCCATCTCTTTTCTGCAACCGGATTGAATATTATTGCTCTTCTCTCATAATCCCATCTCTTTTCTGCTACCGGATTGAATATTATTGCTCTTCTCTCACAATCCCATCTCTTTCCTGCCACCGGATTGAATATTATTGCTCTTCTCTCACAATCCCATTTCTTTCCTGCCACCGGATTGAATATTATTGCTCTTCTCTCATAATCCCATCTCTTTTCTGCTACCGGATTGAATATTATTGCTCTTCTCTCACAATCCCATTTCTTTCCTGCCACCGGATTGAATATTATTGCTCTTCTCTCACAATCCCATCTCTTTTCTGCTACCGGATTGAATATTATTGCTCTTCTCTCACAATCCCATTTCTTTTCTGCCACCGGATTGAATATTATTGCTCTTCTCTCACAATCCCATTTCTTTTCTGCCACCGGATTGAATATTATTGCTCTTCTCTCACAATCCCATTTCTTTCCTGCCACCGGATTGAATATTATTGCTCTTCTCTCACAATCCCATTTCTTTTCTGCCACCGGATTGAATATTATTGCTCTTCTCTCACAATCCCATTTCTTTCCTGCCACCGGATTGAATATTATTGCTCTTCTCTCACAATCCCATTTCTTTCCTGCCACCGGATTGAATATTATTGCTCTTCTCTCACAATCCCATTTCTTTTCTGCCACCGGATTGAATATTATTGCTCTTCTCTCACAATCCCATCTCTTTTCTGCTACCGGATTGAATATTATTGCTCTTCTCTCACAATCCCATTTCTTTTCTGCCACCGGATTGAATATTATTGCTCTTCTCTCACAATCCCATTTCTTTTCTGCCACCGGATTGAATATTATTGCTCTTCTCTCACAATCCCATTTCTTTCCTGCCACCGGATTGAATATTATTGCTCTTCTCTCACAATCCCATTTCTTTTCTGCCACCGGATTGAATATTATTGCTCTTCTCTCACAATCCCATTTCTTTCCTGCCACCGGATTGAATATTATTGCTCTTCTCTCACAATCCCATTTCTTTTCTGCCACCGGATTGAATATTATTGCTCTTCTCTCACAATCCCATTTCTTTTCTGCCACCGGATTGAATATTATTGCTCTTCTCTCATAATCCCATCTCTTTCCTGCCACCGGATTGAATATTATTGCTCTTCTCTCATAATCCCATCTCTTTTCTGCTACCGGATTGAATATTATTGCTCTTCTCTCACAATCCCATTTCTTTTCTGCCACCGGATTGAATATTATTGCTCTTCTCTCACAATCCCATTTCTTTCCTGCCACCGGATTGAATATTATTGCTCTTCTCTCATAATCCCATCTCTTTTCTGCTACCGGATTGAATATTATTGCTCTTCTCTCACAATCCCATTTCTTTTCTGCCACCGGATTGAATATTATTGCTCTTCTCTCACAATCCCATCTCTTTCCTGCCATCGGATTGAATATTATTGCTCTTCTCTCATAATCCCATCTCTTTTCTGCTACCGGATTGAATATTATTGCTCTTCTCTCACAATCCCATTTCTTTTCTGCCACCGGATTGAATATTATTGCTCTTCTCTCACAATCCCATCTCTTTTCTGCCACCGGATTGAATATTATTGCTCTTCTCTCATAATCCCATCTCTTTTCTGCTACCGGATTGAATATTATTGCTCTTCTCTCACAATCCCATTTCTTTTCTGCCACCGGATTGAATATTATTGCTCTTCTCTCATAATCCCATCTATTTCTGCAACCGGATTGAATATTATTGCTCTTCTCTCATAATCCCATCTCTTTTCTGCTACCGGATTGAATATTATTGCTCTTCTCTCACAATCCCATCTCTTTCCTGCCACCGGATTGAATATTATTGCTCTTCTCTCACAATCCCATTTCTTTCCTGCCACCGGATTGAATATTATTGCTCTTCTCTCATAATCCCATCTCTTTTCTGCTACCGGATTGAATATTATTGCTCTTCTCTCACAATCCCATTTCTTTTCTGCCACCGGATTGAATATTATTGCTCTTCTCTCATAATCCCATCTCTTTCCTGCCACCGGATTGAATATTATTGCTCTTCTCTCATAATCCCATCTCTTTTCTGCTACCGGATTGAATATTATTGCTCATCTCTCACAATCCCATTTCTTTCCTGCCACCGGATTGAATATTATTGCTCTTCTCTCATAATCCCATCTCTTTCCTGCCACCGGATTGAATATTATTGCTCTTCTCTCACAATCCCATTTCTTTTCTGCCACCGGATTGGATATTATTGCTCTTCTCTCACAATCCCATTTTTTTCTGCCACCGGATTGAATATTATTGCTCTTCTCTCACAATCCCATCTCTTTTCTGCTACCGGATTGAATATTATTGTTTTTGTCTCATAATCCCATCTCTTTCCTGCCATCGGATTGAATATTATTGCTCTTCTCTCATAATCCCATCTCTTTTCTGCTACCGGATTGAATATTATTGCTCTTCTCTCACAATCCCATTTCTTTTCTGCCACCGGATTGAATATTATTGCTCTTCTCTCACAATCCCATCTCTTTTCTGCTACCGGATTGAATATTATTGTTTTTGTCTCATAATCCCATCTCTTTCCTGCCATCGGATTGAATATTATTGCTCTTCTCTCATAATCCCATCTCTTTTCTGCTACCGGATTGAATATTATTGCTCTTCTCTCACAATCCCATCTCTTTTCTGCTACCGGATTGAATATTATTGCTCTTCTCTCACAATCCCATTTCTTTCCTGCCACCGGATTGAATATTATTGCTCTTCTCTCACAATCCCATCTCTTTTCTGCTACCGGATTGAATATTATTGCTCTTCTCTCACAATCCCATTTCTTTTCTGCCACCGGATTGAATATTATAGCTCTTCTCTCACAATCCCATCTCTTTTCTGCTACCGGATTGAATATTATTGCTCTTCTCTCACAATCCCATTTCTTTTCTGCCACCGGATTGAATATTATAGCTCTTCTCTCACAATCCCATTTCTTTTCTGCCACCGGATTGAATATTATAGCTCTTCTCTCACAATCCCATTTCTTTTCTGCCACCGGATTGAATATTATTGCTCTTCTCTCACAATCCCATCTCTTTTCTGCTACCGGATTGAATATTATTGCTCTTCTCTCACAATCCCATTTCTTTCTTGCCACCGGATTGAATAATATTGCTCTTCTCTCACAATCCCATTTCTTTTCTGCCACCGGATTGAATATTATAGCTCTTCTCTCACAATCCCATTTCTTTTCTGCCACCGGATTGAATATTATAGCTCTTCTCTCACAATCCCATTTCTTTTCTGCCACCGGATTGAATATTATTGCTCTTCTCTCACAATCCCATTTCTTTCTTGCCACCGGATTGAATATTATTGCTCTTCTCTCACAATCCCATTTCTTTTCTGCCACCGGATTGAATAATATTGCTCTTCTCTCACAATCCCATTTCTTTTCTGCCACCGGATTGAATATTATAGCTCTTCTCTCACAATCCCATTTCTTTTCTGCCACCGGATTGAATATTATAGCTCTTCTCTCACAATCCCATTTCTTTTCTGCCACCGGATTGAATATTATTGCTCTTCTCTCACAATCCCATTTCTTTCCTGCCACCGGATTGAATATTATTGCTCTTCTCTCACAATCCCATTTCTTTCCTGCCACCGGATTGAATATTATTGCTCTTCTCTCACAATCCCATTTCTTTTCTGCCACCGGATTGAATATTATTGCTCTTCTCTCACAATCCCATCTCTTTTCTGCTACCGGATTGAATATTATTGCTCTTCTCTCACAATCCCATTTCTTTTCTGCCACCGGATTGAATATTATTGCTCTTCTCTCACAATCCCATTTCTTTTCTGCCACCGGATTGAATATTATTGCTCTTCTCTCACAATCCCATTTCTTTCCTGCCACCGGATTGAATATTATTGCTCTTCTCTCACAATCCCATTTCTTTTCTGCCACCGGATTGAATATTATTGCTCTTCTCTCACAATCCCATTTCTTTCCTGCCACCGGATTGAATATTATTGCTCTTCTCTCACAATCCCATTTCTTTCCTGCCACCGGATTGAATATTATTGCTCTTCTCTCACAATCCCATTTCTTTTCTGCCACCGGATTGAATATTATTGCTCTTCTCTCACAATCCCATCTCTTTTCTGCTACCGGATTGAATATTATTGCTCTTCTCTCACAATCCCATTTCTTTTCTGCCACCGGATTGAATATTATTGCTCTTCTCTCACAATCCCATTTCTTTTCTGCCACCGGATTGAATATTATTGCTCTTCTCTCACAATCCCATTTCTTTCCTGCCACCGGATTGAATATTATTGCTCTTCTCTCACAATCCCATTTCTTTTCTGCCACCGGATTGAATATTATTGCTCTTCTCTCACAATCCCATTTCTTTCCTGCCACCGGATTGAATATTATTGCTCTTCTCTCACAATCCCATTTCTTTTCTGCCACCGGATTGAATATTATTGCTCTTCTCTCACAATCCCATTTCTTTTCTGCCACCGGATTGAATATTATTGCTCTTCTCTCATAATCC